>NC_140507.1:56296154-56906154 GCF_964339955.1 Pipistrellus hanaki | reverse complement strand
ACACACACACATGAATTCTCTGGCTGCTACCTACCATTTCAAGCTCTTCAAAATAGGACCTAACCTCTTATTGGTTCTTCAGACACAATTTCTCTGCCTTTTTTATGTGCTGTTTTATTGTTACAGGATTCTCTTCGCTTAGCTTTTTGACTCACCCTAATAGATAGGTTATTCTAGAACAAATAAGGTAAAATTGTCCTTTCCTAAGGTAGGCCTGCACAACATCCCTAACCAAAATTTCATTCTGTGTGAATTTGATTATATTCCTTCATAGTATGCTTCACAGAAAGTCACAGTATTACTTGTTTGTTATGTCCTTGCATCTAACACACAATTATCTGTGTCCCCAAGCAGCCTACTACAGAGTACGTGTTCAATACGTATTCATTAAATAAAGGGATGGATATATGACAGAGCAAGTAAATAAACTAATAATCCCACTCTTACTATTGTAAGGTATTTAACTGGTTTAGAATTTAGTTACATAAATGGCCTGCATTTATTTTCTTCAGTTATCTAATTTAAGAAGCCATGACTTTTTTTAATAAAGAATATTTTGTTTATTTTATTTTTTAAAAATTTCCATCGCCACTTATCCCCCCAAACCCTCTTAAACTTCCACCCACCTTTCATTACCACAATCATCACAATTTTGTCTGTGTCCATGAGGATAAATAACTTGTATTTGAGAAATATTTTGCCATATACAACAACAATTGTGTTAGCAGAAAATTTTAGTAGAATAGATCTAAAAGTCCATTTCAGTCTGCTTTATCAAACATTGAAGTATTGTATTTTTAGCTCAAATGTTGTAATCATTTTTTTTCTCTTTAGTTTGTGAAGCATTATTCAGAGAAATATTTTTCAAAACATAGCTTGAGGTATACTGCCCTATCACTTTTATAAAATTGTTTAACTTGGGGAGGTTACCCTTTACAAACAATACTATTTTTTTTTTTGCAAAAGTCTATAAAAGACATCTGTGAAGAAAAAACTAGGAGAATAAACCTTCTGAGAAACAGTTATTAATCACAAAATGTACACTTTTAAACTACCTTTATATGATAATCTAACATAGTTAGTGATTTTGTAACAGCATTCATACCCAAAAAAGAAAGTTGTGAATATTCTTATTTTAAAGTGTGGAAGTTTGAAGCCACATAAAGAAGTCAGTTTTGCCTTGATAATATGAAATTAGGGTGGGGAGTGAGAAGTACATGGAAGCTGATGCAAATATTTATTACTTACAGATTCTGCTTTCTATATTCCAATTTTCCTTTCCTTCATTCTCAGGGAATCTATAATTGTATTTTCATCCATCAGGGCTGTCCTTAAACAATTTGGATTGCAAGAGTATGAAGCACCTGCAATTATTTGTATCTTGCACAAAATGGAAACATCATTTAATAAGGAGGTTAGATGTAAATGCATGTGCTATTTAAATGAAAACTAACTTAAAATTGTCACACTAAAAAGTAAATAAATAAGACAGCTAATTTCCAATTAAATAACACAATAAATATACAGCTACTCTTTGGCCATTTCATTCTGTTACATGCTTTATTATTTTTTAAGACACACTTCATCGGTTCTAAATAAAAATCTTCTACAGCGAACTTGTGCTTAAAGAACAAAAACGACATGATGAATCATTCCTCAGAGTTCAACAATCAATATAAGAAATCGTCCCCACACAGTGAGTCTGTATTTAGTCAGCTACTTCAAATGCGCTTCTTCAGGAGGATCTGGCAGCAGGGCACTCAGTAGGGAGCCACAGTGGTTGCTGACAAATCATTCCAGCTCATCTAGTGATGAGAGCTGGTAAAGTGAGTCATAGATTTTAAACTGATTTAAACTTGCTATAACCAGTTTGGCACACTATTCTGTTTAATGACTACATATCAATTAGAAGTATCCTGAATTATCTGAAACATAACTTGATGTCATCGGATTTCTAATTTTCGCTGATTTTCTTTTACAAATCATTACTTCTAAAACATAAAGTCTTTGATGTGGGTGACAGCACTGTGGGGTGCTTATGTTTTGATTCATAGCACGATTATAAGCAAAATCATCTGAATTTTCCACTTTAATTAAGGAGGAAAGTTACAGCAAATTTATTTAAGTGTTATACGGTGATGCCAAATAAGTTAGGGTAATTAATAACTCTCAAAATGTTTTAATAAAAAATTCACTGATTTTGAGAATTTGAAGAGAAATTTTAAAAATAATATATGATGATTTTAAAAATTTATTATTTATAAAACAATAAAGCTTATGAACTTAGCAACTCTGCTACATCAACCTTAATTACTGAGTCAGCCACTTTGGGAATGAAAACAAGAAATGGTTTCATCTCTTGCCTTAACACATCTTTGACAACGGAGAACTATACCTCTACCCTCAAGCTAGTCTCTGCTTTTCTTTAAACATTGCAAGTATTATTGACAAAACATTAGACATGAATAAAAATAGTTGGAAATGCTAGTTTGGCTTCTTGTTTAATGAGAGGCAACAGCCAGAAGTGGATACTATTTATAAAGCACAGACAACCTTAGAATAAGAACAGCTGTAATACTGATAAACACTGACCTTTTGGTCAAGTAATTTTATAACCTCACTGGGTCTTCGTTTTCCCTCCTTAAAAAACAAGAAAGAAAGAATTTATAATAGAGTGTTCCTCAAAGTGTTACTTAGGCACTTAAAACTGAGACAACCAACACTATAGAATATACACTGAGTGGCCAGATTATTATGATCTCTGAATTCATAATAATCTAGCCACTCAGTATATATCCTATATAATAAAAGGCTAATATGCAAATTGTCCTCTCGACCAGGAGTTCGGCCAGCAGGCAGGTTGACCAACCGCCCATGTCCTCTCCCCCTGGCCAGGCTGGCTGGACCCCATCCATGCACAAATTCATGCACCGAGCCTCTAATACACACACACACACACACACACACACACACACACACACACACATAAAAAGTGGCCAGATTATTATGCATTCAGAGATCATAATAATCTGGCCACTTAGTGTATATATGTAATGCATAATTGTATGTATATGTGTGTGTGTGTGTGTGTGTGTGTGTGTGTGTGTGTACACTAAGTGTATGTTCAGATTATGTTGAACTTTTATAATTTTAAAATATATTTTTATTGATTTCAGGGAAGAAGGGATATAGATAGAGAGGTAGAAACATCAATGATGGGAGAGAATCATTGATCAGTTGCCTTTTGCATAAAACACTGAGGATTGAGCCTGCAATCCATGCATGTGCCTGACCGGGAATCAAACCATGACCTCCTGGTTCATGGGTTGATGCTCAACCACTGACCAATGGTGATCAGCCTAAACTTTTATAATTTTGATCTTATTTAGAGAAACTTTATTTGACTAATAAAGATAACACAATAAGTGATTTACAGGGAGGGGCAAAATCAGTTTTACAGTTGTGAGTACATGGAACACAGAGTTTATTCTTGTATTATTATCTATTAATTATTGTATTATTTTCCATAAGAACAACTGTAAACCTACCTTGGCCCCACCCTGCAATACTGTCATCAGTACATCTATCAGACTTTTTAGGATTTTATCCATTTGAAATATTATTTTTAAAATTCCCACTATTGTCACCTTTGTATTTATTCCTGTGAGATGTACAAATCTTGATTATTATAAACACCAGTGCTATGATGGAATGAAAATTAAAATTCAATTTCTAAAGGTAATGTGCACATCAAATCAGTGTGACCATAGTCTAGCACTGCATATCTTTTCTGCTTCAGTTTATAAATGGTAACATTTTGTTTTCATAAAACATAGAAGCAGCCAAAACAAGCTATTTCTAAGAGCTTTCATATAAAATAAAAAAGAGCCCTCTATGCCTATCACAATTCTAGTGTCTAAAAAAAGGATTACCGGGATGAAATAAAGTCAAACAGCTTGTTCCATTGAGTATTTAAGGTTGTCTATCCTAACATCGATGAGAGTTCAGTGTGAGTAGGGAGAGGAAATCTCCCAGGTAGCACTTAGAATAAACAAGTACAGCTCTCAGCCTGTCATGCTGAGTGTTTTCCTATGAGGCCTTTATTGTTGCTCAGGGCCTAACTGTCTGAAACACTCCTTTTCTGCACATATGATAAGGCAAATTTAATGTCACTCTTCCTATGAGAAGCAAACCTGGCGAGTGAGTTAAATGAAAATACAGAGAGTATCTGGGCTTAATTTGAAATATCAGACTACAACAACAAAAAATATCTGAATGCTTTCCTGGGTCTTCGAAGTCTGGATGCTTAGCAGGCCAGCAATCCCATATAAATATAAATGAATGCTTAAATCTAATCATATTATGAACCCTTTAGTTAATTTAATTTCTTTTGTAGTAGTCTCTGAAAAATATGTGGGAAGGGAAGTAAAATGTATTCTCATGGAAACATGTATTGGAAATTGTTTTAAATGCATATGCTACAAAATATTGGAGCTTCCGCTTGAATTTTTATTTTTCTTTGAAAATTATCTCCATTTCTGCTTCTTAGTTATCTGTGGTTTGAAAGACTGTTGGCATTTGTGCGTGTGTGTGTGTGTGTGCGTGTGTGTTTACTTCTAGTTAGGGTCATACTTGAGCTCTCTGTGAAAAAAAAAACACAGGCATTCTAAAATAGTTGGGAACATACTTCCCTTTAAGGGTTATCAACTTAAGAAAAAAGACAAAGTGCTATTAAATAAATAAATGCATATTAAGCAAAACTGGGAAACTTAATAGTATATTTTAATATATTTTATATATATAAAATATATGAGAATTGCAACCCACCTGATTTAATTTCATTTATGTTTTAAAAATCTTTTATGATAAAATTATATACACAAATTAGTTGAAGTGTTTCAAATATTAAAATAAAATTAGAAATAAGAAAACTTAAAATAAATTCTGTGAACAGAATTGTTTGTCTCAAATAGGTTGTTTTGGTGTAAAAATATGCACGTCTTACTTCCACCAATAAAATCTTTCAGGATATAGCATTATATATGTATCATTTTCCTTAGTTAGAAAACTTCCTCACAAGAGATGTGTTTTAAATTAGCTGACTTGGGATTAAAAAAAAAAAGTAGATTCATACCCATTGGTTTTTACTAGTATGATATTTGTAGCATTAAACAGTTTTTATTTTTAATCCATATTTTCTTACCCTTCTACTCTGTAGTACTATAGTACATACTATAGTATTATAATTAGACTTTTTTTTAAATGAAACTAAAATCCCATTGAATAATTTGTATCCAATTATAGCATTCAGAACAATCCATATGAATATCAGTCGAAGCATGAAATCCATCAAGACCTTATATACTGTTCATATTATCAAAATTTGTGTTTTCATAAGGCTTTTTTTTCTCCCTTTGAATTCTAGATATAACACTTTAAATATATAATATATACTAGTAGCCCTGCACACAAATCTGTGTGCGAGTAGCTTGCTACTGCTTACCTTGGTGCTGCTTGTAGCTCTCTGCCACAGGTAGCTCACTTCTCCGCCCTCCTGTAGCTCTCCTAGGCTCTGAGCTTGCTGCCTGGCCCTCCTGCTGCTTGGTCATTATTCATCATGGTATAAAAACGATCTGCATATTACTTCTCTATTATGTAGGATATATATATATATATATATATATATATATATATATATATATATATATATAGAGAGAGAGAGAGAGAGAGAGAGAGAGAGAGAGAGAGAGATAGCAAGAGGTGAAATGCTTCATCATTTATTTTTAAAACATAGTTAAAAATGGAAGTATTATACAACTAGGAGCCCAGTACACAAATTCATGCACCTTGAAAGGAACTGTGGGCCATGAGGCTGCAGTAGGCACAGGGGCAGGTTTTAGCCCATCCTCCGTGCCCCCGCCCAGCCCCTCCCAGCACAGCCCTTGGTCTTGTCTGCCAGCAGCCCCATTCCTGCTGCTGCCATTCCCACATGCTGATGGCATTGCCCTGCTCCCACTTGCTGATGGCGCAGGTGATTGTGGCTGGAACATCAGTAGGTGTGAGTGGTGGCTGCTGCCCTGATCGCCCCTCAAGAGCAGAGAGAGGTGGAGAAGGCCTCAGGGGTGATCAGGGCCAGCAGCTGGTGCTTGCACCCGCTGATGGCACCGAGCAATCAGGACTGGTACTGAGCAATGGCTGCGGGTGCCTGCGTTGGCAGCAGGTGTGAGCGCCAGGTAGGACCTCGGTGCACAAAAGCAAAGAATTTTCAGTAACTATTAGAGGCTTATCCTGATGAAAGCAATCAGCACCCCATCTTGGTCTGGCACCCCCACTCACCTGCTCTACCATCCCACTGCAACCAACACCTTCCATGTTCCGCGCATGCCCCCTGGTGGTCAGCATACGTCATAGCGATCGGCTCTTTGGTTGTTCCGCCATCAGTCTATTTGCATATTAGCCTTTTATTATATAGGGTTATTTTTATATTAATGTGACCTCAGTACATAAAGAATTAAGGGAAATCATAACTTAGGACATAGATCTTATTTATTTTTTCAGTATCTTAATCCTCTTTTAGGGGCTGTATTATGGGAAAGAGGAAGTTATTGACTGAAATTTTACAGTTCAAAATCCTCCTTCTCTACCCTCATTTAGATAGTTTGTAATATTTCATAAAAACTATTAGATTTAATATGGCACCTACAGTTCCATTTATTTGTTAAATGCTGAGAACACAGTTGACTAAAAATTATTTATTGGCATGACCATTCTAAACAATTCAAGGATAAATCCTGCTGCCAGAGGGACTTTGCTAAAGAAAATTAACAATGTCAGCCATGTAACCTTCCAATATGAGAGACAAAGATATATTGCTGTGGATTCTGAAGAATAACAAGAAACAACAGTTATTCTGAGCTTTTTAAAGCCTGTAGGCCTGCAAATAGCAAAAAAATACATGGTTTAAAAAGAATGCTAAAACCACTAATGGGCATAAATAGACCACTTTTGAAGTCAATAGGGTTTTACTGCCTAGGCTGGCAATGGGACCATTATTGAAACCTTTTCTAACCTTAAGGTCATTGCACTTATTCTTTTTAAAGACAAGGGGTAAATTTTAAAGAAAATAGCTCTCAGACAAAATTCAACTATAAAATAATTTGTCTTCAGATTTCAAAATGACACATCCATTTTAAAAACATCATAGTTTCTCAAATTGTTTTTTAAAAAACAAGATACTATAATCCTATAGGTGACTTTGAACATGGCAACTTTATCTTATTTATGCATTTTTTCCCCTTTGATTTTAAGATCCTCTAAGGGAGAGTTTCCTTCCTCTGTTCTCAGCTAGTTCTGATGTATCATGCTATTTTCAAGTGTTCTTAACTCTCTATAGGGCTTACATTTAATGGCTTTAGTTCTCAGTGTCATGTTCTTTTCAAATGCCAATAAAAACTAGCTTTAAAAATAAAAAAGCAGGACACAGTTGACTGTTACTTTAATTGGCCTAGCCTAAATAAAAATAGAGAAGTTACTGGTAATCGCTTTTTTTTTTTTTAACCAGGAAAATAAGAAAGAGAAACAGTTGTAATGGCAAGGTATTCATTCTATTCCTCATTAAATGCAAAATATATTTCAATTCCAAATTTATCTGAAGGAAACTTGAACTTTAAAAACAAAGGCTGCATACTAATCTTATCTATTCTAATGAGAAGTGTCTAGATAAAGCAGACATTAAAACACAGTCCATATGAAAAAGAATATTTACAATACAAACTAATTTTCTCTTCTTCCCTTGGGCAACCTGAAGTTAATTATAGCCAAAATAACTCTTGTTTGTCTATTATTTTTAGAACCAGAGAACAAAATTGCTTGCCACTACATTTTTTAATTTAAAAAGCTTTGTTAGATAATATGATTTGAAAATATAATGAGTAATAATAACAGTAAATGAAAAGCCCTGAAGCATGAAAATATTCATGTAAATTTTAAATGCACATGGTCATGACATTACCCAGATATATTGTTGGAGAAATGATGTATTTTGATCAAAGAAATTTAATTAAATATTTTTTGCCTGGAAAATATTCTTCAAAATCATACTTCCCATGCCATTCCATTGCATTTTTGAGAAATACATAATAAATAAAAGTTTAAAGTTTCGTATGATTTATGCCATAATATCTACAAACTTTTTCCACCACTCACATATTTTAGTTCAAATCCAGGACAACTAAGCGCATCTTTGATGATAAAAAACAAACAAACCACACGTGCATGCATAATGCAATGGTGAATCTAAACAGAACTGCACTCACCTTATCTAAAAATATGTCTCTTATTTTCCCAGTTAATGCTTTTAATTGTTTAAAACAATTAAAACTCCAGACTGACACATTTTAGTGTAAAATCATATCTAGGAAGAATATTTGTGTATTCTTTCCCTCAACATTCACTTTCATCTTTCAAGGAAGTATGTTGGCTCTCCTGACACACTCTCTTGCTTACGGATGTAATTTGTATATTCATCAGCACTTGCTCAGCTTTTCCCAATTACTAGTTTCATCTTCAAGATGCAGCTGTAATGCAATGGCATCAATTCTTCCATGACCTAGAAAACATTCTTTTAAACTTTCTGACTACCCCCAACCAAGTGGTATGTTAGGAAAGTAAAAATCCCTCTCTGAAGGAAATTGAAACTTTATTATCAAATTATACACTGATGTGAAAATGGATGCAAAACTACTTATTCAGCTAGATTAAATTGATTTAGGCATGGTCATGCACCATGACTGGATAACAGAATTTGAGTGAAAATGTTGGAAACTATTTCTAGGCTTGACCCATGAAACTTCCTGTACACAATTTTCCATGTCTTTTTCTTTTCTTTTAACATAATTCAATGTCCATGAAGCTCGAAGAGTCAAAAAATGCAGAAGCTCAAGATAAAGTAACCCTGATTTGTAAATCATTATGAGAAAGAATGATGTTGGCCATCCGGAAGCGCTAGCTTTGGAATTTACCTGAATGAAAAATAAATGCTGCTCATGTTCCAGTCTCTGTACATTTGTTTATTAGGGCAGCTAGCATTCCATGAGTTTGCTAAAATTGCTAACTGGAAATGTCTTGCTGCCTTTCCAGGCACCTACAGCATGTGACATTGGCTTCGTGGTTGGACAATAGTGACAAAAAAAAAATAGATACTGCAAATTATAAAGCTGAGATCTTTATTATAGAATGGCAAAATATTCAGTAAAACTATTGTTCACAGAACTGCTGGAAATTTTGAAATCAGATTATGTGCATACTGCTCCTGATATCAGGTAGATGCAGTTAAAACAAATATGCTGTGTATTAGCTATGATTGACAGTTTTTAGCAAAAGGTTCTCTAATAAGAGCTGAAGCAATAATTGACTGGATTTTAAATATACATGTGAATAGAGAAATAAAGAAAGTTACGGATTTGGAAAAGGCTCAACAATAAAGGTTCAATAGATCCCTTAGTTGGACAAGTGTGTTAGTCCTGAGATAAAGATAATTCAAGCTAATATTTGCCTTCCTGAATTCTTTCCTGCAGTTTAGCTCAGATTAGCCAAACTTAAATGCAAAGGGGAGCATCAAATTCATAAAGCAATCAATAAATAAGACTAGATAATTATGCAGTGTGAGAACTTTGTGTGAATGTACTAGCACATTGGAAATGCCTGAAAACATACAGATCAGAAACATACTATATTTTGAGGGAATTGTTTTGACAAAGAAACAATAAATCCAGAATAAAAAAAAACCCTTGTACTTTTTTATTTCAAATTAGAGGCCGGTGCATAAAATTTCTGCACTGGGGGCAGGGGAGGTTTCCCTCACCCCAGCCTGCAGCCTCTCTAATCTGGGGCCCCACAGAGATCAGGCCTAAACCAGCAGTCAGATATCCCTCTCACAATCCAGGACTGCTGGCTCCTACCTGTTCGCCTGCCTGCCTGCCTGCCTGCCTGCCTGATTGCTCCTAACCAATTCTGCCTGCCAGCCTGATCATCCCCTAGTTACTCCCCTGGCAGCCTGATTAACACCTAACTGCTCTCCTGCTGGCCCGATTTTCCCCAACTGCCCTCCCCTGCCAGCCTAATCTCACCCCCAACTGCCCTCCCCTGCCTGCTAATTTGGTTCTGATTGGTCAGTTTCTATGCCAGTCAGTGTCAAAAGCTCCGCCTCCTAGGCAGCCATTGGCTCCTCAAATTTCACCCAGATTTTGTTCTGATTGGTCATTTCTATGCCAGTCAGCAACTCTGGGCCTATCAACAGGGCCTGATCAGAAAGTTGGGGCTGATCAGCAGCCCTGATGGAGGCTTGGATGGAGGCTTGGAGAGAAATGGAGGTGCAGCTGCTAGCCAAGCCAGGAAAGAAAGAGGCAAGTGCTGATCAACAGCTGCCACAAAGGCTATGGATCAGACTCTGCTTCTCTCTTCAGGCCTCTCTCTGGGCCTGATTTGCAGCCCCCTCAGGAGTCAGTGTTGGGTCACTGCACTGGCAACCCAGCGCTGACTACAGGACTGACTTCCAGTTGTTGAGCCTCTGGTTGTTGTGGATGTTTTTTTATATATTGGGGGGTTTTATATATTGGGATAAATCCTTGGTGTTCAATGTTGCACAAGTAGGAATGTTACCAGAGGAAATAGGTTCCTATGTGGTGTGATGGGTAAAGAATTTCATGGAAGCTCACATAGGGGGAGTTTTAAGCAATAGTGGCAAGGATTTTAAAGTGAAAAGCCAGGGAGAATCCAAGATGGCTGCTCAGGTAGACACCTAATCGCAGCAGCACACAACAATTTCAATGGAATACAACTAAAATGTAGAGTGGACATCGCCCAGAGCTACAGGTAGTCGACTGGCTGAAAATTCTACAACAAGACGGAAAGAGAAAACCAGAAGGAAAATCAGAGGAGCTGAAAAAAAAGCCTAAGGTACGGAGACATGCTGCGCGGAGAGGTCGCAGCTGGAGAGGAGGAGAGGGCTGGGTGCTGCCCGGCATTCCCTAGCAGGAAGGAAATAAAACCCCCAGCCTGGGCTGAACCCCCGAACTGGCAGCACAAGTTATGGGCCAGACCCTGGGAACCCAGGCTCTGGCAGGGGGAGACGGGGCTGTGAGGCGGAATCCCAGGCGAGCAGCGAAAAGCAGGGCCCCCGGAGTCGCGCGCACATTGTGCACAGAGGACTGAATGTTGACTCTGATGCTGGATTACCCTAGCCGGAAGGAACAGGGCCTCCGGCTGCGCTGAGCCTCAGTCCGGACTGCTCTGAACCCCAGTTCTGGGCCAATCCCTGGGGACCCAGGCTCAAGTAGAGGGAGACGGGGCTGTGAGGTGGAGTCCTGGGAGAGCGGCGAAAGGCCGAGCCCCCGGAGTTGAGCACATTGCTTGCAAGGGAAGGAATGTTGACTCTGATGTGGGATTGCCCTGGAGGGAAGGAAACGGGAGCCCCTGCTGTGTTGGGCCCTAGTTTCGACTGCACTGAACCCCAGTCCTGGACCAGACCCTGGGGACCCAGGCTCGAGCAGGGGGAGACGGAGCTGTGAGGCGGAATCCCAGGGGAGTGGCGAAAAGCGGAGCCCCCAGAGTCGCGCACACTGCTTGCAGAGGACAGTCTGTTGACTCTGATCCTAGACTCCCCTAGCGGGAAAGAGAAAAAAAAGCTCCAGACTGGAGGAATGCGACAGGGAGCAGGAGCCCCTGCCGGACACCAGCCATCTGGGCGCCGGCAGGGAGCCGGGTGACGGGGCCCCCGGGAGGGGGTGCCCCTGAGCCTTCGACCACTGAGCACGGGCAACGGAGCCAAGGCCGTGGGCTGCTTCCTGGGCGGCGCCAACCCACGCAACAGGCTGGAGCAGCGCGGGAGCCCGCGGAGAACAAAGGGGTGCCACAGGCCAACCTGCTGAGCTCCCAGGACAAGGAGGAAGAAACCAAAGAAGTTCTCAATGTGAAGAAATCAAGTGAGAGCAAAAGATAGTAAAATTACTTAAGAAAGAATACAAAGAAGATCTTGAAAAATCAAAGACTAAGTCAGAACTCAACTCACCAGCCAACATTGCAACATATATGCGTTTAAAAAAAACAAAAAAAAAAGGGCAGAATGTTGGAACAGCGGCGACCAGGCCTAGAGTGCCCAGGCACAAGGCAGTGGCAACCGGGCCTGGAGCAGCAATGGCCAGGCCCCAGAGCAGCAGCAGCCAGAACCAGAGCAACAACAGCCAGCACTGGAGCAGCCAGACCTGGGGCAGTGGCAGCCAGGCCTGAGGCGGAGGCAGCCAAGCCCAGGGTGGCCAGTCCAGGAACACCCAGACCCGGAGTGGCCGGGCCAGGAGAAGCCGGGCCCAGAGCAGCCGGGTTGGGAGCAGCCAGGCCCAGAACAGCAGTAGCCAAGCCCGGAGCATCCAGGCTGGGAGCGGCCAGACTCAGAGCGGCCGGGCCCGGGGCAGCCGGGCCCAGAGCAGCCGGGTCGGGTGCGGCCAGGCCCGGAGCAGCAGCTGCCAGGCTGGGAGCGGCCAGGCTCGGAGCAGCTGGGTCAGGTGCGGCCAGGCCTGAAGCAGCGGCTGCCAGGCTGGGAGCGGCCAGGCTCGGAGCAGCCGGGTCTGGTGCGGCCAGGCCTGAAGCAGCGGTTGCCAGGCTGGGAGCAGCCAGGCCCGGAGCAGCCGGGTCTGGTGTTGCCAGGCCCGGAGCAGCAGCTGCCAGGCTGGCAGCGGCCAGGCTCGGAGCAGCCGGGTCTGGTGTGGTCAGGCCCGAAGCAGCGGTTGCCAGGCTGGGAGCAGCCAGGCCCGGAACAGCCGGGTCTGGTGCGGCCAGGCCCGGAGCAGCGGTTGCTAGGCTGGGAGCGGCCAGGCCCGGAGCAGCCAGGTCTTGTACGGCCAGGCCTGAAGCAGCGGTTGCCAGGCTGGGAGAGGCCAGTCCTGGAGCAGCGGCTGCCAAGCTGGGAGCGGCCAGGCCCGGAGCAGCCGGGTCTTGTGCGGCCAGGCCCGGAGCAGCAGCTGCCAGGCTGGGAGCGGCCAGGCTCGGAGCAGCAGTTGCCAGGCTGGGAGCGGCCAGGCCCGGAGCAGCCGGGTCTGGTGCGGCCAGGCCCGAAGCAACCGCTGCCAGGCTGGGAGCGGCCAGGCCCTGAGCAGCTGGGTCAGGTGCGGCCAGGCCTGAAGCAGCGGCTGCCAGGCTGGGAGCGGCCAGGCTCGGAGCAGCCGGGTCTGGTGCGGCCAGGCCTGAAGCAGCGGTTGCCAGGCTGGGAGCAGCCAGGCCCGGAGCAGCCGGGTCTGGTGTTGCCAGGCCCGGAGCAGCAGCTGCCAGGCTGGCAGCGGCCAGGCTCGGAGCAGCCGGGTCTGGTGTGGTCAGGCCCGAAGCAGCGGTTGCCAGGCTGGGAGCAGCCAGGCCCGGAACAGCCGGGTCGGGTGCGGCCAGGCCCGGAGCAGCGGCTCCCAGGCTGGGAGCGGCCAGGCCCGGAGCAGCCGGGTCGGGTGCGGCCAGGCCCGGAGCAGCAGCTCCCAGGCTGGGAGCGACCAGGCCCGGAGCGGCCGGGCCCGGAGCAGCCGGGCCCAGAGCAGCCGGGTCGGGTGCGGCCAGGCCCGGAGCAGCAGCAGCCAAGTCCAGAGCAACTGGGTCGGGAGCGGCAGTGACCAGACCCGGAGCAGCTGGTTGTGGAATGAACCAGAGCAACAGAGGCCAGGCCCAGAGCAGCCAGGCCCGGAACAGCTCGCTCCTCGCCTGCCCCTGCCCCACGGCTGCCTCTCAGACATGGCTGGAAACTTTTGTGGGAACTTGAGGGTCTGCTGAATCAAGTGATGAAGGCTTAGATCTGGATGTGTTGAGTAAGTATAGGGCTGGGGTGTTGATCTGTGAGTGCCTTGGGTGGGGCCTGGATGAGGTTGGTTGACCTATTTGGAAATGTCTTTTGTGTGAAGTGTATCATTGGGCACGTGGAGGTATTATTGATATGAGAAAATGCTAAGTAACTGATTTACTATCTGAAAAGGGATTTACTATCGGGGAAAGGGAGGGAGGAAGAGACGGAACATAAACTGCACCTATGGATGAGGACAATGGGGGATGGGGAGGGGGCGGAGGGTGGGGTGGGAACCTGGTGAAGGGGGGAAGAAATGAGGAACCTTTGTAATAATATGAACAATAAAGATTGATTTAAAAAAAAAATAAAAAAATAAAAAAATAAAGTGAAAAGCCACAGTACACTCTCAGAGAAAGAGAGCAGGCAGCCTATAGGGCAGAAGCTGCCATGAGGTCTTTTTAAACTTCCTTACATTTTCTTAGGTTTGGAAAAGAGCATGTTTTTGTTGTTTTGTTTTGTTTTGTTTTGTTTTGTTTTGTTTTGTTTTTCCTCAAGCTATCCACCTTCTTTCCTGGCTTTTCCTTGGTTTGTACTTGTGCCCTCCCCTACACAATCTCTTTCCTGGATTCTCCAGGACTTAAGCCCTTCCTCCTCTGATCCTATTCCCAGGCTTGTGCCCTGCCCTTTGTATTGTGCCACTGTGGCTCCTACTGTGCATGTGCTTAGTAAAAGGAATTTTATTCCTCTCCCCATTAGTTGGCAGACTTCCCGGTGTGATTGAAAAGAAGTCTTCCCTGCCTATTGTTTGGCAGAACAATGTCTCTTTTTCTGGTTACTTCTCAGGGTGACAGTAAAGCTGCTTTTTCCTACTTAATCAGGCTGAATCAGATATCTGGTTCCATTCGATTCCTCCTCCCTTGTTTGTTAACATCTAACTAGTTCCCTGCTCACTCTAACAGAAAGAACCCTGTGAAAACTATACAGTACCAAGCAAGTAATTTTTTTCTGAATTACACCCACTAAATTACACAGAGTTAGCTTTGGAGTGTAACAAACAAGGAAGAATCTGTCAGATAGAAGAGACCCAGTAATCATGAAGAAGGATGTGCAGACAGGAAAATCAGAAGGGTCTCATTAAAGTGATTCTTTGATAGTTAGAGCAGAAGTTCTTTCAATACCCGGATGGTAGGATTTTGTTATTGCTCCAGAAAAGTGATTTCAGTGTGTCTCTAAGTCTCTACTCTTCCAGGTGAGAATTGTTACTAAAGTTTTCCAGGCCAGAATCTTGGTTATATAATCAGAGACATGTAAAAATCAGATAAGGTGTCTTTAGTTTATAGGTTGCCACAACAGTTTGGAACTCACCAAGGCCAAATAGATCTTGAACTTTGATTTGGGTGAAATATTTGCATGTTTTTGCTTATTTTCCTTGAAAAAGGATTGATGTTGTTCTCTATTTGGAAACAAGGGTGAATCTGTATTCTGTGACCAGATTGGTTTTCTACTGGCAGACAAGATATGTATTTACTAAACCCATTTCTTCTTCATCTTTAAAAAAAAATCATTTTTATTGATATTTAGAGAGAGATGGAGAGAGAAAGATAGGAACATCAATGAGAGAGAAACACAGACTGGCTGTCTCCTGCATGTCCCCTACTGGGGATGGACAGCAACCCAGGTTAACTGAGAATCGAACCAGTGACCTCTTGGTTCATAAGTCCATGCTCAACCATTGAGCCATACCAGCTGGGTCCATTTCCTCTTCTTAAAAAATCAATTACACAGTATTTTCTAGTCATTTTTGCATTTGGATGTAATTGAATTATAACCAATATAATATAAGCAGAATTGATGGAAATCATTTCTGGGACTGGCCTCTAAAAACCTCCCATGTGTATTCTCTACATTTTTTCTCTTCTGTCATGTTAATTCAGAGAAGCATTGCAACCTTGAAAACCTTGTTGAGATGGTGGGCCTAAAAATATGGAATTGCCTTGCTCCTTGAATTATTGCTTTGAGAAACATCCATATTAGTCTTTATGCAAGTAAAAATAAATAATAGAAAAACATATAAATAAAATACATAATTAAAATAAGCAAATAATAAACAATAAAATATAGTTCTGTATACTTACCTATGTGTTCTGTATTCTTATATGTGTTTAAATTTATTTCCAATCCAACAGTTTTACCTTAGCTAGTTCACATAGGTCACTCCCAGATATTAGAATGCAATAAATAATTTGTATTTATGTCAAAATTGCCTCTTATGATATATATTTATAAGTTTAATATTGTTTATTATTCCATAGATCATCTCAAAAGAATCTAGTCAATTAATAAATAGTTGTGAGTTGCTATTTGTCTGTAATGCCAGGCTAGTATTAGAGATAAAGCAGTGAATAAAACAGAAATATTGTCTTGAAGAGATTAGAGCCCAAAGGAATTCAGATACATAAAAAATAATAATAGAATGTGGAAAATGCTATTGTGGAGTAGGAAGGACATCTAAGCAAGGGCTAGGTGGTAGAAGAACTTGTAATAACTTAATCAATAAATAAATTAAAATGCAAAAAAAGAATAGATTGATAGATTGGTGTTAATCTAAACAAGGTTAGTTTAGAGTGGATAGGAGATAGCGGATGTAAAAACCTGTAGGTATCACAGAAAATTAGATCATAACATATTTTATGACATGTTAAAGAGTTGTGATGTTTCTAAAGACAAAAAGACATGATTTATAGGTAAAATTGGAAGAGTATCAATATTGAGTTAGTCCTTTAGAAAGATCTCTTTAATTTTTTTGTCTGAATTCAGTATACAAAGGAATATTAAAAATTCCATGTGGGAGAATGCACACCTAAACAAAGGGTATGGACAATGGGTAAAAAGAGAAGTAGCAATATTTAAGAGTGGAAAGGAAGAAAAATATTATAAATGGGATAGGGTTATTAAGAACATAACTGATAAATAAATGTGCTCAAGATGGAAAGTAATTAATTAAGATTTTCCAGTTTCTGATTGAGCTAGAGAAAATAGGAGGTGGAATTGATTTTTGGGTAAAGATAAGTTAAATTTTAGATATGCTATGTGGAAGGAAGTATGCATTAGCACTCTGAAACTGCTAACTGGAATTATTTTACAGTTGTTCTGGAACTTAGAAATTGAACTTGATGGGAAATAACTATGCACCAGAAATGAGTACACTAAGGTCACAGAAAACATAGCATAAAAATGTGCACAGTATGATATCCTGTAATGTAATATTTGTGACATCCTCAAAATCAACCTTATAAATGTTGCAACTGAGTGGTTTGCTTTTAAATTTAATACTTTAATCCTTACTCGCTCTCTGAGCTTATTTCCATGGAAATGTCAAAGTTGAACAGAAGAAAATTTTTAAAAAGCAACAGTGTAAAATTATATATTTTTATCTGCTTTCAGTTGTGAGACATTAAATATTCTCAAAGAGCACGATTTACTACGATAGGTCCTGAAATGTGCTCACGTTGCAGTCCACACTGTCTCCTGTCAGGTGGGCATTCTGAGGTCTCTTGAATAGCATTTCTAGATAACCCACGGAAAATGTAATGCAGATGTGTCTATTTCTATGTATGACAGCCACTGGGGCAAGTCAATGGAAGCGCAGTGTTTCTATCCTGTGAAAAAATTACTAACCTAAAGAGGTCACTGATTAGATACACTTAGTAAATGTGTTAGTGGCACGATGTGTATGTTTATAAGATGCTCATAGTAAATGACAGGAAGGGAAAGGAGAAACTTGTAATGTCTTCATTGCAGAAAATGCTAACAAGTCTCCTTTATTTGAAATCTAGTAATAAAACTATGTAGAAACAGTGCAATATACTATATTTGAATTATGTGTCGTAAAAGAAACTGACCATGCACAACACAGGCAGTCATTATTCATTTTAAAATGCTTGAGGCATTAGTAAATTTTATATCATGCACAAATATATTTAATGTAATTGTGAAGCAATTAGATAGTTTAAATACAGTGAGTCCTAGATAATGTAAGTTTGTGGCTACATTCATACTTTTAGGCACAACTGTCTGATGAGGGAAAAGGTTTTGCTATTAAGATTTATTTATTTTATGTGGCTCTAAAATATTTTACCACTTATTTACTGCCTGGGTTGCCATTATGCATTTATTATTATCAAAATATGTTTTTTCAAGGACTGCATTTTTAGGTTTGGAGATCCTCCATATGTAATAAGTGACTAACTAGTGATATATCTCAGTTATGTCATTCATAAGAATTTCTATCACTGATCCTTAATGAATGGGAAGAGGTATCTCTTTGTGGAAGAAAGAGACAGTTGAGTTGCTGCTAACCTTCAAAAGAAGGTTGGTCTATGTTGTATAGACTAAGTAAAACCTTTGACAGAGAAATGGGTTTTAAATAGTATTTCTATGGCTTACTTTATTGTAATAATACATTTTATAATACATATAACATGCAAAATATGTGTAGTCGACTATTTATTTTATTGGTAAGGTGTCCAGTTAATAGTAGACTGTTAGTAATTAACATTTTGGAGAGTCAAAAGTTATACATTGACTTTTGACTGCACTGGAGGTCAGCACCCATAACCCCCATTGTTGTTCAATTGTCAATTTTATATATATATATATATATATATATATATATATATATATATATATATATAAAAGCCTAAGCAGCCTTTATGATACAACAACCAGAATGATCAGAATAACTGGTAGTTATGATGCACACTGACCGCTAGGGGGCAGATGCTCAATGCAGGAGCTGCCCCCTGGTGATCAGTGCATTCCCACAGCTGGAGTTCCACTGGGCCAGAAGCCTGGCTCACCGCTGGCAAGCACAACAGCAGTGGTGGGAGCCTCTCCTGCCTCTGCAGTGGCGCTAAGGAGTGAGCATCAGCAAGCAAGCAATAAGGAGCAAGCAGCAGTGGGCAAACAGAGCAGAGGCAGGTGGTTAGAAGCACCAAGCACCAAGCCCAACTAGGGATCCTCCTCGGCTGCCTACCACTTCACCTACTGCTACAGCCCCTGGGGATCTGGCTCAAACTGGCAGTCTGACATTCCCCAGGGGATTCCGGATTGTGAGAGGGAGAAGTCCAGACTGAGGGACCCCAACCGGTGCACAAATCTGTGCACTGGGCCTCTAGTATTCTGTCTAATAAAAGAGTAATATGCAAATTGACCATACCTCTGCTACACCCATAAGCCATGCCCACAAGCCACATCCCACCAGCCACTCAGGAGTGAATATGCAAATAAACTAAGATGGCTGTGACCCTGGAGAGCAGGAGGGAGGCTTGGATTTTCCTGCCAATGTAGGAAACCAAGCTTTCTGCACACCTTGGCCAGCCTAAGCCTCTACTCAATCCTACAAAGATTCAATGATATAAGATAAATAAATCCAAACAAAATGATGGCTGGAGAGAGTAGGAGGCTTGAGTTACCCCCAGAGATGGAGGAATCCAAGCTTTCCACCTGCCCTGGCCAGCCCAGACCTCCACTCCAGGCTAGAAAGTTTCAATTATACAAGATAAATAAATCCCAACAAAAATGGCTGCAGCCAGAGTGAGCAGGTGGCTTGGCTCCACTCAAGGGTACAAAGTTTCAATTATAGAAGGTAAATCCCAGACACCAGGGCCTCCACTTGGATAGCCGGGGGGCATGGTTGGCCTGAAAATCACCACAGGCTCCTTGCTCAGGCCACCCCATGTCCCAGGGGAACCCCCACCCTGATCTGGGACACCTTTCAGAGCTGGCCCCAACCCATGCACCAGGCCTCTATCCTATCTAATCTCATCTAATAAAAGAATAATATGCAAATTGACCATCACTCCAATACACAAGATGGCTTCCCCCATGTGTTAAAAAATGACTGCCCCCATGTAAACACAAGATGGCCAGCAGGGGAGGGCAGTTGGGAGGGACCAGGTCTGCAAGGTAGAGCAGTCGGGGTTGACTAAGATGGCAGAGGAGGGAAGTTGGGGGCAACTGGGTCTCCAGGGAAGGGCAATTGGGGGGGACCAGGCCTGCAGGGGAGGGAAGTTAGGGGTGATCCAGCCTAGAGGGGAGGGAAGTTAGGGCAAACAGGCTGGCAGGGGAGCAGTTAGGTATCAATCAGGCTGGCAGGGGAGTGGTTAGGGGGTGATCAGTCTGGCAGGCAGAAGTAGTTTGGGGCAATCAGGAAGGCAGGCAGGTGAGCAGTTGGGATCCAGCAGTACTGGATTGTGAGAGGGATGTCTGACTGGATCGAGCCTAATCATGTTTCGGTCACCACTCGTGGGGTCCCTGATTGGAGAGGGTGCTGGGCTGAGGGACACCCCCTGCCCTGTGCATGAGTTTCATGTACCAGGCCTCTAGTATGCAAAGTGTCCCCTCAGGAGTTGGACCAAGAGACTAAGAGTTTGGTCACTCACTATGATGTGCACTGACCACCATGTGTGACACAGAATGAAGTAAGGCCCCAGCCAGCAGCTGGGGAAGGAAGGCACTGACTGGTAGCCAGAAGGCCCTGATCAGCCCTGATTGCTGGCCAGGCCTAGGGACCCTATGCATGCAAGAATGTCATGCATTGGACCTCTAGTATGTGTATAACATTATAGGAGGCTCACATGTTAACTTTTAAGTAAGGCAAAAATCTCAAACCCTTCACTGTTTTTTATTTAATACCTACCCATAGATCCTTTCTGGATCCTTCCAGATGTGATCTTTATGCCCTCCAGAGTTTTTTGTTTTTGTTCTCTAATTTGTTTTTTGTTGTTGTGTTGTTACGATTAGTATATTCACAATGAACAAATTTCCCAATAGCAAGCTATAGAAAGGCAGTATTATAGTGATGGTAAGAAATGCTTTATTTTCTAACCCTTAGGACACACTGGATAAATGTTTTATTAGTATAAATTGAACTATACTTCAAAACTTTTATTAAAAGCCTGAAATTTTCTCTTACTTTGTTTTTGCCTCATTATCACTTTTCTTTGCGTTTTAAGCATTCCAAAGTCATATTTATATCCAATACTTTTTGCCCAATACATTAAAAATTGCAAGAGCAAGGAGTTTTGTATTTAGTAACATTTGCTTCAGAAGAATCATGTCTACTGCATCTGTTCTTGTTTTAAATCAGAGTTAATGGTTTTTTGTCCCAATCAATATTTTTTTGATGTAGCTATAATGTGGAGTTATTTTAGAATTTTTTTATTATCTGAACAGGTTATATGTTTTTCTAATTTTTGTACTTATGCATCATTTACATAGCTTTTTTAAAGTATGATATGAATAAAAATCCTCTTACAAACAAATATGTAGCTATGAAAGGGATTGAAAGAGGTGCCTGGAAGGATTAATACAATATTTATTGACTTTAAGTGTTTTCATAGTAACATTTGACCAGTACAGTTTGCTTTATATAAAAGGTTATATCATCAAGCACATCATTATACTCCTTGTTAAGATGCACAATTGGCTGAAAAGCCTCTGAAAAAAAATAAATATCTGTACTTAAAAGTATTGTAATTCCCTCTCAAGATACTTTTTCTTGTTTCATTTTTAAATTATTAAATGCATTTTTGACCTCCTCTTTAAATAGGCTACTTAATAAAAAATTTAAACCACTATACATATATTGAAAAGAAATCTCTAATAAATCTTTGATATTTTTTCATCTATGAAATTCTATCCATAATGTGGTAGTTGTGTTGTACAAAAATGAAAATCAATATTTTGTAAACATATTTTCAATAATGTTTTACTTTTCCATAAGTAATATTTCAGTTTGCTTTTTCAAATCAGTTTGACACAAAATAATCAATAATCAAAAGTCAAAGGTATTTGTGTTGTGTATTTGATGATTAAGTAGTATGTGTTTGTGAGTCATGGTATGTTAGAGTGTATATGCGGCTCTTTTTTTTCTGGGACAATTTATGCTAATGAGTCTGATTAAACATACTTTAAACATAGCAGAAGTTGGAAGCCATTTCTTGCCAACAGCGAAAGGTGGTCTGTGAAGAGTGACCTGAGCATCATCACAAGCTGAGGCGCTGGCTCTAGGCAAACAGCTGGCAAGTGGACCTGGTCCTTTGGGCTCTGACGGGGACTTCCGGGAACCTGGTTCTCAGACGTGTGCTTGATGTGTTTCCACAGATTCCCTCGGTCGACGTGTTTGTAGGTCACGTCCCTGCCTGATCAAAAGCAAACTGGAGGAACAGGGCCCCCATGGAGATGGTGAGAGTAAGGTGGAGGCTCTGGAATAGAAGGGAGTACAGCCTCCCCGTTAACGTGGGAACCTCCGTGTTTCTCCATTCAGTGTTTTTTTGTTTTGTTTTGTTAATGAATTTGTATTAATTTCAGAGAGGAATGAAGAGAGAAAGAGAGAGTGAGAGCAAGAGAGAGAGAGAGAGAGAAAGAGAGAGAGAGGGAGAGAGAGAGAGAGAGAGAGAGAGAGAGAGAGAGAGAGAGAGAGATCAATGATGAGATAATCATTGATTGGCTGCCTCCTGCATGCCCCACTGGGATTGAGCCCACAACTGGAATTGAACCAAGACCTCCTGGTTCATAGATTGATGCTCAACCACTGAATCACACTGGCCAGGCCATTCATTAGGTTTCTTGTCTCTAATTATGTCATGCATTATATCTTTCAAAAATAAATGTGTCTTTCAGAGACAGAATGGAATTTAAAAATTTTTAGTGTCTTAGCATACCAATTCATAGAAAATGAGTAAGCATTCAATTAATATATATTAATTAGGAATATATAAAATATGATCTAACAAACATGGTAAACTAGAAAGATTACTAAATGTGGTTATAAATGGTTTTCTCACTTAAAAACAATTACCTTGGGACAGTTTCTCAAATATTTTTCTCATCTATGAAATGAAATATAACACTTTATGAAGTTCTTGTGCTAATTGAATGCAGTAAGTAATACAAAGTGTAAGGCTTAATGAATATTAGTTCTGTCCCTGCTTATTCTAGGGACACTAAATAAGTGCTTTAAAATAAATATGGCCTAATATGTTTAATAAAACCATTTGACCCACCTCATAAATCTTGACTCACAACCTGCATGTTCATCCCAAATATATGTGATAGTTGACCAGGCTGTCCTGTTTTTTTTGTTTGTTTGTTTGTTTGTTTTTTAACATTATCTAAATGTTAAGAAATATTATTTTTCTAATAAGAATCTTGGAGACACATGGAAACAATGTTGAGATTCACTACAAGATTTTATCCATCTTGTGTTTCTTATCATAATGTCAGCTCCCACATCCAAACTTCTGTACACAGGAACAATAGGAGGCACAGATCAGTGCGTTCCTGCTTGGATAGGGATGTTATGTAAGCGTTCTCTCTTGAATTTAACAGAATCTTCAGAAATGAGTAATGTCTTAGAAGCGTCTGCTCAACAGATTTCATATATTGATTTGTCTGCTGGCGTGGCTTACTGCTCACACAATAGGATAATGGCTGATTACCACACTATAGGCATTGTCAGTTCAAAGTTACTTTGTAGGTTTGCTTGGCCTTTTAATATTGACCTATTCATTCTCTATAGAGTATTCATTTTTCTCTAAAGGTTTTCCTCTCTCTTGTTTTCTTCCCATACTTTTCACATATTTTAGAGAAACCTATGAACAAAAATAATTTTAATAGCTAACATTTATTGAGCATAGATTGCATGCCCTCATGTGATTATTTACTATTTACAACATCACTTTGAGGTGGATACTACTACAGCCCAAAATTCATAAATGAGAAAATTGAGTCACAAAGAGGTTCAATATCTACCAGCCCGTTTTCCCGGTTAGTTGAACTATTGTCTCATTGTGTCGGGCTTAATCGCTCCTTTATGATGCTGAGTTTGAAAACCTACAAACTACATTTCTCATTACAGCTGCCTTCTGGTGACATCCTGACAGTAGGGGGCAGCGCAAGTAGGAGATTGCAAGGTAAACACAAGGAAGTGCTTTTTTTTTGTTTTTTGGGTTTTTTTTTTGCAAGAGCTCTTCCCCACAATAGCAGCAGTTAGTTCTAGCCTCCAATTCCCTTTTCTCCGCCAGCACCGACATCATTGAACCCCTAGGGCAGCAGCAGGCTACACCCTCCTCAGAGGTCTGAGCTCACGCTGCAGGACAGTCTGTTATGATAATCCCAACCTTTCCCCTTTATTTCTCCAGATGGAAAGCGGTAGATTCTTCTTGCAGTTATTTTTCTGGCTTATCTCAGTGTTGTTGTTTTTTTGTTTATTTATTTTATTTTTAAACATGTTTTACTCGTTCAGCTTACTCAGCACCTGTACCATGAACTCCCTGTTTGATTCCCTCATTTTAAACACCTAGTTTGGTTTCTGTTTTTCCTGCCAAGTCCCTTATTAATAAGTTCTCCTGGCTCATTTCTTTGCAATGCTGGATCTCTTAATTTAGGTCTCTTGTGGGGTAGAAAGGAAATTGTACGTTTTATCATAGTTTTGAATAATTATGGGCATAAGTAAACACATGCATCTGCTTCTTGCATCCTGGATGAGTAATTCTCAGTGAAGCTACCCTTTGCTCAGGACTACCCTGAGAGCTGACAGTGCTGACACCACAGCTAGAACTGAGCCAGTAGCATCCTCTTGACTCGAGCGTATATCTTGTGTTTTTTGGTCTCCCAGATTCTGAACCAACACAATTGAAAGGTTTGGGTCGCGCACCAATGACATGAGGCCATCGCGTATCAAAAGAGATTTTTATTTTAGGCACCTGTGTGCAGGTGGGCTGATTCCAACAAAGGAATCAGCGGAGACTGAAGGGGGAGGCAGGGTTTTATTCACTTCTGCTGGCTGCAAACAGTTCTGCTGACTTACGGAGCTTGACTGACGTGTCCTGTCCTTGGCTCTTCCTGGCACCAGATGTCCAGTGGCTCTCTGGGCTATGCCATGCTCAAGGTTGCATGCTTTCTGCAAGATATCTGCTGAGCACGATAAGTTTTCTCTGTCTCACTTTATTCTCTTTAACCCTTTCAACTATGTGTGCCCAGAACATGCCAATATTTTTCAATTTTCTATCAATAAAAATACGTGTTTCCATATGTGTGTGTGAGTGTGTGTGTGTGTGCGTGTGTGGTGTGTGTGTGTGTGTGTCGCAGAAGGAATGGTGATCCCAAATGCCTCGTAACCTTTTAATATTAATCACTTCCACTGAAGTAACTGACTTACCCACACTGCACGTAATTGGCTGCTCCATTCACTAGTTCTGGGATTTCCAGTAAATTCCTTAAATGGCATGCACTTTTCTCTAAAATGTGATTTTAAAAGTATCCAACTCAAGGATTATGAGTTCAGTGAGTAAATTCATTTGAAATGATTAGATTGTCATCTTCACATGGCAATTGTTAAATGAAAGTCAGCTAGTTTTATTGCTGCTACTCCTACTGGATCCTAGACTGGCATAGCCTGGAGAGA
Source organism: Pipistrellus hanaki (assembly GCF_964339955.1). Taxonomy (NCBI): domain Eukaryota; kingdom Metazoa; phylum Chordata; class Mammalia; order Chiroptera; family Vespertilionidae; genus Pipistrellus; species Pipistrellus hanaki. The sequence goes on along the minus strand of NC_140507.1, from coordinate 56,880,871 downwards.
TACGCACTGGGGGAAAAATAACTTCCTCTAAAACATATATGTAGACATTTCCACAAACTAGAAATTGTTTGCTCAAAAGTGTGGAAACTTATCAGACAATTTCTCCCTGATCCTTGGCCTGTTATTTGGGTGGAAATAGCCTGTGCTTTACTACTTCACGCCTCAGAAGAAGAGAGGCGCTCTGGTGAAAGGAAGTGAGAAAACACTTGCTTCCCCTCATTTCTCCCTTGCCACATGTTCATGGAAGAAATGTGAAGGCAGAGGCTAGTGCCATGGCCATTTGTTAGACTCCTGGTAGGAAACAACTGCAGATCAAGTAAGGTTGTTATATGGTTTCTTTCATTTAGAACTAAAATTCTCAATCTTAGAAAGTGTATGTTTCAAGTTCTTCAGTAGGAAATGGAGCAGTGCCCACTTGCTCTGGCCCTCGAGTTTTATATGTGTAAACTGCTTTTTACTTTTTAAAAGTATTTTACAATATTACTCCAAATTTATCTTGGTTATCCTCCTCGCTTATTGCTGATAAAGTTAAATTTCAGAAGCTAAATGCCTTAGTGTCGTGGCTGAACCAAGGCTGAACTAGGTCTCCAAATGCTTGGCCACTACTCTCTGGGTTAGAGGGAAAGTTTTCCCTAGCTATCTGAAAGGAAAGTGTTCCCATGAAATCATTCATCAGCAGAAACGGCATAAAACAAAGAAGCTATTTTCACTTTTTCCTTTAACAGTGTAAATCCTCTTTGGATTTCTTTCTGGTAGCAAAAGCAGGTGCAAAGTAGGTTTTCTGTAAAAATGAAGTTGTGTAAAGTGAACTTTCGGAAAGTAGGAGGTCCCTATACATTTTGTCCTTTCTTGGAGCAAGAGTCCATAGCTTTTAGTAGATTCACGTGTAGATATATGGTTTTGAAAAAGAGGCAATAACCAGGAGTCTTCAGTATTACCGGAAGCTGAGTTTGGCACAGTGAAAGGCGTGGGGTCCATTACCAGTAGGTGTGGTAGACACGTTTCGGTCTGTTGCACTATCTGCATTTCCCTGTAGGTGGGAAGGACCCAAGTAATTCTGGCTAAAGATGGCTTTTTATTCCTCATCTCCTGTGCTGATCCTCTCTCGCTGAGACTTCTCCAAGGACCAAAGGACTAAATATTTAGTTCAGAATGAATGTTCTTATACACATTCAGTGCAGTAGAGAGACAGAGATTTGACAAAGTGCATCACAAAAGCTCAGCTTTGGCAGTGGGGTTATAATCATAGGACACTACTTTTTAAAAATAACCAAAACATTAAATCATATTTTCTACTAAAGAAATAGCAAATAGTTATCCGAAGGAGCTACATTTTTCCTGGAGTAAAATGTGCTGCAGAGAAATAAACAAGATGCAGTCCCAGGGCCATTCCTATGTGGCCTCGGAAAGTTTCGGACTCTATTTCTCTTTTGGGAGAGAACTCCTGGCACTGGCAGCGGAGACACAACGAGGCAGGAAAGATATAAGGAGGAAATATGCCACACTGAGACCTCCAAGTCACTGTTTACTCTACAAGTATAAGAGTAAAGAGGGTGGGATCTACTTGCATGAATAGTCTGGCATGTGATACGCCCGTAACTGTAGTACCTGCACTTTTTAGCTAGTGAGACGTGGAACTATCTTTGAGTGAACACACCTTTCTTTTTGGATACTGAAAATCAGTGTGGAGCTAGCAATCTCTTTTTCTTTCCCTCTTTCTCCTTCATTTCCTCGGTTTCACTTAATCCCTCGCCCCACCCTCTCTATATGCCAACAGTTTTCTCTGTAATGTAAAGCCTTTTTTTAAAAAAATATATTTTTTTATTGATTTTACACAGAGAGAAATTGAGAGGGATAGAGAGTTAGAAACGTCGATGAGAGAGAAACATCGACCAGCTGCCTCTTGCACACCCCCCACTGGGGATGTGCCCTCAACCAATGTACATGCCCTTGACCGGAATTGAACCTGGGACCCTTCAGTCCCCAGGCTGATGCTCTATCCACTGAGCAAAACCGGCTTCGGCAATGTAAAGCCTTTTTGTTTCAGGAAAGTTGATAATATTTTATAGGACAAAACAGCATGCTCTCCTAAGACACAAGAAATGGACAGGCTTCCTTAACCATTTAGAACAGCAACCAAGATCCTCAAAGCAAAACAAACAAAAACCCCAGTGGGAGGAGGAAGTTGCATGGACACTACATTTCTTAGGTTCTCACTTGTTCCTGATCCCTAAATTTGCCTCAATGCATCCCGTCGAGTCCTAATTTCTAGCAACTTGACCATGAAAACTTCTGCTCCAGTAAAAGCGTGTATACATTAACGCCAAGGAAACCCCAGGCGTTGTGGAGAAAAATTTGTCCTGCTTTATTCTGCTCCACTTTCTGGTATTTTTTTAAAACAAAACTCAATTTATCAATGTTAGAGAGGATAGAACATAAAAGTAAAGGATGTTGCCATATAAGTTGGAAATATATCCCCGACAACAGCTTCTGGGGCCGATCTGCATAGCAGGCTCTCATTTTCTTATTCAGCGTGAAAGCTAATAAATCTATTTGTGAAAACTCCTAAAAGGCAATCATTTTCAGAAAGAACGAATTCTGGCAAAAGCGATTGTTTGAGCAAATCCAAATGACAAGTGCTTTAATCTGACAACATTTGCAGTTCCAGGGGCGCCATACATTTGGAAACCATAAAAGCAGCAACACATTCTGTGTGGCAAAACATACTGTGCTTGAATCTGCCCCCCTGAAACGTGCTGCCTGTGGTTATGCACGATGTATTAAGCACAGGAAGGATGATAAATTATAAACCTACACGATCGAGTCATTTTACAAGAAAGTGCTTATTTTCTTCTCAGTCTACCTGTTTTTGTTATACATACTCTCCAAATCCGGTTAGAACTCTACCCCCGATAGCATTCTCATGCTGCTTCTACATTTTTATTTTTTATTTTTAGAGAGTAAGCATCAGATTTTCCAATAAACATAACTTTTTATGTTATTGACAGCATCAGATAAAATATAAGTATTTTTTCAATTATTGAATTAAAAATATATATTGTATATATATATTTTTTCTTATGTGTAGAAAGTAATGATTCAAGATGCCCAGAAGGCGAAATTCAGAAACCCAGTTTCCATGTAATTTACTTCTTCGGTTGCTATTTTCTGTTTGGCCCTGGAAGCAGGACACCGAACATTGTGAGAAATGAAAAGTTGATGGTCTTTGCCCTGAAGTTTACAGTCGGAGAATAAAAGCTGGAGCAAAGTGAAGTAAACGTTGTTAGAGGTGAGGCAATAAGAGGGGGAAACAATATACTGTGAACTTGGAAGCAGAGACAAAAAACAAACAAACTGTGTTTATTTAAGAATTGCCAATCTCTCAAACTGCCTCCTGCCAGATGAGCCCTCTGATGGTGGGCTTAGATGTCCTTCTCCTGGATTTATAGAGACAGCGTTTTATTTGGACTCTGAATCCTGCCTTAACCCAGATGGCAGCGAATCTCCAAGAAAACACACCGATTTTTTGAAGTCACTCCTTCACACACTGTACCCCGACTCCCTTCTTTCCTGTCACATCTAACCCAAACTTGTCAGCCCATCTTTTTAAACATCTTCATTATGGTCTGCCTTTCCTGGTCCATAATCAGTCCGGATCCCTGTGACCCACTTTCTTGGCCGGAAGTGCTCAGCTTTCTGTGCTCTGCCTTTTCATACCCCCGAGTCATTGAAGTCTCCCACCATTCACACACCACACTCTTCCAGATCTCAGTCACTAAGCTATGCAAAGGTTTGCATATTGATTGTCAGCACCTGTTTCTATTGCACCCTCAGTTTGAAAATGAGCTGCCTGAGGAAATCTATGAGGTATCACATACCATGTCTCTTAAAATGCTCCGTTTAAAAAAAAAAAAAAAATATATATATATATATATATATATATATATATATATATATACATTATTGATTTTTTACAGAGAGGAAGGGAGAGAGATAGAGAGCTAGAAACGTCGATGAGAGAGAATCATCGACCGGCTGCCTCTTGCACACTCCTTACTGGGGATGTGCTCGCAACCAATGTACATGCCCTTGACCGGAATCGAACCTGGGACCTTTCAGTCCACAGACTGACGCTCTACCACTGAGCCAAACTGGCTTTGGCAAAATGCTCCATTTTTACTATTCACTCAAAACCAATTCGATGTGATTAAATGACCATTGAGCACACGGTTTCTTAGACAAATTCTTCCATTAATAAATATATTACTATCTTTATTATTGTAAGTATAGTAAATATAAGTGATGGATTGATAAAAGTAAGTGTAATTTTATCTACTTTAAACCTGTATCCTTAAAAAAAAGGTCTCTGGAATGTAACATTTGTGTTTAAGATACATTTCTGCTGTAGCATTTTTCCTAATTTTCCTCCAATCAGTTCCTCTAATTTATGTGAAGATTGTGATGGGGTTCTTCTCTTATAATTTTTAGTTGAAAATAATACAAGTCAAATTATATATTATAATTTTATCAAACTCACATCATTTTTTCTTCCTAAGTGAATATCATATGCAGGCAAATAACTGTATTTGTTATGAACTTAAATTATTTCAGGTGATATTTAACTTGCTTTTAACTTAAACTCAGTAATGTTACTTGGCAAACAATACAATATAAGCTAATAAAAATTTTATTGAATTACACTACTTTAGCTAATATTTCAGAAATCAATACTATTTTACAATATCAAAGGGAATAGTGACAATTTTTTTTTAATATCTAGAGCAGAAGATGCTGTAAAATGGGCTTAAGGTCTCTCTGCTTTTAGCTTCCATCTTTTTTCCACTTTGCAATATACTTTTCTATTTCTGTGTTTGAAGCAATAATATGGACTATCTCATTAATATTAGGTTCTTACATATATATTATTACTCATAAGCATTTGTTAGGTGAGTTTTTCATAGTAAATTTATGTTAATGAATAACATTATTTGTCTGAAGTTCATAGAAAAAAAAATAGAAAGAGATATATTAGAGTCTTTCCTAACTAAAATATATTTCTACAATAATGCCCACATTTCACTTAGAATGAAATTCAGACTCGTTAGCTATCTTTTATTCAACTTCTCCATTGCCATCTTCATAGGCACCCTGCACTACACCGAACTCAAATTTTTAGCTGTTCTAAAAATGTGACCTGGTTTTTTCACCAGTCTTATCATCTGTCTTCTCTCTGCCTGGATGCTTTCCATTTTCCTCCTAATTGCTAAATTCAAAGCTCTTTTCAAGAGTCGTTTTGTCCTCTGCAACAGATGTGGGTCACGGTCTCACTTGATTTCTTTCTGTGGTCCTATCGGTTCTGTTTCCCTCCCGAGTGCAGGGTGAGCCACAGAAATCATCCCGGCTACAGAGCGGGAGGTGCCCCAGCCCCAGGCTGAGACAGGGCCTGGGACAGACTCTGACAGTGATGAATCTGTACCCGAGCTCCAGGACTAAGATTCCGCACAGGCAGCCACACAGGCCCAGCTGGCAGCTGCAGCTGAGATTCATGAAGAACCATCAGTAAAGCAAAACAGAGCCGGAGTGGAAAAAAAGTCACCGAGGGCTTTGTCCAAATTGGGCTTTCTATAGGTTCCAGGGGTTACTAGGGGCACTACCCAGAAATCTAAGAATATCCTTGGTCATCGCCAAACCAGATGTCTATAAGTGCGCTGCTTCAGATATAGTAAAACCCTAGTATAAAGGACTAATTTGGGCAAGGGGGTGTCCAATAAGCTGAAAATCTGTTATCTAATAGATTTTCTGAATGCGTATGTTTACTATAGTAAATAGGAAAATTTACTACAAGGGACATTTTCCTTCCTTGCTAAATGTTCATTTTCCTCCCTTGCTAAATTAGTTTATCTGTTTTTACTTATTGTAGACATGTTTGTGCAATTACAATTAAGTATGCATGAAAAGTTTAATTTCAAAGAAGAGTTTTCTATATGCATTACTATAATTTTAAATTTATACTGACTAGATCCAATAAATATAAGCATTCACCAACTACCACCAGTAAACAAATGCACACAGTTGGGGCATGGCTTAGAACATCTGGGAACATCAGCCAGGAAGCATTACAACTATTGCAGAGCCCTAGCTGGTTTGGTTCAGTAGATATAGCATCGGCTTGGGGACTGAAGGGTCCCGGGTTCAATTCCAATCAAGGGCACATGCCCGGGTTGCAGGCTCAATCCTCAGTAGGGGGTGTGCAGGAGGAAGCCGATCAATGATTCTCATCATTGATGTTTCTATCTCCCTCTTTCTCCCTTCCTCTTTGAAATCAATATATATATTTTAAAAAAAACAAAAACTGTTGCAGAAATTCACACCACATGGCAACAGAACCAATTACCACACTTGATGCCATGAGATCACGTGCTAATCATCCTGAACATTGTTTACAGGTGGTGACTCTTAGATTTAAATATGTAGTCTCTACTTTTAGATATATATAACATTTATTTCTGTCAGTGAAATTACCATGGTGTTTTTTACCAACATATGGCCTATTTGCTAAAACGTGTTAACAATAACAGTGAATCAGTAACAAAAAATAACCTGTTAATTTAATAATAAGTAAATCTTGGTTAAAAGCATTTAAAAATTAGCAGGGTGTTAATTTCCACATATAACTTATTGGCCAGAAATGTTGCCCCTTAAATCCAAAGCCTGTTGAGGTCTGAAACATTGAGGGTTTACTGTACCTGCATAGTTTTTTGGGAAGCCGAGATAGAGGACTGATCTCAGCAAGAACACTGGCAGCTGCTGAGGAAATTAAAGTTCAAGGTGAAGCTATTGTAAACATTCTAGAAAGTACACAGACTCCAACTGTACAAGAGGAGAGTAAAAAGGAAGAGGTTGATGAAACAGGTGTGGAAGCGAAGAACATAGGATTGGTCATATCACAAACAAATGGGCAGAGAGCAAAGGCAGTTGGAGCCCTGAGGAAAAACAGTAATGATATTATCAGTGCAATAATGGGTGCTCAATAAAATGTCGCCACTATTGTTGAGTATGTCATGTTGAGTTTTTAATGAAAGATTAATAACTTAAAAAGTTTCAGAAGCTTTAATTTTTAAAAATACGGGTTTAGAAACCATCCTTTAAAGTAATTATGATAGAGATTGGTGGGAGTATGGATCCTAGTGATTTCTCAGAACTGACAGCCTCAAAACTCTGTTCCTAAGATGAATGCTGCAGAGATCCTGTAAAATGTAAAATAATTCTTGCCACTTCTCTGTCCAAAACTAAGCAATGATTCTTCCGATTACTCAGAGTAAAAGCTGATACCTTACCATCATGACCTGGAGTTCCTTGCAAGATCGACCTTATCATGAATTGGATTGTATCCCTCTGCCACTTCCCCCCAAATTTATATATTGAATCCACAATTCTCATTGTGATACTATTTGGAAATATGGCCTTTGGGAGATAGTTAGGTTTAGATAATTAGGTTTATATCTGAAGCTGCTCACTTATAGACTTCTGGTTTGACAAAAGGTATTCTTAGATTTCTGGGTAGTGTCCCTATTAACCCCTGGAACCCATGGAAAGCCCAATTTGGACAAAGCCCTCTGTGATTTTTTTTCACTCCAGATTTGTTTTGCTTTACTGATGGTTCTTCATGAATCACAGCTGCAGCTGCCAGCTGGGTCTGTGTGGCTGCCTGTGTGGGATCTTGGTCCTGGAGCTCGGTTCGGATTCCTCACTGTCAGAGTCTGTCCCAGGCCCCGTCTCAGTCTGGGGCTGGCACACCTCCCGCTCTGTAATCTTGAGGTCAGTAGGGTGAGGCCTTCACGATGGGATTAGTGACCTTATAAGAAGAAACATCAGAGAGCTTACTCTTTTCCTTTCTTCCATGTGAGGATACAGAGAGAATATATATGCCAGGAAGAGGACCATCACCAGAACTCAACACTGCTGGTATCTGAATCTTGGACTTTCAGCCTCCAAAACTATGAGAAAATAACTTTATGTAGTTTTAAGTATCTAGTTTATGGCATTTTATTATGGGAGCTCAAACTGACTAATACAGATTTCTATTAACTTTCTGAATTATTCTTTTTTTTATCTCCTTTATATCAGTCAGAGCCTCATTTTTTTTCTTCTAAAACTACCAGGCATGACCCTGTGTTAGAATATAGCTCTACCTTTACCCTCTGCCCTAAAATAATCTTTGGGAAGGCATTCACTTGTCAAAAAATGTCATCTCTTTCAAGACATTGTTAAAATCACTTTCTCAGCAAAATGAATTCTGCCTTGCCCTATTTTATACTATCATTACGGAGCACATCACATCTACAAAGGCCCTTAGGATTCTCTCACCTTCTTATTTTGCTCTACATTTTCTTCTTGTTGTTGTTTTTAAGTAGAACATATAATATTGTAACCATAATGTATTATTTATTGATTATGTTTATTAGTAAATGCCATTATCTGCATACTCGACTGTAAGCTTCATAAGGAAAGGGCTTTTTTTCTTTACTTCTTTTCCCTAAACGAATCCCAAATATATATGAGGATATACATTTTGTTTCTTAAAGATTAAACTTTAATGTGTTTTATATTATCTAAGGTATTTTTTCCTCATAATTCAGAACTAGACTATGCGCAGATTTCATAATCTACTTTCCTTCGGAAATAATTATAATAAGTACTTTATCTACTTTTAATCCTCACTACTATCATTAAAACTTTTGTATGTAATTAGCTTCTTTTTAAACTTTTTTTGGCTAATGAATAAAACATAATTTCATTATTTTATTTTTATTTGGAGCCGAATCTGATGTTTCCTAATGTGCCTTGCTTACAATAAAATAGTCCTTTTAAATAACTAGAGTTCTCATCAAAAGCCTCTTTGTAATATATCACAACTCAAGGCACTTGGGCATATATCTGTGATCAAGATAAAAAAACACACAAAAAAACCCAAACCCTATGCCTGATCTTATATTATAGCGATCGTATTTTGCGTATCCCATGGGTACAAACCCAGCTGTTTGAGTTTCAAAAGCTACTACTCTCTTTGACCTTCTTTCAATTTAAAAGTAAATTTCATTTCATAAGACTTGTACTAAAACTTTTTCAAAGTCTCTGTTTAAACTATTCCTATGAAATTGGACTCAAGTCTCTGAGAGTGAATTAGACCCTTAGAGAGGACCATTAACACCTACAGTACACGTATAATGCTCAAAAGGCACCCAAGTGGCTCACAAAAGTTATGTGTCTGATGCCCAATATACTTAGAGAGTTTGACTTAGGGGCCAGGAAGGAAGAGAAAACAGGTACTTGGGAGATCATCTGAGGTAGCTTCTTGCTTTCAGGCAGGTGCATGCTGAGGCTGTTCGGGACAGATCACTTTCTAATTGGTGTTCTTCGTATCCCATGTTCATTTTTTCTTCTCTTTGAAATTACACAAAGCAGTTGTTATAGTGCTATGCACCTGATGCTGTCTAACACTAACAGTTCCTGGATTGAGTGGTTCACCTTGGATAATACAGAGTGGCCAGATTATTATGACCACCTGACATTTGTAGGCAAACTAGCCATACACTGCAATGTATGGGATATGGAAGCTGAAGGCCTGTTCGAACACCTTTGCTGTGTGCAGTTACAAGACAGAAATCAAAGGCATAATGAAAATAGTTCAAGCTCTAGTTTTCCAGATTTCAATGGTATAAAACTGTGATATAAAACTATACCAAAAATAAACACAAGGTATTTTTTAAATGTATTTTTTTATGGATTTCAGAGAAGAAGAGAAAAGAAGAGAGAGATAGAAATGTTAATGATGGGAGAGAATCATTGATCAGCTTCCTCCTGTAAGCCTCCCACTGGGGATTGAGCCCACAACCTGGGCATGTGCCCTGACCATGAACTAAGCTTCACCTCTTAGTTCATAGGTTGACACTCAACCACTGAGCACACCGGCTAGGCAAATAAAAGTTTTAAAGAGAATGTCTAAGCTTTAAAACTATTGGAAAGGGATAATGCATTAAAAAAAAAAAAAGTCCATGTTATCATTCATTATTACACTGAGTGGCCAGCTTATTATGATCTCTGCATGCATAATAATATGGCCATTCAGTGTATATCCTATATAATAAAAGGCTAATATGAAAATATGCAAATTATCCACATGACAAGGAGTTCGACCAACAGGCAGGGCAGCCAACCGCCCATGTCCCCTTCCCCTGGCCAGAAGCCAGGCATGCATGAATGAATTCATACACACACACACACACACACACACACACACACACACAAACACACTGAGTGGCCAGATTATTATGAGTTCAGAGGGCATAATAATCTGGCCACTCAGAGTATTTCTACTAATAGTGTCAGAGTCCAGTATATTTTACTCTAAAGAATGATGAATAGCAGGGCTCAAATATTAGGTCATTCATAGTCTACCTGTTTAGTTATGTGAGATGTTTATGATTCAAAAAAGACAGGGATGTCTACTACTTTAATTTTAAAGTATCATGAAATGTTCACCATTTCAATTCATTGTTTCAAAGCTTCAGTTAAGTCTTTAAATATTGCTTGGCCATTTAAGAAATTAGAGGCAAAAATTCAGCAAACGAGAAATCATATTTCTACTCATACATTATATCATCAATACATTTTATCAGAATACGTGAGGTGAGGGTCATAATCTGTGATAATAGAATGATAGATTGTATTTTCATGCTACATTAATATCATTCAAGTAGAATTTACCTTTTGCTAGGACAATACATTAAAGGTGTACTGATCTTTTCCCAAGTAAATGCAAACTTTTATAATGGAGTGGGAAAAGCTAGCATAAACAAGATTAGTAATAGCAAACCATTCTCCTCCAGCTTGCTGAGCTCCCACTTCTCCGGCGATTAGAAGCATAGACTGTGAAGCCAGACCTGCATTCATATTGGACTTCCACCACCTATCAGCTGCGGGACTTCAGTCAAGTTATATAATCTCTCTGTATTTCATTTTTCTTAACCAGTGAAGCGAGTATTCATAGTCTCTACTTCACAGAGTTGTCCTGGACATGAAAACAGTTTAAAATACTGAAAGCATGTCATAGAGTCCCTAGAAATATAAAGACCCCATAAGCATTTGGTATTGCTACATGTCGATCCTTTGCATGTATTACTTCTTTAATTAGAAGTCATATTTTGTGAGGTTTCCTTGAGTGTCAATACTGGTTCAAATGTCCTGCTGCTTTCGGCTCTAATAAGAAGTTTCTACTAAAGATCTAAACCTAATGGAAGGGCATCAGCAAGGTTTCAGCATTGGTTAAAATTCCCACGCCACTTCAGCCGTCTGTTGTAATTCTCACCACCGCAGTATTGTATTCTGAATCACTGTGAGATTCAGAAATAGAGCTCATGAAAAAGGTGTCTAACTTTTTCTTTATCTTTGACTTGTAGTCTGAGATCCTGGAAAGCAAAGAGCTTCGCTGTTGTTCCCTTGCACAAATGCAAATCAGCTCAGGGCCAGAGCCTGGGAAGCAAAGGCATCCACTCTGTGCCTGCGTGGAGACCAGCCCTGCATCATAGCCTGACCCGTGACGGTTTGGAGACTCAAACTTTTCATTAGTGTGTGCTCCCTCCGTGCACCAAGCACCTGTCACCTTTCCTCCGCCTGCTTTTCAGAAAAAAACTCTTCTTCTGAATCTGTGTTGCCTCCACTTTTTTCCCCTTCTCTTTTGACTTGTATCTTGAGGGAGGTTAAGAAGCTCTTCCCTGGTGACAACATGATCAAACTATTTACAGTGGCTCATATGTCCCATTATTTGTAAAATAAATAAATAGATAAATAAAATAAGCATAGGGTTGGAAGTCATATTCCTGTGTAATGATTCTAATGAATAAAATATGACATTTGCACTTAGAAGATGTTCAGTGACTTAAGTTGCATTGAGGACAGCGTGCCATTGCTTGATCAAAAGGGCATTAGTAGCTCTAGCTGGTTTGGCTCAGTGGATAGAGCCAGGTCCCAGGTTAGATTCCAGTCAAGGGCACATGCCTGATTTCGGACTTGATCCCTAGTGGGGGGTATGCAGGATGCAGCTGATCAAGGATTCTTTCTCATCATTGATGTTTCTGATTCTCTCTCCCTCCCTTCCTCTCTGAAATCAATAATAAATCTTTTTTTTTTTTTAAGGGCATTGGTAACTACAGATAACAGTTCCCAGGTTAGGTTTATGGAATTTCATGCCTCCTCTAACTATGTTTTAAATTAATATCGACATGTTTGTGTACCGCGTGTCTCTCCAGTTACATCCCTTTCCCCATAGAGTTCTGAGACTGAGAATTGCAGTGATTAAAATGGACGGATGATAGAATCCCTTGGAAAGGAGTAAATAACAAAGCACAGAGAATCGGAAGAAAAATGGTCCAAAGCCTAGGTTTGAAGCCACCAAGAACAGCATTGGGCACAGGGAAAGGCCTTAAAGAGTTTAGTGAGAAGAAAATATTGTCCTCTCGACTCCCCACCCTGACCCACTGGGAAGCAACCCTGGTCTGGAAGTTTCCAGTCTTCACCTGTCTTGGTCGCATATAACCAATACCTGGAGCAGAGCCTAGCAGTAGTTGGCACTTCATAAATATTTCATAAATGAATAAATGAAAGAATACAAGTAGCATTAACAAGCAGAATTTGAAGATTAGTAGTTGAGTGTAGCCATGGACATCGAGAACTCTTCTGCTAAAATAGTCAGATTGCTCATATAGGCAATGCCCATTTTTCCTAAAGTAAATACCCATTTGGGGGAAGGATATCTAATAAAGACAGAGTATGCAAATTGATGCAACAAAGATGGCGGCTGGGCAGCGTGCATGCACAGTCATGGAGCAGCAAGGGCAGGGTGGGCGGGTGGTGTGTGTGTGTGTGTGTGTGTGTGTGTGTGTGTGTGTGTGTGTAAGTAGCTACAGGAGGGCAGGAGGGCCTGAGTGAAGGTGGAAGGCAACTTTGGCTGGAGTGAAGCCCAGGTCCTGGATGCCAGAGGGAAGCCCATAATGGCAGCCAGGGGAAGGAAGGCCTATTCTTGCATGAATATTCATGCATCGGGCCCTATAGTGTTAGTATATAACAGCCCACTCATATAACACCCTGTTAGCAAGTGCCCAAACACAAAGGCAAATGGCCAATTGACAAAGTTCAAAAATTGCCAAACAACTTCAAACTATTTGTTTTATTGGGTTATTTGATCCTCACTGAGCTGAAAACTTCTTATGGACAGTGATAGAATCTCATTCACCTTTGGTGCCTGGTAACAGTATCTGACTCAGAGTCCGCAGGCCTTTATTAATTTATTGAACTAAATCCCAAGAAAGTTTCTCAGGTAAGGCAGCCATCCTGCCATATCAAATAAAGCCCATCTTAATCTCTGCAAGCAGAGAATGCCAGTGTTGTTATTTTGTTAAATCTCCTGTAAAACGGGTAAGGTTAAGCAATTGCTCCTCTAGTGTGAAAGAACCATAGCATTGACACTAATTTGATTTTTTTCAGCGTCGTCCTTTCTATAATTGCATCACTTAGAGTCTGCACCCAAAATCTGTCTTGTCAGTTTGTTGACACCCAGTACCAGTCAGCCTCTCAGAAGAGGGTGGCTCAGTGAGAGAAAGTGCATTCACACCTCCATTATTCAATCAATAGCAAAGGCACCACTCCTGGCAGAGCACAGCTGCCACCTGAGGAGAGAGGCTTGTTTTCTAGTCCCTCCGGCTACCACCTGATTTGATTTGTGTTGAAAAGTATTACTATAAGAACCAACTGAGATGAGGGTAAATGTGCACCAGAGAGGATAGACAGACATAAATGTTTTAAATAAAATGGTAACCATGGGAGGTAAGATAATGTATAGAAGCAGGGGACCTTAATGTATCGTAATTCTTTCACTTCAAAGGAAAATAAACAACTTTAAATAGATTATCGCCTAATTGAGATCACACACATAAGAAGTACAGTAAGCCCTGGATTTTGCTGACCTTGACTTAACAGACTTCGGATTTAAGGAAGATAGGGACAGTGACCCACTTTTTGGTTGACACTAGGCCTTGGTCTTCTTGAATTTCTTTTCCTTGACGGAAACTCCAAGTGCAAGTAAGTTAGGGCAAAGTTGAACAGAGCCTCAATATTATTGGCTTGTATAGACTCAGTCACCCCTAACTGCCCTCCCCTGCTGACCTGATCACCCACAACTGCCCTCCCCTGCCGGTCATCTTGTGGCAGCCATCTTGTGTCCTCATGGGGGTGGCCATCTTTGACCAAAGGGGGCGGTCATCTTGTGTGCTGGAGTGATGGTCAATTGCATATCACCTCTTTATTATAAAGGATATAATAATAATAATAATAATAATAATAATAGGTTTCATAGAAAATTATTTTAAGAAGTTTTAAAAATGGGAAATCTTTTAACAAGAAAAAATTGAGTCTAGAAATGTTTAGGGACAATTCAAAAATATAATTCCTAAATAACATACCTCAGCACTTCAAGTATAATGATTTTTTGCAAACAGTATAATTTTTTTTGGATGTTGGTACTAAGTCCAAATATTCATAACTAATTATATATAGCAAAAAAATAGAAACTGCACTAATAATGGAATAAGAGATTGATGATAGTTGGATAACAATGGAAAATTTTATGCATAATACATAAGAGTAAGAGAAATCATAGGCAAGTTTATGATGTTGCATGTTGGGGAAAACATAAATTCATTAAACAATTAATAGAAGTTTAAATATATATTTTGTTAATTTCAACATTTAAAAAAAATATATTTTATTGATTTTTTACAGAGAGGAAGAGAGAGGGATAGAGAGTTAGAAACATAGACAAGAGAGAATCATCAATCAGCTGCCTCTTGCACACCCCCCACTGGGGATGTGCCTGCAACCAAGGTACATGTCCTTGACCAGAATCGAAACTGGGAACTTTCAGAACTCAGGCTGAGGCTCTATCCACTGAGCTAGACAGGTTTTGGCTAATTTCAACATTTAATGGTAAACTTTTGACTTGAATTAATCTCAAAACAGAAATACAAATTTACATTTCAGAACATACTGATATTTTTGTAGGATACTATATTTTTATTTAATATGTGCATGCTTCTTGTGGCAAGGCTGATATATAAAGGATTATCTGCCTCTATATATAACTGAAAGGTGATGTATATTAATTTAAAGTTAAATAATATATGAAAGGCATTAATCTTCCACAAAACAAACATCATGTTTACATAAGCAATTACATTTAATTTGAGATGGCAAATGTTTAAAAAGACATCATCTATCCAACTGTTCATTATTTGTCTATTAGCTTTAATACCTTAGAGAATTGGATAATATTAAATATAAGACACCTGCCCGAATGATGCTATGTTTAATTATCACAGTTTAATAACATTCAAAGCATACATTTTGCCAGTTATTTGATATTCTCAAAAAGTTAAACATATATTCTGTAGAGACTAAATAATAGTGTGAGTTCAATTAAAATAGCATTTCAATCATCTCACACATTTACTGACTGCTTAATATGTGCCTACTACTACATACCAAGCCCTTTCTAGATGTATAAACAAAACAGAAAAACCCTGTTCTCATTGGGCTTCATAATATTCAAGTGTTAGATGGGGTTATGCAGATAATAAGTAAATGTATAATAAATTACATAGCATATTAGATAGCAATAATATTATGAAAGTCAATATTAATAAAAGTAGATAAATGTATTGACATATTAAAATTCCTGAACTCTAATCCTATCTAATAAAAGACTAATAGTTTAGGCCTGATCCCTCTCACAATCCGTGACTGCTGGCTCCCAGCTGCTCGCCTGCCTCTCCCTGATTACCCCTAATCACTTTTGCCTGCCAGCCTGATTGATCACCCCCTAACAACTCCGCTGCCAGCCTGATTGATGTCTAACTGCTTCCTGACAGGCCCAATTGCCCCTAACTGCCTTCCCCTGCCAGTCTGGTCAACCCTAAATGTCCTCCCCTGCAGGCCTGGTTACCCCCAACTGCTCTCTCCTGTAGGCCTGGTCCTCCCTCCCCCCCCCCCCCCCCGCACTGCCCTCCTCTGTTGGCCTGGTTCCCCCCTAACTGCCCTCGAGCCCAACTGCCCTCCCCTCAAAGCCTACAAGGGAGGATAGTTGGGGGGGACCAAAGCCAGCAGAGGAGGGCAGTTAGGCATGACTGGACTAGCAGGGGAGGGCATTTGGGGCACTCTGCCTACCAGCCTGCTCACCCCCAAATGCCCCCCAGCCAGTCTGATCATCCCCAATTGCCCCCCTGCCAGTGTGCTTACTCTCCACTGCCCCCCTGCTGGCTCACTTGCCCCTCCTTCCCTCTACATTAACCTTCAACCTAGGAATGTGCCCTGACAGGGAATCAAAGCCACAACCATGGGATGACGCTCCAACTGAAACCCTGTGAAGAACTTTTAAAAAAATAATATATTTTTATTGATTTCAGAGAGGAAGGGATTGAGCCAGCAACCTACAGGAAATGAACCAGCAACCTCTTGGTTCCTGGGCCTAATACAGTGCTAAGCCTCACAGGCTGAACAAGTTTATTATCTTTTAATGGAATGAAATTTTGACAGGAGAAACGGGGATTAAAGGACAAGGTAATTGATGGTCTTTAAGGCAATTACATTGAAAGTATATATAATAAAATGGGGCATGTTAAAGAATCATACTTGAAATGAAAAATAAGTATGGATCATAAAAAAAGACAGACAGGAAAGATCTCAAATATTATTAATAGAAATAAGAAACCCAGAAAGAAGAAACAGATTTAGGTAAAAAAAAAGATTTAAGTAGCCCAGACCAGTGTGGCTCAGTCGGTTGAGAATAGTTCCATGCACCTATACTGGTTGAATTTCCGGGGGGGGGGGGGGGGGGGAAGGGGGGTGCATGCAGGAAGGAGCCAAGCAATGTTTCTCTCTCTCTTGCTCTCTCTCTCTAAAAATCAATAAAAAATTTTAAAAAAGGATTTAAGTAAAAGACAAATTAAATGAAAATACTGAACAATGGGCTATATTTCCAGAGATATGCCATTATGCATAGCAAACCAACATAATTTTCACCTTGTGTTTAATTATATCCATGTAAAGTTGAAGCACTTTTATAAAAAATTCAATTTAAAATCTTATCACCTTTCAGATGCCACTCAAAAGTTCTTCACAACTGCTTGCCTGGTCCCCATGGTTCAGTGATTGAGCATAGGCCTATGAACCAGCCAATCAATGATTCTCTCTCATCATTGATGTTTCTATCTCTCTCTCTCCCTTTCTCTTGCTCTTAAAAAAATCAATAAAAACATATTTTAAAATAATAAATTTTAAAAGTGTTTTCATTGTCATTTCCCTTTTTTTAAGTTATTGCTGAGTCCCTATTGTCTGGTTTATGTCCAAACTGTTTAAATTGATTTCACTCTTCACCTCCCTTTCTCCCTCCAAAAGTTGATCAGAACCTACTTTTCTTGCTTTATCTATATTGTCTTCTTTACATAAATATTTACTTCCTCCTGTCACTTTTGTTCAAGGGCTATACCACATCTTATACCCATTCTTGGTTCCACTTTTTTCTCCTTTAATGACCTTCATTTCTATCACCAAATTATCACCAGATAATTTTCTAGAAAAAAAAATCACTTACTTTTTTCTATTACTTTACTCTTTTAGGAAGAGTGCCCATTAAAAATGTGATCTCTGATGTTAGACCTTCTTTATAGATAAGTTATGTCATTTTTTAAACTAGAGGCCCAGTTTATGAAATTTGTGCATGGTGGGGGAGTGTCCCTCAGCCCAGCCTGGACCCTTTCTTATCTGGGACCCCTAGAAGGATGCCCTACTGCCAGTTTACAGGGATTGGGCCTAAACCAGCAGTCAGACATTCCTTTTGCAATCTGGGACTGCTGGCTCCTAAGTGCTTACCTGCCTGCCTGCCTGCCTGATTGCCCCTAATCACTCTGCCTACCAGCCTGCTCACCTCCAAATGCCCCCCAGCCAGTCTGATCATCCCCAATTGCCCCCCTGCCAGTGTGCTTACTCTCAACTGGCCCCCTGCTGGCTCACTTGCCCCTCCTTCCCTCTGCATTAACCTGCTCTCCCCCAACTGGCCCCCTGCTGGCTTGCTCACTCCAAACTGACCCACCTCCCACTGTCCTGATCCCCCCAACTGACTCCCACTGACAGCCTGCTAGCCCCCAACTGGCCCCGCTGGTGGTCTGCTCACCCCCAACTGCCTGATCACACCCAATGGTGCCCCCTTCCAGCTTGATCACCCACAACCTCCATCCTATCCTGGCCTGATCACCCACAACCTCCCCACCTCCCTTAACCTCTAATGGCCTCTACCTTGGCCTCGCCATCATGGCTTTGTCCAGAAGAATGTCAGGAAGGCCTCCTGGAAGGTCTCCCAGTCTAATTAGTATATTGCCCTTTTTTAGTATAGATAGAGGCCTAGTGCATAGGTGGGGACCAGCTGGTTTTCCCTGAGGGTATCCCTGATCAGGGAGGGGTTCCCTTGGGGATTGGGATGGCCTGGGCAAGAGGCTTGTGGTGTTTTGCAGGCCAGCCATGCCCCCATGAGATAAGAGTCCCCACTAGGGGGCATGGCCAGCCTGGGTGAAGGGCTGATGGCTGTTTGCAGGCTGGCCAAGCCCCCCAGCAGGGACCCTGAGGATGTGGTCAGCCTGATTAAGGTTTTTTTTTTGTTTGTTTTGTTTTTCCAGCACCTCCTTGAGCAGAGGCCAGGGCCAGTTGGAAGCAGGTATCTGGGATTTATTTATCTTCTATAATTAAAATTTTGTAGCCTTGAGTGGAGGCCAGGGCCAGCCAGGGTGGGCGGGAAGCTTGGCTTCCTCCATTACCAGGGGCATCCTGCTCGCTCCAGCTATGTGGCTGCTGCCATCTTTGCTGGGTTAATTTGCATACTCACGCCTGATTGGCTGCTGGGTGTAGCAGAGTGATGGTTAATTTGCATGTTTCTCTTTTATTAGTGTAGACAGTTTTCCTAAGATTTTACATATTGCTGAAAGCATTATTTGCAATAGCATTTACCAGGATGTGTATAAAATAGTGCTTTTGCCCTGCATGGTAACTTTCACTCTCTTTCCCCCATCTTCAAAAAAGAAAATGTCTACCTCAGAAAATATTATAACATTGCATCTGCTTTTTTCAAAGAATCACAAATGTCAGTGCTTTATTACCATGTTTTTAAAAAGTGACTCAACATTTGTTTGGTTAATGGTGTAAGTATATGGAAAGGAAAGGGTTTTCCTTTTGATATTCCATTCTGATACTCATTACTTTAATACACATGAAGGGATTCTAAAGAAATGGAGACTTGAAAGATGTAAAGTTCCTTGCTTTAAACATTGAATACAAAGAGAGATTGCGATGTAGAATTGTTTATAAAAAGGCAAACTAAATTGTATTTTCTTATTTGATCTCAATTCACATGCCTTCTACTCCATCCCATCACTTTCAAAATAATGGGGAGCACCAGCATGTGTTTGAAGCAATGGGAGAACACACAAAACACTGGTATGCACATGAAAGCATTGACTGAACTCTCAAAGTTTAAAAGGTAAGAAGTTTATTCTTCTTTTATCAAGCAATGTCTATAGATGGAGCATCCACATGGTGTAAGCTACCAAAGAAGGATGTGTGAGACAGACTTACATGAAATCATTAGGAACAGACACTTACAATGGTTCAGGTTCACAAGGGAGGAAATTGCTAAAAAGGAAAGCAGATAATTAGAAACATAAGCTGATTTTATTTGTTAAATCTACCTCCCATAATGTTTCCTTAAGCTAAGAACAAATCTACTGGATCACACAGTTCCGGATGCTATATACACATAAGATATTACATACTATAAAATTTCAGGTTTCTAAGCAGTTTTACACAATTTAAACTTGAGTAAAATTTGTATTTAAAAAAGACCTTATTGGATTACCTTCAGTATATGGAGGTCATTTCAACAGCCCATTAGCATTTTTAGCAGCAACAAAGCAAAAGTAAGTAAAAGGTTCTCAAAACATGTAAGCTATTACTTTAAGCCTAGATAATGATCTGCTTATTTCAATAAACCAACTTTCTAGTTTTAATCCACTTCTACTGGCCTTATTTTTACCTTTAAAAATGCATTTAAATTTTTTTTTTTTTTTACTTCTATGCAGTGTTTCAAATAAGATTAGTTAGGTTCTGAACTACAGCACAGAATTAGTGAGTGGTTCATTTAAGAGTGACATAGGAGTTTAACAGAAGTCACTTAGGAAACTTATTAAAGAATGAAGTTTTGATGGGTTATATGTAAATAGTAAAGGCAATGGGGACATACATTTTTACTTACCACTGTGGAGCTATCCCCTAATTCCCAATTTGAAAACTAATTCTTCTGAAACACTAATATTCATCTGTTCTCTAGCCAGCTTTTTACTCTCGTGTTAATTTCCCTACATATGTTTTACTCTAAGCAGACAAAAATAATGCTTCTTCTTTAAGAAATGAGAGTTCCTGCTGATGCAACACTGGACTACATGAAAAACAAAGAATCTATTTTGCTATTAATAAATGTTTGTAAGCAGTTGACATCCCAGACAAACTTACATTATGAACATAATGCGCTCTAGTAATTGAAAGCAAGATGAGTAGAATACATTGCAAACATTTTACCATAATTATTTTTTTCCTCCTTCCTTCCCCATTTTCCATAGCAAGCTGCAGATTATACAGTAAGTGTCAAATAGAGTTTTGTCACCAGTATAGAATCTAAAGCTGACTTTTGCCTTCAAATGATATTCCATTAAACAAATAACTGAAGGCAGGATTTCGTGCAAGAGATGTTAAATATTTCTCTTTTAAGGACAAGAGTTTTATAGTTATGAGTGTTCACTATGCAGCTTTTACCCTTCCCTTTCCTCTTGTGACATTCCCTCAAGGCACAAAAGATTTTAAACAGTGAATGGGACAGAATATTTTGAATTAATAATTTTAAGTTTCCACAATACCTTTTATTTCTGGTATAAGCATACCAGAAAAGGACAGAAGAAAAATAGTCCACCCTTAAAACAAAATGGGGCTGAAAGTCATCTGAAATTCCCTGCAGTTGAGTTCTTTTTTTTTTTTTTTAAGTATTTAAATTCCTATTTTGTTGGCTTAAAACAATTATAGATTTGAGTCTTGTGATTAATATATTTTCTTACTAAATAATGTGTTAAAAATTTCAAATAAACTTATATGACTAATTGTGCATTCCCCCCGCCCCCACTCCCCAAAAAATCCATTTTATTTGGGCCAATCGAGTTAACTTGAGTACGAGTAGGATATAAACTTGAAAAAAAAAATTAAACTGTAAATTTAAACAATGAATTAAGTGCAATGTACTGGAAAATTCTTCATTCGATAATTATCTAATAGGGCTCCTAGGCATCTCCAACCCAAATAACTGTATTTCCTTTTTCAACTTCAGTGATCTCACAGTTCAGCTTATTGAGCCGTCCGTCTAGTATAAAGAGAGAGTCCTTGGAAGGTGTCATCAGGTACTGCCCAAACAAGCCACTGTCCTGGATTTGCCTGTTCTTCCGGTTCCAGGGCCATTCTTCTGTCTTGAGTGGCTCCTTCAGGCTCTTGATCATCTTGACCTTTCCCGAGGAGAGCTCCACAAAGAGGACGTCGGTCTGCGTGCCGGAGCTCCCGTAGATGTTGTACTGATGGGCTTCCGTAAAGGACGGCTGGAATGCCAGGTCCGATATGTGCAGATTCGTGTGGATATCAAAAGCCTCCTGGATTTCTCCTCTGATGGTAATGTACTGGACCCTCACCAGACCTTTCACGTCATTGACGCTGACAAGATAGTGCCCATCTGGAGACACATATGGAGTGCCCGTCACATCACTGTTGAATCCAATGACTGAGTCGGTTACGCTGTCCACTATGAGCTGTGGGGGAATGGCTCCCGTGCTGTCTGGTTTGCAGCCAACAAAGTAGTATCCTCCCAGGTGTGTGTAGGCCAGCGATTGAGGAACACACTTATAAATCTTCAAGTTAATTGTCTTGATGTATGACATGGTCTCAAGGTCAATTTTTTGTAGCGCAGCTTCATCTTTATGAAGAATAAATCCAAACCTGAAAAAAAGGAAAACCGAAGTTAGCCAGGAAAATGAAGAGTGGCTGCTGTACAAAGAAGCACCGTGAACAGTAGGAAGGGCCATCGCGAGTTCAGGTGTTCACTGCCGGACTGTGGAGAGCAATTTGTTTCTTAATTGTCTCTGAGTTCACCTTTAAATTGTGCTTCCAGGCCATTACAGTCAAACAATTATAATCCATGCTGTAGGAAACAAAATGATTAAAAGTAGAATATCTAGTTAATTGCAACAAAATAGGCTAAAAAAGTAAACATTTTGTATGTCTTTAAACCTTTGATATTGAACATGCTTGGTTAGTTGCTATAAAAGCCACAACAATAAAAAGCTTGACTATATATCTATTTCACTCATTTCATTTACATCTTATGTTGTCTTATGATCCCCTAATAACTCTGACACATAACTATTTAAATAATTATCTGTATCTTTTGCATTTTAATCAGCCTCAAAGGATCATATTAATAGCTATGGATTTATTATTTTTGATACAGAACTATTAGACTTCGGTATATTACATTTTAGAATCACCTTGATTACCTCTATGATCTTAACACTTATTTTATTATGCATTTTAAAGACTAGTTACTTTATTCACCCTTGCCATGCTTATATTATTATTGTTTTTAATTGTATTGGTTGTCTTATATTGAATAGTGATGAACTTTGGAGATTTAGGGCATTTTTCTATTAAGTTCAATTGAAAAAGAAATAATTAAAATGTTTTTGAGGAATCTTTAATTACATTAATGCTTTTACAAGTGTTTCTTCTGAATGCTGGCTGAAAATGATCAAAATCCCTGTCGCAAGGGTAAACATATTTTGAAACCCTTACCTATACCATTGGTGGCTTCCTACCAAAAATAAGTAAGTTAAATAAGATCAAATAAGATAGAGTCTACTATGCAACATTATATAAATTACATATTGGCCAAAAGAAATGTAAAGGGCTTTTATTTTTATTAGTAATAATGATTGAAGCACTTTTTAATCATATTCAAAATCTTCCTAAAAATAAAGACCAGAAAAATATTGCTACATATTTTTTATAAATGAAAAAATGATGGCATTAAGACAAAGCAAAATAAAACAAACAAAACCTCCACAAATAGCCCATTATGTTGTAATCTGTGTAATTCATGTTAGTATACCTTGAGGTCCAGTGCATGAAATTCATGCATGGGGGGTGGGGGGGATATCTCTCAGCCCAGCCTGCATCCTCTCCAATCTGGGACATCCCTCTCACATTTCAGGACTGCTGGCTCCCAACTGCTCACCTGCCTCTGCCTGATTGCTCCTAACTGCTTCTGCCTGCCAGCCTGATCACCCCTAACCACTCCCCTGCCAGCCTAATCAATATCTAACTGCTCCCCAGCCAGATTGTCCCTAACTGCCTTTCCCTGCTGGTCTGATCCTCCCAACTGCCCTCCCTGTAGGCCTGGGTCCCCCCCAACTGCCCTCCTCTGCTGGCCTGGTCATCCCTCCCCTTCAGGCCATCTTGTGTCCACATAGGGGCAGCCATCTTGTGTCTTAGAGTGATAGTAAATTTGCATATTACACTTCATTAGATAGGATTCTTACACAAAGTTTTATTTATGTAAAAAATTAGCATTTCCAAAAAAACCCAAAAATTAGCACTTCCATATACAATATAGAAATATTATATATGGAAATTATATATTCAGGGAAATAGCTTCTAAAATTTAAATATAAGCACATGCCAAACCCAAAATATAAATAAATGTGTATCTTTAATATCATAGAAAAATAAGATACATTTTCTCAAACATCAGTCTTATAACTATATAACCAAGGAATGCATAGGCACAAATATTTTACTAAAATAATCAAAATTATAATTGCTTCTATGTTATTACATTGCATTTAGTTGGGAAACCATATTATAATTTTAGCTATGTGAACATAATGAAGAGACTATTTGATGTCATTGGAGAATACAAATTCTTCTATAAAAAAAATATATATATATATATATATATATATAGCCTGACTGGTGTGGCTCATTTGCTTGAGTGTCATCCCATGAACCAGGAGGTCACGGTTTCATTATTTCTGGTCAGGGTACAGGGCTGGGTTTTGACTTGATTCCCAAATAAGGAGCATGCAGGAAGCAGTCTAATAATGATTCTCTCTCATTATTGATATTTCTATCTCTCTCCCTCTTCTTTTATTTCTCTGAAATCTATAGATACATTTTAAAAATGTTCCAAAAAATGATCCTTTATTCAGGCTGGCATTTCTCAGTGGTTGAGCATCATCCTATGAACCACAGGTTGTGGTTTGATTCTTGGTCAGGGTACATGCTTGGGTTGTAGGCTCAATCCCCATGCAGGAGGTAGGCAATCAATGATTCTCTCTCATCATTTATGTTTCTCTCTCTCTCACTCCATCTCCCTTCCTCTCTGAAATCAATAAAAATATATTTAAATTAAAAAAAATAATGATCCTTTATTAAGATGTCATATATGTACTGAGCAACTGCTCAACACAAAGCACTAGGAATATATTGGAGAACAACATAATTCCCCTGATTACAGAGAGTATAAATTTTGAGTGATAAAAATTTAAAAACTGTTAGTGACTAATGCTTAATTATAGCATTATGCTATACTATTACTTAATAAAGTAACTATTAAATTTTCCATATTTACTTGCAGTATTTTAAAATACCATTTACTATTTCTGGCTTATATCTGGAACTTACTCTTTTCCTGTGTCTTTAATAACTGTGCGTATCTTTTCAGTAAGCATAGCTCATACCATAAGTATTGAAAATAAAATTCTGTCCTAATGACAATGGAATGAAGACACATATTAACAATCACTACTGAATGTTCACATTAAAGTATTAATTCACACTGAAGGTTATAAATGCTACCTAATACATTAAAGAATTTAAGAAAAAGTTCAAACTGAAAACTGAATCCCATTCTTTTTGTCAGCATCAAAAATATAAAATCCTAAATATCATTACCTGCTCTCATACTTGTATTAATAAATAATTAACACTGACTATGGAAAATGAATGCTATTCCATCAATGGACAGTCATTACGGATATGTAAGTGTGTAGATATATGAGTGTGTCTATCATTTATGAAATTATAAATTATGATCAAAGATATTGTCTTTTTTTTTCCTGCTATACGTTGTAAATGTGCTCAGAGGCACAAGCAGTAATATGCACACTTAATAAAAGCAATAAGCCAATCAAGTTTTGGAATTTCAATTCTCCTCTTAACCTTGAGTTTTCCAGTCCCTTTGGGCAATGGTTTCTGAATGCTAATGAGGAAGAATGAAGGAGACAAGCTCTAACTACTCTTGAACTATTTTAACTCTGATACTAAAGAATGCACTCAAGTGGTGATATGATCCAGCTTCTTTTGGAGGTAATTAAAATTTTAAAAATGGTCCCGTTAAAAATGCAAAAGCTCCACGTTGGGGTGATAAAATTATGTCTACTTTGGTACATGCACTGCATGCTACTTTAGGACTGGAGACCTAGCTAATAAGCTGATGCATGAGAACGCCTTCCATTTTTCACTACTGATTTATTGGGTAGGAAGTAGTGTCTCTGATTCAAAATTTCCCTCTAGTACAGATTGATATTCAGAAATCTCCAGCTGTTCATTAGTCTGTGATTAATATTTACAGGGCTCTCAACTTCCATGCCTGCTTAAGTATAATAAAATTCTGCATAGTACAAAGTTGAACACAGTTTGTCTAATATTTATTAGAATGTGTATAAGAAGTTGCAGATTAAGAGATGTGAGTTAAAAGTCATCCTTGAAATCACTTTATTTTACTAGGAAAGACTCAAATAATAAAGTGTGACTGTCATTCAGGTGGCATTGTGTGGACTTGTTGCTAGATTTGGTGAGCAGGGTGATAGCATTTTTTTTTCTCAAATTATTTTCTTTTCCTGAATGCTTAGTAAAAAAAAAAAAATGTTGTAGGCAATTAGATAGACATAAGCAGAGCAAGGATGATGAGCCAGGTACAGAAGGTCTTCAGTGTGGAAAGCCCAAGGTACTTAGCAAGGGTCAATCAATTGTAGGGTGAGACCTTGCCTCAGGGTGACCTTTCCTCCCCTAAGAATCACGGCTCATTTGGTTTGGACCCACTGACCTTTCCTCCCTAGAGATAAGATTGAGGCCTCAGTTGTATTTCAGCTCCAGGCCCAGATAAGCAGCAAAACCAGACAAGTGACCCCTCACTGACCTCAGGACAAGGTGCATTAAATAATGATCCTCTGCCCAGTGTTGACCAGCCAATCAGTGGAGACCTAGACCCTGAAAAGGACACACTTGGAAAGCTGCTGAATATTCTATTAAAATCTTCCCCAGAGACCTCCCCTAAAATCTCCACCCTTAAAACCCCTAGGGTGGGGACCCATTATACTCTCCCTCTCCTGGAAGCATGCCTGAGCCTTTTCCTTCCTCAGGTGCATCACCTTTACCTTCCCCACTCCTAAGCTTCAAGGGTCCTTCCTTTACCTCTATAACTTGTTTCCTAAGCCCATTTCTCCTATTCATTTCTTCATCTAGGTGGTTTTCCAAATAAATATTCACTTAGTACCGAGGTTGCTAAACTCAGGTCTGGTCTGACCTCGCCAGTCAGACACCTGGTGCTGTCCCCACTGCCCACAACAGTATCATTTTCCCATTACAAATCAAATAAAATATTTCCTACGTTACAACCATCGGCATATTATAATACATGGATGGGGAAAAGCTCAGCAATTTTTCTTTTTTGCTAGTATTAAACACAATGTTAAAAATAAACATATAGTGTTACTCAAATGTGGCTACCTTTTCCCATTCCTAAATGCAACAGTGGTCACATTGACAATGGGATTCACTTATTTGAAAATTTTGCTCTCACTTGTGCCAATGGGATCTATGCCCTGTCCCAATCCTAGCCAATCATCAAATCTCTGTTATATTATATAATAGAATAGTAAGAACTAGAAAAATTCTTTTAAAAAAATATATTTTATTGATTTTATACAGAGAGGAAGAAAGAGGGATAGAGAGTTAGAAACATCGATGAGAGAGAATCATCCATCAGCTGCCTCTTGCACACCCCCTACTGGGGATGTGCCTGCAACCAAGGTACATGCCCTTGACCAGAATCGAACCCGGGACCCTTCAGTCCCCAAGCCAATGCTCTATCCACTGAGCCAAACCGGTCTCGGCCAAACTAGGAAAATTCTAAGACTAGCTAAACAGGGAAACTGAAACAGATAGTTAAATAGCAGGTTGCAGCAACCTAGTCAATCCTATCTTCCTTAAACCAAGGACGTGTAAGAGTAAATGGTTTACACTTCTCCTCCCCAACCAGAGGATAAATAGCTTAAATCTCCTTACCCAGGGATAGAAAACAGGAATCTAATTGAGGGCCATTTGCCAGCCACACACAAGGACAGACAAATTAAGAGAATAAATCTCATTTTGGTACATCAGCATTAAGCTGATGAATATTCTATTGATCTGCTTCTAAGACCTCCCCTACTACCGTGTTTCCCTGAAAATAAGACATCCTCCAAAAATAAGACCTACTTACAGGTTTCCTTCTGAGTGAAATATAAGGCATCCCCCTGAAAATAAGGCCCCCCTAGGCTAAACATGAGAGATTTGGTCCACTGATTCTGAAAGAAATGGAGTCACAAGAAATTCACCAGGAAATTCAGGAATTGGATTGTTATGATGATGTTCCAGAAGATGATGACATGATTGTCATTGAATAAATGAGTAAATTCTTGATACTGTAGGATTCACAGTTTTTCTGGTTTGTGTTGACAACTACCGTACTACCGTACCGTATACAGGTAATAAATTTCCTTTATTTTCACTTAACAATAAATGTGTACCGAATTCTTCTTCATGGAAAAATAAGACATCCCCTGAAAATAAGACCTTGCGCATCTTTGGGAGCAAAAATTAATATAAGACACTGTCTTATTTTGGGGAAAACAGGGTAGTAAATGCCCAGCCTTTAAAGCTATTGAAAATTAAGGTCTCTGTGCGTTCTTCCTCTACCCAGGGAGCATGCCCATTCCCTTCGCCTGCTCTTCCTCCTACAGGCATAATTCCCCGAACTGCTACAGGACCTCATGAGACTTGCGCCCAGAGAGCAGTAGTAGTATCTCGTTCCAGGCTAACACTCTGAACCTGTCCCCAAGGCCCCCCCTCCCCCTTTTTTTTTTCTGACTTCCCAGTGAGCCAAAACAGCCCACCTAGGCTCTCCTGTGTCTTATTCTTTTTTAAAAATATATATATTCTTATTGATTTCAGATAGGAAGGGAGAGGGAAAGGGATAGGGAGATAGAAACATCAACAATGAGAGAGAATCACCCATCAGCTGTCTCCTGCACTTCCTGTTGCTTATTCTATGCTCTTCCTTATTTCACTGTCCTAAGTATATTTGTGCTGCAGTCCATAAGTTCTTGCTTGCTATTTTACACTTTTTGTTTTGATTGAAATCTTTCCTTCAAGAAGACAAGAACCGAGGTTTCATGTCTTGCCCATAACACTCTCACTTAGACAATCCCCAAATGGGTCTGGTCACAGAGTCTCCAGCTCTCCAGTCACTGTCACCCCTAGGCATCTGCCATACTGTTCCACTCCTGTTCTGCTTTCAAATATATCACCTGATATGCTAATGAAGGACTCTCATAGTTGTAATTAATGACCTTTATGATGCCCCAAAGGTTGGAGTGAAAGAACCCTGTAAGATTTGCAGAATAACAATTATTTTATCTCCTGAGTCTTACTGTAATACTGCCTGCCCCCAGTCCCCATAGATTCTTACCAGTGAGTTTTCATTACCACTGACTTTTAATTATTAACCACTGAGGGTCAATCCCCATACTAGAAGCTGGGGCAGGTGCCATAAGCTACTTCTCCATTCCTAAATTATTTCTTAATTCAAATTCTGTCATCCATACTTCCCCAGATTTTAAAACAAGTCTTTCCATGTATATCAATGAATGTAAATGGGAATTAGTGAGTGGAGATTGGGTGCATTTGAGCATAAGATTAGCCAGACACTCTATTCTGTTATAAAAACAACATTGCTGTAATTTACATATAAAAAACACCTCCCCAAGCATTTCTTATGTCTCAATTGTAGAAACCATATTCTTTGAAATAAAATTCCAGAAAAAAAAAATATGAGCAACCTAAGGAATTCGTTGTATTGAAATTTCACCTGTGAAAATCTATATTCAAATCTAGGGTCAAGTAGTGTTTCATAAATAACAGTGAGAATGATTATTAATATCTTGTTTTGCTAATTGTATTATAAGTATCTTATTTTTTTCCAACTGGAAGATAAATGCTAATCAGGTAAGAAATTAAAATTATAACCCCCACACACACTATTACTATATAAACCCACACATACAATGGGTTCTTGAAATGGCACCTTCAAGCACTGTGTTATAGCTGACAGAGTTTTCATAGGCACAAACCATAAATCTGACATGAGTCCTCATTCACTAGTTTATGAATCCCTTTATATTTAGTTGTTTTCTATTATCCTGGACTGACCCTTGTGAGATTGAATGCTGTACCTACTCAAGTACCAGAGGATTTAGTTTTATCTGAACTTCACATAAATAGCTCAGTAAAACATACCTGTTCATAAAAAGTGGTCACATCCATACACAAGAAGCCCAGAGAAACAGAGCTGACACGTTTAGTAAAGGTTTAAACTTAGAGCAAGGCCAGTTTCTGAATAGTCTTAATGCTTGGCTCTGTTTGAGAAATTATAGTACTTGGATGTTTTCTGTTTTCAAACATAGGTTGAAAAAGCTATGATGAATCACAGGACACCCTCTTACCTGACTTTTATATTATAGAAATTCTATCTTAAAGATTTTAGCTACATCATTTTTTCCTTACCTTCATTTTTAGATTTTTTTTTCCGAAAAAATAAAAAAAAGGAGAATGTGAACACTAAATTCCCTACATTCTCCCATTTTGATACCCTATATCTCTGATATGTGGGGACTTTGTTTCTTCTAGAGAAAATTAAGGCATGAAGACATAGTTTAATTATAGTATATTCAGAATGTCTAATTGCTTTAGATAGTTAATATAGGGTCCAAAGGTCTGCCCTTCTCGTGAGTAACTGCACGTACAAAAATGCAGATGAATAAATCTGAACACACCATATACATATGCTCTGACTGATAGTGGTTCCAAGTAAGAATTTTTTCCACTTTAAAATGGTACAAAGCCACATGCATTTGCTAGAAACCATATTTTGATTTTGAATTTGGATCTTTTCTGGGCTAGCAATATGTGGTCTGATACTTCTCGTGTGCTGGGCAGCTACAGTGAACAGTAGATTCCAATCGGCTGTGCAGTTACGAGGGTAAACAACCAGTACTCTACCATGCAGTGTTAAATGCATTTTTTAACATAACATTTTGAACTTTTGATGGACTTATCAGGGCTTAACCCCATTGTAAGTCGAGGAGCATCTGTATACAACCAACCATATTTCAAATACCAAAGTTCTCTTATCTTTTCAAAGAGTTTAAGAGCTTAGGGAAAAGATTGACAACTATGCCTTAAGATGCCATTTAAAAAAATTGGTTGCTTTTTTTAACTTACTTTTCAGATTCATGAAAATCTGAAGATATCAGCTTCCCTGATCTCACCCATTTTTCTAATTAGGATGTGTTTTATCCAGGAGTTGATAAATGAATCAGAGGTTATGTAGCAGAAGAATGGAAAATAATTTGAATACTGAGGAAGATAGAGGAAATGAAGATAAAACAAAGGCAAGAACAAATTTAAATCTATTAATTAATCAAAAATATTATCAAAGCGTCCATTGTATAGCTGCAAAACAGAAAAAGATGAGTGAAGAAAAAATTTCTATGAGGAACCAGGTTTGGCATGAATTTGATTCTATGGGACCAAATTCAGTAATTATTCACAACCTACTGTATTCTGTGTACTTTGTAAAACCTTATAAAGGAAGTGGAGAGGAAATAAGTGATCCCTACTCTTAAGGTAATCAAGTAGTGGGTACCTATAATTGGATGCCCTGACCTTTAAAGACTGTTTAAAGAACATCTTCAAAGACTAGAGAAGTCTTGGGTATAGCTATATTCCTGTTTCAGCTACTAATTCACATTTTGTTATGCTAAGCTTTCACTTGAAGACAGAGTTTATATTAGTCTGGATCCCCAAAGAAGACAAATTCCAATTAGAATAAACCAAGGAGGGTGCAATAAAAAGACTGTTTACAGAGAAACAGGAATTGTCCACATGGGATAGTGCAGTAATATGAGGAAAGTAAAAAATAAGGCTGTTATCACTACTGTGCCCTGGGAGGAAGGAGTTATGTGGGGAGGTGGAGGTGTTTCTTGGAAGCGACTGTGAACTTTGATTTCAAGAAACAGCTGGTCTCCCACAAATCAGCAGGCAAGTTGGGGGATGGGGCTTATAGATTCCAGTCCCATTTTCCTTCTTCATGCAAATCCCTAGTCAGGTTTCTCATTGCCAAACCAACCAGAAGCTGTATTACTCAGCAAGCATGGTGTAACAAGCATGGTGGAGAAGGGCGCAGTGTGTTCTTGGGGATAAAATTCAAAACATCAAAAACATTTCCCTGCCGAAACCAGTTTGGCTCAGTGGATAGAGTGTCAGCCTGTGGACTGATAGGTTCCAGGTTCGATTCCGGTCAAGGGCATGTACCTTGGTTGCAGGCACATCCCTAGTTGGGGGTGTGCAGGAGGCAGCTGATTGATGATTCTCTCTCATCAATGTTTCTAACTCTCTATCCCTCTCTCTTCCTCTCTGTAAAAAATCAATAAAAAAAAAAAAAAATTCCCTGGCCAAAAAGTCTGAATATCTCAAGTCTACTGAATATACAAAGATAGGTGGAGTGAGGGTTGCAAAATACACATTTAGTTTCTAATTGGGATCATTTGGCACTTCATTAAAAAATTGTGTATTTACATGCTGGAAAAAAGGAAAACTCTTGATGTATTTATTTATTTATTTATTTGTTTATTTATTTATTTTTATCTGAGAAAAATGTTTCTTTAAATAGCATTTTCTTCTGTAAAGTTTTAGAAAAAGTCTCCTTTCATTTAATAGTAAAATCTACACTAATAAAAGAGTAAGATACAAATTGACCATATTTTTGTGAGACTCACCAGCCAATCAGGAAGTGCATATGCAAATTAACACAAAGGTGGCAAGTTAATTTACATATGCAGACACTGAACCACCAGGGCATTATCCCAGCTGCTCCTGGCCTCTGGGCAGGGTGGGAAGGTGGAAAGGCAGCTCTGGGCTGGAGCAAAGGTGGTGCTAGCAGCCAGGGGAAGGAAGGCCCATTCTTGCATGAATCTTCGTGCATCAGGGCTCTAGTATCTTTAATAACAGCTATGTACTGAATATCTCTACCCTCCCTCCTCCTCACACCAAATGTATTTATTGAAGCCCTAGAGCCCAATGTGATGGAATTTGAGGTTGGCCCTTTGGGAGGAAACTACGCCTTGAGGGTAGAGCCCTCATGAATGAGATTAGTTCCTTTATAAAAAGAGAAGTGTGAGAGATGATCATGCTCCCTCTGACATGTCAGGAGACAGCAAGAAAATGGCAGTGTGCAAACCAGGATGAGGGACCTGACATGCTGGCCCGCTGAGCTCCGACCTCTAGCCTCCCCTTAAAATAAATTTCTGTTGTTTAAGGCATACAGTCTATAGAATTTTGTTAAAGCAGGCTGAACTGATTATGACGGAGACTGGTACCGGAAGTGGGGTGCTGCTGTAAGAGCCATCTCAAAGTGTGGAAGCAGTTTAGACTGGGCAAGAGGTAGAGGCTGGAATGGTTTGGAGGTGCATGCTAGAAAAGCAGGTATTTCCATGCAGGAGCCACTCTGGGCAATCCTGGTGAGGGCTCCGAGATAAAAGAGGAGAGCTGGAGAGAAAGCCTCCTTCTTTTCAGAGAACACACAAGTAATCGTGGCCAGAATGTTGAAATAGGGATGGTAGCATCCAATGTGAGGAGAGCTCATATGGTTATGAGGAATCTGTTACTGTAAACTAGAGGACAGTCCATTCCTTGTTATAAAGTGGCAAAGAACTTGGTTGAATTGTATGAGTGTTCTAGTGTTTTATGGGAAATAGGACTTGGCAAGGAGTCCTATTCAGCTGAGATTTGCAAGCAAAGAGTTGAAGGAGTGGCTTGGTTCCTCCTGCCTGCTTATCATGTAATGCAAGGAAAGAGAAATGAATCGAAGAAGAAACTGTTAAGCAAAAAAGACACAGAATAGAAAGATTTGAAAAAATTTCTAAGGTCGCTATATAAAACTTTTCTACAAGGTGATTGCACCTTTCTAAGTGCCAAAGCTAGTCTCTGCTTGTCTCACGTTTGCTTACATCTCATTGACATAAAGGACTCACGAGGCCAAGCCTAAGGTCAACATGGAAGGAGACTACACAAAGGCATTGATACTGGGAGATACAACATTATTGGTAGAACAGAATAAAGATTTAATTAGCAGACTCATGTCATACATGACAATGAAAAATGTAAAATTCAAAAAAAATATTGTACATCAGTAGAGAAAGTATAAACTACATAATATACTGTATTGAGGTAATCAGCTACCTAATAAGAAAAAAATATTTGTATAACTCATTTCTTGCACAAAATAATATCTACATAAATGAAAGTATTCAAATTATAATAATATTAAAAGTCAGCATGAAATAACTGTATTATAACAGTATTATAACATTAGTATTTAAATATTGGGAAAGATGAGACCTTGTAAGGAAGACACTGTGTTGTGTAAGTTAAAAGGTAAAGCTTGATTAAAGGAGACTAGACTTTAAAAATAAACAATGATTAATGCAATCTACAGAATGAGCAGAAACAGAATACAAAAAAGATCAATAGTCTTACTGTAAAATAAATTACTAAAATAAGGAAAACAAAGGAACTAAAAAAAAAAATTAGCAAGCAAACCAATGGCTATTCCTTACATGGGGGGAGCATTAATGGCCTATAAACATCAAAAGATTCAAACCTTCACAAATGAGTAGGTGAAAATAAATTAAAGCTTACAAATGAGTTATTTGTTTTTAACAATCTGTTGGTAACAATAATAAAGTGTGTTTAAATACTGGTGAGGATGTGATTAAATATATTCTCTTACATACTACTGGTGGAAGCATAATTGTTTTAGGCTTTTTGTTAGAATAATTTGTTATTATCTCTGAAATCAAAATGTGATTCTGATTTAATGAAGCAATGATATCTTGCAGTATCTTCCCTTAATCAATGCTCATAAAATAACTACAAAGTAGCATGCACAAGGATATTCATTCAACACTGACTATGAAATATCCACCAAATGAAAGTTCATAGTACAGTTATGAAAGTGACAATGTGTTAATAATAATACAGAGATATCTCCCAAACTGTTCATTTTAATTTAGTTTTTTTTAAATTTTTTAAATATATTTTTATTGGAGTGAGAGGGAGAGAACAATAGAAACATCATTGATGAGAGAAAATCATTGATCAGCTGCATAAATATCTAAACATTGACTAAGCTAATACTAATTAGCAGCAAATAAGGGTAAAAATTACTGACAAAGTCTAACTCAAGATAGCACTGATGATATCAATTTGTCCCTGCCTTATGGCATATTATGAGTTTTACAACATCCTCAGTCCATCCTTAATTTTGGTTAATGGTTAAACATAAAATAAACATCTCATAGAAGACTATAATAGTCATTCGATGTAGAAACAAAACAAAAACTACCTATGTAGTTTAGGTTATTCACTTGAAAGAAGCAAAAAACAAAAAACAAAACACATATTTAATGTCTACATTTTGAGATTCTCTGAGTCTACTATAAGGTAAGAGCTATGCGTCTAGACTCCTTGGTATAATTTCAGTATTTAGTTCAAAGGGGTAATTTATGTATCACAGTACTATTAGTCAGGTGTTTTTAATCCTTTTACCCAACATTTATATATGAAGACAACCTAGATAATTGTTTAATATGTCTAGGATTCATTAGTTAAACTCATTAAAAAGGGAAGAGAAAAGTGTTGCAGGTGAGGAAGCAATAAAAGCAAGAAAGCATTCAGAAAACAAATGAAAGAGGATAACAATAACACACTAGCATTTCAAAAAAAAAATTAACTGAAATTATTTTTTTCTGCATCTGGAAAAAATAAAAGACCTATTATTTTCTTCTTTTAAATATTGATATGAATTCTAATGTCAAGCAAGAATATTCCAATGTAGGTTCCTAATGATTGTAAAATGAAAAGGTGTGTTTTGGAATCACGGGATTTGAGTACTGGTCTCCTATGTACTAGTTTGTGACATTTTGAATAAATTACTTTACCTGAGCCTCTATTCTTTCCTTTATTATATATTCTAATAACTCATTACCAGTGAAGATTAGGGAAATATCTGTGTGAAACTCTGATATATTGTAGGTGCTCAGTAAATTATAGCTATTATCATTAAGGATAATTGCAAGATGTCAAGAAAACATATTAAAATTACAAATAATGCAAATATTAGTCACTGATTGATTTTTTAAAAAGAATTTAGATCCTCTCACTGAAAAAGAAAGATGAACACATTTAAGAGCTATGATTTCCCCCCTCAACAGGTTTTCTTGACTATTCACTTCTTTCTGAGGCTCACATAGCTGTTTTTGGCTTTAAAATAACTTCTCATCTTTTACCCACTCAAAAAGGTACATGTGCCATTATGGGGGCTAACTACTCAGCATTTCAGCATTCTGGTGCTTACTTGTTTTGATATTATTCTTTATGTCTACAATGGTGGTTGAGTGATGGATAGCTAACGTAGATCATTTCTTTATTCAGAGAATTCAGCACCCAGATATTTAGAAATGCTGAATGGTGAAATATTTTTGCTTAGCACATTCAAGCATATGAGCCTATGTTTACTTTAAACATAATTCTATTTGTTTATGATTGATGAGCTTTTTGATGCCAATCTGTCAACATTAAAATATGGAATACCAAATTATTTTCTCTCAAGTCCAGTGATCTAGTGCAATACATAATTGAATTATTATTTTTCCAAGAGAAAAAATTTAAAGGTTCATCTGATAATAAGGTCATTAAATGCTGCTTTTTTCTTCTGATGACTATGAAAGATTAAGTGTATAGTCCAGTTGCTATGGATAATTAAAGTAAACAACAATTTAGAGAACTGACAGTCAGTGACTTTTCACTTAATGCCCTGAACTGCCCTGTGCCACTAACAACTTAAGCTGTAATAATGTATTTCTCACAAGCTTTTCCTATTTTTTTTGTTTGTTTCTACTGAAGATTTTACTGTCCTATTATTTTATTTATTTATTTTTTTTTTTAATAGGATTGAAATTGTTACCTGTTCTTTTACCATTCCATAGTTTTAGTTCCTTACAAAGTATGGGTTCATCAACACTTTTATTCTGAGTTAATCTCTGTGAGTTTCAAAAATAATATACATGAGACTATACCCAATAGTGGTGCCCTTTCTAGTCTGTATAAATTGCCCATTTCCCAGATCTGGTTTCAGAAAAATTAAAATTATTTTTAATATTCAGTACATTATACCAAATCAGAACATGGGACAGTATCTCTTAAATTTCAACTGTAGCTTAATTCTGAAGCAGCGTATCTAATATTTATTTGATTTATTTGTAACTCATGAATTTTGCTCAAAAACCAACAATTCATAATGGTCATGCATATTGAGTGAACTTCTCTGTCTTGTAATCAAGGCCATCCATAAAATAACACGTGACTTATTTTATACTATTTTTCAATAATGCTACCCTATACTCCAGCTACATCTATATGGTTATTAATTTCTCTAATATCTTTTGTCCTCTTCCAACTTTTGGATTCCTTTATTTAAAGTGTCCACCTGTTCATAAAGTGGCCTAGGTACTAGAAATATGCTTCTGAATATGAAACAGTCACTGATCTTAAAGACTTCAGAGTCTAGGATGAATAATGTGAGCCTGGGCACTAGCTTCATATCCTATCACATACTGACGGTATAGCCCTCAGTGATCTAGTTTTCTCATCTGTAAAATGGGGAGAGCAATGCAACTGCTCGCAAATGTTTTGTGAGGACAGAATTAATTCAGGTAACAAACATAGCGGTGTATTGCACATATTCACTGCTGTATATGTTTGTTAAACAAATATTTTAAAAGTGACACTAATGAATATATGTTACCTTAATACAGTTTATTGAGTTTATTTCTAATTAGGCATGAAATTCCATTAGAAAATAGACAATTTACATAGACTATGCAAGTCTTCCTGGAGGAAATAAAGAAAATGTCAGGAATGGCGGTCAGATGAAGAAGCAGGAAAACACATTTCAAATGTAGGGAACCAAGTAAGCAGCGCAGCCTGTGACAGTGAGTACCAGCTGTCTGGATTACACAAGTGCAGTGTGTAAAGCTGAGAAATGCCTTTCATTCTGTCCTTCAGCTCCTTGGTGTGGACTAGCAGAGATGCAGTACTTATGTCTATCACAGATCTTAACACACACTCATCATCTCATGCATTAGTTATGTGATCACATTCTAAATTTCTCTCAAACACTCAGTCACATTTCAACCTACGTCATGCACAGCTTCCAGGATATCTACCTGCACACATACTTTCTCAAGAGTGGAGGAGACCGAAGGACCTCAGTTGTTTGTTACCAATGGCATTGAAGACACATTTCTATTGCAGTGCTAGTCATATTTTTCACACCTAATGACCTCTTTATATTTAGCCTCCTCTGTCTTTTATCTAAATCATATGTATATTTGCTTACACACAGGGAACTAATGGATTTTTTTTCTAACTGTAGCATCTGTATTTTTGTTTAGCATTATTTAAATCTGGAAATTAAAAGATGCAGTATGGAAAGCACCAAATCGCAAAACAAAACTAAAATCCTCCTCAAGGAAAGATAAATTATCAAATACTGATTAATTATATTTTTTAAATATATTTTTATTGGTTTAAGAAAAGAGGGAGATAAAACAACAATGATGAGAGAGAATCACTGATCAGCTGCCCACTGAATGACCCCATTGGGGATTGAACCCTAAAACCTGGGCATATGCTTGACCTTGAATCCAACCATGACTTCTGGTTCATAGGTCAGTGTTCAACCACTGAGCCAAGCCGGATGGGCAAATGCTGATTCATTCTTAATATCCTGTTCCTGTAAAAAAAAAAAAACAAACCTCACTGACCTGAAGGTCCTGTCCTTGGACTTCTATAATAGCTTCCTAACTGCTCCCCACTCCTGTTCTCTTAGAATATAATTTCCACAACACTACAGTGACACTTTCCCAATGAAAATCAGATCCAGTCTCATCTCTGATGAAAACTTTTAATGACTTCTATCACACAGAATAACAGCAACCGGCCTTAATTCTCCAAACTCATCTCCTGCCTCTACAGCAGCAGCGGCCTCCATGCTGCTCCTCAAACATGCCAGAGATCTTCTAGTCAATAACTTTGCACTCACAGTTGCCTCTACCTAAAATGCTTACCTTGAAATTAGAGACTTAATCCTGAATTCCACAGTCTAATTCAAGGACGACTTGGTAAAGTTCTGCTCACTTCCAGTGGGCTTTTAATTGTTTGATATATTGTTTTCATATTTCATTCCCTATCAATGTCCATGAACTCCTTCTTTGAAGGAATCCTGAGATCACTATATATGCTATACATAAAATGCATAGTCGACTGCCCAGCACAAAAGAGCAAAGAGTATCTGCTACAACTATTATTGCTGTTCTAATGAGATTCATAGATTTCTGAACAGGGACACTAGTTTTTCCTTTTCAGCTAATGAGACTCTTATTAAGAGTCCAGAACCAATTTTCTGACTTATATTGCCTACATTATTCCAAAACCCAGATAGGTTTGGAATTACCCAAGAGAAAGTGAAACTAAGAATCTAAGGGACTTAACTTAGAGTGTGGAGGAAATAGTATAGCTGAGGGAATATGAGCATGAAGACTGGGCTTTAAGGCTGTCTATCTCACCACCCTTAAATTCCTCTAGCTGTCTATAACCAAACACACACACACACACACACACACACACACACACACGCGCGCGCGCGTCCCTTCCCCCCCAAAAAAGAAAGGTGAGATGAGCATTCCTTTCAAGATGCCTAAATACTTTCCAAAGTGACCTGGGGAGTTCATTTTATCTTTTGGAAACAGAACATACCGCAGTGCAACACATTCCTTCCCCCGAAGGAAAATGAAAGAAGTCATAGTGTTCCCTAAGAAAGGACTTGGGGACGGAAAACACATTATAGCGCATTACTACCTGATCACAGCTGCACTCATCTCTCTGGAAAAGCGTCCATATTGTATTTATTACCTAGTACCTGTGAAGGCTGTTTATAGAGACCACAAGGAAGAACTAATTTTGATGCTCCTTTTAGTTTGCTATAAATTCAGAAACAATTTCACTCCAACAGCTGATCTGTGAATTAATAATGAGAGGCTATAACTTTTTTTCACTACAGTATGTCAAGTACTTCCTTTGTGCTTAAAAATTGATGAGGCTCAAAACTCCATTTCTTTACATGAACCAGATTTCAAAGGCATAGGGGGCCATCACCACTATCCCATTATGGACAGTTCTTTCCAAGACCATTTCTTGGCTGGTAAGAAATAAATAAATAAAACCAGTGGAGCTTTGAGTTCAGTATGAAATATAATATCACAATCTTTCTTTAAGGACTTCTTAAAACTATTCTCCTAAAAAATTATGTGAATAGTAATTTCTAGTAAAATGTATCACGCTTTATCTCAGAAATGCTGGCTATCTAAAGAAACATTATAACTTAGTCTTTTTAAAAAATATATATTTTTATTTATTTCAAAGAGGGCGAGGCGCAGAGATAGAAACATCAATGATGAGAGAGAATCATTAAACAGCTGTCTCCTACACGCCTCACACTGGCGATCAAGCCAGCAAACCAGGCATTTGCCCTGACTGGGAATCGAACCATGATCTCCTAGTTCATAGGTCAATGCTCAACCACTGAGCCAGGCCAGCTGGGCTTAATTTAGTCTTTATACAATGTGAATATCCTTGCAATTGTCTTATTGGCTCTATATGTCTACACTTTTATTTGGAAGGTTTTTGTGATTTTAGTATTATTTTGTGATTTTTAGTATTATTTTATTTTTTAACTTTATTTTTATTGTTGAATCTATTACAGATATTCCCATTTCCCCTTCTTTTGCTTTTGAAGTGGGATAAATCTCTCTACCATATTTTTATTGTTTTAACTTGAAATTATCAAGACTAAGACATTAATGAAAATTCCTAGTCCATGATGCCTAATACCTCTTCCCCAGGTATCCAGATATGATATTTTAACTCTTAAGCATGGAAATGTCACTGGAACCAAAGTCAACTTGAAGGAGACCTGAGGCAGTGGGTGGTCCTTGACCTTTTCCAGTATTTTATCTTATCCATCATCAGATGGCCGGGAGGAGAGGAAATTAAGCCCTTGCTGAAGTTGAAAGAGTGCCCACATTATCCATAAAAGCAATTCTTATAGTATTTTTAACATAATTATTTTGATATTGGAAACAGGATGTTAACTTATTCAAAACATTTACTTATGCCTTAGCTGTTTGGCTCAGTGGATAGAGCATCAGTCTGAGGACCAAAGGGTCCCTGGTTCAGTTCTGGTGAAGGGCACCTACCTTGGTTGCAGGCTCCTCCTCAGGCCCAAAACCTGGTCAGGGCTCATGCAGGAGGCAAACAATTGATGTGTTTTCTCTCACAGCAATGTTTCTCTCTCTTTCCCTTTCTCTTCCCCTCTCCCTAAAAATCAATGGAAAAAATAATCCTCAGGTGAGGATTAAAAAAACAACATTTACTCATTGTTTAATTGGAACATAGACAAGACAGTGAATAATACAATGTCCTGAAGGCAAATTCCTCCCTTCTTGAGATTTTATGCTTTAAGGAGAATTAAGAAGAAAAGCTTAATCCCTTTCTCCTCTTTCCTCTTTCTGTAATTAAAAAAATATATAATTCTTATAGTCTTTTATCATTCTACGGTACCTTTTTAGTAATTTTCTAAGAGAATCTTATTTCTTTACTAGTTTTCTGTAGAATTCAGTATTCCAATAAGATTTTATAAATGTGCAGTGTATAAGAATCATATTTGGAAGTTAAATTAGACTGAAGGGTCCCAGGTTTGATTCCTGTCAAGAGCACATGACCGGGTTGTGCGCTCAATTTCCAGTAGGGGGTGTGCAA
Source organism: Pipistrellus hanaki (assembly GCF_964339955.1). NCBI lineage: Eukaryota > Metazoa > Chordata > Mammalia > Chiroptera > Vespertilionidae > Pipistrellus > Pipistrellus hanaki. The sequence continues at coordinate 56,839,312 of NC_140507.1, read as the reverse complement.
AAGGCAGCCAATCAATGATTCTCTCTCATCATTGATGTTTCTATCTCTCTCACTTCCTTCCTCACCGAAATCAATAAAAATATATTTTAAAAAAAGAGAAAGTGGCGGAATGCTACTTTGGATCTTTGCAGATATACATGCTTCAAATGTGTTTCAATTTTAAGAAATTTAAAAATATTAACAGGTCATATGATATCAGAATTTTTTAAAGAGTCAGACACTAAGTTTAGGGGGAAGCTGTAACTAGAAAAGAAAATATTTTCTATCATAAAATGTTATGTTGATACAATGTTTATATTTTCCACATTTATATATTAACTCTATCCAGGTACATCACATACCAAAATAGAAAGACTCTGGACTGTGTCTGCTGCTGACTGTCAATGAAACAGGCTTAGGCTAGAAGTCATTTGTAATTAAAGACATACCTGTGGTAAATTGTGGTAAACAGATCTGTATTGCAAGTATCAGAGATCTTTGAGTGATTATATATTATATTTAACTAGCGGCCCAGTGCACAAATTTGTGCAGGGGTGGGGTCCAGCCAGCCCAGCTTGAATAAGGGTGGATCAGGGAAAGGCCTTTTAGGAGGAGGAGATAGCAGGAGGTTGGCTGGCCTGATTGGGGCCTGATCAGGGCTGGACTGGCTTAGGTGAGGGGTCACAGGTGATTGGCTGGTGGGCCCTGCCCCCAAATAGGATGGAGGGGGCAATCAGGGGTCAGCAGCCAGGGAAGGGGCTATGGGAGGTTGGCTAGTTAGCCCCATCCCCAATTGGTGTGTGGGGGGTCTGATCAGGGGTGGAGCTTGCTAGGGGGAATGGCTGTGGGCAGTGGGCCAGTTGACCCTTCCCCCAAATGGGGTGGGGTCTGATAGAGGACCAGTGGCCTGGGGGAGGGGCCATGAGTGGTTGGCCGGCTGCCCCTGATCGGAATGGGGGGACCACCAGGGGTGAAGTTGGCTGTGGGGAGGGAGAGGCCAGGGGCCAATCGGGGTAGGGTGGGATGATAGATGGCAAAGCCAACTGGGGGGAAGAGCTGTGGGGGATGGGGGTTCTAGCCTGTCCCACCCCCTATTTAGGTGGTGGAGTGTGGTCAGGGGTGTGACTGGCTGGGAGGAGGGGCTGTGGGCTGATCGAGTGGGGTGGGCAAATCAGGGGCAGGTCCAGCAGGGGGGAAGGGCTGCAGGGTGGTTGGCCAACTGCCCCAGCACCCATCAGGGTGGGAGAGACCAATCAGGGGTAGGGCCAGCTGAGGGGAGTGGCCACAGGAGGTTTGCCAGCCGGCCCCACCTCCCAATTGGGCTGTTTCCTGGCGGCAGAGGGCGTCATAGCAATTGGTCATTCTGGTCGTTACTGTGTTCCAGTCACTGGCATATATATATATATATATATATATATATATATATATATATATATATATATATTCATTGCCCAGGAAACTCTTGTTCTAAAGAACATTTGGCTCCATTGAGAGAATGATTAATACTTGGTAGTTCTTCTATAATATCAGAAGATATTAGAGAAAACAGCACAGAGCCAGATGTTCTGGTCAGAGGCAATCTTAAAATCTACAGTTTGCATTGGAACTAGAGTGACTTTGAAGATGATCTGGCTCAATCCCCTAATTTTACAGAAGAAAATCTTTGAACCCAGTGAGATTAAAGGATATACTGAAGTCACACAGCTCTCTTCTTGAAGAGATTGGATTAGATCTTATGTTCCTAAATTCTATTATTTTTCTCACCCAGGAGTAAAATATTAGTGAGTAGAGCTTAAAAGCACTGTAGAAGATTTTTTTAGGTTGATACAAAAGAAAGAGAAAAGTTAACTATTTAAGAATTTATTGAATAGTCTAAAACAACAAAATATATCCCTAAAAACATACTTAAAGAAAAAAAAAAGTACCATCTTCTGGCTAGTATCTCAATCAATACTATTTGCTTAATATTATTTATGTTGTGTGACATAAATATTTTTAATCTGCATAGAAAAAAGACAGAGTAAAATAGATGTTGATAGGTAATGGTGCAGGACAAATCCTTAAACTAACTGACACAATTTGATGTAGGTTTTAAACAAAAGGCAGAATCTTGTAGGAAGATGGGAAGTGCATGTTTTTAGCACAGGAATTACTCTGGATTCACTTCTATTATATGCCTGTTTCCCTCTCTAAGTCTGAGGGCACAACTCTTTTAATAAAAGAAAGTGAATTTTTATTTTAATTATCAAGAAAACTGAAACAACCATATTTTCTCTATCTCTAGCTGTGAGTGACTTGAAAATAATCCTATATAATAAGAATAATATGCAAATTGACCATCACTCCCAAACACAAGATGGCTGCCCCCATGTGGACATAAGATGGCTGGCAGGGGAGGGCAGTTGTGGACAATCAGGCCTGCAAGAGAGGACAGTTGGGGGGGACCCAGGCCTGCAAGGGAGGGCAGTTGGGGGGGACCCAGGCCTGCAAGGGAGGGCAGTTGGGGGGGACCCATGCCTGCAGGGGAGGGCAGTTGGAGGGGACCAGGCTGGCAGGGGAGCAGTTAGGCATCTATCTGGCTGGCAAGGAAGTGGTTAGGGGGTGATCAGGCTGGTAGGCAGAAGCGGTTAGGGGCAACCAGGAAGGCAGGCAGGTGAGCATTCGGCAGCCAGCAGTCCTAAATTGTGAGAGGGATGTCCAACTGCTGGCATTGGGCCTACATGGACAGTCAGACATCCCTCGAGGAGTCCCAGATTGAAGGGTGCAGGCTGGGCTGAAGGACACTCTTCCTCCCATGCATGAATTTCGTGCACTGGGCCTCTAGTAGTTAAAATGATTAACCCTTATTTGAGATAGAAAACAGTAAAATATTTTTCCTAAGAAGTGGCAACATTGCAGAGAAAAGTTTTTGCAATATTTGCAAGTAAATTCTATTAATTATATTCAATCATTCCTTTGCTTAGCATTCTGAATTTGAACCACATGCCATGCAATAAACTACATGTTCAGGATAACAAATACTATGATTATCTTTCTCTTATTAAGGACCTTATTCTCACAGTGAAGACAAATATGTGAACAAATAATGTCTGAAAAATAGGTTCTGCTGTCTGAGGAGCTTGCATAGAATTCTATGAAGATATAACTTTGAGGGGCTGGAACAGGTTCCACAGAGGAGGTTAGGAGTAGAGACTGCACTAGAGAGCCTGGCATTTCGGAAGTACTGTGAGAGGTGAGACTGAAACACAAGACCAATATTAGGAAGGAGTCAGTGAGGAGGGGGAAAAAAAGCCAAAGAAATACAGTCAATAATACTGTAATAACTGCATGGTGTCAGGTGGAAACTGGAAATATGGTTGTAAGATACTGTATATGATTATCTGACCACTATATTCAACCTGAAGCTAATATAAAAAAAATATTGAATAGAAACTGTAATTTCTGAGTAGCAGTTGAAAGAGAATAACAACTGCTACTCAGAAATTAGGTCATAAATGGTCTTAATCTTATAAAAAGTATTTTGCTATTTCTTTAATGATAATAGACACTATTATCATAGTTGTAGCAATGGTTTTATTCTAAATGCAAAGTGAGCAATGGAGACAGTTCAATAATAGAATTTGTTGATCTTATGAAAGCGTGGAGTGATATGGAAGAGCTATCTGAATGGAAGCAGATATCACTTTGCAGGTCTTGGTAGAAAGATGAAGGTAGTACATGAGGTTATCAATAACTACCTGTTGATGAAGGGTGACTTAGATGCTATAGGTAACAGGAAATAAGAAGAGTTGAAAGTGATACAATTGAGATGGAGGATTATACATTTTTGAAAAGATATTTTTTTCCTTTCCTTTTCTTTAAAAAAAATATATTTTATTAATTTTTTACAGAGAGGAAGGGAGAAGTTTAGAGAGTTAGAAACATTGATGAGAGAGAAACATCAATCAGCCACCTCCTGTACACCTTCCACCAGGTATGTGCCCGAAACCAAGGTATATGTCCCTGACTGGAATCAAACTCTGGACTCTTCAGTCCACAGGCTGATGGTCTATCCACTGAGCCAAGCCAGTCAGGGCTCTTTCCTCTTTTTTTCTTTTTTCTTTTTCCCCTTCTTATGTTCCTTATCTATGATCTATAAATGACAGTATGGGCAAAAATGGTGAAGGCAGACAACCCCCTCACTCCACACACATCAAGGCTGATTAGAATGAGAGTACCAGGCATGTGTGCAAAAGAAACCCTCAATAAGGAGGGTGGAGTTCCCTTAAGGGCAAGGAAGGAGAAGAAAGTCTGGAGATGTAAGGAAATTTAACAAATAGCTGTCTATAAACATGCTGAGGCATCTGACGTGATTCTCTGCCTATCTGCCCATCAGCCATTTGAGTTTTTTTGCATTTATCTCTAAGTGGTCCCCAGCCTATACAGTACTATGGTGTTTTTTGTTCTGATTGTTGTTGTCGTTCAATGTTTATAATATACCAGAAAGAGAATAACAACTGCTACTCAGAAATAAGTGAGCATCTCATTGTACTGGAGGCATTGATAGTGAAAATGAATATCCCATTCAACAAAAGCATTTTATCTAAAATCTTTCTTATGTTGTCTTTCAATTTCCCCTCTTGTTGCTTGCTGATGATAAAATAAAATTAAAACCCCTGCCTAATTGGCATCTTAGTTATATGGCTCACAGAATGGTATTTTTACAATATTCCATGAAAAAAAAAATACTGCATTTATAAAAGTTTAAAGAACATGAGGGATTATTTTTCAGTTCTCCAATTCATAAATCTAAATGAACAATCTATAATTGAATTGAGTTAAAGTATATCATTACTGAACAAGGACTCAAAAGTAAAATTAAATAGATGAATCTAATGTAATAAATTTAATACCATAATCTAGATGTTTAGATTTTTACAGAATATTTAATTATCATGTATGAAATTATGTTTTATGAGAGAGGAGAAATCTCTGATATAATATACTAGAAACAAAAATCTATATAGTTTTTCAAAAATCTTTTATAGTTATTCCTTCCTTAGATATTTGTAATAGAAACGTTTTCTGAAGCCTATGCCAATATTATTTGGTACTGAGTGCAAGTATCATTGATTACAGTTTTAACATAAAGGCAGCTATGAAGGAAGCTCTTAAATGATGAAGAAAATTAGGAATGAGCAAGTATACTTTCTACTGAGAGTAGAAAATAATTTAAGTAGAAGATAATTTAAGAATTCAAAATATCAGGAGATAGCACTACTCAATTAATGTAAAGCACATTTCAAACAATATAGTTTCATTCAAAATTTCCTGTAATGTGACATGCTATTTTTTCATGTTAACAATAGAAATATCTTAAAAGGCGGCTGTAAACACAATTTTCAGTAATATATCTGAACAAATAATAGTATCAATATCTCTCCAAAAATAAAAAAATAAAAAAATTACAAGGTTACTAAGTAAACCAAGCCAAGGCAAATTTTAAGTGGAGGTAAATGTGTGCATGCATTTTGGGAGGAATGGGGAGTTCAAGGCTTATAGTGCCACATCAGAGCCCAAGTGTTTAAGGACAGATACTGTGCCCCAAAGAGATTATGTTGTTCCACAATTTAATAATCATGTGACATTGATTAAATCATAGGCAATTTAATTTTTCTGTAAGTCTGTTTCCGAATTTATAAAATGGGAGTGGTAGTTATGATTAACCCTAGATGAAAACATTGCCATTGAGCATATTAAACATCTAAAAAAAAGTGCAGTTATTTGTGAACTGATGTCAAAGTATCTGACAACTGATAGGTTGTAGGCACTAACCAATTAGAATGCATGACAACATGGTGCACACTTGCTTCATACAAGCCTGATTATTTCACACACAGACACAAAGGTGCAAATTTAAAGTATATGCACAGACAAGGTGATCTGAAACTAACTGACACTTTCAAATTAGTCTTACTCAACAATTATTATAGATGCATCAGCCCGTAGGGATATTCTTTTGTGCATCTCAGGACAGTGTCAGGTAAGTTCTTCAAATAATGGCCAATGTGAGTTGGCTCTGAGGGAGTCATTTACTCACGCCACCGTCTGGCACATTTTCTATAAGTGAATGGCGATGAATAATTGCCATTTTCAAAAGCTGCAGGTCTTGACCAAAACAGATAATGTCAAACAATAAAATATCTGCTAATATAACTAAAGTCATAGAAAAGGATTATATTACTTTGCAGGCTTGTCTCTCAAGGCAACTTTTGATTTTACTTTTTCTTCTTAAGCAGAAGAGAAAATAACCATAGTATTCCACAGGAAGCACTGAAAATGAGCATGACACCACTGTGCATGTATCAGATTCACCAGCATACAGACACATATCTTGGTCCCATCCTTAGTTTTGTTTTCCCAGATAACTCAGTGAGAGTAATCACGTATCTGGACCTGTTGATGAAGTGTTTATTTTCTTTCCCCCTACACCTACAGAAAGTGTCTGACAACCTCATTTTCCCACAGAATGGAGTTCTGTCTTGTTTTCCTCTTGCTGTTCTGAGTTTCCCAATGTACTTCTACCAGGCTGGTGATTTGTGCATTTTGCTCAGAACACTGACCTGCCTCTGCCCTGCCAGATCACACACATCTCAATGACTTCTTATTTTAGAGAGTTTTGTTTTACCACATTTTCTTTTCAGCCTTGTGGAAATGGAGGTCTTTATCATGGTTGTGACTTCTACCACTAACGGTATTTTATTTCAAAGTGTCTGAAATGAATTACACTGCAGGACTGATGTTGAGGGCAGCACGTATTGAACATAATAAAAATAACTGTGATTCTTTATTGACATATTTTGAGTACATATTGATATTCTAAGCAAACTAAATAATAAATTTTAAGAGTTCAAACACTTACTTGCCTGATACTGATTAGGTAATAAGCACACACGTTTATAATTTGTTTCCTTTGATATTGACATTAAAAAGAAATTCCCTAGTATTTCATGTGACAGGTATATATTTAGAATTTTTCCATGTCATCTTTCTTTTTACAGAAATTTCTCCAAATATGTCTAGTCACAGATAAGGGAATTCACAGAGCTCACCATAGGAATGTGTGAATCAGCAATGATTAGGATTGACAAAAAAATGACTGTTAGTTTTGAACCTCTTCCTATATCATATTTGTTGAGGAGTATGATTAGCTTTCTCTTCATATTAAAATTTGGATATTAAAATTCCAAATTAAAATGAATAAGTAAATGAGGCTTCCTGAGCCTTATAAATTATTAATAAATAAACTGAATGTTAACTGAAGATAATACTGTTCTTCATTGTGTTACAATTTGGTAAAGTCCTCAAAAAATACATTTTAGAGATATTAGCCATGGGTTATGTAGGGTTCTAACTCTTTTATAAAGCTTACCAATTATTCAACATTGCTGTGAATTAGTTTGCTACCACATTAAAACTGAGAAACCTATTAAAATATATACTCCAATATGCATTGCTTAGAACCATGAAAAGAAAAATCATTGAATAAATGTCTCTAGAGCATTTTCAGAATAACATGAAAGACATAAACCTCAAACAAACAATCCAGGAGATTTATAATGAAATCTCCCTGAGAGAGAAAGAAGTAGATTCTCTAAACCTTAGAAGAATTAAAATAGTCCCAAGGTCCAAGGTTTTGTTCAATCACAAGTTCTAGTCAAATCTTAAATAAAATAAAAAGTTTCCCTTTGAGCAAAGACCTAGTAAATTTTCTCAGCACTTTGAGAAAATGAGGATTTGCATAAGCCATAGAGAAAGATGCTCAGGCTGAATAAATAAGTGGCCCCATCTATAACTTATAATTCACACAGGACTCTGAGAAAACTTACAGATGGCAACCCTCCAGGCTTGGTGTTACTCTTGAGCTGACTCAAGGGATCCAAATATCTGCAAACTGAGCTGCCCCCATATGGTGTTACAACTGGTTGATAAGTGGCAACTCCCTTGCTCCACAGAACCTAAGGCCATGGAGAAGTTTTCAGTAATTTGAAACTAGGACTTAGCTCACTGCACTTTTTCCTTTAGCACAGAATCACCATGCCAGACAGACACTCAGAGAAACATGACTAAATGCATTCTTTTAAAACAAATATTTACTAAGTGCTCATACATGACACAGGAATAGAAAAACTTGCAGGAATTAGAGTGCAATTGAGTTCAGCCAGGAGATTGATATAAATTAAGAGACCTAATACAGAATCAGAAAAAGCACTTCAGACATAATAAATAGTTAAGTGGGTTTAATGAATATGCAATAAGAAATGCATGAAGTTTTTCTCCTTTTTTTCTTTTCAATGCAGAGTGGTATCACCATAGCTATAAACTTGGAGAGAGGAATCAGTGGTTCTCTGGTGAACTTTGAAATATGGGGGAAATGATATGTATGGAGAAACAGTAAGGAGTTCATTACATTAGTGGTGAGAGGTAAGGGAGTTCAGCCTGGGGCCATGTCTGAGACACAGGACAGAAACATATTAATAAATAGACCTGATGAAGTTAGACATGAGCAGACAGCAAAATATTACTGCAGGGTCTGCAGAAACTATAGATACCACACCATATTTTTTTTTTCCTCTTCCTCTCTGAAATCACTTACCTTTGGAAGAGAAAAATGAAACTGATCTAAGCAATATTAAATACGGGTTAAAGCACTCAAAGGAGTTTGAAGAGCTAGTTTCCAATCTAGGTCCCTGTGAGTCTCAACTACAAATGAGAAATAATGAAAATGGAAAATGCCAAAGGGACTCCAATTATGGAAATTACAGCAAATTTTAGAAAAGGTGGTTTTGAGATAAGCTTTGAAGGGCATATTAAGCAGACAATGAAGAAACAAGGCGTCCTGCAAGTAATTGCAGAAAGGCAAGACAATATAATGTAGGTCTGTTGTGGGGAGTCGAGTTTTATTGTAGCAGAGGTGCACAAAAGCAAGAGATGGGGATGTTTCAAAGACAAGCTCAGGCTAACTTTCAGAGCACATCAGTCATCAGGTTTTGAACTTTGAAAATCAACAAAAGACTTCAAAATACTATCTATACTAATAAAAGCTTAGGTGGCATCTCGCCCTCCCAATAACATAAAGTGGCCACCCCCATGTCGTCATAAGATGGCCACCACAAGATGGCTGGCACATGATGGCTGGCAGTGGAGGGCAGTTGGAGGAACCAGGACTGCAGGGGAGGGTAATTGGGGGAAATCAGGTTGGCAGGGAGCAGTTAGGAGCTAGCTGTATCAGATTGTGAGAGGGACATACCCAAGGGGTCCCAGATTGGAGAGGGTGCAGGGGTGCAGGCTGGGCTGAGGGACACCCTCCCCCCCCGCCCCCCGCCCCCCCCAGTACATGAATTACTAGAGTACACTGGGCCTCTAGTAATGTATAAAGTGTTAAGCCACTGAATTTAGACAAAACTGAGTTTATAACTGGTTCCAACATCTATTAGATAAGTAATTTACCATATGTAGAATAGGGATAAAAATTAATGTAGGTGCTAGTTTTAAATGAGGCAGTGCATAAAATGTTCTTAGTTCAGTGTCGGCCATAGAGTATTAGTAAGTGCTCAATGTTTCTTAATTACTGTAACAGCCTATATAATAAAGAGGTAATATGCAAATTGACCATCACACCCTCACAAGATGGGTGCCTACAACCAGGCCAGCAGAGGGGTTAGTGAGGGATGACCAAACGACTGAACAACAGGCTGTTGGGGGAACCATGAGGGGTGACCAGGCCAGCATGAGGGGGCAGTTAGGGGCAACCAGGCTGGCAAGGGGGGCATTTAGGGTGACCAGGATGGCAGGTGGGGGAAGTTAGGGGTGACCAGGCCAGCAGAGGGACCAGGTGGGCGCAACCAGGCTGGCAAGGGGGATAGCAAGGAGTGACCAGGCCAGCAGGGAGCAGTTGTGGGAGACCAGGACAACAGGCAAGAGGTAGTTGGGGGTGATCAGGCTGGCAGGAAGGTGAGCGATTAGGAGCCAGTGGTCCAGGATTGTGAGAGGGATGTCTGACTGCTAATTTAGACCCAATCCCTGGGATCGGGCCTAAACCAGCAGTTAGACATTTCCTGAGGGGTCCTGGATTGGAGAGGATGCAGGCTTGGCTGAGGGGACCCCACTTCCGGGAACAAATTTTGTACACCAGGCCTCTCTATTATATAAATGGACAGTCCTATGTTTTACTGAACACTTTGATGAGTTAGCATAAGGACCTCTGAGAGAAGATGCAAGAGCTATTTTACTTTGCATAATAAAACTCAAGAGTCAGATCTGCACGGTAGAGTGTTTCTAAATTATGTCGTTAGTGCTTCATTGATTTTCTCAGTAAAAAAAAAAAAAAAAAAAAAAAAAAAAATTGCTGTAGTATCAATCTATTTGGAGACTTTGTTAAATGCTAAGAGTAGGTGTCTAGTAATCATACCTGCACAAAATGTTTTATTTTTTTAAAAAAGTAACCTACATATTTTGAATATAGATTGCTCTTTAAATCCAACCTCATTTCCCCATACAACAAAAATATTACATAACAAGTGCAGGCTACTAATATGATTAAGTGATATTCTGTCAAAAGAGGTGCTGGTTTATTTGGTTCATCCATGTTGGACACAAGGCTCTTTTCTTGTAAGGTTCAGAGCCCTGTTAACACTGGACCAAGCAGGAAAGCAGACAGGATTCTCTAACTCAAGCAGTAATTAAGATACCAAGCTGAGCACACACATACAATACTTGGCTTTAAGCACTCAGTGATTTTCTGTCTGAGTATTTTACACTCAGTGTTGGGCTGCACACTATGGTAATGAAGGTTGAAAGTACTGCTTAAAATAAAGACAAAACCAGTAAGCATAATGAAAAGAAGAATGGCATTATAGATCAAAGCCTGAAGAGTATGGTGTGTTTATTTCTTTTAGAAATAAGGTGAAGAAAGTTATCAAGTATTTATGTAAAAGAAGTTTTGCACAGATATAAGAATGCCGGAAGGTTTACCAATAATGATTTGTATATGTATGTTCATACTCACTCATAAAAGTATACATATACAGTTTGCTTACTAAACTATTTATGAATGTTCTCATTTTCAGGTAGAGCAGACCCGAGGCTGTGGGGAAGTAAGGACCCCAAGAGACAGTAGGTGCTGACAATCTAGTCAGTGTTTATGTATAGGAGAGAGAGGGAATGTAGAAGCAAAGAAACTGGGGAAAGAGAAGGTCAGAGTTTCAGAATTTATAAATGTTTCAGATATTCACTATTTGAGAGACTACAGGTAGAAAGAGCTCTAACTTCTGGGGTATTTGGAATCCTTTTGTTTGTTTGTTTATGTGATTTTATTTCTCTTTGTGAGAGTAATTAGCACATACGTATGAAGGTAAGAAAAATATTGAACTTCACTGAATTGTGATTTTGTGAGATCTTCATCTAAGATCTTCATTTTTTGAAACAATTGTGATTGCTGCTTATTATTCTAAGACTATACTGTTTCTAAAAATGTATTTTAATAATTGATATTTTCAATTTCTGATGTGCTAGGATTTCAATGTAACCAGACAATTTTAGTGCTGGAATTGTATCTCCATACACCTGGCCTGCCCATGCATCAAGTCACCAGTGTAGAGTTGGTTTGATATATGGCTAGCCACATATATATATATAATTTTGCTTTAACAGATTTGATAAAATATGAGGGAGTATGATACACTTTACTTTCACTTTCACAGAATGTTTATTTTTCCCTTGGAGAAGCTTTAAGGAAACATATATCAAACCCAATTCCTTCTTAATCATTTCCTTGCTGTAATTTATAACAGAAAAGGAGTGCTATAGACTTCTCTTCAGGCTGCTAGAATGGTACCCGCTACTTAGTTCAGTTTTCCTCATCTCTGGCAGTGGAGCCATAGCCATTGGCTGTCGGGACTATGACAGATCTGAAACAGGATAAACCCTTAGCTTCTTACTGTCATATGTGACTGCAAGCACTCTTACACCCTAAACCTGTTCTACTGCGGGTATGTCATGAGAAGGCAGGGTTCTTTGGAAAAACAATGATGCTAGGAAAAAATAGAAGGCAGAAGGAAAAGAGGAAGACTAAATGAGAGATGAATTGATTCCAAAACAGAAACCATAAGAACTGGTCTGCAAGAGCTGAGCAGGGCAGATGATGACACAACATAGTGAACATCACACTTTCACAGGTTTACAGGAGTTGGAGCAGATTTAATGACATCTAACACACACATTCTTACTATATTATTCTCTTGTAGTTAGACAGGCATGAGCGGAGTAAGGACCGTATGTCAGATATGGAAGGTGACCAGGGTGGAAAACCTGGATACCTAGCAATGGGCAAAAGGATCTCACTCCCAGGGTGACATTTTCTCCCTTACCATGTCGCCTCATGTGGTAGGAACAAGGGGGCCAGAGAAATAGCCTCATGCCACTGGCATAAAGCCCTTGTACAACCACTCCCTTTAGCACTAAGTCCTCAGGACAATGAGCTTCTGACCTGCATCAGATAATCTTAGCGACAGAGCCTCAGGTCTGTTGACCACAGAGACAGGATTTTGGTCAAACAAGAAGTAACATCTAGGCATCAGTTGTATTTCAGCTTCACACACAGAAAAGCAGCAAAACCAGGCAGAACAATGCCATGCCTGACATCAGGACCAGATGCAATGACTACTGAACCCCTGTCCTGACACAGAGCAATCAGTGGCGACTGGAACACTGACAAGACACACCTGGAAAGCTGATAATCTCTATTGAGATTCTCCCTGGGCCCTACCCTAAAATCCCAGCCTTTAGGATGAAAGACTCAGGCGCGTCCCCCCCCACACACCCCACCCCCAGTGCCTTCTTCCTTAGGTGTGTCTCTTTGCCTTTCCTTCCCCTAAACTCCAAGGTTCCCTTTTTTTTTTTTTTGCCTCTAACTTGTTTTCTCAGTTCACACAGCCTAGTGTGCTCACTTCCTCCACAGCTCACTTCAAATTCTGTGACTTTCTAAATAACCTTTTGCTTGGATTTAAGTCTTGGCTCTGAAATCTTTCTTAGCCAAAACTCAAATACCTAGCTTGCTGAACAGAAGTCCAATCTAGTAACATTCTGGTGCCATTTCACCACTATCAATCTTAGGCCTCATTTGATATTTGAGGGCCCTAAAATAGTGCGTCCAGATACCCTTCTTTCTAGCTCATCCAAATTAAAGAATAACACATGTTCATTTTCCACAGAGTTCCTGAAGTAACCAACCTGAGATATTCATTCAACAGTAACATGTTCTAGGGGTAGGTTTGTGGTGGGAAAGGGCAGAGCGTTACACAGAAAATTTTTGGACACTCTAGTTGTTAATTTTGTTCATTGAGTTAAGTGCAGAGAGGGGGGAAAGTGTGGGAACTGGAATTTTTAGGTTTTTAAATAACTGTCTATTGCTTTCAAGGTCTCCCTGACACTGATTTACAGATCTTTACAGATCTACTGTATTTGGCTTATTACTTCTCAAGTAATCATTGACTGAAATAAATTATCTCTTTCTTTCTCCTCTCTCCCTCCCTCTCTCTCCTATAAACATTAATTTTAAGAAACTATATAATCAACCAATCAGCCCATTCAGAAAAATGACAATAATAAATATATCAGTTTCCTAACTGTTCCATTTTTCTCTCTCAAGAAATTGAAACATTTTAAAAGTAGATCTCTAGAGAAATATACCAGAAAGAAACAAGAGGAGTTTGAAATTCTAGGCAACATAATCAAATGGTGGTGTAAGGGTGACTTAAAGGGGAGGCTAGCCTTTCAAAGCACCTCAAATAGCATCACCCAAGCTGGCATCTTCCTTTTCTACATATAGGACTAGTCCTGGAGTGGTATGTAAATAAGAAGTACTTTTCTTCTTGTATTTACTATAAGTATCCTCTGTGATAATTGACATCCACATTCTTGAACTACCTTGGTCTCTTGTCACAGCACTCTAACTTGAGAGGACAAGAGCTAGAGGAAGCATGATTTGCAAATGTTTCAAGGATCAGAATTAAAATACATCTTTGCTCACTAAGTGGTACCAGATTTAAATTGCATCGAATATATGATTTAGTCAATAAAAATATTAAACAATTTCTCACTTATAGCCCTAATTATCCCAAATGTTAGCTGTATCTTAGGTGAAAATATCTTGCTGCTATCCTATTCTCTACCTTCCAGCTATTTTTATTCACAACAAGGCTTTAAGAAAGACTTCTGCTAATTCTTGCATTTGTTGTAGTTTATATTTTTCTGGCCTTCTTGGAATCGTTCATTAAGCTGTATCAAGTTTCCCATCTCTGCCTTCATGTAGTTTCATTTTTGTCCCCCACTAACCAAAAAGAAATAATTCTTTGGAAGAATTATAAAAAAGCATTTCAAGGGTGGTCCCATGCAAACATTCCATCACTCATTGCTTGGATATCTGCCATCTTATTAGCTTCTCTTACTTTCTCAGTTATTCTCAATCCCCTAATCTTTACCCAAAACTAAAATCAAACAAACCAAAAAATCCCATGATAACATGATAAATTCCTGCAAACCAATTTTTTTCATTCCTTATATACAAACTTTAGTAGCACCTGCAGAACAAGTTGTAATCTGTACACATATCATGACAAGAAATTGACATTCACATTTTTTTTCAGAATGGTACCAAAAATATAATAATCAATTTATGCAAGTGTCTATTCTTTATGAATTTAATTGCTTTGAAATTAAACACAATGATTATAACACCATTTTTCTCAAAAAATGTATTTTCAAATTACTTTTTAATTTCTGGCTAATTAAAAAAATGATAACAAAAACCACTAAATCCCCCATGCTTTAGCCATATCATAAAATATTTATAAGTACTAGAACTATAATATTATTCAAATACATCTATTTACTTGTAATTATCCTATATAATAAGAGAGGAATATGCTAATTATCCATTACACCATGAGGTGTAAGAACCAACCACGTAATGACCAGATCACAGATCTGCAGGAGGGTGGGGCAGCCAACTATGAGTGGGTGGCAAAAAGCAAAGGGGGGCGGGCAGGGCAGCAAGCTATGGGGGGGCAGGGAGAAGATGGATGGGGTGGTACAGGAAGGCAGGACAGCAGGCAGAGAGCTACAGGAGGGCAGCAGAGAGCTATTGGCACATGGATTCATGTGGAGGATTACTAGTATTATAATAATTTAGTTCTTTGGATAGAAATTATGTGAACAATGAAATATTTTGCTTTGCATTTGTAGAATACTTTTGATTGAAAAATAATAAACAATTTTAATTTTTATAATATTCAACAGACATATTGGTTCTTCTGAAAATTATACATGTATATTTATTTTAACAGTTTATCTTTAATATTACCTTTATATGTATTTTTATATAGAAAAAATTCCAAATTGAAATTCTTCATGTAAGAAATTTATATTTTTCATATCATTGCAAAACACACTTCTTTTGTGCTGGATAAACTTTAGATTTATGATTCATGATTTATGAATTATTTATTGAAATCTAAGGTTTTTAAAGAAAATTCCCTATTAACTGCAAATCTGAAAAATGAATGTCTAGCTAATATACATTGCCACTTAACTGCATTGTGCAATGAATTACTAATGTAAAAAAATACATCATTTATTAAATATCCAATGGAGTCATTTCTATGCAAATTAACAAAACATAAGAGATAACCTATTCTTAAAAATATATACATATAGTAATTTGAATAAGTATATTTCAATAAGCATCAGAAAGTTGTTATTAATGCAATTTTAAGTAATTTAAATTTTTCCTAACTAATTGTGGAGGGAAGAATTAACCAACTCACAGTTGTGGCAGGGCTTGGTGGGTGAGTGTAGTGAGGACAAATGGTGATGGATAGAGAATTGACTTTGAATGGTAAACACTCAACATAGTGTACAGATGATGTCCTGTAGAATTGTGCAGCTGAGACCTATATAACTTTGTTAACCAGTGTCATTCCAATACATTCAATGAAAAGCAAAAGAAAATCTACTATAGAATTTTAATAACCTTTAAAAATAAACTTGGTCAATAAGCATTTATTCAGTCCCTTTCAGAAACCCAGCAAGTAGCTGGAACTACTGGGGAGACAGGCTAATAATGTAACCTCTCTCATATTCACAAGTGGGGCTCACAAATGGTTGCATGCTGCTTTGGAGTATTTCTGCATTACTGCCTAGACAAACATTCATATTTAAGAACTAAGAACTCAGGGACAGACTTTTGGTCCACTAACCAGAATGCTATAGTGTTAAAGACCACTTTGATTTAGATCACACACAGTGTACCATTGGTGTATCTGATAATCCCCAGCCTAGGGCTCAGGTAATCTTCTAATTTCTAAGGAGAAGGAAGGTACAAATAAAACAAAAATGGGGTATTTTCACCATTAAGCTCTTACTCTACAGTATGAAATAGGAATAATTACATTGGCCTAAGCTGTGGTGCTCAGGGAATGGGAGGGGATTAAAGTGAGGAGCAGAATGAGTGGATGATGGCACTAGGCCCTTATTCTCAAATATTTCTTAGATTTTAATATTAGTTTCCTGAAATTCAAATTCCACAGGCCATTCAAAAGGGTCCTAAATTAGGTTCTCAAGGATTTTTAAAGTGCTTTCTTGTGAAGACTGATTAGTGGCTTGTCTGTTTTTTAAACTACCAGTTTATCTTTTAATGTAGGTTTATGAAGATATTTTGGTTCTCTTAAACTCCTCAAGTCTTGATATATTTTACAGAATGGATTAAACAGATTTGAGAATCAACGACACCAATAAATAAAAAAAGTGAGAAGAAACCAAACAGGGAAAAATAGAGACTTTTAGCGAAATTGTAAGTAATCTCAGGGGCCTCCGTGCACCAGTGTAGATAATGAGTAGTCTGGACAAACTATTATAGGCAACTTAATATTCTAACATTTTTCTAGGCCAACGCTTAGAAACAATTGAAGGAAGCTGGTCAATGCCACAAGAGCCGATGGCAAAGGGTGCTGCTGGACATGCAGGCCTAGATCTGCCTGGCAGGAGATGTAAGTTCTTCTTCCTGCTCTTCGCTGCCCCCACGCAATCCATGTGCTCCTGAGGCAGAGCTTGCTGCATGTGTGCTATTGTGTTACACACTGAGAAATGCAGTCAGGAGTGTAAGATATACAGCTCTCCCCTCGATACTATATATTCTGGTTTAGGAAACAGTACAGCACTTTCTTCCTTCCTTATCTCCAATCCTATGAGAAACATGAATTAAGTGCCTACAGGTTTTTAGACACTAAGGATATAAAATCCTGACACTTGTCCAGGAGCTTTTCAGACATAGGAGATATAACTTATTTGAAATGAGGGTGTAGCCATCTGAGAAAAAAAATACACAGATTGATGTGCAGAGAGGTCAGAGGAAGAAAACTAGTATTAATTAAAAACATATTCTGTGTCATACCTTCTGATTGACCTGGAAATATATGCCAGCTATAACAGTGATAAAATAGTTTCAAATGCTAAAAAAACACAATTCATAACAAGATCAATTTCAGCAACACACATATTTCATTAGAAAACATGGTACATGAAATTGGCAGGAGAAAGGACCATATCATATCTATCCTTCAGGTTTTCCTGAGGTGGAACAAATGCTCATTATGTTAAAGATACTTTACGTAATAGTTTATTTCTGTAAAGAAATGCTACTTTTTACACTTACTCTTCACTTTAGTAACAGGAGTAATTACTTTGAAGTGCAATAGGAAATTTGATCACTCACATTCATTAAAATGGGATCTATAGCAGGTAGGATTGTTATAATTTAATTTAGTATTCTTTTTTTTTAAAATATATTTTATTGATTTTTTACAGAGAGGAAGGGAGAGCGATAGAAAGCTAGAAATGTTGATGAGAGAGAAACATCGACCCGCTGCCTCCTGCACACCCCCCACTGGGAATGTGCCCGTAACCAAGGTACATGCCCTTGACCGGAATCGAACCTGGGACCCCTCAATCTGCAGACCGACGCTCTATCCACTGAGCCAAACCGGTTTTGGCTAATTTAGTATTCTTACAAATATTGGCAAAACACTCACACATTTCACTATACAGCCCTAAAAAGAAAAATAGACATTTAAAAATACACTCAGGAATACTTTTGGGTGTTTCTTATAATATATAGAAATATCTAAAGTACAACTTTGCCTTATATGTATTCAGAGTATGTGGATGTTCTTCTAATTATTATTAGCTCCAAATCCCAGAAGGTCATAATCGTGTTGACCCTAAACAGATGTCGTGTTCTGAAAGCATATCAACTATACATACAAACAAAGAATTACACATAACACTGCATCCAGACAGAGTTAAACTCTTACCTTGGAAGCTTTTTTTTTTTTTTTAATACCATAGGACACAAGTTACTTATTATAAGGTAAAATAAATACCTAAAACTATATGCTCTTAACCCTACTGGTTTCATAACCACAGGACTTTTGCCCTAAATAATTGTATTAACACTGTAGTAGTGGGATAATGGAGTAAATAAAAGCAAGTGTTACATATTAAATTATTAATTAGCAAAATTTTATCAACAATGAGAAAATATCAAAGAAATATTTATTTATCATAATAGACAATGCAAATAAAAATTTTATCTTCATAAAGTAAGTATAAAAACATATTTTTAGGTAACATGTCAAGTGTAGTACCATTTTCAGTTCATATGCTGATTTATTTAGTTTCTGAATTATAGTGTTTGCAGCCATACCTTACAAATTATTGTTAACTTTGATGCAAATAATATATTTTTTAGTTCTACTTATTTTCCATATAAGCATGTAATAATTGTGATAGTATTTATGTTTTTAATCACTTTATTGTCAAGCATATGACAGACATTCTGAAAATAATGGTGAACTGCTTGAGAACTATACTTAAACTCTTACATACTTTGCTGCACAAGAACAAAAACCAGTTTACATAATGTCTTGACTGTGAGCCAAAATTCTGATTCATTAATCCCCCTTTTAATTTTGCAACTTTAATTTTTCATTCTTTCAGAATTCTTACAACTTGAACTTTTAGATGAGATGATCTTTCAATTTAATTTGCAGTATATACCATATACATTGCAAACACTGGCTCACAGGACATAGCTGGAGCAGTTCCCCCTCATGTGAATTCACTTTAGAAGCAGGTCAACATATTACTTTGGCTCAGATTCAGTAACATTATTAAGCAATGCTTCTTAAAAATTTCAGTAAATTGTGAATACCCAAAGTATCCCCCTTTTATTATTATTTTTAAAAAATATATTTTATTGATTTTTTACAGAGAGGAAGGGAGAGAGATAGAGCTAGAAATGTCGATGAGAGAGAAACATCGACCAGCTGCCTCTTGCACACCCCCTACCGGGGAAGTGCCCGCAACCAATGTATATGCCCTTGACCGGAATCAAACCTGGGACCTTTCAGTCCGCAGACCGACGCTCTACCACTGAGCCAAACCGGCTTCGGCAGTATCCCCCTTTTAAACATTTAACTGACTTTCATGAAACTTTGGAGTGAGGTCGCTAGAAATTTCTGCCTTCTCACCTCTTGTAAATACGCAGAGATTGAACATGCCAACACCATGTTTTCTCAAAGTGCAGGCCTGAAACATTTCATTTCAACTCAAATGTCAGTATTGTGCAAAAGCCTAAAAGACCCTACTTATTAGTATTGGCAAAAAAATATTAACTAAAATTTTGATTAAAAAATGCAACTCGCCCAGTTGGCATGGCTCAGTTGGTGAAGCATAGACCTATGAAGCAGGAGGTCACAGTTTACTCCCGGTCAGGGTCAGGGCGCATGCCTGGGTTACGGGCTGGATCCCCAGTGTAGGGTGTGCAGGAGGCAACCAATCAGTGATTCTCTCTGATGATATTTCTGTCTTACTCTCACTCTCTGTTCCTCTCTGAAGTCAATTTAAAAAAAATGCAACTCTATCTTTATAAATTCATTTATGCATTGGGCTTATGAAGAAATATATATGACAGGAAATTATCACTAATATTGGTAAAAATTCATCAAGCATATGAGACAAAATTAAATCATGTGCACTTTGTGTGTCTTGTTTGTGTACCTGAAATGTGTGTTAGGGTTTCTTGTGGCTTTCTGTCAAAATTAAGAGAGAAATCTAAAATGGATCATTCATTTGAGCACTTACCTCATGTGGGTGATGAGAAGGGTGGTGGTGGGAATGAAAAAGTCGTCCACTCGGTCGAACTGCTTTCCCACGGGCTGGGTGTGGATGGTGTGGTGAGGCACATTCCCACTGGCCAAGGTTATCACCTACACAGAACACACCCTGCTTAGATCTTGGCAATGCATTTCCTTAATATAATAGCATCAGCTTTGTGTGTCTTTAGACAAGAAAATAATCTCTGGCACAGACTCTTTATTACCACCTTCAAAATGAGTATATTATTAATTATATTGGAATATTGTAATTGCTCATTTTTAAAGTAGAAACTTTAGTTTTTACAAAGACAAAAATAGAAAAGAAAACAATTTGTCTTGAAGAGTTCCTGCTTGAAATATAAGATGAATATGTTATTAAACAACGGCTGTTTTATAAAAAAATTAACTTTGCTATATGAGAATAATAAAAGCAAGCATACATATGTAAATAAGATGTTAGTTTTCTTCCTTTTTTTTTTTTTTTTTTTTTTTTTAAAAAAAAAACACTTTGTTGAGATATAATTGATGAACAAACAACTGGCCCTCCCATGAAACAGGGGGAAGCATGGCACTGAAAACTCCAAATAAATCATACCAAATGTTTGAGATCTTAGAAATCCTAGAATAGATAAAATCTTATTTTAAAACATTTTCCTACTATAAATGTGTAAAATAACAGATTTAAGTAAGTTTTTATCAGAGCTTTCTTCTTTCCAACTATTCATTAATTGGTTTTTAAAAAGTAAAGAAAAGATAACTACATTTAAAATTTATTACTCACTAGAGTCCCGATGCCTGTGCCCTCTCACAGTCTGGGAGCCCTTGGGGGATGTCTGACTGATGGTTTAGGGCCACTTTCCCTGGGGTGTGGGCCTAAGCCGGCAGTCGGACATCCTTAGTGCTGCCAAGGAGGCGGGAAAGGCTCCTGCCACCACTGCTGAGCTCCCAAGTGTGAGCCCAGCTTCTGACTAAGCAGCACTCCCCTGTGGGAGTACACAGGGGCAGCTCCTGTGTTAAGTGGAGTGGGATCTGGTAGAAACTGACTCTCCAACATTCCCTGAGGGGTGCCAGACTGCTAGAGGGTTCAGGGCAGTCCGAGGGAACACACTGGTGCACTACTGGGGCCAGGGAGGGACACAGGAGGTTGGCCAGCCAGGGAAGGACCATGGGAGGGCTCCAGGGTATGTCCAGCTCATCTTGTTCAATCCTGATTGGCCGAACCCCAACAGCAAGCTAACCTACTGGTTGGAGCGTCTGCCCCCTGGTAGTCAGTGCACATCATAGCAAGCAGTTGAGTGGCCTTAGCATGTCATTAGCATATTATGCTTTGATTGGTTGAATGGTCGACTGGACTGCAGACACTTAGCATATTAGGCTTTTATTAAATAAGATATCCTACTATATATCAAATTCTATCAGGGTTTTTGTTTTTTGTTTTCCCAGTTTCTCATACCTCCATGTGTTGTTTTTTGCTGTTTGTTTTTTATTGTCTCTGCTGTACAGGTGTTCTGTTAGCTTTTTAAAGTATCTTCCTGCCTCCCCCTTTTTCATATGGCCCCCAAATTAAGCTTCCTAAAGTACTGACTGACTCCTTCCAAACTGATTCTGTTCCTTTAGTTTTTATGACAGGAGTACATAGCATTTTTATTTTGGGGGGTTTTTATTCTGAAAGATTAATTTTCTTTCCAGTGAGTATATATTCATTGTGTTCCATTGAAAATTACCATGCTCAGTAAAAATATATAAATTATTAGCTCAGTTATGTTACAGATAAAACAAACAAACAAACAACCGGAAACAGACCTTTAAGTCTTAGTGGCTTATAGAATAAAGATTTTGTTTCACACATGTTACATTCCCTGAGGAATCTGCAGGATATCCACTGTTACCTCTCAGTGTTCCACACTGAAGGAGCAGCCCCCACCTCCCAATGTCACCCCCATCTGGCGACAGCCTACATTCTGACCAATAGCAAGCCTACATTCTGACCACAGAAGCTCTCATTTATCAGAACCAGTCATATGGCTCCAGCTAACCAAAAGGAGCTCAGTGTACACCAGAAGGAGAGAACCAGTGTTGATAGCAACCTTAAAGACACTATATCTGTTTTTTGTTTGTTTTTTAATATATTTTTTATTATTGATTTCAGAGAGGAAAGGAGAGGGAGAGACAGAAATATGAATGATGAGAGAGAATTATTGATTCCCCCAATAAGGAATCTAGCCCACAAGGGCATGTGCCCTGACTGGGAATTGGACTGTGACTTCCTGGTTCATAGGTCGAAGCTCAGTCATTGAGCCACACCAGCAGGGCTATATCTGTGTTTTAATTTTTTTTAAAATGAATATCAGTGATAAAGTTGGCACTGGGATTGTAGCCATTCATAATAATGTCTATAAGACTTTAATAAAGGTGAACAGAGTAATAGGAAAGAACTCTCCAATTTTCTTTTCCCTTTTGATTGTATAGTGTGTAGAACTCAAAATGCATGCACTTATATTTGAAATTAATAATACTTGAGTGACTGAAGCAATAATAATATTTACTGAGAGCTTGCTGTGTGTCAATACGTTTCTAAGTAGTTTCCAGGCATCACAGGATTCAATATTCATACAGTACTAAAATGTGTGCATTGCATCCTAACCTTACCAAAATTACTGATGCAAACTTTGTCATACCACTGAAGGCATATTAACTGAGCACTTATGTGTTTGGCATAGTCCTGGCTGTAAAAAACTCAAGGTCACTTCCCTAGCTCCCCGCTATCTGGACTTAGTTCCCTGATGGTTTCGGGGCCCTTCTCACTGCTGGGACTGAGCAGGACCAGATGGATGGCCAAATTTAGGACTGAGACGACTAAATGCAAGGATGCACAAATTGATCTGATGCACATTAATCAATATGTCCCATCTTTCTGCAACTCCTGGCTCATTCCTAATGGCATCCTACCATTGGTCTCTCTAGGTGTGGTGCCTTCCACAGATCCAGAGCCTCCACCTCCCAATGACACCCCATCTGGCCGTGGCCTACTTTCTGACCAATAGCAAATCAAAGGACTTTATTCCACGTTGTTTCTTAGAGATATTTTCTTCTCCAATTGTTTTTGCATTTGAAAAGATATTACAGAGAAATTGTAAAACTGTGTAGATGACAGACTCATGATTTTTAGGACAGCATTTCTTGAATTCTTATTAGGCATGATGTCTTAAAAAATAACTCTGATAAATCTTTGCAAATTCACTTAAGAACAGTAATTGGAAAAATCATTGCCTTACATACCTAAAATCACAGTACATGCGTTTTTATTAATTATAAATATCACAGAAATAACATATTTTGCTTTCATAATTGGCAAAGATTTACAGATTTACTAATAATCAAAAGGAAAACAAAGAAGAAGGAATGTAAGTAGGGCTTTCTGGTCCTTTATAAAATGTTTTTGCTCCTTCAAGGGTCAGTGGGTACCATTATAAGATACACAGAATTAAGGCAAAAAAAGTTGCTGATTAGCCTTTACATTCTAGCATCAATCTCTCTTTTCAGTCTAACTTTTCAACATGTGTCATAGACACTCTAGCAAAAGTAAGAGCTTGCTCATGATTTTGATCTGTGAATTCCATTTCTCCAAAGGAAAAGTATTCCCATTTTCATGCAAATCTTAAAACCCATTTTCTTTGGGGGTGTTTCCTGATAAACCTGTTCTGTTGGGAGACAATTATCTATGAGTATTTAACATTTTTGCAGAGTCAGATCCTTTTGAGCAAAGGGCACTGGCAAACTTTGTTAAATGATGATGTCACTAAAAGTGCCTAGGATGCTAGAGATGGTGTTTTGCTCCTGAGATATTTAGAAACTTAAGGCATTTGAGCCAATTCTTGACATTCTAGGGTACTGACTTGTCCCTCCCTCCCAGAACACAATTTGTATATATTTCTGAGAAATAATCTCTGTCTCTCACAGGAGAAGATGGGCTGAGGGAAGCAGCCTAAAAAAACAGAGGGGGACATATTTTCAGGGTCCTTTCCTGTAGTACAACTGCGCTGCACTTGTAGGGTAGCATCGGTCTTCCCCACATCACCCAATGGGGGTTGGAGCAGAAGAATAGCTGCTCCATGGGTAAGAAATGGTTCATTCTCTGATCCATAGACCCCGCATTTTCTATCTGTCTATCTATCTATCTATCTATCTATCTATCTATCTATCTATCTATCTATCATCTATCATCACCCACCATTTACATACATATAGATGTGTGTACACACACACCCTTTATGTAAATAAATTTTTCTTGTATATAATATTTAAGAATGTTTCTCAATTCCTAAGTTTTATTTCATATTTTCAAGTGTGCCAGGAAACATTTTAACATTTCACTAAATTTTATTAGCATAATTATCTCTCTCTCTCTTTATTCAGAGAAAAAGAATCCATTTTGAGAAGGCTGGATAATCTGTGGAAAGTTACTTAACACTTATAAAAAGACTTCCCCCCTTTTTCTGCATGTTATTAAAGATGTTTGCCTAAAGTTATTTTAAAATCATACCTATTTTTTTATCTTATCAATATTATATTTAAGTACAAACTATCAAAATATGAGAGCCTGTGAGCATATTGTGGCCGATCATTCAGACAGTGGTCCACAGTGAAGATTGTGCTCTTTCCATTAAGAAATTGGCTATTCTCCATCCTTTAGAATCTAGGCAGGCAGTGTAACTTGCTTCCATCAACAGGCTGAATGCAGTTACTTATGTAAATCCTCAAGCTCAGATTTTAACTGGCCTAGCGACTTCCAGTATCTAGTAACCTGGAATCACTATGCGGTGAAGGTGTCAGTCCAATGGATGAGCAAGCACATGTAAGACACACAAGACACCCGGCTAAGTACTATCACCACAGACAGAGGTCGGAGTGAGGACGTTTGGACTCCCAGCTCTTATTGACAAATTGTTTCAGCATTTCAGTAAGTGCTCCCTGATCTTGCCCACAGAAATACCCAGACTGCCAAGCCATCAAATGTGAGTGGTAAGTGATCCTTGAATTTTATTGAAAACCTCAAGTTTTGAAGTGCTTTGATTTGCAGCAATAGATAACCAAAATACTGTATCATATTTTAGATGCTTCAAATGACACATATTCCTAGTGAAATATAAAATAAACCATAAACTCTGGTAGTTGCATTAAATTGTTTCACTTCAATAAATCTGCTCTTTGTAAGTTAAACATTGTAATACAGAAAATACTTCAAAAACATTAACAGTATTGGTACTGACAATTAATTAAAAATGACATTGCATTCAACAGATTTACTGAAAACTGGCCAAAGACAAATGACTTAAGACTTTGTAAGAAGAGACATGTACCAGGTGGTGCTCTAACCACAAGGTGGTTTAGAAATAGAAAATTTGCAGTTTCAGGGCCAAACATTCCTTCCTGTTTTCTCTATTTTTTCTATTTAAATGTACAAATCCAAAAATTTAAATAAAGTGCCAAAGAGTCATTGTCAAATGTATGCTATGTTTTTTCTGCATCTGTCAAGTTCTCATATAAGCAACTTCAAGACAGAAGCAAGTGCCACACAAATGACACCACATTAATTCCAATTAGAAATGAGCCTGTGGTCCCATAACAAAATTCTAGCTGTTTGGAGGAAAGTGGAGATCTGCTTTGAGACTTTGTCTACCTCTCGTGGTCTCTGTTTCATGTACCCCACCCAATAGGCCCTGTTATGAAAGGAGAAACTGAAAGAAAAAGAAAAAAAATTCTTATGAAATTTGCAGGGAGGCAAGAAACTGTTGGAAGGTAAATTACAACTTGTTTTTTCCTAACAGTATCATTTTTGTCATCATGCTATGCTTGTAGCTTAACATCCAACCTTTGATAAATATGTCCTACAATACTTTCCAATTAAAAAAAAAAGCTGAGCTATCAACTTTCTTTTACTTTTTCTGTGCAGATCTAGGTGTGATTAAAGTACAGTCCTCAGGTGGAAGAATATAATGGTTAAATGGTTATAATACTAAATGAGATACTTAAAGATCATTATTTGTTCCAATATAGTGAAATGGACTTACCTGAAGTGTTGGAGAAGTCTTTTCCAAGGTACCCCAGCTTAGCACCCAGACCTGATCATGTGATCTGTCATAGTGTAATTTAACTGGGACAGGGTCTGTGCTTACTGCCTGCAACAAATAGGAATTAAAAAAATGTTTACACACTGAAACGTTAGTTAAAAACTAGGCCAGAAATTATGGAAGAATTCAAGAATTTAGATGTCAGATTAAAAACCCATGTTGCTAATTACCTAATTTTCTAAACTCTTACTTGATTAATTTGGAAATGTGATACTTTACTCAAACATCTTTTTATGCCATTTTATAAAGTCTTATGTTCACTCATTACCTATGCAAATTGTATGTCATGGAGAAGCTATTTAAAAAACTCAAGATATAAGTGATTAACATGTGCATTTCAATCAGTTGTTGAATACAGGTGAGAACTAAGTTTATATATTATTAGGTTTTTTTCCATCCCAATGTTGGTTATGGAATTTGACCACCTATAATGCTAAGACACTAATAATATGAGATGTGGCTATAACTCTAGTAACAGATTCCCTACTTTATTTTCCTTAACGAGAGATCTAAAATCATAGAAACAAGGAGAAGCAATTTTTTGTACCATACATGATATAGTAAATGTGCTTTTCTGCTAATATTTATAATATTTAGCATTAACTTAAAATAAAACTTCCAGAAAATAAATTGCTTCCAGGCAGTTATTTCACTCACTTTAATTTTAAGCTATTTATATTACAAGCTAAGCCCTTTTCAAAGTAATTTGCTGTAGTACTTGCATAGATAAATTTTATGGCACAAAACAAATTGTATTCAATAAAACAGCCTTTATTCAATATTGAAAGTATTTCTTTCCAAGGCTCTGTTGGAATATCCTTAGAGAATTTCCTAAGTCCTAGTTCAAATCTTAATCCTTTTTCTCAGTGGGTTTTGTTAAAGGTAAACTACCGTTGTGGTTGAACATATGGAGATCACATTTTAACTAGCATGTTGGCAATTTAGTCTTACAAAGTATTTTTTTTTTCCTAAAACCTTGTTCTGTGTTTTATCTCTGTTTTTGGATTACTGAAGTAATTGTTAGCTTTCTGAAAGGCCTATTTAAATATGTCTGTATCAGCGTCATCCTCCCTTTCCTCCTTGCTAACAGAAGATGGCATTGTTTGGGTATTAGATGGGCAGCAATGTTCTCAGGGAAGATAAGCACCAGAGATTCAGGGACAATGACTTATTTCATTGCCCTCTGACAAATACAGTTCCCCAGCCTCTCCTGGGGTTAGGGGTGGTCACATGGCATATTCTAGTTTATATATTATAAAATCACTAGAGGCCCAGTGCACAATATTCATGCACTGGGAGGGAAGGGGGCTTCAGCTCAGCCTGGGCCCTCTTGCAGTCTGGGACCCCTCGGGGCTTGTCCTCTGCCAGCTTAGGCCAACTTAATGCTGCAGTGGAGGTGGGAGAGGCTCCTGCCACCACTCCTGAGCTCGCCAGCCAGGAGCCTGGCTTCTGACTGAGCTGAGCTCCCTCTGTGGGAGCGCACTGACCACCAGGGGGCAGCTCCTGCATTGAGTGTCTGCTCCCTGGTGGTCAGTGTTTGGTTGTTCCACTGTTTGGTGATTTGCATATTAGGATTATATTATATAGGATTTTGATAAATGATTTCTGAGAATAATATTGCATTCCATCTATCAAAAGAGACAATAACAACAAGAGCCGTCCTTGCACCAAGCTTTCTCTTTCTTCCTGTTTTGAATGTTGCCATATGAGAATATTAAGCCTCAATTTAAAAGCCACTTTGAGGCCATAAAGCAATAAACTTAAGAAGGAAAAGTCAACACTTTGAGGATTCAGCCAGAGAAAAATGAAAGGAAACTAAATTATTGATTATAACCTTGAGTAGCTGCATAAGCCTAGAATAACTATCCCTAGACTTAATGTTAATTGAAATAATTAAATGGATTTATTGCTTAAGAAATAGTTAGTCAGGTGTTTTGTTAATCATACTCAAGTAAATATCAGATGTTTCATTTAAATTCTTCATGTACTGATCATTTCAATGCACTTATAGCAAAAAAGCCATCATTGACAATTACATTAATAAAGCAATAAGATTTCCTTTAATTTTTCATATTTTCCTCTTACCATGTTAAACTTGATCTATGTATGATTATAATGGTGGTCAGGATCATTGCATGCAGCTTAAAATGGGGTAATCTTAGATCTTTAAAATATTAAAGATAAAAAGAGTCAATACAAACACCAAAGCAACAATAACAAAGACCTCATTATTATTCAATTTTTCAGAAACAGTTATAAAAAAAAGCAAGGAGCCGGGCCAGTGTTGCTCTGGGGTTTAGTGTCATGATTCAGTTCCAGGTCAGGACATATGCCAGAGCTGTGGGCTTGATCCCCAGTGTGAAGCCTGCAGGAGGCAGCCAATCAATGATTCTCTCTCATCATTGATGTTTCTCTCTCTCTTTCCCTCTCCCTTCCTCTCTGAAAAGAATAAAAAAAAATATTTTTAAAAGATCCCAAATCTTTAAATATCTTTCAATATTAGGGAACAATTTAAATAAAAATGTCCAGCTCTGATAAATTTCTATTTACCAAGTTCTTACTGAAGCATTGTCTGACATGGACATACCACAATCCATATGTTATATTAATATCCACATAAAATAGGATATGGAAACAGTCTCTCTCTTACCAGGAGTCATCCAACCAGTGATCATCGAGGCTCTGATTTGATAGTCTCTATTCTTTCCCAAAGTGAGAACCTCTGTGCACATCAAACACCGTCCCTCCTGGTTGATATTTTAATTCCTGACAATGTTTGGATATGTTGCCTTCCTATTTATGCCTCGTGTATAATAAATATTCTTTTTTCTCTTTCTCTCTTTTGGAAGGTGAAAAGAAACTCATGGGCTCAAATATATTTAGTATCATAAGCAGAGAATCATTGAAGGTATACACCTGTTTATGAGCATGTACTCCAAAGTAGACTTCATATCTTAGCATCTTCACTTAAATTTAAGATAATAACAGTAAAATCATAGAAAGTTACTAAAATGTTGTGCAGCTCAGTTTTCTCTATAACACAGTGAACATAGCAATAATAGCAACTTCAAAAGATTGCTGTGAATAGGTGAAGCAGTAAATGTAAAATGCCTAGGGTGTGCCTGGTAAATAATAAGCACCATGAAAACACTACTGCTACTATTACAAAAACTAATTGAACTAGAGGCATTTATATAACAGTGAGCATCATAGTGTTGCAAAGTTAGAGATATAATACCCTTACTTAGAAAATGATAAAATATTCATAGAAGAGCAAGTAAATAAACATTGTCCTTGATAAATTTAGAGCTAGAAAGTGAAAGAAGAACTTAAAATGTCATAACATAAAGGTAAGGACTAAATGCCATGAAATCTAAAAGTACAACACAGGATGAGGGATACAAAGAGAAGAGGATTATTTAACTGAGCCCTAAAGTATGAACATTTTCAGGAATGGGAAGACAGACACTATTTTTATTTATTTTATTTTTATATTTTTATTGATTTCATAGAGGAAGGGAGAGGGAGAGAGAGATAGAAACATCAATGATGAAAGAGAATCATTGATTGGCTGCCTCCTGCGCGCTCCACACTGGGGATCAAGCCTGCAACTCGGCCAAGTTCCCTGACCTGGAGTCAAACCGTGACCTCTTGGCATGTTGGCTCAGCAGAAACTATGTTTTTAAAGATAACTTATGATAAAATGTTCCAGGAGGTTCAGAAGCAATTTATGATTGATTGACTTCAATTCAAGTAAGATATATGTATTTGAAAGAGAAAAATATAAATTCATTTTTAAAACAACTTCAGAATTTTAAAAATGTCAGCTCAATGTTGTCCAAAATTTTAAACATTTTGTGTTTCATCATTTCTAAGATTTGGTACTTAATTTAGTTTATTTTCCTGTTTGGATATAAGAGAATACCAGAACTGAAAAAGATATGCAGCTCAAAATGAAGGAAAGTACATCTAACATATTTTATTGGGAAATGGTTAAGTCTTGGAAAAAAATAGTTTACAAGTTTTCAAGTGTGCAGATATTACACATTTTACAGAAGGGACATTTATATGGTTTTCCACAACAAAATAATATAACAATGATGAAATTATTCCCAAACATGTTCTCCAGATTATCCTTATCATAACGTAATTTTCAGGAAAATGCACACACACACACACACACAACACCAAACAAATATTTTCCTACTTACATCATCCACTTTTGAAAGGAATAAAGTACATATGTTGGATTTTACAAAATGTCTGCCAGTATATTCTGGAAATCACTCTAAATCAGGGGTCTTCAAACTACGGCCCGCGGGCCACATGCGGCCCGCAGAGGAGTCTGATCCTGTCTGCCAGGTTTTTTGGGCAGTGAGCGCAGCCGAAGTGTTACAGTAGGAATTAGTAGTTCATATAGTCCGGCCCTCCAGCTCTCTGAGGCACCGTGATCTGGCCCCCACTTTAAAAAGTTTGAGGACCCCTGCTCTAAATGATCAGTAAATTTAAACCATTTGCAAGTAAAAGAAAGGTGCTATTTTTGACACTTTTTAAATAACTTTCCACAATTAAACCTGTTAGTCTATTAGTAATGAATAGTTAAAACAGTTCTCCACATTTTATGAAAAGATTGTAATTATTCTATTATCTTTGTTTGCCCTCTCCTCCCATATCTCACAATCTCAGGACACATGACTGCACCTGCCTTTTAAATGCTGACCTCTTTCCGGCTCCTTTCCTGCTACCACCATGCACAGAGCCTCTATCATCTCTAACCTCATCGCAGGATTTCTACCTTCTGACTTCATACTCATCAGCTTTATCAACAGATTTATCAGAGTGATTTTATTTTTGGGTGTAAGAGTTAGATCATGTCATGAATCCGTTCACAACACTACAGCGTGTTCTAATGCCCCTCAGAATAGACCCTAAAAGTCCTTTTAATAACTACCAGGCAGTACCTGACCTTCCATTCTCCAGTCTTCTTTCTTAAACACTCTCACTACTATTTATCCTGGATGTCTCCAATCCACCAGCCATTTATACCAAAAATGATGTTAGCTAAAAGACAATGTTCAAGAATAAGAATATAAGCATTTCATATATGCTCATCTTTCACTTCAAAATTAACCTCATAGAATGCTCATTTATTACTTAGTATAAATTTGCATTTGTTTCCTAATATTATTTTGCCAGAAAAATTGTTTTCAAGCTTTGCCTTTAAAAGCCTATGGAAATAAGACTTATTTATAGCAGGTGATTTTAATCCTCACCAAAACAGAACAAAGAAGATCAGTTTTGACCTATTGAGAAATTCTGTAAGACTTAAATATAAGGTTCTGATATCATAAATTGGAAATTTTTCTTCCATATCATAAACACTAGAATTTTGTACACATAGTAGATGATGCTTGGCCTTGTGATAGTCAGATAATTAAGCCAGCATCCTTCATCCAAGGATTTATTGATTTATTCAACATTTTCACAAAGCTCCTTCAAATAACTTAATTAATTTTATTGTAATTACATGTTTCAGGTCCCAGAGTCTATATTTCTTAATCATCCATGTAACTACCATTTTCAGAGTGTTAATATTATAACTAGAAATTCATGCACTGGGGAAGGGTGGGTGTCCCTCAGCCCAGCCTGCACCATCTTCAATTTGGGACCCCTCAGGGAATGCCCCAGATTGGACATCTCTCTCACAATCCGGGAGAGCTGGCTCCTAACCGCTCGCCTGACTGCCAGCCTGATTGCCCCCTAACCACTTCCCTAACAACCTGATGGATGCCTAACTGCTCCCCTGCTAGCCCAATCACTCCCAACTGCCCTCCTCTGCTGGCCTGGTCACTCCCAACTGCCCTCCTCTGCAGGCCTGGTCACCCCTAACTGCCCTCCCTTGTTGGCCTGATCGCCACAACTACCCTAACATGCCAGCCATCTTGTGGCAGCCATCTTTAACCACATGAGGGTGGCTATCTTGTGAGAGGGAGAGTCAATTTTTATATTACTTCTTTATCATTTAGGATGAATTAATTTCTTATCTTACTACTTTGTAAAATATGTTTAACATATGCTATATAATATAATATTCTATCGCAGGTTTATAAATATATTGATATAAATATTTTTCTTTACTATTTTAAAAAATTGTTTAAGGGTGCAATTTACTTACACTATCAGGTTTTTTTTTCCTTGTTGGTTTTACTTGTAAACCTTAACTCCCTCAAAATCCCAATATACCTATAGATATACAAATTCATCAATATTTCCTGAGGGGATATGACAAATACAAAAAATTGTAAAAGCATGCTACACTGGTTACGGACCAGTTGTATCAGCTTCTAGAAAGATGGCTTATATTGTAAGGGTGAAATTCTGGGAATAGCACCAAAGAAAGATACACAGACTTGGGGGTTTAATCTTGACATGAAGGAACAGTGTGGCACAGCTTGTTTATCAGTCTGACAAGGAGAGTACCAGCTGGCTAATTAAGTGAACCTAATTTAAACTAATGATGTAGATTCTCAAGATAATGTGCTAATGGCTAGAGGAGACTGCTGATGACACTTAAGAACACTCCCGAGGTGCTACAATAAGCCACTGCTGCATCCAAGCAGAACCTGATTTTGCTCCATGGAAGACAAAATGAGGTCAGTTGTTTATTAGTTAATCATCTGTAGAGCAAAACATCACCTGTATAACATTCTTACAAATTTATTTTTTAACAGAAGAAAAGCAAGAGCCATTTGATGTTTAAAACAATACCAAGGTTATATATTCTATTTTAAAAATTGTGACCTTTTATTTTAAAGCTGCAGATAAAAATAATACTGAAACAATAATACTGGAAACACATATATCCTAATGGTAATAATTTATCATAAAGTTTGTAAAATCTTATGTTGTTAAGAAACTTTTTTTAATTTTAATAATAAAGTGTAACAATGCTTAATTTTTTAAATGTTTAGTCCTAAAATGTTTATTTAATACCATGCCACACCATTAATACATGCAAAAAAAAAAAGTCAGAATTATGGTTTCCTAGATAAGATCAATATTAAACACTAGAACCTACTTTAATCTGATTTAAAAATAAAGATTAAATTTAAATAAATATAAGGTTATATTTCTATTTTTTCCCCCCCAATAATAGGGCATTTTGATTTTGGACTTCACTGTCACATTTCTATATCCAAATGTTACAATATTCTATATTACTTTCTATGATGTTTGGGAGATGATTAAAGTTTGATTGTAAGTAATATTGTTAGTTGCTTCTGTACAATATACTCAGATTAAAAATAAATAAATAACCTAGATACAGCACATAATCAGAAAGTCTTATTCAATTTGAAAAATATTTATATCAATATAAAAAATGGTCAGATTAGGAAAGGGTGCTTTATTTTTATAAAATTAACTTTGTACTCTGCAGTTGACTATAACCATGGATATAGATAAAGCTTTAAACCACAAATAAAGTTTTTCAAATGTAATTGTTTTAAATAGTTAAAAATATTTCTTTAAATAACTTTAAAATGTGAATTACTTGAATTATCTACACTGATAAAAGAGATAAATGCTAATTGACCATACTTTCTCTACACACACAGCCAATCAGAGTGAGTATGCAAATTAACCCAATAAAGATGGTGGTTAATTTGCATACACTAAGGGAGGGAGGAGTGAATACTGAAGACAGCTTAGAAGAAAGAGGGAGGAAAAGCGGAAAGCAAGGAGGCTGCCAGAGGAAAAGTGAGGGGGGGGGGGGGCGTGTGGCAAAGGCAGCAGCAGCTCATGAGGGCACGGTGGCCACTTGCAGGAATCTTCCTGCAAACAGGCTCCTAGTCCTATCTAATAAAAGAGTAATATGCAAATTGACCAACACTCCAAGACACAAGACTGCCACCCCCATGTGGTCAAAGATGGCTTCCCCCATGTGGACACAAGTTGGCTGCCACAAGATGGCCTGCAGGAGAGGGCAGTTGTGGGCAGTTAGGGGTTACCAGGCCAGCAGAGGAGGGCAGTTGTGGGAGACCAGGCCAGCAAGGGAGGGCAGTTGGTGGGGACCATATCTGCATGGGAGGGCAGATGGGAAGGACCCAGGCCTGCTGGGAAGGGCAGTTATGGGAAAGGGGGGAAACCAGGCCTGCAGGGGAAGACAATTGGGAAGGACCTAGGCCTGCTGGGAAGGGCAGTTGGGGGGGAGGGGGCAGACCTGCAGGAGAGGGCAGTTGTGAGTGATCAGGCCATCAAGGGAGGGTAGTGGGGGAGAGTATGCCAGCAGGGGAGGGGAGTGGGGGAGACCAGGCTAGCAGAAAAAGGCAATTATGGTGACCAGGCTGGCAGGGGAGGATAGTTAGGGGCAAATGAGTCGGCTGTGGAGCAATTAGGTGTTGATCAGGCTGGCAGTGGAGTGGTTAGGTAGTGATCAGGCTAGCAGGCAGAAGCGCTTAGGGGCAATCAGGCAGAGGCAAGTGAGCAGTTAAAAGCCAGCAGTCCTGAATTCTGAGAGGGATGTCCAACTGCCCATTTAGGCCCTATCCCGGTGTCCCTCAAGGTGTCCCAAATTGGAGAGAGTGCAGGCTAGGCTGAGGGACACAACCCCCATGCACAAATTTTGTTCACCGCACCTCTAGTTAATTTATAAAACAGAGGGTTCAATATCTAAGGCTATAAAATCTATACCTTACATGTTTTTAAATTAGAAACTTGAAAAATTAGAAAGTATGAGATGAATTATTTTCAAGTATAAATATTTAGGATATTCATTATTCACCTTTAAACATGTACTTTGGAGACTAAAATTTACATAGTCTACAATACTGTTAAGACAAATATAACAATGCAATATTTTACCCAGCAGGTGGTAGACTTTTGGAACTCATTATCAAAAGATGTCCACATACTGAAATTATATATGGTTACAAAAAGTAAAATTTAGACTAATCAAAGAAGAAACTTTTAATTTTGAAAACAGAGAATCTAATAAATGATATATGTCTAATATTTTAGGTTGATAATTATATTTAACAATAGGCCTCAAGATGTAGGGTTCCTGCCCTGCTGCTGTGGCTCTGTGATTGAGCATCAACCTGAACACCAGGAGGTCAAGGATTGATTCCAGGTCAGGACAAGCTAGATCCCTGGTAGGGGGCATGCAGTAGGCAGCTGATCAATGATTCTCTCTTATTTATGTTTCTATCTCTCTCTCCCTCTCTTTTTCTCTCTGAAATCAATAAAAATATAATTTAAAAAATAATGTACCTATCACAAAGAATACTAGATTGAATACACCCAGTATAGAAATGTTTATTTTATAAACTAAGGTGATGTCTCAATTTCTATAGAATAGATTGGTGCAGAATTGTCAAATCATTCTGCTGCTACTTCACTCTCTTTTCCAAAGAGGTATTCAGTAGCCCTGTAATTCAAAATCTTTCTTTTTCACTGAGAGAATATTCAACATGTACATAAATTTCTCCAGAATATGTGAGCAACCCCATTACATACCACTATACCTTACTATTTCAAAAATTAAGTTCCCACATTTTTCCTACAATAGGGATGTATCTGATATGTTAGAGATATTTGTCTTTGTCATTGACCTATGTACATATTAGTACTTTTTTTTTACAACTTAGTAATTAATACCTATTAAGTTACTATTACCTAGTAAAACCTTTCATTATCTCAGCCTCTGTTAAGAATCAAATGAGAAAGATATAATACTGCTTCTAGGATGATAAGCAGCAATACCTTAATTGACCTCTGACTGGGACTCTCCTTGTCCTAGGCAGAATAAGCAACTCTGAGGATGATTTGTGTGAAACTAGTCATTTTAGTGTTATTATGTGTTCATGGAATAAAATTTTTAAAAACAAAAGATATTTAAATTATTTCTTTAATTCATTAAGCTCAAGGAGCAAAAAGAGAGAAATAAGAGCAAGTAAGGCATATATTTTCCAGTTATCCAAGTAATGAAACTAGTTATAACTGACAACCATGTGTCAAAGCACAAGTTACCCGACAAAGGCTATTAAATTAAAGTAAATATTTGTAGTCACTTTCAAAAAGTAGGACTCATTCTTACCTGAACAACCTTTTGGGACTGCACATCAACAATTAGGACTCTGTTTAAGGTTGGCTGTGCAACATAAATGAACTTGTCTTTGACATTAACCGCCGAGGCCCACACACATTTCTGAACTTCATCTCCTTCAGCTTTGGGACAGACTTCATCCTATAATTTGTCAAATAGAAAAATAAGATGAGTATCTTAAAATATAACATGGGCATGGCCATATTTGGTATAAAATTGTTTCTTTACTACTTTTAGCATGAAAAGCTAAACATAAAAATTAATAAATATTAATATAGAAAGATAAATTAATCACAACTGTATATAGTATATATTTAAATTCATTAAGTATTTATATGGAAATAAATGGGAATGTGAGGTAGTTACTCAGAATGGTTACTTAATTTTTCAATTTTGCAACCATGTCAAATTTTTACAATGTCCTTTAATCTACCCAAGCGTTTTTAAACTACTTTTTTGACCCTAGAACTGCTTTCTTTCTGGTTGAATATTGCATAATCTGGGCGGGATGGCCATAAATGAGTCAAAAAAATACCTTCTATTTCTTCCTTTCCTGCAGGTTGTCAATAAATGAATGTTGAAAGGACATGTCAGCCTTTGTTATCTACTCTGGCAGATAAATCGCAAGTACAAGAAATGTCACTTAGCTTATTATTTTTTTCATATTTTTCTTTTATTTGGTGGTCTATTGGTTCTATAATTCTCTCAATTTACTTATAGCTAGAAAAAAAATACTAAAAAGAGATTTGTTACCCAGCACATATAGTAAGTATGTAATGATAAATACTTATTTATATACTGACTAGAGGCTCGGGGAGCGGGCCTGAGCTGCAGTCTGGCCTCCCTCTGCGGGAGGCAACTGGGCTGATCAGGGGATGGCACCACACCCATCACCCTGCTGCTGCTGCTACGACAGCCACGGAGGTGTTTTCATTAACACGGACTCCAGTTCCTTCACCACGAAAAAATGACTACTTTCTTTAGGCATTTTCAATATGTGTTTTTCATAGGATATGACATTTCTTTCTTTCTTTTTTTTTATTTTATCCTCACCTGAACATATGTTTCCATTGATTTTTAGAGAATGTAGAAGAGAGAGGGAAAGACAGAGAGAAAGATCAATGTGAGAGAGACACTTGATTGTTTGCCTCCTGCATATGCCCTGACCTGGACCCCAACAAGGGAGGAACCTGCAACCTAGGTACATGCCCTTGATCAGAATCAAACCTGGACCCTGCAGTCTATGGGCCAAGGCTCTATCCACTGAGCAAAACCAGCTAGGGCAGAATATGACATTTCTTAGCCCTCCAGCAGTGAACCTTAATTTTTCCCTCCAAGAGTGAGGTAGAAAAACCCTAGATCATCTTCTTGGATTCTTATTACCCAAGTTACCAAAACACTGCTAGTGACATACAGGGAGCTTAGCCAATGAGCAGTCAGAAAAGGTGTTTCCTCTGCAGCTCATGCACAGAGGTGGGACTGCTAGCAAGCCACAGCTGGCACACCCGCCCTGTCTCTGGGCCTGCTCAAGCGTCCGCTGCGGCTTGGGCATGGCCCCCAGCTCTGCTAAAGCCTCCATCCACCACGGCTTTGGCAGGTTTCCCCTGGCTCTCCTCAAGCCTCTGCCATGGTTTGGGCACAGCCTCAAAGCAAGCATTCCACCTGGTCGCTCATGCTGACCACTCTTAGCGGTTGCACCCCCTCTCCCTCCCAGGACTGGGGGATTCCGGCAGGGCTGAGAGGACTGGGCACCGCCATCTTTGTGATGGAGTGACAGTCAATTTGCATATTACCCTTTTATTATTATAGATAGGATGATATAATGATCAATACTGATTTATGTATTTTACTTGTTTTATGATAATAGACCTGATCATTGATTACTGATATCTAATTTACTGATTTGTGTACTCCAGCTAGTAACTCTTAAGCTAAATTAGAATACTCTCTTCTCTAATTCAAATAAAACAATTTTTCATCAGAATTTCCATTCACCATTTGTATTTAGTAATCATGAAACAAATTCCACAAAGTTTTCATTAGCTACACTACTAAACGTATCTTTTAATTTAAAGGTAATACTTACAGTAGATAAACCACATTTGGCATTTAATGATTAAAATTAACACTTCAACAATATAACGCTTCTCAAGAAGCAGAGCCTTAATATGTGGTCTGCCTGTATGCATAGCATTTAGAAAATAATGTAGAAACCACAGCACTCCAGTGTGAGAAGCTCAGTATGTGGTCTTCAGGTCTCATTCAGGGAGGAACTGGAGTGTCTACTAATTTCTAAGATCCAGTCCAGAGGTTGTCAGGTTCAGCCAGAACACCAGGAACATGAGGGGGTAATGTCTAAACAGCACAGGCTGTTTTAGGCTTGCAAGAAATAAGAAACAAAACAAAACAAAACAAAACAAAACGAAGCAAAACAAAACACCAGCCTGAAAATAATGAACAAAATAAACTGATGAACAAAAACAGACCCAGAGACAGAGAAGCATCTTTCAGACCATTAAACCTCAGAGGGAAGGAGGCGGATGGTGAAGGTAAGGGGGAGGGATTAACCAAAAGACTTATATGCATACATATGAGCCTAACCAATGGTTGAGCATTGACCTTTGAATCAGATCACAGTTTTATTCAGGGTCAGGGCACTTGCCCATGTTGCAGGTTCCATCCCCAGTGTGGGACATGCAGGTGGCTGCGACCAATGATTCTCTCTCATCATTGATGTTTGTATTTCTCTCTCCCTCTTCCTTGCTCTGTGAAATCAAGTAAACACACACACACACACACACACACACACACACACACACGAAGAAACAAAACAAACTAACAGAACAACAACCCTGAAGACTAAACACCTAATGTATGCTTCTGGTCCTTTTGGAGGTATCACATTACTTCATTTCATGGAATGTACCATGATCATTCTATGATGACTACATGCAGGGTCATCTTGAGTCATGTCCATGGCACCTTTAAGCAGGCAGCACCAACCTGAGGGCAGAAATATGCCCTCAGCACATGCCAGATATAGAGGAAAGTACTCATCAATTTATTGAAATGTTATTTTGTATGGCTAACATTTCCCCTCAGAAATATCTTAAAATTTCTTTGATAAGAACCCATTTTGTGATAATCAAACACTATACAAAATATGTACTTGGAGGCATGAAGAGGTGCGAAAAAAGTGGGACCTGAAGTTGATGAAAGGCTCAGCATACAGGGAGATTGTTTACAAATCCTTTGCTGTTGTGTAAAAGCCACCAATGAAATCTGCCAAAACCACAGAAAGTGTGAGTGGCCTGACAGGTAACTGTCAGCCAAACAACTGCAGAAGCAGGAGCAATTTCCACCCCTTTGTTTGCTACAAAACTATTAAGGAGAAAAATAAATGAGTCTGCTGGGGATTATTTCTATGTGTGTGCTGTCCCCACAGGTTGTCCCTGACCAGAGTCACAATCACTTTTACAAAGCCATTAAAAGTTTCCTGACAGTCAGCCTGAGTTTTATTTGCTTCCCTTTATGACATTATTTCTGATTATAGTCTATTAGGTCCCATTTTACAATAGCACTCTTATTTTTTTTTAGATTCCATAGATTAATATTTATTTCTGTAGATAAAAATTAGAGAGGGATGTTTTATCTCAGGCATTAGGCATTTAATGGGATAAAAGAGAAGCTAAAAAAAAAAAAATACCGGAGATACAAAATAAGATTAAGATAATACATACTGATGAGGAAAATTGTCACAGATTCTATCAGATAGTATCATGAAATTACTTTTTATAAAAATGTATACTACCTGCCATTCAGAGTGAAAGGGATTAATAAGATATTAGGAATAATGAGGATGAGCATCAATAAGAAAAAAAAAAAACAATTTTAGTTTACTAGAGGACCAGTACATGAATTTGTGTATGGGTGGGGTCCCTTGGCTTGGTCAATGATTGAAGCCTATTCAGGGGCTGGCCAGCACGGGGGAGGATGGCCAGGCAGGAGGGGAAAGGGTTCTGTGATATTGACCTTTCTCTAACTGGCTTATTTAACTTAGCATAATGCTCTCCAGGTCCATCCATGATTCTGTAAATGGTAAGAGTTCTTTTTTATAGCAGCATAGTATTCCATTGTGTAGATGTACCACTGTTTTTTAATTCACTCATCTAGTGATGGGCACTTAGGCTGTTTCCAAATCTTAGCTATTTTAAACTGTGCTTCTATGAACAGAGGGGTGCATATATCATTTTTGATTGGTGTTTCTGATTTATTGGGATATATTCCTAGAAGTGGGATTACTGGGTCAAATGGGAGTTCCATTTTTAATTTTTTGAGGAAACTCCATACTGTTTTCCACAGTGGGTACACCAATTTGCATTCCCACCAGCAGTGCACAAGGGTTCCTTTTTCTCCACATCCTCACCAGCACTTGTCATTTGTTGATTTGTTGATTATAGCCATCCTGACAAGTGTGAGATGGTACCTCATTGTCATTTTGATTTGCATCTTTCAGATAATTAGTAACTTTGAGCATGTTTTCATATGTCTCTTATCCTGTATGTCGACTTTTGAAAGATATCTACTTGGGTTCTTTGCCCATTTTCAAACCTAACCACACATAACCACACATAGTCAGATAGATAGATGAGAGATACATTACATAGGTAAGATATAGATACACAGATGATATTTACTATCTGAATCTTGGCAGAATAAAATGTTGCTGAATAGGGATCTAGGATATAACCCTACCCTATTCATCACTTTAATCCCACTGGCAAAAACTCTGTCTTAGAAGGGCTTCATTATCTTCTGTTCTCTAATTGTGAATTTAAGAAAGTCAAATCCCAGACTTTGTTTTTTTGCTTCTTTCTTTTACATTAAATTCCCCTGAGAAGTTTTTCGTTCTTATTGCTTTATTATCATGATCACATGGCATCTAGACAAAACTGTTCAATGGACAATTTGGAATGACGACATAATAGGAGAATAAAATATACTATAGTAATGGAAGTACCCTGTTTCCCCCAAAATAAGACAGTCTTATATTAATTTTTGCTCCCAAAGATGCTCTAGGTCTTATTTTCAGGGGATGTCTTATTTTTCCATGAAGAAGAATACAGTACACATTTATTGTTAAATGAAAATAAAGGAAATTTATTACCTGTATATGGTATGGTAGTATGGTAGTTGTCAACACAAACCAGACAAACTGTGAATCCTACAGTATCAAGAATTTACTCATTTATTCAATGACAATCATATCATCATCTTCTGGAACATCATCATAACAATGCAATTCCTGTATTTCCTGGTGAATTTCTTGTGAGTCCATTTCTTTCAGAATCAGTGGACCAGATCTCTCATGTTTAGCAATAGCATTCTGAGACAGAGCCTAAGGGGGCCTTATTTTCGGGGGATGCCTTCTATTTCACTCAGAAAGAAACCTGTAAGTAGGTCATATTTTCAGAGGATGTCTTATTTTGGGGGAACATGGTAGTAAAGGTGATTTGAAATTAAATAGAAAATAAATCAAGAAAAGGTAAAACACACACATAACCACACATAGTCAGATAGATAGATGAGAGATACATTACATAGGTAAGAGATAGATACACAGATGATATAGATAAATAGATGGTATCTATCTAGAGGTAGATAATATGACTTGATTTATATTAGGGAGGTTTAAAACCCTAAGCAGTTCTATAAAAAAACGGACTACTAGATAGTAAAATAACAAAGAGTCAAATTAACAATAGTCATGTGGAAACCTATGTATAGAACATTTATAGTTGATATTTAAAATATCCTCATTAAAGTTTAAAAATAGACAATAATCAAAAGATTACCAGACCTAGTTGCATGGGTAAACAAAGCACTGCAAAGGCAAGCTAACATTATTAGGTCAGGGTTCTCTAAGTCATAAAGAAAAGCAAACTTCTGATCTTCTCCATAACTTAAAATACAAATGCATTTTGTAATATACATAAGGTGTGAATGAAAACAAATTGGCATTAGTATTATAATGAATGTAGAAATAAGTATGTAACAAACTAGATGACCTAATATGTATACACCCCATTTGGGCACTGAACTAGGAAGCATTGTGGATTTACCCAAGGGTGATATATAGATAACCAGAGATAGGTGATGAACCACTGGAAACCTATATTGAGTCAAAGGTAGAGAGAGAGGGTTTGACAAATATGTAAACACTAGACTAGAGGTCTGGTGCACCAAATTAATGCACTGGGGGAGGGGTCCCTCAGCCCAAATTGCAAGAAGGCACAGACCAGGCCGAGGGACCCCACTGGTGCACTATCAAGGCTGGGGAGGGACACAGGAGGTTGGCCAGCTGGGGAGAGACTGCGCAAGGACTTCAGGGTATGTCCTGCCCATCTTGCTCAGTCCTGATGGGCCAGATCTCAGCAACAAGCTAACCTACTGGTCAAAGGGTCTGATCCCTGGTGGTCAGTGCACATCATAGTGATGGTCAACTGTCTTTCCACTGGTGGTCAGTGCCTATCAAAGAGAGTGGTTGAGCTGCCTTAGCATATCATTAGCATATTATGCCTTGATTGGTTGAATGGATGACCAATGACCAGACACTTAGCATATAAGGCTTTTATTATATAGGATAAGCATTTAATTTGAAAATATTCCATCAGTAAATACATTTTTAAATTTTAACTGTCACTTATCATAGCAAAATAAATAAATAAATAAATAAATAAATAAATAAATACATGAGTCAAGAATGCATATTTTTCAATAACGATGTTAAACACTAGACCATATCATCTTGAATCATTGAGAAACTGAATTCTAATGTACTATGATTCAAAATGTGGACTATGAACAGGTATCAGGTAGCCTGTCATTTATTAGCAAGTTGATAATATTACAGAAATTAAAAATAACCATTTAGACTCTTTTATAGCAATTTGACATTGCAATAATATCCATGATATTGCCATGTGTGATCAGTGGACCTGTCTTTTTTAACAGAATTTGTGTTGTTGTTCATCCTCCCTCAAGTATATATGTTTTTCCCCATTGATTTTTTAGAGAGAGTGGAAGGGAGGAAGGGAGAGAAAGCTGCGTCTCAAAAGCAGCCCAACCTTGATTGGGAATCCAACTCATCACCAAGAATCCAACACCTGACCTACAGGCCAACACTCTATCTGCTGAGCCGTACTGGCCAGGGCTCCTTAAACAGAACTAGAGCAGTGTGAGTCTTGTTTGAGTATCCTCTCTAATAAAAGAGTAATGTGCAAATTAACCATCATTCCACCACCAAGCAAGATGGCTACGGCCACAGAGAGCAGGAGAGAGTCTTAGGTTTTCCTGGCAATGGAAGAAGCCAAGCTTTCTGCCTGCCCTTGCCAGCCTAGGCCTCCATTCAAGGCTACAAAGTTTCAATGATACAAGATACATAAATCCAAACAGAAATGGTGGCAGTAACGGAGCTGGAAAGAGCAGGAGGCTAGGGTTGCCTCCTGGCAATGGAGGAAGCCAAGCTTTCCGCACATACT
The DNA here is from genome assembly GCF_964339955.1 of Pipistrellus hanaki. Classification (NCBI taxonomy): domain Eukaryota; kingdom Metazoa; phylum Chordata; class Mammalia; order Chiroptera; family Vespertilionidae; genus Pipistrellus; species Pipistrellus hanaki. Next base: position 56,795,304 of record NC_140507.1, on the reverse strand, counting down.
GGCCTGCCCAGGCCTCCGCTTAAGGCTACAAAGTTTTAATTATACAAGGTACATAAGTCCCAACAGAAATGGCTGCCACCACAGAGCAAGCAGAAGGCTTGGCTCCACTCCAGGCTACAAAGTTTCAATTGTAAAAGATAAATAATTCCCACATACCAGGGCCTCTGCTTTGGTCACCAGGGGTGTGGCTGCCCTGCAAACCACCACAGGCCCCTTGCCCAGGCTGCCCCATGCCCCAAGGAAACCCACACCCTGATCTGGGACACCCTTCAGGGCAAACCAGCCAGCCGCCACCCATGCACCAGGCCTCTATCCTATCTAATAAAAGAGCAATATGCAGATTGACCATCACTCTAACACACAAGATGGCTACCCCCATGTGGACACAGATGACCACCACAAGATGGCCAGTAGGGGAGGACAGTTGGGAAGGACCAGGCCTGCAAGGGAGGGCAGTAGGGGGCAAACAGGCTGGCAGGGGAGCAATTAGGCATCAATCAGGCTGGCAGGGGAATGATAAGGGGGTGATCAGACTGGCAGGCAGAAGCAGTTAGAGAGGCAGGCAGGAAAGCAGTTGGGAGCCAGCAGTCCTGGATTGTGAGAGGGATATCCGACAGCCCATTTAAACAGGCAGTTGGACATCCCTCAAGAGGTCCCAGATTGGAGAAGGTTCAGGCTGGGCTGAGGGACATGAATTTCATGCACTGGGCTTCTAGTATTAAGATAAATAGAAAAGTGAATAATGGAACACTTGAAAAACTAGTGTTTATCAAATTCAACAGAATGTCAAGAATTGTTCTCATTGAGGATTTGTTGCCAATGAAACAAGGACTCTTTTGTACTTGATTGAAATGTTTAGTTTGGGATTCTCACAATATATTTTATAGCCATGTAGAAATATTTACAATCAAGGTTAAGGTATTTATAATATTTAATGCTAGATGTATTATTTTAATCTTGCTTTGTGATATTAAAAAACCCTATATTTTACAATAATGTATTAAACAATATAATGCCAATGGCTATCTCTCTTACTAGAATATTTTTTTTTTAAGAAACAATGAGATAAAAGTACTTTCATCAATTTTTAATTGGGATCACTGCTTATAACCCAAACAATACAACTGCTCTTTCCCTTTAATTAGATATATTCAATTTATCTCATTCTATTTCCCTTCTCATTTATTAAAATGTCATAAACAGTCTAGTTCATATTAGTCAAAGCATAAGCAGTCACAGCAAGTTAGAGGTTGATTTGCCTTAATCTAGTTTATTTTAGAAAACTGTCATAACACCATTTTGATTCTATTATATCAAGGTGCAGAGGCTACATTACAGAAATTTTCATCTTTTAACATTTATTGATCACTTTCAAACATGACTCATTTAACCTGCATAATAATCCTATGTGATGAGTAACATTCTTATACCAGTGGAGTAAACAAGGCTTAAAAGGAATATTAACACAGTTCATCTGAGTGTACAGCTGAACATTATTACATCCAGGTCTGGTTGACCTCAACGCCTGTTTCCTTAGTGTCTCTAATATGCTGTCTCTAAAGAAAAACCAGTCCTCAGTTTTTGGCTGTGCAATGTTATCAGCTCTATTTTTACTGTGACACTGAAAGCCATAAATACATTCTTCTTATGTTAAAATAAAAGATGAAAAATTCTGGAATGAGGTCTTTGTGCCTTGATTAATTGATTTGCATGTGTTGAACTATCATTGTGCCCCTAGGATAAAAATCTGATGTACTATTCTTTAAAAAGTAGTTTTTGTTTGTTTGTTTGTTTTGATTTTTTGTTAATCTTCACCCGAGCATATTTTTCCATTGACTTTTAGAAAGTGGAAGAAAGGGGGAGACACTGAGAGAGAGAAAAACATTAATGTGAAAGGGACGCATCCATTTGTTTCCTTCTGCATGCACTTCTACCAGGCCAAGGATTGAGCCTGCAACTGAGGTATGTGCCCTTGATCTGAATGGAACCTGGGACCCTTCAGTCTGTGGGCCTATACTATCTAACTGAGAAAAACTGTCTAGGGATGTACTCTTATATGTATACTATAATAGTAGTCCTGCGCACAAATCCGTGTGCTAGTAGCTCTCTGCAGGTCCTGGTCGCTCCATGCCGGCTGCCCAGAGGCTCTCTGTGGCCTAGAGGGTGGGGAACATTTGCCTTGTCGCTGCGAAGACAAAGCAAGCATTCTGCCAGGCCACTCAACCTGCCTGCTCTCAGCGTCTGCTCCCCAAAACTGGGGACTCTGGTGAGGCTGAGAGCACCAGGTGCTGCCATCTTGTGGCTATGGGTGCTGCCATCTTTGTGATGGAGTGATGGTTAATTTGCATATTACCCTTTTATTAGATGGGATAATGACTCCTTATTACTCAGATAAAAAAATGTTTTTTTTAAATGATGGCAATAATTGCCTGACACATACATCATTCTGGTCACATTCACTCATAACTTGGCTGGCACTTATTAATAATCTCTTAAAGAAGACTTAATATGCTATCTAAGATAAAATTACTTTACCCAATTAAAATGCTATATAACTCCATTAAAATGCTGCTGCACAATTTACATACTACTTCCCACTGTTGTTCCCTCATCATTAAGCTTACATACTCACAGTCTAATAGATGCACATGATAAGAATTTTAAAGTGTGATTTTAAATAAAATATTAGAAGTCCTCTTTAAGTCTAGGACTTCAAAGACCAATTTTATGAGTTTATTTCTTTTAAAATCTGCAGAGTAACCTTCTGAGGACTAGTTAGAGGTAGTTTACATTACTCTCTTTAGGAAGCCCTTGGCAGGATTTCATTGAGCCACAAAGGGACAAGAGCTTAAATTTTCCTCCTTCGGTAACTCTTTGTAAGTTAAGCCATGTTTGAATAGAGGCCCACTGAGAAAAGAGTAAGTGGGGCAGCATTCCGATTACCTTTCTAAAACACACAGTGGTATTGAATTCAAAAGGTTGCTCTACGGCTTCCTGGGGAAAGAAATTGCATCATACAAAAGGGCTGGTTTGTACCAAGTGTTTTTTGCAGGCAGAATTCGGAGAAATAGTAATTTGATTAGAAACAGAATGGAACGCTGAAAAGAGGAAGTTGAGAATATGCCTAGGGACTGATGAAATCCCTGAAGGCTGCACTGCTAGAGGAGAGAGGAGACACCAGCAGAGGAAGAAATGTGGACTATTGTGTTCCCCATTTCTAACCTCAGTTACAATTTCTTGAAACCTATGTATTCGGACAAAATCCTTACATACACATTGCATCCTAATAGAGCACTAACAGTATTCATTCCTAAAGGTAGAGTAATTTCCATGTGTGAAAATTCCAAACCTGGAAAGCAAGACATTTTAGAGGTGATTTGCATCAGACATCCTGTAGAAACTATGTTGCTCTACAGGTTACTGTTATTCAGCACTTATAACAGGCACAGAATATCTATGTCCCAAAATATAAGACCCATTTATATACAAAATATAAAACATGTATGTGCGTATCTCCTAAACTATAGAAAATGAGAAACACCATGGTTTATGTGAAGAACAATAGCTAGGTTATAATAAATAATGGACTAAACATGTATTCAAGATTAAGAGAGTGGTGAGGAAGGATGACACAATAGTTGAAAACCAGAAGAGTCAAAAAGTTAGTAAGCTTGGAAAACCCTGTCATCCTTGAGCGTGTAATTTAAACATTTTGCCAAACCTATTTCAGTGTTAGTCCTGAATTCATAAGTCCGGAGTAGAATTCTATCTGTCTGAAGTTCACACTATTGGTGACAAGATGAAATCATGTGTTACAGCTAGGATAAATAGAGCAAGAATCCTATCTAGTAAGGCTACATAACAAAAAAGAAAATAAAAAGATGAAAGTATAACTGAAACCAGGTTCTGTACTAACTCACTATCAGAAGCTGAAGCCTGATGCAATCTGACATTGCACCAAAATTGAATTTTTATTTAGGGCAAGCAAACAGCATCTTGTGAGAGGTTTGATGGAAGATTCTATATGCTAAATATTTCACTTTTTTATCTAAACTTCAGTGGACAGTGAGTTTTTTTTGGGATTGCACTGCTACTCTCAACTTGACCAGTGAATTTGAAAAATATTATATCTATGTTTAATCCTTTACATGAGAAAGAAAATGATTAAAAAATTCATTTCCACTACTCACGCTCAAGATATTTACTTTATAAAATCTAGATTAACTAGATTTTTTTTTACATTGGAACTCCAAACTTATAGAGAGCATCTGCAGAAGTAAATTTTGATTATGTGATCCTGAATTAATATACTCATGAGATTTTACTTCACTTGAATCAATTCAATGATAAATTATTCTATGAAACATTTCTCACAAACACATTAAAAGAAGAACATGACTTTGTGGTAATTATCAAATAAGAAGTATTATGAGAAAATTATATATATATATATATATATATATATATATATATATATATATATATATATATATAATTTAGAGAATGCATAAAAGAATAAAGAATCCCACACTCTAAGCAATGGAATTTTCACTAAATTCATTTAACAAGTATTAGTTGACCCCTGCCATGTATAAGGCATTGCACTAAGCATGTTGGGAAAACAAACATTATTTAAACAAGGTCCTTAACTAAAAGAGATAGTAATCCCAGCTTGTATGGCTCAGTGGTTGAGCATTGACTATGAACCAGGAGGTCATGGTTTGATTCCTGGTGGGGGGTATACAGGAGACAGCCAATTGGCGATTCTCTCTTATCATTAGTGTTTTTATCTTCCCCCCTCCCTTCCTCTCTGATATCAATAAAATATTTTAATTACAAATAAATAATTGGGAATATGTAATATATTATTTTTCCTCAAATATAAAACCTGCATTAATAACAGCCAATATTATAATTTTAATATTTTCCTCCCAACATATCTCATATATGTCTATATTTCATTGTATTTTCAAAATATAATTCTACTTAACAAAACTGCTACCTAAAAATATAAAGAAATTATTAAAATACTTGCCTGAAATCCAAGGAGCTTTTCACTAGGCTTAATGTGCCTCTGAAATTCACACTCTATGGGTTGTATCACTTTGATTCCATCTTCATAAAAAACATAGAACATGTTTCCAATTCCCAGACCTTATAAATAAAAACACATTCAAAAGCTCAAATGAAATTATTAGAAATCTGTACAGCTAATACTCAGTGCCCCTCATATTGCTGACAGATCAATCTGCAAAGTCGTGTAATGTCAGTAATGCAAACCCTGTGTGACCTTCACCAAATTCCCGAGCAACTTTGTGACACTAGGCAGACATTCTACCTTATTCTGTCCAGTCTGCAATTCAGTTGCTTTCTCTAATACAACTCAATAATTTTTAAAATATACTTAGAATAACTATAAATGGAAATAATAAACTCTGAGATGCATAATGTCTGATACCTTCTTTAGTTAATTTAGTTGCATAATGTCTGATACCTTCTCTAGTTAATTTAGTTAAGAAAAAAAAAGTACTTTTGAAGAATTCTATTTATCCTAGTACTTTTGTTAGAATTCCCTAGTGAAAATAAAATGGCATTCTTTGTAGGAATTTAATTTATATACCCATTTTTAAAAATGAAAAGAATAAGACTTTGAGATTTCAGAAAATAAGCAAATTTTTATAAATATAATCCTACATAGAGGTCTTATATGTCATTTTTTATACTAGCAGTGTTTGGGACCTATTTCTATACTTTAAAACTTGAATTAATTTAAGGTTTTAATATATATATATATATATATATATATATATATATATATATATATATATATATTATTAATTTTTTTACAAAGAGGAAGGGTGAGAGATAGAGAGTTAGAAACATTGATGAGAGAGAAACATAGATCAGCTGCCTCTGTGCCCTACTAGGGATGTGCCCGCAACCAAGGTTCATGCCCTTGAATGGAATCAAACTTGAGACCTTTCAGTCCCTAGGCCAATGCTCTATCCACTGAGTCAAACTGGTCAGAGCTAATTTGAGGTTTTAGAAAAAAACTTTAATGTACTAATTTAAAGCATACTTTTGTGGTTTGTTTGTTTGTTTGTTTGTTTTTTCACACTACAGATCTAAGTATGTGGGGAGTTAGCTTTTGTGTCACTTTATAAATCCAAACCTAACTGGTGCAGGACACTACAATGGAATACAGGAATGCAGGTGGGGTTACCTGAGGCCTGCACCTGGGAGTGTCTGCAAATTCCTGCACTACCTGCTCTCTTCGTTTTCTCTGCTTCTGCCTTTTCCCACATCTCCAGACCTAACTTCATGTATTCCTTCCTTTTCAGATCCTCAGCTGAGTAGATCCTTTCCTGGCTGTATTGGGTTCCATAATCATCTTTGTTCAGTCTAATTACACCTTACATGACTCAGTGATAGCATATGTTCTTTGAAAAGCCAAACCACTGTTGCTTAAAATACTTAAAATCTAAAAACACCTATAAAGGGAAATGTACTTTATTTAAGTACAAAAAGTTCTAAGGATTTTTATTTCAATTGAGAATATCTGCAAGGTCTATTAAGCCAAGTCTGAGGATCACAGTAAAAATGTATCAATTTGTAAAATTCCTTGTTGTTCTCAAGACATATTTATTCGTATTAAAGAGTCACCAATTCTGTCCACTCATCACATGTCCACCTACTATTATAATTTAGAGGAAAATGTATTCAAACATAATTATGACGTTATTTGTCATGGTGTTTATAATTGTCTTTTGGCACATGAAATTATTTCTATCTAATCATATCTATACATTTTAAATTACTCCAGATTGTTTTGACACTTCTTTATTGTTTTATAAATATTTTACACTACTTATATTTTAATATGTGCAATCTTTATCAGGTAATTAAACATTTTAAGTCCAGAGAGTACTATATTCTGATGGGACAGTCCTAAATAGCAGAAGGGTCAGGAACTAAATTCAAGTCATATTTTAAAATACATATAACTGCCCTGATCAATTTTGCTCATTGGATAGGGCATTGGCCTGCGCACTGAAGGATTCTAGGTTCAATTCCAGTCAAGGGCATGTACCCTGGTTGCGGGCACATCTCCAGTGGGTATGTATAGAAGGCAGCTGACCGATGTTTCTCTCTCATCAATGTTTCTAACTCTCTATCTCTCTCCCTTTCTCTCTGTAAAAAAATCAATAAAATATATAACTTAGTAGTTGTCAGCTATTCTTCGTAATTATCATTGTGTATAAAGGACTATAAATTCCAAGCCCAATGAATACAATTTTAAAAAGTCAGTTTTAATATTTAAAAAAATGTTTATTTGTATCAGTAAGCTTCCAGTGAACATTAACTGGATTGATGTGTGCTATATATCAATGACTATCAATTTAGTATTAATTGTTGAAATCTATAAACATAACCAAGTAGTGATGTGGTGTCTGATGGTCAGATGTCAGTTACACACTACATTCAATGATTACTACAAAGCCCATACCTTTTTTTATTAGTTTTTGAAATGTATCTTTATTGTTGAAAGTATTTGTATGTCCCCTCTCTCTCTCTCCTCAATAATTCCCTCCATTCCACTCCCATTCCTTCCCCAGGCCTTCACTCTACTAGTGTCTATATTCATGGGTTATGGTCCACAGAACATTTTGGAATGAACATGACTCTGCCCTCCTTCAGCTGCTGCAAAATTGTACTCCACAATCAGGAATGAAAAGATGATTGAACCTCACACTACTCTATGCCCAGTTTGTTTGTAAACTTTCTTGGAAAACTGCCTGCCCTTTCTTATTACTTTACCATATTCTTCACACAATACAATCAGTGGGATTCCACTTTATTCTTGCACTGATGAAATTTCTGAGCTGTATTTTCCTCTAAAACCCACTTAATCCATCCAAATCACCCTTCCATTCTGAGAGACTATTTTCTTTCCTTTTAAAATATGAATTACACATCAGCATTTTTACCAAGCATAATCTACTTTTTAGGTTATTGAAGAAACACAGACATCATTATATAAGGTTTAGTTTGATTTTGCATTTTATTGTTTTCAGTGAAATGTAATTCCTTAGTGTATATGAAACTGTTATGCAACAAAAAACCATATATAAGTATGTTACTAAAAATAATAACTTTAAAGTGAACAACTATGTATTAATTACTCTGCCTTGGAATAAAACTTTACCTATATCTTTTAGAGTCATTTTTTAGTCCTCCTCTCCCTATCCACAAAAGGTCTATTTGCCATTATAATTTTGCTAGACATATTTTGTTCATAAAAAGTTTTATTTAGTATTTAGCAGCAGAATTTATAATATGAATATATGAAATATATGATGCAGACATGTTTATTTTAAATTTGCTGCTATGATATTGTACATATGTACATTTATTAGGAATATAGTGAGAGCAGAACAATATAAATTACCTGATGATGGAGATGTTGATAACTGAAGACAAATTCAGATTTTCATTTGGGCATTATTAGATTTATTTGTAAAGTAGCAATAACATATTTGCATATATTAATTATAATTATAAGTTTCTATGTTCTAATCTTACTTTTTTTTTTTTGAGAGGGAATGGGAGAATGTAAGAATTAGACGAATTCCATTCTCTGGATTCAGACAGCGCTAGGGCAAATCATAGTTATAAAACCAACTGTCAGTTGTGCTATTCAGTCATGGGGTAGAGTTAATCAGTCATGTTACAACGACCTGATCTTACAATTTGAAGATAATAACTATACTTATATCATACAGCTGTTGTAAGAATGTAATGAGATGGAGAAATTAAAACATGTAGCAGAGTGACTGACACATAGTAAGATTTCAAGAAACAAAAACTATCACATTTTTATAACTGACATTATCTCTTATTTGAAACATGAGTGGGAGAAAAACAAATGGTGAAATGTATGTAACCTGAATATGATTACTGTCCTCCTGGTTTCCTCAAATCTATACTGTGAGATATACGGCTAAATTTCAGTTTTCCATGATGTTCAGTTATGTGAATCCATGAGCTGCTAAAAGTTCAAATTTATTTTCTTTGAGCAGGTGTCAAAGTTGATTCTTTCAGTGGGTCTACAAAGTTAAAGCTGTTTTCATAATAATACTAAGATGCCATTTGTGGAGTTTTTTGTTTTGTTTTTGTTTTGTTTTGTTTTGTTTTTTGTTTTTGGTGTGTGTTTTTCTCTCAGTCTCCCAAATGAGATTCTCCCAGAAGTAGAGTGCACTTCTAAATAGGCTACAAGACACATGGTGTCAAAAGTGATGACCCTATAATTCACTGCAGAGGTAGATATAGGAAGCTAGCATTTCCTGTTCAATCAGACACTTAAAAGATTTGAAAAAATATGAGTCTCCTCATTGTTTTCTGAAAATATAGCTTTAAAAATAATGTGCTATTTATGGCTACAGGTAATGGGCTTATTGTAATTACTTTTAATAAATTAATAAATACCCACTTAATTTTTTTTCTGTTTTAAGTTCTAATATGGTAAACATAAGTGGATGAAAATAACCCACATAGATATAAGCTTATGTGTTCTCAGTCATGCTGAAGAGTGTAACGGGGTCCTGAGTCCCAAGGAGTTTGATAACCATGTAGGTTTTAGTTAGAATTCTCTCCTCAGTACTGCTTTTTATTGTAGGCATATTACAAAAGTTTTTGACTCCAGTGAAAGCTTCATGGCACTAGTCACAGTAAAGAATGGGAACATGTGCAGGCTGTTTTTCTTTTCCCTTTTCCATCCCCTGGTGAAGGCAGACAAATGTGCTTTGTCTTTTACAGGTCGATTGTTAATCTAATAGAGTACTGTGCTCTAGAATGTAATCCATATTTGTTGGTTCCTTGTGAGCTTTCTTTTTGCTTTGTTATTCTTTCTATACAGAAAGAGGACATAAGCAAGAATTACCTGCAGTCTCATAAGAAAGCATTATTTTCCAGGGGATTTTCTAATCAATAATGTGCCTTTAAATACATGGGATAGAGAAAAAATGGGAATAACGTGCATTCCTGTCTCAATACTTTGAGGACAGCTGCTCAGTAATGACAGTGGATCGTGGTAACACAAGTATGTTATTTATTATATATAGAAAATATTTTATGTAATTTATACCAACAATAAAATTTGGTTAAATTCTGAATACTGGATGAATATTTAAGTCAACAACAAGAGAGACTGTGTAGTGTTAATTGTCTTTTTCTGACTTAATTTTACATTACTTTAGCATTTAAGTTATAGTGAAGAGCAAATTATAATTCTACAGTGCCGTGAGAACTTGTGATTATTGCCTTCCTCTGACTTAATTTTACATTACTTGAGAATATAAATTATAGTTAATATTAATCTTTTCACATTCAAATTATCCTAAACTTATTTATCTTTTTTGACATATAGAAGAATTCTTTTTTTTTTAGATAAAGAAAAATATAGTCAAGAATAGAGTGTACACAGTTGCATTTCTCATATTGATAACTAGGCAGAGGTAGACTTATGATTCATGAATGCTTCTATGATTCTCTTTTAGAGCTAAAAATCTTTTCACACACACAGTAGTATCCCAGCATCCCACCACAATAAGATCCTTATATTATGTTCATTTAAAATAAGACTGACTCTTTCATTCTTCCTATAAAGTTTTGAGGAATGATTGTGTCAAGCTATTTATTTGGCAACATTAATCTAGGAAGTAGGTGCCATCTGACACACACACACACACACACACACACACACACACACCTCTATATACTAGAGGCCCAATGCAAGGGGCTCTCGGTCCTCGCAGCCACAGCTGTGTCTAGAAGGTCATTAGGCTATCTAGTCCAATTAACATATTATACTTTTATTATATATATATGTGTGTGTGTGTGTGTGTGTGTGTGTGTGTGTGTGTGTGTGTTATATGAGTGATATTATCTAAAACCACTCCTTTTGAGTCATTATACAATTCCCTGAACTTCCAAAGGTTTGCTGAAAAACTGAATTCAAATCTACATGATTAACTTCACATGTAATGATTAACCTAACAAAGGTTATAAGATAATATAGTATTTGTTAGCTAAGTAATTACTATTAGTTGGAATCATGTGTGTGTGTGTGTGTGTGTGTGTGTGTGTGTGTATATATACACACACACACACACACACACACACACAAAAGGATAGATAACTCTTGTCCCAAAACTATTGGAATAAAATTTTATTATATTAAAAATGGTTTCAAATAATAAATCTCAATGTGATGATAAGTGATATGGAGGCCTCTACTACTTTGGGGGTAGCTTGAAGAATGCTACTGTATTATTACTAGAGGCCCAATGCACGAAATTCATGCAAGAGTAGGCCAACCTTCTCCCTGCTGCTGGCACCAGCTTCCCTCTGGCACCCGCGAACCGGGCTTCCCTCACAGCCCTGGCTTTGTTTGGAAGGTTGTCCAGTCTAATTAGCATATTACACCTTTATTATTATGTATTGCAAATTAATAATTATTATAAGCAATAATGTTCATGGTGGTTATTAAACAAAATCAATTTATAAGGCATAACTGTTTCCCATACTTTAAATTTTACATATCAAAGATTAACTAGGAGAATTCCAACTCTATTTCAAGTACTGTTAGATCAAATTTGGCTCAGTGAGGTGAAATAACTCATCCAATTTTTCCCAGCAACTAACAAGAAAGGCCAGATCTATGGCACCTGATTTCAAATTCCTTAAGTAATATTCCTTCCATTATAATGATTAAATAAAATCAATTTTTAAAATGCTCAGAGAAATATTTGTTTAATCTCAAGAGCAAAGATAATACAAAGACATGTTATCCAACAGATATGTCAATGATAATTTCAATTATAATTGAATGTGTACATTCAAATGTGAAATATCTAAGTGAAATGAATTAGAGGGTATAGTTACACCAGAACCTCCTTAGTTATCTAGCCCTTAAAAAGGAGATTATATAAATGATTTAAGTAACAACAAATACCAAAAAGGAGGGAGGTGGCATCCTTCATCTTTGAGAACAAAATTAAAATGCATATATTTTCAAAAAATTACTTGAATATTATGATTAATGGCCTTCAAAGGTAGCAAAGCCTTCAGCTCATGTGGAAAGCTGTAATTGGGGAAGAGAAAGTTTGCTTTGGATGGACTGTAAAAACAATAATTTGCGTCATTGTTTACCTGGAGTGTAATGATTGTATAGACAATTTTCTCCTTAGAATATAATTAAAAACACATTGATGGGCTATTTGAGTACCTCGTCTAACACTTTCCAGCCTTTGTGGTTAAGTAAAAAAAAAATAACAATAATAATAATAATAAATGACAGTAGATACATTTATTGAATGTAGATTATATTTAAAAACTGACAATAATCCTATGAGTATTAATATCCTTATTTTTGAAATAAGAATATTATTGCATAAAAAGGCCCTATTGATGGAAACTGAATTTAAACCCAGGTCCTTCAAGTTTACAACCCATTTTGTTAAATAGTTTATTATATTCCCTAAATAAGGCAACAGTTTTTATATTTGTTCTTTTCCTAACGTAATGAGAGCTTATTATGTAAATTGTTTAACTAAAGATTATTTTATTTTTTAACTTAACTTTATACTCTTAAAAGTATTTAAATATATTGTAATTTAATTTCCTGGCTGTATATCAATTATCAATTATGATTCAAGCTGATGAGTGGTATTAATATATTTAATGTAGAGGTTTACACAAAAATGTTGAAATATAATCAAATAAAAATATTGGCTCAAAATAAAAACTGGTTATTAAAACTGATAGTCAACATACATACTAAAAGATTAGGCAAAATAATCACAACAATATAAGAAATAATAGAATTTAGTACCTTCTTCTCTCCATAATATGTTAGCTACTGCAGCATGTTAAAAAGAAAGAGAAGGAAAAGTGAGTAAAGAGAGTTTCAGTTGCACAGCAATGTAAATAACTATTAAGGAGGTCACAGTCTCTGAGACAGAGAATATACATAAAAATACTGAAGTGAATTCAACAAACTACTTTAAAATGAACAAAACAGTAAAAATGCTGGCAATAATTAACAATGTTCCATTCATTTCTTGAAATAGCCTATTCTTCTTTGGCATAAAGATTTTGATAATAAACAAAGAACATTTTATGCATCATTGAAAAGAATGGAATTTTTAAGTTAATTGTATTGAAATGCAGCTTTAGAATAAGCATTGACAGTGAAACTATTTGTTTATTTGACAGTATCATTAAAAGTTACTAACTGAAAAGGTTATATTTTTATAATTCTCAATATTCCTAAGTAAGATTTCTTATAAACATAGGTTTTTGAACACAAAAGTTGCTTATTTTAAGTAAATATACGTTTTCACTCTTTCAACAAGACAGAATGATATATATACATATATATATGTGTGTGTGTGTGTGGGGGGGGTGTCTTATTAACTTGTTTCTAGACAATATGTTTATTAAACAGTAGAGGCCCAGTGTGCACGAAATCGTGCGCAGTTAGGGTCCCTAGGCCTGGCCTGGCTTCCGATGCATGGCCTCTGCCGTCCTGCTAGGCTACGTGAAGCTCCCTGCCTCAGGATGCTCTGCCATGCTCATGGCCCCTCTACTGCTCTGCAAGGCTCCCCACGCTGTTTTGACTGCTAGGTGAATCTTGCAGCTGGATGCTCCGCTAAACTCCCCTGGCCCCACCACTGCCCTGGGAGGCTCTCTCACCTTGTGACTGCTTTGTGGAACTTGCTGCTGCCTGGGTGACTGCTCCCCTAAGCTCAGGCCACTCCGCAAAGCAGCTCGCCATGGCTGCTCAACAGTCCCCAGTCCTACCGAACCGCCAGCGCCCCCTCATGGTGAGCGGCTCGGGGGCTGGGGAAGAGAGGGGACGGAGAGGTGCTCCATGCACTTCATGTGACCGGGTGGCCTGTTGGGTCATGACGCCACATATTATAGATCTTTATATTTATTAGGATGGCACAGTGTTAAATCAGTAGAGTTAAAATAGTGAGACAGAAATAAAGAGAGAATACCAGTAGAAATATTTTCAAGGAAAAATATGCCTGCCTTACTAATTCAAAGTTATCCAATTTCTATGTTTTCAAAGCAAAATAATATAAGTAACAAGAAAGTGTAACTAACAGAAAATCTCATACACATATAATTACTCCCTAAATATTTTAACCATCTTAAAGCATAATCACTTATTTTTTAAAAAACTGAATACCCATGATGGATGTCCAGCACTCCTAGCTCGAGGTTGAAGGACCAAGCATGCAGTTTTCAGCATGTTTTTAAATACATATATGTTTTTAAATACATATATATGTAGAGTAAGCATTTTTTTGTGTGTGATTTTGGGTGTTCTTAATTCCTTAAGAATATTTATTCAAACATGTACACATGACATGTATATCTCCTCAGGGGATTTCAAGGTGCTATTCTTGTGGTTTAGAGTGTGTTTGGCATGTATATGAAAAGAACAGTTCTATTTGCAAGGAGAGGACATAGGCCTGTGAAGGGAGAGAACCATGCTAACAAATAATTATGACCATGTGTTAAGTCCAATCAAATAAACAAATACCAGGATCAGTGGCTGGGGACAGGACAGAATGATTATCTCTGAGGGGTAGAGGTTGGGTAGCAAATCAGGGGATAGCTTCATTGGGTTGGTGATATTCAAGAAAGATAATGTCATCCAAGCTCAGAAAAGGAATGTGGAGGGCAGGGACCATGGCTAGAGACATTTAAGGTATACTAACAGAGCACATCATAATACATCTAGAGAAATTTAAGTAATTGAATATAGTTGGAAGGCAAAAATGTGTACTTGAGGCCACAGTATTTGCCCATGATAAAATCATGAAAGTCTTGTACATGATATCAAGGAGATAAACTTTTCTTCTGGAGGCTCAGGAAAGGTTGAGCCACGATTACCCTTATCATTATTTTTCTAGTTTATAAGAACGGTAATTAGACATATGATCACTCATATCTCCATTCATTCACTTATTGAGTGAAGCCTAGCATATGCCAGATAATGTATTCAATACACAGATTAGAACAGACCCAGCTATGTGCTAATAGAGCATCTATTTTAGTTAAGGAAGGGAAAGTGAACAAACAGTACCCAAATCATGGTAAAGAAAAAATTGCAAATTCTATGTTATAAAAAAGAGAAGCAGTCATTGGAATGTTTTGAACAGTTGGATTAGACGTAGTCTAATCTGAGACTGGAGGAAACTTCCTTAATGATAATGCTGATGGTGACATCTAAAAGATGAATAAGAGCAAATTGAGTGAGAATTTTAGAGATATAATTTATCGATATGGGCAAAAGCATGCACAAACCCTAGCAATATATCAAAGCACTGCTATTTTAAAGGACTAAGAACTTAAAAATAAGGATGGTTTATTTTTAAGATAAACAATAACTTATGAGAAAGTACCAAAAAGTACATGGTTTGTGATATTAATATTAGAGAAGATAAAATTAAAGGCACTACATATTGAACTTAAAATTATATAAATCAAATACATAGCAGTATAACATGAGGCAGAAACTATTACGACTGGGTACAACATTGATAAAACCACAGCCACATTCTGCTTTTTTATTCTTCACTCTTAATGTTTGGAAAATGAAGAAAAAAAAGGACAAAGTTTCAATAATATAACTTTAAGACTGAATTAATATTTTTATAACAAATACTAAACTACACAAACAGAAAGTATTTTCTTTTCAAGATGTCTTAAAAGATTTTCCAGAGTGGCATCAAAGTACATTAGAAAATAAAGTCTCTATTCTGTATATATATGCCAATAGGTATTAATAGCTTAGCCATATTCAGACAACAATAGAGAAAATATGAAAACATGTTTAAATCCAAAACTTTCTTCAATAAATTAAATATTTAAAAAAATAAAATGTAATCACAATTTATATAAACTACAAAAATACTAATTCAACATGTGGGCCCAAAGAGTTTTAGCCAGAAGATAAGGTATAGACTTAACTGAAAAGCAAGATAGATGGATGGATAGATAGATAGATGATAGATGATAGATAGGTGATAGATAAGTAAGAGGAGAAGAATGAAAAGAGGGAGAGAGGGAAGGCAGAAGGAAGGAATACCTGTAGCTGTAATGATTTTAAATTAATACAGACATTTTACTATAAATTTGATAATCTGGATTTCATAACAAAATCTGAGGAAATATATCTAAATTGAACATAAAGCATAAAATTGAATAAAAATAACCATGATACTTAAAATGATAATTCTAAGATCAGAATAACCTAAGGATAGAGGCAGGGATTATATTAGTATCATGAATGACCATACTGGATGTTTGATTTCTTTTGTATCAAATCAATAAGCCCCGATAAGCCAAGATCTGTTCTTCCCAGATTCTCTGCTTTTTCCCTCCCTGCTCCAGTCAGGCCTCACTACTTGAAACCTTTCTTTCCTACACTAGGTAAACCTCAAATGTCAAACCCTAAATGTTGAATCGGGTTACAACAGTACACACTTTCTGCCATACCAAAGAGATCAATATAACAATTTTTATGAATAAAAGTAATTATCAATAAAAGGAATGTTATTTTATTTGGACTGTTATTTACATATGGGAATGGTTTTGTTTGTCATACTAATTTATCCTTCATACAATATAAACAGCTACCTATAATACATTCAGGCTTCATACCGCCACCCTTAAGATGAAAAACACATAAAGGTGTGTGGGTGCGTGCGCACATGTGTGTATGTGTTAGTATATGAGCCAGAGTCCTTAGCATGGCATGGATGTCTCCCATGTTATGCCTGTGCTATATTCAATGCACATTTCAAACATCAGTCATTTAGACTCTCGTAGTCTTTATTCTTATGTTAAAACTGACAGTAATATTCTTAGCAGAATTATTCACCTAATTTCCTTCTAGTTTTTCTTTAAACCAGCTTACATTTTTGTTTATTGCTAGCCTGTGTACAACTAACTGTTGGGCTTACTGACTTTTTTTTCTACATATGGAATCCCGTGAAACACGAATGCATTCTTTACTATAACACAAGTAAATTTTCTGTTCCAAAAGCTTTTCTTTGTAACTAGAAAACAAAAACCTCACAGTTACTGACCCCCCCAGTAATTTAGTACTTATTCATGACAGCTGAAATGTCAAATTCTTTCTGAAGATAACATATGCCTTATAATGAAAATGTGGTTCCATGGAGATGCCTGGACACTAGCAACAGAATCTTTATTAATGTTTTTAATAGATTACCTTATTTTATCTATTGTAGACTTGCTATTATATTCAAAGTAATAAATTTCCAATTAGATATTCTATGTAGAAATACATGTGGAGAATTGAATATCATATAAGCAACAGCAATAAGAGAGTTCACTACATAGCTATAGTACTGAACAGTTACTAGTGTTTTTCTTGGCTACTCATGTGTAAACTGCTTGGCTTTTCAACTAAATACAAGTTTTGCTTGTCATCTTCCTCTGAAAGTGTAATGTTTTCAGCAGTGCAAAACATTTTTTATTCTATATTTATCTGAGGATAACATTTCAGCTATATGTCTTATTGACTGCTTCTCCTTTGGATTTGAGAAATTGACAACTTTAGAAGACAAACGAAAAAAGATGACATTTAAAAAATGTAGGTAAAATTAAATGTAAGTGAAAAAATGTATGGTTAATGTTAGGGCAGTTGAAATTTGTTTGAATGTACATATGGAGAATGAAGTGAGATATTTAAAACATACTATTTTTAGGATGGAAAGCTATGTAATGTATGTCAAGTACATTGCCTGCCATATGCCAAATTCAAAACCACTTTTAAGTCAAAGTGTCATTCTTTTGGCACTAATTGAAGAAATTGTCCTCTGTGACTACACAGGTTTCCAAACTAGTGTCTAACATTATCTGATTAGGATATAGTGTCTAACTTCCACTAGGGCATACAACCTAGACACTGGCCAGAAACAGATGGTTTAATTTCTATCTATATTTATATAAAAGCCTAAGCAACCATTGCAACTGAATGAAGGACCAAATAGGCTGTGTAAGGTAACTAGGCCTGCAGGAGGGTCAGTGAGAGGTGACCAAATGACCAAACAGCAGGCTGTGTGGGGTAACCTGTCCTGCAGGTTGGGGGTGACCAGGCTAGCAGCGGGGGGCAATTGGGGGTGACCAGGCTAGCAGCGGGCGGTAGTTAAGGGCAATCAAGCAGGCAGGCTGGTCCCAGATTGTGAGGGTGATGTCCGACTACCGATTTAGGCCCAATCTGCAAGGTTGGGTCCTGGACTGGAGAGGGTACAGGCTGTGCTGAGTGGACCTCCCCCCCCCTCCTACCCCCATGCATGAATTTTGTGCACTAGGCCTCTAGTAAAGTGATAAAATGGGATAATAAGGTACTTTGGTGGGGGGGGTGTGGCTTGAATCAAGAAATCATGTTAGAAAATAAAAAGCACAGAGAACAAGAATTGTAGACATGCATGGGTAAAGGCACCATGGCATAGAGTCAGGGCTATGATAATTTGTGATAACATACAGAAGGACTCAAGAAGACATGAAAGTCCAGAAGGGACTATACAACCCACAGGAGAAATGAGAGGATCAGCAGTCACCTGACTAGGTAATGTCAGGTTCTGCGTTCTGAATGTGGATACATCACTGACTGCTCCACGTTACCAGTGTAACATTCACATCAATTCTAAAATAACCTATACTTAACCATATAGAGTTTACTCTTGGTCACCAAACAAGCCTTATTGAAGCCAACACAACATAGGAATTGCTGCCATGTCAATCAATGAAAGCCAGCATGCCAAACAAGTAAAAACTATATCCATCTCTTGTACCAATAGCAAACTAAGTGAGCGTAGTATCTGCAGTGGCTGTTGCATGATGCGTAAAAAATATCTCCAGCTTAGCAGCTTAAAACAACAAAAAGCATCTGTGGTCTTGTGGGGTGGGGTGGCTGGGCGGGTTCTAATTTGGAGTATCTAAATGAGCTCTGGGCATCTGAAGGCTTGGTATGGCTGGAAGATCCACTTCCAAGGGGCCTCACTTGTATGCTGGCAATTTGGTGGTGGCCTTTGGCAGGAAGCTTCAGTTCTTGACTCACGGGATTCCCCCCAAACCTGCTTAAACATCCACACATACTGGCGATTGGCTTCTCCCCCAATCAGTGATCCAAGAGAGCAAGGCAGAAGCCATAAGGCCCTTTATGACCTGGCTTCAGAAGTCATATCCTCCACCTTCATCCTACCTTCTATGTGATAGGTATCTGAGCTATTTCAATGCAGGAAGACGCTACAAGGGTGTGGATAACAGGAGAAGAGGATCTTTAGGACCGTCTTGGATGCCACACCACATTGGCATTAACAGACTGTTTAGGAAGCAAACATAGTGTTAAGAAAATGTTTCCAGCTAACATCCTCCTAGCCAGACTGCCAACACTTAAACTTCTCTTAATACAAAAATCCTAAACTGACCACAGTTAGAAAGAAACTTGATAGTTCTTAACACAAATGATTGACTGTAGCTTTAACATGACAAACAATAAACAGGGCATTATTATTATTATTAAATATGTTTTCTTTAATTAATTTCAGAGAGGAAGGGAGAGAGGCATCAATGATGAAAGAGAATCATTGATTGGCTGCCTCCTGCACACCCCACATTGGGGATCGAGCATGCATCATAGGCAGGTAACTTGACCGGAAATCAAATTCACTTCTGATTCATAGGTGGATGTTGAGTCATGCCAGCTGGTCTAAACAAGACACTATTAAACAATTGCTATTAATGGGCTAAACAGAAGAAAACTTTGCCTTTTAACTCATTCATATACCTTACCCTTTTAAGTAGACAACATGCCCCTTCAGTCAAAAATTAGAAGCCTCAACAGGCCAATGGCAAGTTCTGCAGTCAAATCGAATCTGGCCTTTATAAAGCCTCCAGTGTTTACAATGTGCTGATGAAAGTGAAGTCGTGTTGATTTTGATTTGCTGTTAGGCACAGGAAGCACCAGCCTTGGCCCCTGTTACAAAATGTAAACACTGACTTTCTCAATGTGTTAAATTCCCATCCCATATCGGGGAGGGCCTGTGTAATTGGATTAAAAAGATGACTGACAAGTTCTCCCCCCAAGTCCTTTATATTTAGCTCCTGTACAGTTTCAGGACAGAGCCCAGACGTCTGGGTTATGAAGTAAGAATTTTCATGTCAAACTAATAATAACTTTCATAAAAGAATTGCAGTTTAATCATAAAAGAACTTGCAAACTTAAGTTAGGAAGTACCCTGATGGTCCCGGGAAGGTGAGTTACCCGGATCCTGCACGTCTGATTTGTTCACCGACTTCCTATTGAAAAGGATTATTTTGCACTGGACAACTCAACTTCAGCCTGAGGCCTCTCTTACTGTATTTTTCCTGGGATAGTTTTATTCCTTTCTTACTTAATTATGAAAGCAGTACTTCCTAAAAAAAAAAAAAAAAAAAAAAAAAAAAAAAAAAAAAAAAAAAAGGTCCCCTTTTTTGCTTACAATGGCACAGAAAGAATGGCAGGCTCAGCTTAAAATGACATAATAAGCCCAGTTTTGCTGTCAACTCTTTATGATATTGTCATTTATTAATTTATGTTTTCCTAAAATTCTTGAGTGGTGTGTTTCTAGTTATTAGAATTTACCGTCCTGTTTTTAAAATATCATTCAGCTGAAGTGCAAGTCACGGTGTTTCGAAAAACATATATTAGGAATCAGTTCAAGAGTATATTTCAAGAAGAAGGAAAATACAATTTAACTGAAAAATGTCTCAAGTCATCCACAGATCTTTTTATTTTTTTCTGTAATAACTAACATGCTTCTTACTTTGCTCCATTAAAACTCCTGGTCATAATACTACCTGCCTTTAAATCTCTAATATTTCAGGAACCTAAAGTCTTCTCTGTGGAGACATTGTCATTACTACTTTTGAATGCCTGTAAATGAGGTTGTAAAACACAGTTCTTTCTCATCATGTTACAAAGGAAAATTAAGTGACATCGAATGTCTAAGACTAGGTAAAGAAGGAAATAAGATGTCCCACCACTACATATTAAAATGAGGAATTTGGAGTTCTGCCCATATTATTTTAAAAATATATTCTTTATTTGAAACATTATTGCTGCCACTGGGAGCTGAAACACTACTTTGAATCATTCCAATGGAGAAACAAATGTGGAACATCATGAATGGAATAAACTGCTCTGGTCTCCTCTAGTTCTATCTGTCCTCTCTCCCCTTCTTTCCTGTCCTATCCCACACAATACAGATTCTGTGTTAATAAGACAGAACAATGCCAGCTGCTCTTCTTCCCTCCATTGTCAACACTGAAAAAAAAAAGGGCAGAACTAAAAACAGGCATCGATGATATTCTAGCAGCTGCAGTTACTGGCACAGAGAAAAAGTGGATGGGGTCAAAGATGCTCAGCAGAGAAGTGACAAGAAGAACAAAGAAACTGGGCCAAGTAGCAGAGTGTAGCCAACCGTAGCTGGGGTAAGAGGAATGTTGGCATGGAAATGTGTGAGCATTTTCTGCTGGAGCCTTCTCATATCACGGACTCCACACACATGTAAACCTTAATGACTGCTCATTCTTGAATTGAAAATACCTTAACCCCCAAATAATTTGCTATTAAATATAAATATAAAATATCTACTTTGTAATTCTTGACTAGTCCCATATCTAGCATGGGGTACCATCACTTTTACTTTCTCCCCCTCCACGCCCCCCCCCCCCCCTCACCGACAGAGAGAGAGGTAGGAAGAGGGAGAGAGAAAAACATTAAACTGCTGCCTCCTGAATGCTCCCTGCAACCCTGGCATGTGCCCTGCCTGGGAATTGAACTGGCAACCTTTTGGGGCACAGGACGATGCTCAGCCAACTGAACCACACCAGCCGGGGATACATCATTTTTACTCATTGTTCAATCTATTTAAAAAACATTAAAGTTAATAACTGCTGACCCAGAATAATAATAATGCTAATCAGAACAACACTTATTCAGCCTTCATTATTGTGCTAGACACTGTCCCAAGTATTTTAGAACATTAGATATATTAAAATTACATTTCTACAAATGTCTCTGAGTTAATTTTTATTTTAGATTAATCTAAAAGAGCAAAATAGACCAAGTATGTGTTAAAACATAAGTGGCTAATTAAGTAATCTGGAGTCAACTAATGTTCTAAAAATAAATTGATGAGCCAAGCTTCCACTTGCTTCAATATCACACAGAACGTTTTCAGATTAGGGTCTGTAGCCAGAATTTTCTGTCTGGCCAACACTGTACCAATTGTATAGATGACATGAGGTAAAGATTGCTCAGAGGACTGTAAGGCATGAAGTTGACAGTAATTAATTTTGCATCTATAATTATATTTATTATTTATTTATATTTATTATTATAGATAGAGGATGCAGTTTTCTTCATATCAGTTCAAATAAACTGATTAACCAAGTAACATCACCTTTGGGGAAGTGTTATTATGTCAAACAGCTTTTCAAAAGCTGGGTAAGAGAAGATAATCCAACCTCATTGAATGGTCACACTAATTGTGTTCCAGCAACATGCTGCAATGACTTTTCAAAATGTGTATTCCATTTTGAGATTAAATGGTAAACATACAAGACTATTTGATGGTTATTCAAACTTGGTTAATTCTCCCCAGGTAATTAAAAAAACAAAACAAAAATCTGACAAAAACAAAACAAAAATCACACCTCAAATGCCTTCTACTGGTATATGTTAACAATGAGATGTAGAAAAAAAATGCTTATTGTGATATCTGTAGAAAAAACACTATATAATGAATATGTAGACACTTTATCTTTGTAGGAATATGGCATTTAAATAACTCCTAATTTGACTTTTTCTTTTTCTATACATGCATGTCAAGGCCTCCCTTCATCTAGTTCTTTCCAACAATTCATTCTTATCATGTATTGCAAGATACTAGCAAATATTTTCTGATTATATATAACATAAAGTCAGTGAATTCCACCATGGACTTAATGAGTCTTCCCTGGGTTTGTAATACTTTTTACTAAGTCTCTAGGTATGGAAGTATGAATATATCCACAAAATATCATCTTGAAAGTCATCACTTCAATAAAGACTATGCGACTCATTTGGAATTTGATCTTTCTGTGTCTGCAATCTTATCATGAGTGGCTTGTATGTCTATTATAATTATTTTCTTCTACCATGTTTTATGATTGTCCTTTCTGAACTAAACTGTACTATAGGCTATCTGGGAGGACAGGATTGTCTGATTCAGTGCTATTCATATGCTAGCAACATGGTTTGTGTTTGTTCTTTCCTCAATAAATATTTAATCAGTGAAAGCACAAATGAGCAAACTATTGTTCCCTATAGATTTTTTGCTCTCCTTATAATGAAAACTCTTATTCACTTTATAAATTTTGTAAAATCCTTTTTATAGTAGACAAGAAACAGGTAATTTTAGAGTAATCCTGATAATGGTATTCAGGTATTGTGAAGGTAGCTAGCTTCACACAGATTTATTAATAACTGTATAAATCAAATTGCAGCCATTGTAAAAAGTATTTAAATTAAATTAGTTTGGTTGCTATGAAGATGTGAAAGTAATTAAAAAGTAATTATAAATTATAGCAAAATATTAAATACATGGCAGGTTCTTCCTAAATAATTATCTGGCAATTTGGTGTTTCTCTGCTACCTCTGATTGCTGGTTTGCATAGCAAAGACAAAATCAACTCTAATAGTATAATACCAAAGTGTTTTCCAAAGGGTGGTGAACTGACATTCCTACTAGCAATGTATAATGATTCATTTTTCCCCAAATATTTTCAAGTCTCAGTGTTATATAGCTTTTTTTAATTGGTGGTATTCTTGTGGATGTGAAATGGCATTTTCTAAGTTTCATAGAGATTTTATACTTAGCACCTTCAGTCTCTAAACTTATTTAGTCCTCATGCCTAAAGTAATATAAAAAATATCATCATCACCTGCCTAATTTTATCAAAGTAAATTAGGCTAATTGGCAGTGTGTGATACAAGAGGATAGTAACACTCCCCTAAAGGTAAATAATGTCTTGCCAACAAAATGTAGGCGATAAGTCAAAATAAAAGCTCTGAGTCTTCTTTTGCTTTATAGGCAACACAGATACCAAATTTATTATGATAATTGTAAAGTAAGTTCTATGACTTTCAGATCACATGGCAACTTTTAAGATAACAAGGCTTTATTATTGTGCAAAAATAGCATTGTCTTAGGAACAGTTCTATTTAATGACATTGAAAGGATGTTATTTAAATATATAGCCTTCAGATATAGAAATCATAAGGCAGATAATTTCAGTGTGTTCTGGATCAAGAGATGAAAATATTTATGGAATAAGTTTCTTTGCAGCATGTGACAATGTCATTGGCCAAATTGAGAGCATGGATATTAGAATTTATATAAATAATGAAAGCTCATAAGATAATAAATGCTTATCAAGCATGGTTAATCTTGACATGACTCTGATTATCCTAAGTACATTTTATTTCATAATAAGCTTATGAATGTGTAAATGTTTGTGACAAGTATTAGTTTTGTTTTGTTTTGTTTTGTTTCTTGCTTTACAAAAGAAATGTGAATTGTCCACTCAGATTTAAAAAGCTCTATTGAATAATACTCAGTAAATTTTAAATAAAATTAACCATATTTTTCATTTATTAATTTATCTCAGTTTTCCTCAAATATTTGTTTTTATTTGGTTCTTTTTTATTCTAGCACTTAGCTCATAATCATCAGGACGAAAATTTCACCTTGGCTATGATGTCCACACCTTATTTGTAATTATGGATTTTCTTTGTTATTATTCTCTCTCATATTGGGTGAGTATAAAAATTATTAATCAATGACTGCTGTATTTAACTTCACCCATGCCTTTTTATAGGTGATGCTATTTATTGATTTTTAGCCTCTGTAAATATTAAGGTCCTACTGACATAATATTAAATCTATTTAATTATTCCTTTTAAATAAGTATCTTCTCTATTTTTTAAAGAAAATAGTAAATAAAGACTAGAAAAGTTAATTACTTTGTCTCTATTACCAAAATATATTATTCTATTTACAAAATTGGTGATAACATATTCAAACTGGCTCTTTATATGTAAAAGAGCCATATTTGAATCTGTTTTAAGACCCTTTCCTCTACTTCTAAAACAGGCAAATACTTCTAAAGCATATATATTATTTGAAATATTAAGGTATGAATAGCTACATTTTAGCATATTTCTATTGTAAATCCCTGTATTGTGAACTGCACTCATTGCATTTTTATAATGGTTATTAATATATATATGAGAACATAATTTGTTCACTCAGTAATCTTTAAAAAAATATTTTTTTATTGATTTCAGAGAGGAAGGGATAAGAAAAGATTTATAGAAACATCAATGATGAGAGAGAGCCCTAATCGGTTTGGCTCAGTGGATAGAGCGTTGGTCTGTAGACTGAAGGGTCCCAGGTTCAATTCCTGTCAAGGGCATGTATCTTGGTTACTGGCACATCCCCAATAGCGGGTGTGCAGGAGGCAGCTTACTGATGTTTCTCTCTCATCGACGTTTCTAGCTCTCTATCCCTCTCACTTTCTCTTTGTAAAAAAAAAAAAAAATCAATAAAATGTATTTTTTAAAAAGTGATGAAAGAGAATCACTAATCCAAAGCGTCCTGCATGCCTCATACTGGGCATCACGCCCACCACCTGGCATGTGCCCTTGATCAGAATGGAACCGTGACCTCCTGGTTAATAGGTTGATGCTCAATAATTGAGCCACACTGACCAGGCCATTCAGAAATCTTTTTGTAGAGCTTAACAAATTGAAATACTCTTTTAAAGAATCTTATAATTAATTTTATTTCATAATAGTCAAATTATATTAATGTATTTAAGTTAATCCTTAAGTAAGAATTGTTGTAATAGCCCAGTATTTCCAAATATAATGCTGCCAGTGACAATGATAAAAAGAAAAGTTTTATATATTAGTATAATATATTCAGACATTAAATTCCAATGTTAACAAGAAGCTAGATTAATCATATTCCTTACTAAAAATCTAGTAAGATGTGATATAATCTGTGTTTAATGCAGCCATTAGCTTAAAAGCTTTCAATAGCAGCCTATATATGTGCTACTTTTTCATTTACCTTAATCCTAAATATGAATTATTATCATCTGGGAATTGACTCCCCTTGGGAATAGAAATTTATTAAGTGCTTATGCTACATGCAAGATGTTGTCAAATAAATAATGTTTACTCTTTTAAAACACCTTACCTTTTTCTTATCACCTTCCCCTACTACCTGTAACAAGAACCACATAATTCCCTATGGCCCATTTCTACTTTTTTACATTCAAATCCTCTCTGTACATCACTCAATTAAACCTTAGTTATCACATCCTATATCTAAGGTAACTGTAGGAGTATAGTATTTTGAAGCACTTTTTTTTTGTAGTTCAATTTATCACATGAGAAAACTTCCAGTGAAGTCTGTTGACAAAGCTGGGTACTGTATTTTCCAATTCAAAGACTAGGATACAAGCAAAACATAAACTCCTTAGCCATATGATTCCTTGTATGAATAGTCCACTCAGTAGTATCTTATGGCTGAAAAAGTAGTAAGAAAAAAAGTGATTGATATTACCATGATGCTCTGTTAAGTAGAAAACAGCTGTATGATTACTCCCTAGCTGTAGCTAAACAATATAAGTCTGTGTTGTGCCATTTAGCCCAAAAGTTGTAAATCTTTCTCCATTTTTATTGCTATCTACATTGAATTAAATAGCTTTCTTCTTTGAATCTTTGAAAAGAAAAAAACAGAAGAGCATGTTACACATATTATTAAAAATATTATAGGTCCTGGCCGGTGTGGCTCATTTGGTTGAAAGTCATCCCATGCCCTGCACCGAGAGGTCAAAGGTTCATTTCCCTCACAGGGCACATGCCCAGGTTGTGGGCTAGATCCCTAGTAGGAAGCACATATATTATAGTTTGGCTTTGACTCTATGACAAAAGTGGTCTCTGACAAAACAGAGTTGTCCTTAATATTAAATATCTTCATAGTTACATTAAAAAAATGTATACTATATTCTAATCAGCTGAGTCCATTTTTTTAAATGTGAAGAGAAATATGATATTTTATACTGTTATATAATCACAGATTCCCATTTATAGTCATATTTATGTCTATCTCTATTATCTATCTCTACATTTATCTCTCTCTCTCTCTTTTATATATATATAAAAAATATATATATATATTAATATATATACATATATACAGTGTATATATGTAATTCATGTTCAAAAATCTTTGATTTCTAACAAATTACTTGATTCTCTAGGCGTTTTAAAATATTTTTGCCAATATTTCTAGCAAGAAATAAGTAATTATTTTCAGAAAATAAGCATGAATAGAGGAAGCGTTACTTTATGTTTTGCACTATGATGAGTGCTTTATAATATCTGCATTGAAATCCCTTAGTGAGTTTTATTCCACATTGGAGATAAGGACATTTAAGCTCAGAGAGATTACATAATAGCCACAAACCACCAGACTATTATGTGGTAGAACAATAATTCTAACTCAGATCTTACTCCGAAGTTCATGCTCTTCTAATAAACCACTCTGCTTTTTAGAAATACTATCCCATCACTATTAAAATGAAAAAAGAACAATGATATTATTTTTTGTGAACATGGGCAAGTCAATAAAATTTTAATATGTACAAATAAGAGTAAATTCATCATTGATGGGTCTGTGATTGTTTTCTTTAGCTTTTAAAAATAATGTCTGTCAAAATACATATGTGCCCTGTATAATTAACAAGGTTGTAAGATTGATCTTTATCCACAAAATTACTACTAGAGAGACTGGAGCAATCCTTAAAATGTGAGTTATAATAAGCCACCATTTTCCCTAATAATATCTCTACCTGATTTTGATTTTGTTTTTGCTATATAGATCTCTGACAGTTTACTAAGTAATAGTTAACTATTAAAGAGAAACTGTCTTCTACTACATAGATATTCTAACATTTTCAGTTAATTTTTCTGTGTAGCTACTAATATTCTACTCACTTGGAGTACTTATTATTATCCTTGTTCTAATTATGTGCATGCATTTCTAAAATTTGTGAATAAAAAGTTAAAAACTAAAGGCCTTTTTAAAATGAAAAATAAATTTGCTATTTGAAAGAAACTGTATTTGCAGGCCTATAAAAAGTTAGAATATGAAAAAGAATTTGTAATGTTTGAGACATCTGAGTTACAAATCAAATGTGTTAATTTCATAATCAAGACATATGTCATGAAAATTTTTCCACATATTATTTTAATAGAAGTTTTATAAATTTGGGAATTACGTTATTTTTTGAGTTTGTTGTAGGATAGTTATTATGAAAATAACAAAATATAAAAGTCATGGCTTGGTTGTAGAGAAACTAGAACCTTTGCACTCTGTTGGTGGGAACATAAAATGGTGCAGCCACTATAGACAACATTATGAAGTTTCCTCAAAACATTAAAACTAAAACTGTCATGTGCTCCAGCAATCCTACTTTTGGGTATATATCCAAAAATATTGAATTAAGGATCAAAGAGATTCCTAAGTTCATGTGTTCCTTGCAGTAACTACATTCACAATAACTACTAAGAGATATTACAACTCAGGTATCTATTAAAATTCAAATTGTTAAAGAAAATGTTGTTCATACATACAATGGAATGTCCTTCAGCTTTAGAAAGTAGGAAATCCTACCATTTGTGACAACATGAAGGGGCCTGGCAGGCATCATGCTAATTGAAACAAGCCATTCACGGAAGGACAAATACTGTGTAATTGAACTTATATCAGGTATTTAAAAGAGTCAAAATCACAGAAACATAAAATAGAACTGTGGTTGATAGGAACTGGGGGGAAGAAAGAAATGTGTTCAATGAATACAGAGTTATAGTTATACATGAAGAATAAGTTCTCGAGATCTGCTGTACAACTTAGTGCCTATCCTATCTTATATGATAAAGATGTAATATGCAAATGGTCATTACATGAAGCATAATGACCGACTGCATAATGACTGGGTCAGTGATCAGCAGGAGGGTGGGGCAGCAAGTTACTAGAGGGGGCAGAGAGCTACAGGAGGGCAGCAGCAAGCTACTGGCTACAAGAGGGCAGTGGAGAGCTACAGGAGGGGGCAGGGGAGCAATCTATGAGGGGGGAAGCCACAGAGGGGCAGAGCAGCTGGCAGAGAGCTACTGGAGGGCAGAAGTGAGCTACTGGCACACAGATTTATGTGCAATGCTACTAGTAGTTAATAATATGGTTAAAAGTTATTCAGATGGTAGAAGTTATTTATTTTACCAATGCAAATAAATTTAATTTAAAAACCAAAATTCAATAGTTTTCACTCTTTATACTTGAAAATGTCACATAATTTAAATATAGAAGTAACACTTATCAACATTTTATGACTTAGAAAAAAATCCCTCCAAATATTTTATTTGGATTGTTTCTATGACTTTGAAAGTTCTGTGTAGAATGAAGTAAGGCCTACGCCACTATATCTTATAAAAACATTAAGTCTGGTTTTTACAGCATGCTATAAACATATAATTTCAAAAACTAATTTAAAATTTGTTATTTTGACAACTTAGAGTTTAAAGTGATAAGTAAAATAAAGTAAAAACATAATTTCAGAAACTGTTTATAATTAAACACATTCATATGACTAAATATATGAATCAAATTACATTAAAATTTCCTCAAATTTACACGCTAGTATATAATGGCTGATTGAATTAAGGTACTATTACAGGTCTTATACGGTTATAAATAGAGAAATATATTGAAAATTACATGATACACATTAAAAGAAAATCAAAATACAGAGCTGAAATAAATATCTGGGTCACAAATGTCATCATAAAGAACAAACAAAACTAAAGTCTTCAATTTACTTGTCACCCTAAAATAAATTTTAACAGGAAATATGTTGTAAAGATATTTAGTAGGAATACATAAGAGTGCAGTAAAAATATGGTGAAATTTATTCAAGTCATTATATCCAGCTTTCTTTTCTCTTTTTCTACCCTAATAAATTTCTTTTTAAAATGTTTGTTTGTAATGATGGTTGTCCTAACCAGACCAAATATAGAAAAAAATAACTTGGTAATAAAAAAGATAAGATCCTCCGTCCTCATTGGGCCCACTCCTACCTAAATGTGGTCACTGATTTAAAAACAAATAAGAAGATTCCTGGGAGAATGCTTTAGCCTTGCTCAAAAACTAGGTTTAGAGAAGTGTTACCAATCTAGAGGGCTTTCAAAATATCAGGACCCTGCCAAATCTTAGATTAACGGGTGTTAATGGGTAAAACAAACAGAGAAGCAAGAAGTTACAGTTGACTCTTGAATAACACGGTTGAACTGTGGGGTCAACTTATGGTGGATTTTTTTTTCAACACATACTATAAATGTATTTGTTGCTTCTTTATGACTTCCTTAATAACATTTTATTTTCTCTAGCTCACTTTATTGTAACAACGTAGTATATTACATATACATAAATTGTGTAAATTGACTATTCATGTTAGTAATTAAGTTTGGGAGAATTCCAAAGTTACATGCAGATTTTCAAATATGCAGGGGAGAGCATCCCTTTGTTGCTCAATGGTCTACCATATTTCCAAACCCAATTTCTAAACAGCAATACTGTGATGTGTGTGGACCAGGAGAAGAAAGTGGCTGTGAGTCTGCCTATATCGAGCTCACTTCATAAATGCTACTTTGAGTTCTGAGCAATTCAATTGTAATCAAATATCCATCTGTAGCATCCCCCAAACCATCCATATTCCTCTCACCAAGTAACAATTTTAAATAAAGCATATTTCATGATCCCACCAGAAGACATGTAGAATGACGACAAAGGAGTTTTAGCATTAAACATAGAACAGGCCTGGATGACATGGTTCAGTAGTTGAGCATGGACCAGGAGGTCACAATCAGATTCCCAGTCAGGGCACATGCCCGAGTGACAGGCTTCATCCCCAGTGTGGGGTATGCATGAGGCAGCTGATCAATGATTCTCTCTCATTGATGTTTCTATCTATCTCTCCCTCTCTCTTCTTTTCTGAAATCTATGAGAGAAATACATATATAGGTCAGCCCTTAGAGTGGTGATGGTGTTAGGGCAGTGCATGTCTCATGGTGGCAGTGACCACAGTGACTGCAATGCACCACTGACTGCAATGCAACTGAGAGAAGAGTAAAATTTTTAATTTATTAAACCTATAGGATGGGCCTTGCTATGTATTGAGACCTTAAATTCCCCAAGTCATTTGGGAGAGGGGTTTTGCAAGGCATTTAACTTCCTTTATGAGCAAATGGGAAGACAGGACCAGAAACATCTTAGGTACACTTGCAAAAGAAACAGAATCATTTCAGTGTTGTGTTAAAAATTTGATAAGTTTATTTGTTAATTCTTAAATCTATTTTTAATATTTAAAGATTAATATATTTCTTACATATAAAATTTTAATGCATTATTCACTTCACAGTCTTTTGATTCTTTTTAAAAAATATATTTTTACTCATTTCAGAGAGGATGGGAGAGGGAGGGAGATAGAAACATCAATAGCCGGCAACCTAAGCATGTGCCTTGACTAGAAATCGAATCATGACCTCCTGGTTCATACTTTGATGATAAACCACTGAGCAACACCAGTCAGGCCTGATTTTTTTTTTTTTGTAAAAAGCTTGATAGTAAAATTGAGTAGTGTGTGTGTGTGTGTGTGTGTGTGTGTGTGTGTGCGCGCGCGCACTCAGTACATACGGGTCTTTCTAGCAGAATCTTCTACAAAAAGAGAAGAGATGTCCTCATCCACTCCTGCTTCATTCTTTGCAATACAAGTGTATGCTCCGGTATCTTCATAGCGCACATTGCTTATGTGAACCTCACTGCCATTTGCTGAAAACAGAAGGCAAATGCAACTTGTAAACTACAATTTCAGTTTTGGTACAGTGCTTTCTGATTACACAGTCAAACAATTTCTTAGCTTGCCCTAATTAAACTATTTTCCTTCTTACTTCCATGCTTTGGAGGCATGCCAAATTACTTCAAAAGCATTCAAGTGTTTCATAAACTGTGCTGTCATTCTATTACAGAGAGCCAGTATTTGATATCAAACGCACACACTTTATATTTTATATTAATTTCCTATTTCCTATATTGCACAAGATGTATTTCACATTGTTAAGTATAATTTAATTTATATATTTATTTTTAATATTCAGAATCTATTTTGCCTTAAGCTTTCACAAAAGTTTTAAATAATACCAGTATGGTTAATTTATAGAAGGCTATTAATTATAAAATATAGAAGGCTACCTATAAAATCATAAAGAAATTACCTGAGCTATATATATCATGCATATATAATATGACTGCCACTTGTCAAGTTTCTTATTAAGTCCTTATTATATATCAAAAAGTATTAGATAAGAAGAACAGAAAAATAATAATACATGGTTTTTCTGCAAGATCTTCAGTCTTTTGTCATAAATATAACTAAAGTTAACAACATAATATGGAAATTGACAAAGTCAATGTGTAACCAAAAGGTTAAGGAAATCATTGGTCCAACTTTTAAATCTTGTAAAATAATATGTTAAGCTAATTCTTGAATAATGAGTTGCATTCCCCAGTGTGGAAATCTGGATATAATTAAGATTTAATATATGTTTGCAATATATGAGGTCCTTTTACATATATTATTTCTCAATTATCTCAACTAACATTTAATTTTTAGATGAAGAATCTGAGACTCACAATGATCTTATGCAAGTCACTCAGCTCAAAGGGAAAGGCTGTCCTTCTGCTCTATCAGACTCTGAAGTTTAGTGTTTGTTGTGTCCATTTGTTTAGATTTCCTTTTCTTTTTTTCTTTCTGTATGTGTCTTAGCATGTGCGGTTGTGTGTGGGGGTTCCATGTTATCCAATCTCAGTAACATCATGCACCATGAGGAATATGGCTCGGTATTTGTGACAGAGGACAAAACGATCTGTGTGGCTATTTGAGGAAAGATGGTGGAAAACCACCGGGGAAAGCTCTGAATACCATTCCTAGGGATGCCACTGGGACATGGAGAGGCAGGGAATGTTTGAGGAGAGGTAATTATTCTAATCACCTAAACCTCTTTCTCAATTTATAAACATTACTGCACACCTCTATCCCCCTAGTCTTTGTTGAGAATCCTTTGTCCAAAACACAGATGGGCAACATTTTGGTTTTGTATTTGTTTTTGCTGTAAAAGTCCAGATAGTAAATATTTTAGGCTTTGTGATCCATACAGTCTCTACAGCATCTATTCACTTCTGCTATAGTAGTATGAAAGCAGTCATAGATAATATTTTTTCTTAAATAAGTGTGGCTGTGTTCTGAAAACAAACACAAACAAAAGTTGTTTTATGTCCAAAAATAAGCAGCTTTCCAGACTTAGCTTGGAGGCATTAGTGTGCAAATGATAGGGGGCGAGAGCTCTGTTTAATCATGCATCAGCTTCTTGTTTTATGTCTCCACAGACCATACTTTTCTTTCAAGACCCACACACTTAAGCTAAATTCTTTAGCGTTTCTCAAACATCAGGTCAGTGTATTTTGTCTTCAACTTATCTCTTCCCCTAACCCATATGCCTCACTGTCTTTTCTTACTGTCTTTTCTAGCATTTTTAGATGATTTCTATCCTATTGCCAAAACTACCAATTCCCTTATCCATGTATCATCCTGATCCATATGTCTTACTAACCTCCAGAACTAGGGCAAGCTGACATATCTATGTATCTGGTGTCCCTGCACCTAGGTTTTTTTTAGTAAATTATGAGACTATTACATTAGAAAACCTACAATGTGCATATTCACAGCTTTCAATTTGCAGGATGCTCAATGCTGATATTCATTTTACTTGACCTTTACAGTTCAATATCTTTCATATCCTATTCCACTTTTATTTCAAATCTTTACGCTTAGTTTGATGTTTTCCATTATAATACTAACTTCTCACTCTGAGTGACCTTGCTTTGTAAATAATGAAGTACATAGAAGTGTTAAGAAAGTAAACCCAAGTCATTTCGCAACATATCATCGCGTTATCTCCCTTAAACATACACAATGATATATGTCAAGTATGTTTTAATAAAAATCTGAAAAAAATAAAGGAAACCCAAAACATTGTTTCCACTTACGTATTCACCTTTACCTATAATAGTAAAAACATAATATGCTAATGAGACTGGACGTCCTTCCAGACAACCTTCCAGATGAAGCTGGGGTTGCAGCCTTTGGGGTCCAGGCAGCCACTGTGGTTGTAAGGGAGGGATCCAGTCAGCCGCCGCAGCTGTGAATGCCTATTTTCGCATGAATTTTGAGCATCGGGTCTCTAGTTTACTTATAAACAAATATTCTCTTTCTTTCCAAGGCAAATCTCTCCTCTTTTCCTGTTCATTTCTACTCTGTTCATCCTCTCCCTCCTCCATTGTCTACATATCTTTTCTTTATTGATAGTTCTTTAAAGGATAAATTGCCCAAAGAGAGAGAAATATCTTCATTAGTCCTAACCTTTTCCAATACCATACGCTACCTTTTCTTTTTCCTCCTTTCAAAACGTGGAAATATATATATTTTATGCTTTTTACCTCCTTTTCATTTTTAAATCTACTGCAGACTAATTGCTACGAATACTGTTTTCTTAATGTCACAAGGACATATGAATCACTTGACCCATGAAAACATTTTAATGACCTTCCTTGATCTTAATATGACTGTGATATTAAACTCTTTTTGATCTTTACCTTTCCTTTTTTTTTTTTTTTTAAAGAAAACATAATATCACCTTGTCTTAATACATCTTCACTGATTTTTAGTCTTGTGTTATCTATCTTGAGTTGCCTGCCAATAAAATATGTCTGCATTCCCAGGATTTTACTTCTTGTCACTAATATATTATCCCATCTATTGTCAGTTATTCAGTTAGTATCTAGACTTGGACCTCACATAGAAACGATAAATAAGCATCTGTTGAATAAATGAATAATTAAATATTTATAGTATTTGCCTAAGTGACTGGTCAAACATAGCTATGATGTACAATGACCACCGGGGGCAGATATTCCAACTGGTAGGTTGGTTGTTTCTGGAGTCTGGCAATCGGAACTGGGTGAGATGGGCAGCACATGCCCTGGAGCCCTCATGCAGTCCCTTCCCGGCCCTGATCGCCCTGATTGGGACTAAGCAAGATGGCTCAATCACCTCTATGTGGACTGGGTGAGATGGGCCAGAAGCACCCTGGAGCCCTCCCGAGGCCAATAGTGCACTGGTGAGGTCTCAGATTGTGAGAGAGCACAGACCAGGCTGAGGGATCCCAATGGTGCATGAATCCATGCACTGGGCTTCTAGTTGTATATAAAGTCACATGGAATTCCTGTACATCTAGATATATCTCTTAGGTTATGCTACTTATTCACTTTTTATTATTTACAATATATTCTCAAAACTTTACCTATTTTGTCTCATTTTTAAAATGGCAATAACTATTTTACAAGGGTCCACACTCTTTCAATGTTGAGTCTCGGAGAGTAACCAACTCCCTAAATTTGCTTCCTATATATTCCTGGAATTAAAGGTATATGTCCTTATGATTTACTGCTGTAAAATGGATAAGAAATGACAAAACAGAACTTTCTTCACTTTAATTTCTATTAATCAGATTATAGCAAATTTTAATCAGTAGATGTAAACATGTAAATTTATTTGGCTTATTTATATCAACACATATTTTTATAATTCAGGTTTTAAAGGCCAAAAACACTTTTACATGTCATTTTGACTTGGAAAAATAGATAAGAACATGTTTCAAAAGATTTACTTTAAAATACTGATAAAACATAATTACTGTTAAAGTGGAATAAGATAAGTTTATGCTTACATTTTTAATAAAAGAAAATGTATTTATTTTTAAAAAGATGAACTGAAGGAACTTTTTTTAAAAATATATTTTTATTGATTTTTTTTTTTTACAGAGAGGAAGGGAGAGAGATATAGAGCTAGAAACGTCGATGAGAGAGAAACATCGACCAGCTGCCTCTTGCACACCCCCTACCAGGGATGTGCCTGCAACCAATGTACATGCCCTTGACCGGAATTGAACCCAGGACCTTTCAGTCCGCAGGCTGATGCTCTACCACTGAGCCCAACCGGATTCGGCGAACTGAAGGAATTTAAAGATATGAAATAAAGAATAAAAAGCCATACAACAGATAATCAGGTAAAATGACTGGTGTTGCTACTCTGAACAATGCAAATTAGATTTGTACATTTTCTTACTAGTATAACCAACATATTTTCTAACTAGTATAATCAACTGCTTTATCATTATTTTGATTATTTGACATTACAAATATTGTCTGTTTTTGTTTTTCATTTACCATATATTAGTGACTATAATCTATATAGTATTTGAGTAATTATATGTGTACAATAATACTCATAAAATATTAGAACACATAGAATATTTTATATATTAGAATATAATTTCATAACTGAAAGCAATGTAAATGTGAAGCAGTCAGTAACATCTTGATTTTTTTCTCCCTTAATTTACAAAGTATACTGTGAAATTCTCACTAAAGAGTGTCTATAATATCAACATCCTCTGTCATAGATATATTTAATGTATGATTTAAACATTTAAAGTCACTTCAGAATTGGTTTCTATGAAGAGACCTGATTATTCTGTTCAGTATATCTGTTAGAACTCAGAGGACAAGTATTAAAAAGTATATAATTTAATATTTTCCTTATAATCAAAATAATGACATAATTAATCATTATGACAAGACTATTATTTAAAACATTAAAATATTAAGAGACTTTATTTCAAATATAATGTCTTAGGAAAACTCATTTTCTTAATGTTCATGACATTTAGTTGAAAACAAGTTTCATTTGCCTTTTTACTAAATGATATAAAATGTGACATAAATTTTAGTATAAAATTTCTACATGGTCATTTAAGAGAAGAAAAATGTAGGTAAAAACCACCTTGCAGTGTGAGTTGCTTGGACAGCTTTGGTGTAATATCAATTCCATTCTTCAGCCAACCCAGCTGAGGGTTGGGTATGCCCTCTGCATGGCATCTCAGACTTGCAGTTACCCCTGGCTCTCTGGCCTGACTCTCTGGGTATACCCGGATCACTGGAGGAACTAAAAAAAATGGAAAAGAAAGCAAATTAGCAACCCATATTTGATTTTCTAAAGCAAAGAAATAAAATTTATGGTACAAAACCAGCAATAGTTGACAAATTGAGGGCGCACCGATACCAAAGGAAATTATTCTTGATGTTTGTGATTCCATTGCTTCCTGTATCAGCAGTGCCTGAACCTGAACAATCATCAGTTTGAAAATAGGCATTGCCAAAAATATTATTCATTTCTGTAGATTCTTTTAAATTTTGAAAATGAACTGTATGTTAATAAACACGGTCTTTAGAATCATTCAAAGTGCATATTAATTTTTGGGACACCCTGTATATAGATTATGGAATATTATTCAACCTTAAAAAAGAAAATCCTGTCCAAGGACAATATTGTAAATTAAATAACCAGGGCAGAGAAAAAAATTAAAAATGGGCAATGGGTACAAACGGTCAGTTAAATATAAAAAAGGTCTGAGGATATAATATATAATATGGTGACTAAAGTTGATAACACTATTGTGTACTTGAAATATGCTAAGATAATAGAAATTAAATGTTCTCACAAAATAAAAGGTGAAGAAACAAACACAAGCTCTAGCTGGTTGGTTCAGTGGATAGAGCATCGGCCTGTGGGGTGAAGGGTCCAGGGTTCTATTCTGGTCAAGGGCACATGCCCAGGTTGCAGGCTCGAACCCCAGTAGGGGATGTGCAGGAGGCAGCCTATCAATGATTCTCCCTCATCATTGACATTTCTATCTATCTCTCCATCTTCCTTCCCCTCAGAAATCAATTTAAAAAAAAGAAAAAGAAAAAAAAAAGAAACAACCAGAAAAAAGAATAAAAGTTAGACTGAAAGCCAAATTCTTACAGAAACAAGATACTTTATAATTAACTTCTATAATCAGTCTTTACAACTCAATACATAACTTTAAATATAATAAATATATTTTAGAAACACAAAATTCTAGCAGAACCCATGAAAAAAATTGTACAAAAATCTAAAAAGAAAATTAATACATTATTAAAATATTTTATTCAAATAAAACTGTAAGTTTTCCCTCCAAACTAAAGAAGAAATAACACAAATCTTACATAACCTATTCTAGAGAATAGAAAAGGTATTTCTTTGGTAGTGTAAAAATATCTGTACAAATCTCTCAATACTTTTACCTTCAAGAGACCACAAGCTGTCAGATATAAGATGGTTAAGATGAGAAATTCTCCTCATTTTACATGTGGGCTGAATTTGATGACTCATTGTTAACAAATAGAATATGGCCAAGTGATGGTGTAAGATAACCAATATTAGGCCATAAAAGGTATTAAAGCATCCTCCTAGCTCTCTTTTGTTGTTGGAAAAGTCAGGTTCCATGGCATAAAGATAATCAATCAGTCTTATGGTAATGCTCATGTATCAAGTGACAGAGAGAAGCTCCATGCCAACAGCCAGCAAAGAACAAACAGGCATGTGAGTGAGCCATCTTGGAAGTTCTCCAGCCCCAATTAAGCTTTCAGATGACTGCAGCCCCTAGCAAGATGTTAAATGCAACCTCAGAGAGGACTACATACCAGAATCACATAGTTGAACTATTCAAAATGTTTTTATCCTATTTCTCCACTATCTCATATCTATTTTTATGCCACTAAATGTTCATTTACAGAAGGGTTTTGCCTCGTTCAATCATTGTATTCCCATAGATAGATGAGTGACTAAAGTACCCCAGAGAATAGAGAAGTCTGCAGAATGTGTGTTACTGGCTTATCACACCCATCTATTCTTTGAATTCATATTTTAGCATTTGCTCTTTAGTATAGCCATGAAAGCCTATATACCCTACATTTTATTTAATAAGAATATGAGTTAATAATCAAGGAAAAACATTCTGGTCCTTAATTGAAGAATTTTCTGCAAGAGATATCTTAGCAAAAGACAATGGATAGAAGTTTTATTCACACAGACCATCATACACTTTAAAAAAATGTGTATACTTTGAACTACCTGATGCATATTCTTTTCACTCATCAGACCAGCAGTCAAAGATGCAAGTTAGGTAACCAATCTGACACTCTCTTTAGGGTCAGAAATCCAGCCCCAAAATTAACTTTACCACTTTCCTTTGAAGTGACTGGCAGAGCCAATATATATACAAATTTGATCGACTAATGAGTAAATGTTGGCTTTCCAGATTCACTGGAATTATAAAATCATTGCAAACTAGGATACTAGATGAAGCCAAACTAGACCCATATCAACTATGACACGGAGACCAAGAGTGGAGAGGATTTCTCAGACAGGCCCAATAATCTTTGAGTTTAGAGCTGGAACTTTTCCTTGTATATTGCCTTTTATAGTCCCAGGACAGAAAAATAATAGACTTCCAAAGCTTCTGAACATTATAAATCTGCTACATCCTTCCCCAACCTCCTAAATATAATTTAAAACAAACACAACACATACTAACAAACATCTGCAACAATGTTGTGGAGTTAAACCAAGATTGTATTGTTTTTCACTTTGATAACTACTTGAATAGTTTACTTTGAAATATCAAAAACATTTTCAAAAATAGTTATTTTAATACTATGTTATCCCTTGGTAACATATGTTTAGGTTCTTTTAATATATCTAGAACATAACAGTTACTGTAACATTTTACTAGTATTATATAGGAAGTACAAATTAATACCTTTTTAAAGATATTATTTTCTTTTTCAGAAAAACCACTTTAATCATAAGAAAAATAAAGAGATTCTTTCAAACCAGACCTAATTTATAATTTCTTAACAACCTGGTGGTTAGTAAATGAGCTTTTAAAAAAGACATATTTAATAAAGGCAAGTGGATCTTGTTATTGAATTTATAGCCAAAGGAAGGATCAATGCTTCTTGCAACATTCTTTAGAAAAGCAAAATATTAAGACAGCCTAAATTTATATGAAAACTACTTAGAAAGGAAACAGATCAATTAGTTCAATGATAATAATGGATTCTACATCATTCATATTATAAAATATAGATATTATGTAAGTCATAATACTACCACTGATGCTCCCCACGGACTTCAAATAAGATGTTTCATTTCTCCCAGCACTCTAGCTATTTCTACTTTATTTATATACTTGTGCATGTGATGAAAGGAAAACAGTGATCAATAATTTTTATTGTATTGAATTTTTATACCCAAATAGATAAAATATGTTTAAAAAATAAAAATACTCTCATATAATATGTTTCTCATTTAGTATACTGGTATCAAATGATCACCTGAAAAATCTCTCAACGCTTATAGAATTAAAGAATAAGTGATTGACATAACAACTGTTTAACCTCAGTGACAAACTACACATTTAAAAAGAGGCTATTTTTCTCGAGATACAAATTATGAAATATAAATGAGGATCAATGGCAGCCTGAATTAAAAAGTCAATAATCCCCCAGAGAACATTTCAAGTCATTTGTTACAGTCATTTTTAGTTAGGAAGTGCACTCTATGAACTTGTCTCTCCTTCCTATTGGCTGTGTGTGAAAAAAAAGAACTGGCAAAGAACACCAAAGGGTTTTGAAATTGGATTTAGAATCCAATTTGTGTGCAGTATCATGAAAATCTCTAAATAAGGTTCCTAATATTGTAAGCAAAAGGTGGTATTTAAAAATAAATGTCTACATACTCTGAAAACCTCTTATAATATTCAATGTCACTAAACACAGTAAGTAGTTTAAAGTAGGTGGCTTTTTTTGATAAAATATTGTCAAGCAATGTCAAATAATATTAATATCAAATAAATGCATTATTTATGTCTATATGCAACCACTTAAGTTGTTGAGATTACATATTATTCCATTTAATTCTATAAAATATAATTAAGTTTCTGTCACTTAGAC
This sequence comes from Pipistrellus hanaki, assembly GCF_964339955.1. NCBI lineage: Eukaryota > Metazoa > Chordata > Mammalia > Chiroptera > Vespertilionidae > Pipistrellus > Pipistrellus hanaki. The sequence goes on along the minus strand of NC_140507.1, from coordinate 56,754,049 downwards.
GGAATACAAGATGTAAATATATTAATTGTATTCATGAATAAAATTTAAGAAAAATTAAAAAATTTATTTTGAATTTTAAAATAACAATTTATAAATATTTATTAAGCAACCTCTGAATGTAGCACATTGTGCTGGTGACATTTTCTCTCTGTCTCATATGCTCTCTTTTACGTATTAACCTGTTGTGCGATTGCTCGGTTTGGGTGTTGAAATTAGTCAGATGGAAAACTGGAAAAATGTTTTCTTGGTTGAAATCGCCTTATGTGTTACACATTATAAAATAAACGTCCCCATACAAGCATATACTTAGAATCTAATGTAAATTCTGAGTTAGGTTTTTAGCAGGAACAGATAAGGTATATTTGAGTTCCTTGAAAAATTGTATTTAAAAATGTAAAGGTCAAATAAATAATCAGTGCATTTATAGTATTTTGGAAAGGTATTAATAATTCATATCAAATAGATGAAACTTCTAAAGGAAGCTGAGCTACCTGTTTTCTATTGCCCAGTGTTTTTGTTTGTTTGTTTTTTTAGAAATGCACAGGTGGCTAAATTTAATATAATACAACTGTATTCAATTTATCTAACAGATTATAGAGCATAAGCTGTAAATAATATGATGCTGTATATGGAGGACTAGTTGCTCTGAGAGTATATACATAAGGCTAATGCTCTTATATTAGCTGTAGAAGTAAGAAACAGAAATGGAGTTCTAATACTAAAAATATTAAATTGAGAAACCAAAAAATAGATAAGCTAAAGAAAATAAAGTATAATTAGTATAATTATATTTTCTTAGGTTTTTCTTTCTGCAAACTTTGTGGTTTATATGGAATCAGTTGTAAGTATCTCTCAGTTCAAAACCAAGAACTATTTAATAATAATAATAATAATAATAATAATAATAGATAGATAGGTATAAAAACCTATAATAAATAGGTTGATGGTTATATTTCTTGAAAGTCCATAATAATTTTATTGTAATATAATAAACTGGTGCTTTTCTCAATATGAGGGTGGATCTAATAGAATTATTTAAATCCAATAATCCTTCTAATCAAATATTAGAAGGCATCACATAGAAAAAATAGATTTCTATAATACCAAACCCTGTTGTTTTTTTTCCTATCTTTCAACTTTAATTCTGTTATCTGTTTTTAGAAATCCCTGCACTATTGCCAGAAGGTATGGAAACAGCATAATCTGGACACTTTAAAAGCCCAATTTTAGAGACAGGAGGCAGAGATCACTGACCCAACACAACTTCCTTCTAAATGAAAACAAAAATGCATTTAAGGTGAATGAGCAGGTCACTGGTATGTAAACAACTATTTTTCCCCCTTTTCTTGATGCCATTATCTTGCCTTCTTTTGAAAGAGTCTATCATTGCTCTTCCACAAATTATTCACACAGCTGCAACTGTGAGAAAAGGTTCTAAGAAAGCTTGCGGGTAAGAATATAAATGCGTCTGAAGTAGTGCTGGCTCACAGTGGCATCTGGATTGCTCTGTTTGTATTATGATTCCTTTGTCAATTTAAGCAACTTTCCTCTGAAAAATTACAGACTGGGTTTAATAAATATTTTAAATGCTACAGAGCTTGCCCAATGCCTTTTGTCTCTGACATTATTAAAGCCATCAATTTCTTTTTAACTTTGTCCCAAAGCAGTCGTTTTATATTCATGACTTTCCCACTGTCTCTTGTCAATATTACAAAGCTTTCTGATCACATTATGCAGCCTTCATAAAAGTATAGAGGATGCAACAAATGTTGGAGGCAAAAATATAAATTAACACCAAAAACATCCTTATGGTCCTAAACTTTTGTGAATTTTTAAAAAATGTAGTCTCTTATTTATCGTGTAGCATTATAAAAACTCACAACTTTTTAAGCTCTTTCGAAAGGGACAGCAGTTCATCCTACTATAACTTAAATCTATTCTGCTGATCCTTAAAGTCTGTGACTCTTCTAAACCTCAATGAAGAATTCTCACACACCATCATTTTCAGGAATGCTCTCTGTAACACAAAAGGAAGCATAACAAAGGCATTCAGGGTAATAATACAAATGTTGTTTTTCTAAATCTATGATAAAAAAAACAAAACACGAGAATCCATTAAATGAACTGATACATTAAATATTACCTGCCTTTAAAATTGGATAGATAATGCTTTATTGTTCTGCTAACATTTTATAAAATTTTGTCTCCCAAAATTAACTGATATATGAAAAAGTCAATTTTCCACCAACTCATCAGAATTAGATGTTACTAAACATTTTACTTTAGCAAATGATTTCCCATTTTATATTAAATTGAATTTCATAGACTATTATATGAGTATGTTTTTATACACTCAGTCATTTCTAAAAAAAATTAAAAATATATTTTTATTGATTTCAGAGAGGAAGGGAGAGGGAGAGAGAGAATCACTGATCCCTGCTTCCTGCATGCTCCCTTCTGGGAATCGATCTTGAAAACCAGGCATGTGGCCTGACCAAGAATCAAACTTTGACCTCCATAGGTTGATGCTCAACCACTGAGACAGTGGCTAGGCTCATTATACATTTTGATTTCTTCCATGAATGGCCTGTTTATAGCCTTTACCAATTTTTTTCTTGTAAATAACTATGAACACCTATTCAACTAAAACATGTGTAATGATTCTTCATTCCTTATTTGTAGAATATATATTTTCTATATACCATATGTATTTTGAATAATTATAATAAAGAATATTTGTATTTAATATAACCTTTCAAACATCTATTTCATTACTACTATATTTCTTGTCTTGCTAAAGAAATATACTGCTACCCACAGTTGTATAAATATTTCCTAAATAATCCTATCCTATATACAATAATAAAGGGGTAATATGCAAATTGACCCTCATACTTTTGCATCACAGATGGCTGCCCCCACTTTGTCACAAGAGGACCACCTCCATGTTGTCACAAGATGGCCACCCCCACTTTGTTACAAGAGGGCCACCACAAGATGGATGCCCCCACATCATCACAAGTTGCCCACCCCCACATTGCCACAAGATGGTCACCATAAGATGGCCACACACACGTCTTTACAAGATGGCTGTCCCCATCTCATCACAAGATGGCCACTCCCATGTCATCACAAGATGGTTGCCACAAGATGGCTGCCCCACATTGTTATAAGATTGCAGCCCACACATCATCATAACATGGCCACCACACGATGGCTTCCCCCACATCATCACAAAATGGCCAGCAGGGGAGGGAAGTTGGGGGCAACCAAGCCTACAGGGGAAGGCAGTTGGGGGGATCAGGCCTTCAGGAGAGGGCAGTTGGGGGGGGACTAGGCCTTTAGGAGAGGTAGTTGGGGGTAATTGGACCAGCAGGGGAGCTTTTAGGTGTCAATTATGCTAGCAGGGGAGCAGGTAGGGGCAATCCGGCATCCAGGCAGATGAGCAGTTAGGAGCCAGCAATCCCAGACTGTGAAAGGGATGTCTGTCTGCAGGTTTAGGCCTGATCATGGATCCGAGATTGGAGAGGGTGCAGGCTGGGCTGAGGGATACCTCTCCAGTGTACAAATTTCATGCACTGGGCCTCTAGTAAAGTAATATTTAATTTATTTTAACACAATTGTATTTCATATTAGATTACAATCTAGTTTACCATCCAATTTCCACTTTGATTTTTTTTTACATTTTTAAGTAATGTCTGAGAAAATATAATTTTCTTTCCGCAGTGTTATTTTTCCTTATATTACTTAAGAATAAAGCAACATAGTTTCTATAATTTGATCTTCTTTCTTCATTACATACTGTGTAATTCTTTAATAACAAATTTTATGTTTGTTTTCATTTTATACATCACATATACACACATAATACTTTCATAAGTATAATGATTTTACACATATACCAATTGTACCTCTTTCTGTTATCAATACTATCTACCAATAAATCTATGCTATATTCTTTCATTAATGTAATAGCTTTAAAAGAAGTTTTATTATCCTTTACTATAAGTTCTATTGTTTATTTTATCAGAGTTTTTTTTAGTAATTTTTCATACTTATTATTTTATTTGAAGAAAGGGGGACAGACGTGTGTCATCTCTCCCATGACCTGATAATTGTAAGGTCATACTCATGGATGGAGGTTTTTATTTCCTTTTTGTTAGTTTTAATATAACATTCTCTGTCATAAAATTATTGATTTACATGTCACATCTTATACAAAAAATAAACTCAAAAATGTAAACTTAAATGGAGAATGTAAAACTATAAAACTTTTAGGAAAATATCTAAGAAAAAATTTCATTACCTAACGCTCAGCAAATAATTATTAGACTTGCTACCAAAGGCACTATCCATAAAAGAAAATAGTGATAATTGGACACCACCAACATATAAATAGTTTTGCTCTGGAAAAGACCCAGTGAAATAGATTAAAAGACAAGCTACAGAGTAGAAGAAATATTTACAAATTATATATGCAACGAAAGACTAGAAGCTAGAATATCTAAAGAAATCAAAACGCAGAAGTGAAAAGCAAGTAATACAATTAGAAATGGGGCAAAAGACATGAGAGGGCATTTTACTGAAGATGATATACAGATGGCAAATACCTGCAAATATGCTTGCTGTCATCAGCCATTAAATAAATGCAAATTAATATGATAAGACATCCCTGTATAACTATAAGAATGGCTAAAATTAAAATAGTGATAATGCCAAATGCTTGCAAGGATGCAAAGAAACTGAATCACTTATTCATTGCTAGCGATAATGTTTAATAGTATAGGCACTCCATCAGGTGTTTTGTTTTGTTTTTAAAGAAAACTAAACATGCAATTATAATACTTAGAAATAAAGTTTATGAGCATAGCCCAGAGAAATAAACATTTAAGTTCACATAATAACTTCTAAATGAATAGTTTTTAATTTATTTATCTTTATTGCTTAGGGTATTACAGATGTCTTCCATTTTCCCCCAATTTCTCCTCCTCTACTTGGTTCCTGCCACACCCAAGGGCATGAATATTTTTGAGCTTTATTTGTAATAGAAAACAACTGGAATTAGCCCAGATATCTTTCAACAGGTAAATGGTTAAACAAACTCTGATGTATACCATGAACTACACTTCAGCAATGAAAAGAAACAAACACTTGATTCACACAAAAATCTTAGGTGAAATCTTCAGATAACTGTGCTGAATGGGGGAGGGGGGGGGAGGGGGGAACCAATTCCCCCAAAATATACAGAATTATTTCATTTATTTAAGTCCTGAAAAAAACAAGTTTAAAAATAAAGAACAGCCGAGACCGGTTTGGCTCAATGGATAGAGCATCTGCTTGGGGACTGAAGGGACCTGGGTTCAATTCCGGTCAAGGACATGTACCTTGGTTGCGGGCATATCCCCAGTAGGGGGTGTGCAAGAGGCAGCTGATCGATGACTCTCTCTCATTGATGTTTCTAACTCTCTATCTTTCTCCCTTCCTCTCTGTACAAAATCAATAAAATATATTTAAAAAAAATAAAAATAAAGAACAGCCTGGCCAGTGTGCTCAGTGGTTGAGTGTCAGCTTATGGACCAGGAGGTCATGGTTTGATACCAGTCAGGGCACATGCCCAATCTGCATGCTTAATCCCCGGTGGGGGACCTGCAGGAGGCAGCTGATCAATAAATTTCTCTCACAGTTGATCTGCCTCTCTTTTTCTCTGAAATCAATAAAAATATATTTAAAAATAAATATTTTTTAAAGGAAAATATATTCGTGGTTGCTGGTTCATAAAGGAGTGGGAATAGGAGAGAGTTAAGTGTGGAACATTAGGGATCCTGTTCTGTATGTTGACTGTCATTGTCAATATCCTAGTTCTTCAGGTTGAACTGGAGGTTTGCAAGATATTATCAATAAGAGAAAATGGGGAGAGGGCTCAAAGGGATTTTTTTTTTTTTTGTATTGCTTCTTGAAACTGTAAGAATCAATAGTTCTCTCAAAATAAAAATTTACTGAAAGCATTTTTAATCAGTTTTCAAAAACACATAATTTATTGCAGTAGAGGAGAAAAGTCCACTTTGAGTAGTTCAAAGGAAATAAATCATGTGATTGGAACCATCAAAATGACATTCTCACATTCTCAGGCAAGCCCTTGTTACTGGTCCCTTCATGTGCTGCATGCTCACTGTTCTGGTTCCCTAGGATTTCTCTCCAGATGTCTCAGTGCTAATGTGTGTCCTGGCTAGACAGGAGTATTTGGTGTGTTTTTTTCATTCCCTAGTGATAGCTGCCAGCAAGTAATGTAGGTTACCTCTGAAGCTAATGCCATGTTCTATTAAAAAACTGCATGCTTCCTGTAAGTTTATATGCAAATAATGCTGCCTCCAAGATGAATCATAATATCCAGCCAAATTAAAAGACTAGAATTCATCTGTGTCTGGTTCTTCTAATTCAGTAACAACCCTCATAAACAATCCATAATATAACTATTTGCCATACTTATTTTTAATTTTTCCTCAATTTTATCTCCTTTTTTTTTACCTTAAACTTAGGTTTTTACTAATCTTAAATATACCCTAAACTTAAAACATTCACTATTTCTAGCCTTTGATAATTCAGAAGACTCTTAACTGGACATTGCCCCACAGCCCTGCACAAATCTATTGTCCACATCAGTACAAAAATATGTTTAATTGAAAGTAGGATGTTGCATCTCATCTACTCAAGGTCCTCTGTTACACCACCCCCTTTTATTTTCAGAATAATATCCAAACTAATTGAAAATAAAATGTCCTTTATTTGGTCTGTACTTATCTTTCTGTTAATGCTCTGGTACCTGTCACCTGCAACATATAATTTGATCATGCTCCGGAGGTCAGTGGATTCCACCACTGCTTTCAGTTATAATATAACTCCCCTAAAATATTCAATATCACCGTGACAATGTCACCAGACAGCATATAGATTGCACTAGCTAGGTAACTATAAACAAATTTGGAAAATTTAAAGGTATAATGTATTCTTTAAATATTATTAAATTTATTGGGGTAATATTGGTTAATAAAATTATATGGGTTTCAAGTGTTAGTTCACTTATATGTGGAATCTAAGAAACAAATATATAATTTACACTTATTGAAAATAGGCAATACAATTTACAAGTAGTAGTCTATTATTATATACTAGTAGCCCTGCACATGAACCCATGAGCCAGTAGCTCACTGCTGCCCTCCAGTAGCTCTCTGCCAGCTGCCCCACCCTCTTGTAGCTCACTCTATGCCCCTGCCCCACCTTATAGCTTGCTGCCCTGCCCCCTCCTGTAGCTCTCCACTGCCCACTGGTAGCCAGTAGCTTGCTGCCCCACTCTCCTGCTGATCAGTGATCTGGTTGTTACAAGGTTGGTTTGATAAGCTTCACTGCATGATGACCATTTGCATATTGTATCTTTATTATATAGGATAATTGAACCAAAATAAAAAAGAAAATGAGAAATATTAAAATAGTAATAGTAGTATGCTAAAGAGTAAATATGCAAACTTTTTACGTTAAAGCATTATCTTTATATTAAAAATAGAATTCTATTAAAATATAATTTAAAAATGGTACAATGATCTATCTTACCATATAAATATTTATTGTTTATTTTTTGGCAGGAAGCATTTAATATTAAATTTAATTTCTTTTAGTAATGAAATTTATTATAATTTAAAATGAATGACAGTCAGCATAAGTAAATTAAAAATAATGACCAATACTTATTATTAGAAATATCAAACTATTGATATATACATATACACACATACATATGCACATATATACCAATACATATTTTAACACAGTTCCAGTATTTAATGTGACATAATAATAATTCAGAATAATCACAAAATAAGGAATGTTTTAGTAAAGTATTCCTATAAGTGTAATGTTTTGGTAAAGTATTCTTATAAGTGTAAAAGTCTTAAAATTCTTAATATGAAACTGTAGTTTTCAGTCTCATCAATAGATGGCACTACTATTTACCATATTGTTTGCTACACTGTATCAATTCACTAAATAATATATGTTCTTTCCTTCTAAAACACTGACTTTCTATAAACAATTTATTATTTCTTTGACATAATAATGTTACTTTAAAATATTCACTTTCAAAAGTGATACTAAAATTGCAATATATGATAATTACTATATAGTATATAATCATCCACAAAATTTTCCAAATACTTTCTAAGAAACCTTTCTATATTATTAAGACATCATGACTCAGAGTAGAGTTAATGAGGAAGATGACTATTTAGTTGAGGGGGTGCTACTAACACTGGGTGTTCTGCTTGCATATTACTTGTTTGTTTTAAAAGTAGTGGTCTCAAATTTTAAAAAATAAGTTTTAGGAAACTCAAAATTTAATAACATAAATTATCTATTAATGGTGATAGAGCACTACTAATAGTCAAAATAATATATTTTTTATTGTTAATCTTATTCCTAACTTTGTATGTATTATGCAACATGACAGACACAATTATCTGAATTCTGTCATGAAACATACTCCCAAGTCACTAATATAGAAGCCAGCATATAACAACCTCTTACTCACATAATCTGGCAAGCTTATTTAAACTAATTTGTGACCCTAGCTGGTTTTGTTCAGTGGATAGAGCATCAGCCTGGCAACTGAAATGTCCCAGGTTTGATTCCAGTCAAGGGAATCATCCAGTCAAGATGTCCGAGTTTCAGGCTCAATCCTCAGTAGGAGGTGTGCAGGAGGCAGCCGATCAATGATTATCTCTCATCATTGATGTTTCTATCTCTCTCTCCCTCTCTCTTCCTCTCTGAAATCAATAAAAATTTAAACTAATTTGTGTGACGTGGAAATGTGGAGCCAAAACAAAGAAGATTCTCAGACCATTACTAACAATAAAATAATGTCTTCTTATCCAAACTGATTTCTCTCTCTCTCTCCCTCTCTCTTTTGTGTAAATAATCATATCATAGTTAGCAATAATTGTAACATCTTATAGCAGTGGATCAATATAGAGTATCGGCAATAAATTTTTAGAAGTATTATTGCCTAATAATATCAACTAAATTAAAACACCTTTCTACTTAATGTATTCTCAGTAAGTATATTGAAATAAATCAGTATGTAGATTTTTGAGGGGAGAAAAATGCTACTTTCCCAACCATATCTTTCTCCCTGGCTCTCATCTATAGTTATTTATCTACATGAGTGACAATCCTGATATTCACAGAAAGTTGAAGCAAGCTATGGATGTTTCCCTAGTCCTTTTTGGAATAGTTTTTATTTTGCACTTCCCACACAACTTTTTGGAATTGTCTGACACCTCAAATTTCAAAAGGCTGTATGGGTTGAAAGCATGTCTTTGTTTACTAATATGATGCCAGAACATTTAATTAATGACTTAACCTGCTGAAAGATTAGCCCAAGTGCTAATTTTAGAGGGGATTGTCTCTTGAGATATAAATAACATGGATGCATGTAGAGTGACCAGCTCTCAATAGTCTACATAATGTTTAGTTGATTATTTACTTTAGCATGTTAAAAAATATCCCAGCTCAATAAACAGAATAGGTGAATAAAGTTTTGTTTACTACTTTCTATTTGCAAAACACAAAACTAAGCCTGTAGAGAATGCTAGAATGAAATATGACCCTTGGTCTTTGGATATCTAATTACAAAGCTCTATATGCATTTAAAACTTAAAATAAAAGTGGTATAAAATCAAAGTAATTACTTTTAATTAAAAAAATGTTGTGATTCAGGATGCCTGAGGTGGAAGAGGTTACTGTGAGGCACAGTGTTTATTAATAACTTCATGTAAAACATGGAAAATGAATTGAGTCTTAGAACATGGATCTGACCTAAATAGGCCAGAGAAAAAGATACCCAACCATGTCAGTACTCATGCCTTGAGACCTTTAAAAATCAATGTGTGCTCTAAGTATAAACTGCACTAAAAATAAATAAGACATGGGTGGTAAAAGTCATACACATAAATTATAATAATCAATCATAAATATGAGAAAAGCATAAAAAAGTATTCATTTGGAGAACCCATAAAATCCAAAAAACAGATTGTGCCAAGTAATTTTTCCAGGGCTCTGGGAAACAGAACTCTGTTAGAGCTAGAAATAATGCTTGTGTCATTGTTAAATTAATTTCTAAAATTTTCTTTCTAGTTGGTCAAGTTTAAAAATGACACAGTTATCAAAAATGAAATCAAACTCACTGGTATACTGTATGCTGCTAAAGTGTACTAAATGATATAAAGATTAGTGAATGAGTCCAGTCATGACTTGTCATAATGCCTCACATAATGTTTTACAATTTAAATGCTTTACTCTTTTGTATTAAACTACAAGTTAAGCATAATATGGAAGAAGTAATCAGAAATAGTACACATCAAATGAAAAATTCAAGAAAACACCATCACTGGTAACACTAATATGGCACAGGAAAAGGGATTAGGAAAATGCATTAATTTAAATGAAGTAAAATTTATTTTAAGAACATATGGATTAACAAGTACACATGCAAATTGCAAAAGGTGCTTAAAATCTAATTAAGCTATCTTGAGAGTGCCCTCATGCTAAATCTTTAAGATCAAATAAGCCTCATTATCACATTAACCTTCCTTCGACTCTCTTGTTATACAAGTGTCATTACATTAATTAGCCATTATACTGTTCTTTAAGTGCTGGCCACCTCATGAGTGTTTTGTAACATTACCCAGTACTTGTATACACAGAAGTGATCTGTGAAATACCACTCCCATCCACCTGTGTAAACTAGTCCTGTAAAATAAGTCATGCTAATTAAATGAGTGTACATAAAATCAGATCATAATTTTATGAAGAAAAATAATTCTTTAATATTAAAAAAATAGGATTCAGTATATTCACTTACCCACAAAAGTATGTTCACTTATACCAAAGAATTCTGACTGAATGAGCCAACTGTAGGTGAATACAGATTAGTAGTATCTGAGAATGAGTCATCTACTGAAGAGTTTTGCTTCTACTAACAAAAGTCTCCTCACACCTCTTTAAATAATGTTGGAAGACTTGATCTCTCCCCAGCCCAAAGGATAAAGGACTAAAAATGTAAGTTGGGAAACCTAAAAAAAATATTAAAGGAATCCACAGGCAGCAAAATCTCAGACATATGTTGAAGCAATATCTTCACTGATACAGCTCCTAAGGCAATGGAAATTAAAGAGAAAATAAAAAAAATGGGACTACATCAAAATAAAAAGCTATGTACAGCGAATGAAACCATCAACAAAACAATAAGGAAGTCCACTGCATGGGAGAACATATTTGCCAGTGATATCACCAATAAGTGTTCAATTTCCAACATTTACAAAGAACTCATACAATTTAACAAAATTAAGATAAACAAGACAATCAAAAAATGGGCAAGGATCTAAATAAATACTTTTTGAAAGAGGGCATTAGCAAGGCCAAGAGATATATGAAAACATGCTCAAAGTCGTTAATCATCTGAGAGATGCAAATCAAAACAATGAGGTACTATCTCACACCTGTCAGAATGGCTATCATCAACAAATCAACAAAGGACAAGTGCTGGTGAGGATGTGGAGAAAAAGGAACCCTTGTGCACTGCTGGTGGGAATGCAGACTGGAGCAGCCACTGTGGAGAACAGTATGGTGTTTCCTCAAAAACCTAAAAATCTCCCATTTGACCCAGTGATCCCACCTGTAGGAATATATCTCAAGAAACTAGAAATACCAATCAGAAAGAATATATGCACCCCTATGCTCATAGCAACACAATTTACCATGGCTAAGATTTGGAAACAGCCTAAGTACCCATCAGCTGATGAGTGGATTAAAAAACTGTGGTACGTCTACACAATGGAATTCTATGCTGTGGTAAAAAAGAAGGAATTCTTACCATTTGCAACAGCATGGATGGAACTGGGGAGCATTATGCTAAGTGGAATAAGCCAGTCAGAGAAAGATAAATATCACATGATCTCACTCATTTATGAAGTATAATAAACAACACAAACTGATGTACAAAAAACAGATCCAGAGACAGAGAAGCATCGATGCAACCTTCAAACCTCAGAGGTAAGGGGGAGAGATAAACCAAAGGAATTGTATGCATGCATATAAGCCTAACCAATGGACACAGACACCAGGGGAGTGAGGGCATGGCGGGGGGAAGCAATGGGGTGGGGGGTTAAAGACTCATATTTGATGCCTTAAATATATATATATATATATATATATATATATATATATATATATATATATATATATATATATGCAAGAGGGTGAACGAAGTATCTATATCGTACGTTTTAAGAAAGAGTGAGCTTATTTTACTCATCACGTCTTATATCTTGGGTCCACCTGTAAAAACTATGCATTCTCTTCAGCTCTCTTGGCAAAATCAGTGGTATTGGCTCTGCTTCTGTGTACTAAGGTCTATAGTAATGTTCATGACTTGGTGGGTAAATTAACTCATGACAATTAAATAATTGCCTTTTTATTTCAACCACATTCTCTAGGTAGCTTTTCTGTATGCATATGATATTTTATTCTTTATAAGACTCTACTGCTTCTTTCTCTAAATTAGTTCTGAAGATTACAAAAGAGTGTTGTTTTTTTACTGATATCCTAAATGCCCAAAATCTACTGCTTTAGGAAACCTTGGGAATTCACAAAAAGTGACACATGAACACTAGAAGAAATTAGAACTTTTGAAGTGGATCCAGTAGGTAACTCAGACCTGATGGTATGTGTCTCAGAGCTAGTTTTTCTAAAATAGTAACACAGTTGGCTTCTATATGCTACAGCCTCAGCATATAGTTTCAGGGCTTTAAGATTTAATAAAAATGAACTAATTCGATTTTATCTCATTGGGTGACTTATTTCCTCATAAGTGAATAGTTCTGTTTATGCAGACAGAGCTGTGACTAACAAATGCAAACTTTGGGAAGCAGGTCATCCTGTGTGTGAACTGTCATATCTGAACTTTGAATCATACTGGTATATTTTAGTTTGGTATTTCAATCAAGGCTAACACAGGGATAGGCTCTTTGTGAGGTATCAGTAAGTGGCTTTTACTATTTTTTTTTTTTACCCAGGTCTATGGGCAGCAGTTTTGTGTGTGTGTGTGTGTGTGTGTGTGTGTGTGTGTGTGTGTGTGTGTGTGTTTTGTTTTTCCCCCTAATGCACAGGCAACCAATTTCCATTAGTGTTACAAAGCACTAAGGATAGATTATGGCTTTAAGGTATTAGTAGTAGTTCTAGGTAGGAAGTACCAAACTGACTCCCAGAATTCCATTAACTCCCATTAGTTACCAAAGAGAGTCTCACAGAACTAATTTTCTATAAAGTGGGGATTGTTCAAAGGCTGTCTGAGCACTGGCCCACTGCTATGTGTTAACAAGTACAATTATCCCCTATTTTCAAAAGTTCACTTGCAAGACCTATATCTTATTGGTATTTCTGTCTCATTGATGTTTCTAACTCTCTATCCCTCTCTGTAAAAAATCAATAAAATACATATTTTTAAAATGAGCAAATATCTTAGTTGCCTATTTAATAAAACCACAGACAATCCCCAGCAACCTGACAGAAGCAGAGAGAGGGAAAATCTCAAATAGTAGACTACAGTGATTCTGCAATGGAATCCTGAACCAGGAACTAATGAGAAACACTTAGTCATCTTTTATTATTTTTTATTTGTTTAAAATATATTTTATTTATTTTTTACAGAGTGGAAGGGAGAGAGATAGAAAGTTAGAAACATCAGTGAGGGAGAAACATTGATCAGCTGCCTCCTGCACGCCCACTACTGGAGATATGCCCACAACCAAGGTACATGCCCTTGATGGGAATCAAACCTGGGACCCTTCAGTCCACAGGCTGACGCTCTATCTAGGGATGCCAAACAGGTTAGGGCAATTAGTCATCTTTAATGTGCATTGTTTCTGCAAATACTTATTGAGTCATAACTATGTGTAAAGCACTGTACTAGGCAGCTAAAAGCAGAGAGACAGAGAGCGACAGAGAGAGAGCGGGAGGGGTGGTGAGAGAGAGAGAGAGCGGGAGATAGTGAGAGAGAGGAGTGGAGGGAGAGAGAAAAGGAAAAGGGATCTCTTCTAGTGAAACAAGATAAAAATAAAGTTAAACATCTTAAATAAGTAACGAACCTTATTTGATGAAATCTGAGATGCTATCATTTATATACCACTAACAAAGGAAACAAATACTACCAGTTTAATAAAATGCATTGTGTTTTATAGTCTTATGTTGTAGAAAGTATCCCTTATCAAAGATGTTAAAATAGGAGGGGGGGGGAACAATGTAAATAGTATATGCAACTTGATAGGGGGTAACAGGGCTATGGATAAAGTTGAGAGAGACCTCAAGTGCTAAAGGTGGGGACGGGGTTTAATTTTAACTGTGTAGACTGGATGGGCTTCACTGAGAAAGTGACATTTAACAACAGAGTTGAAAGAGCTTGAAACAGAGCATTATGGAAATCTGGGAAGTGTTTTCAGGCAGAGGGAATACCAACTGTGGACGCTTATCATATTTAAGGACAACAAGGGGGTGAGCATTAAGTGGAAATGGAGCAGAGTTTGCAAGGAAGATAATAAGAGGATAAGAAGTTATTGCAAAATCAGAACATTTTATGGTTTGTTTTGAAGGGCACTCCAAAGACAGGCGATTAGTCTGCAGGGAGCCACTATAGGGTGTTAAGTAGAGGAGGGATATGATCTGACCTCATAAATTCTGGGATACACAAAAGTAAGACTTATATTTCCTAGGCCTCTTTCAAGTGTGTACACAGATTGTGGGAAACAATGTGTTAGAAAGAACAATATGAAGTTCTCATGGCATCCCTGGATGTATTTCAAAGTGACAGTGATTTTGATGGCCACGGAGCTATACCTAAGGGCGCGTGGCCAGAAAATCTATAGAATTAAAACTCAGGGACATCGCTGCCAAGATGAAACATACTAAAAGAAATCCAGGCACAATAATGATGGATCATGTATGGCCGTAGGTTAGATATTGTTCTAATGTAAAGACAGCCCTTGGGTGGGATTACTCGAATCAGTAAGAACAAGGTGGGGAATATTTGCTTGAACTGTGAGTATTTTTGGCAGAGCAAATGCAATATTGTCAAATCTCTCACCAGGGCATACCCCACTAGACAATATGTAGAGAAAAACTCAAAACTAAAAATGTTTGGACCAGAAAGCAGAGAGCAATAAAAAGAAAGAAGACAATGATTTCAGTAGACTGCCCAATCAAAACTAAAGGAAAGAGTGCAAAAAAGAGATGATTAAAATGCCTGAACCCTCCTGAAAGAAATAATGGAACAACTAAAAGAAAGAGTACTATAGAAGCAGGGGGTGGAATAGCAGAAATAAATATAGCACAAGGTCTAGGAACTTTCTAAACTGGGAAAATGATAACTGTGGAGCTCACAGTGAGGTTTGGGTCTTTGCTAGTTCCCTGGAGGCACCGTTTTCAGAAACACTCATCTCAATTTCAGTTTCGGAATCAGCAAAAGCATACGTGCCATCTGGAACAATGCTGCTAGAATCCCTATGGAACCAGTTTTACAAATGTAAGTAATTCCATTGTGGCATTAGGTTCAAAGTGCCTTTTCCCAAGGACAACATGATAGCCTTAAATGTTTTCTGAGAGAGGTGACATTGCAGGGTTTGATCTTTCTCCCAGAAAACTTAGGAGCATTGTTTTCTTGTGGCAAAATGAGGTGAGGTGTACACTAAGTGTATTCCCCCCTCTTTCTGAGCTGAGAGCCAGCGTTTCCCCCCTCAGACTCACCATAGAATGCACAAATTGCAAGCCCAGGTTAGCAGTAAAAAAATGCCATCTGCTACCACAAGGCCTGCCCTAAATATCTACACAATCCTTCACTTTTTGTCTCTTCTATTGTCTGATAAACAAATACAAAGGATCCAGGGGAGGATCCAGGCCTGAGGGAAGTGATTCCAGAACAATCTGTGGTGGGAATCTTGCTGTGTTTTGTGGAATTTCCCCCCCTTAATTCCTACAGTTATAAGAAAATAAGACCAGTTACATAGATGACATAGCAATATGAAATTATTATAAATTTTTAAAAGCCTACTCATAAATTCTATACTTTACCTCATGAATAGGTAACAAGTAATTCGCAGATTTGAGCAAGAACATGGAGCAGAGCTGAATTTCACAGTGTTAAAGTATGTTTATTAGTCTAAAGAAAAAAATTAAAAAATTTATAGTTACATGAAAGAATGATGGGGGATTAGAAAAGATAAATCTAAAAGTCTCGTTCACTTATTAAAAGAATATTTGAGATATTTTTAACTCTTTAAAGGAAAAGGAAAAACAATGACTGTGGGGTTTAAAACATAAAAAAGTAAAATGTTTACCAATCCTATATAATACAGAAGTAATATAACAATTAAATCTCATGCCCTCACAAGATGGCTGCCTACAACCAGGCCAGCAGGAGGGTTAGTGAGGGGATGACCAAAGATTGAACAGCAGGCTATGTGGGGCAACCAGGTTGGGGGGGGAGGGGGCAGAAAGGGGTGGCCAGAACAGCATGGGGGGGGCAGTTGAGGGTGTTCAGGCCAGCAGGGGAGGCAACCGAGGGTGACCAGGCTGTCAGGAGGGGCAGTTGGAGGTGACCAGGCCTGTAGAGGGGGCAGTTTGAAGCTATCGGCCGGCAAGCAGAGGTGGTTAGGAGTGATAAGCCTATGGGAGAGGGGCAGTCTAAGGGATGATCAGGGAGGCAGGTGAGCAGTTAGGAGCTAGTGGTCCTGGATTGTGAGAGGGATTTCCGACTTCTGGGTTAAATCCAATCCCCAGGATCATGCCTGAACTAGCAGTCAGACATCCCCTGAGTGGCCCCAGAATGGAGAGGGTGCAGGCTGGGCTGAGGGGACTGCCACACCCATGCATAAATTTCATGCACTGGGCCTCTGGTATTATAATAAAAGATGGAAAGGAGAGATCAAAGTATGCTACTTTAATGTTTTTATTTTATACTAGAGGCCCAATGCACAAAATTCATGCAAAAGTAGGTCTTCCTTCCTCCAACTGCTGGTACAGACTTCCCTCTGGCACCTGGGACCCGGGATTCCCTCATAACCCTGGCTTCATCTGGAAGGATGCCCAGTCTAATTAGTATATTACACTTTTATTTTTATAGATTGGTGAAATATTTGATGATACATAGTAATATGTTTTTGTTTGTTTTTTTACTTTCCCCCCCTCTTTTATTAAGGTTCTAGAGGCCTGGTGCAAGAAATTCCTGCAAGGGGGTGTGTGTCCCTCAGCCCAGCCTGCACCCTCTCCAATCTGGGACTCCTTGAGGGATTTCCCACTGCCCATTTAGAGCAGTCCAACATCCCTCTCACAATCTAGGACTGCTGGCTCACAACTGCTTACCTGCCTGCCTTCCTGATTGCCCCTAACCACTTCTGCCTGCCAGCCTGATTACCCCTAACCACCGCCCTGCCAGCCTGATTGATGCCTAACTGCTCCCTTGCCAGCCTGCCCCAACTTCCCTCCTCTGTCAGCCTGGTCACCCCTAATTGCACTCCTCTGCAGGCTTGATTGCCCCCAACTGCCCTCTCCTGAGGGCCATCTTGTGGTGGCCATCTTGTGTCTACATGGGGGCAGGATCTTTGACCACATGGTGGCAGCTACCTTGATCTTGAGTGTTGGAGTGATGGACAATCTACATATTACTCTTTTATTAGATAAGATAGAGGCCTAGTGCATGGGCGGGGGCCAGCTGATATGCCCTGAAGGGTGTCCCAGATCAAGGTGGGGGTTCCCTTGGGATGTGGGGCAGTCTGGGCAAGGGGCTTTTGGTGGTTTGTAGGCCAGCCATGCCCTCTGGCAACCCAAGAGGAGGCCTGGTATCTGGAATTTATTTAACTTCTACAATTGAAACTTTGTAGCCTGGAGCAAAGCAAAGCCTTCTACTCTCTCTGTGGCAGCAGCCATTTCTGTTGAGATTTATTCACCTATAATTAAAACTTTGTAGCCTGGAGTGAAGGCCTAGACCAGCCATGGAAGGTGGAAAGCTTGGCTTCCTCCATCACAGGGGGCAACCCTAGCCTGCTCTCTCCAGCTCCATGGCTGCTGCCATATTTCTTGAGATTTATCTTCTATAACTGAAACTTTCTATCCTTGAGTGGAGGCCTGGACTGGCCAGGGCGTGTGCAAAGCTTGGTTTCCTCCATTGCCTGGGAAACCCAAGCCTCCCTCCTACTCTCTATGGCGGCAGCCATCTTGGTTGGGGTTAATTTGCATATTCACTATGATTGGCTGGTGGGTGTGGCTGGTGGGTGTAGTGGAGTGATGGTTAATTTGCATATTGCTCTTTTATTAGGTAGTATTATATGTATACATATCTTACCATTGCCCCTCCCACCCTACTCCCATACATGCCCTCACCCCTCCAATGTTTTGCAACCATTGGTTATTCTTATATGCATGCATTAAAGGGAGAGGTGGGGGAGATAAGACATAGTGATATAAGTTGTATATTGTAAAAGTACCTTACAGATTCACTTTCAAAATAAAAATTAAAAAACAGGTACAACTAATAAGTCAACAGTAGAAAAATGATAGAATTCTAAAATTTATGCAACCTAACAGAAAATAGAATACAAGGAAATAAATGAATATAGAACTAATATAACCATTTGAAAACAAATTGCATGATGACACCTTTAAGTCCAGTGAGAATTAGCTTAACATACATATATATGGTGAAGTCCCAAAGCAATAAACTTATCAAGGACCTCTCTCATTGTAAAGGATATCAGAGAAGAACTTGGTTCTTTAGGATATACTTACTTTAAACCATTTGGACTTTCTTTAAATTTTATGTTGCAAGAATTTAATTTTGGATATTAATTACTTTGGGCTAATTTATTTTGAACTTTAATCTTTGAAATTTTATTTCTGGGAATATAATAAATTACATATTAAATTTTGAGCATCTCTATGCTCTCGCTATTGCATAATTAAAGTATCAGGCTGTCATGGTTTAATCTAATTGAAGATCTAAAGAGCTCTACTGAATACATAACTGGACATAATTTAGCATAGGAAATAATAGAGAGAAAGTATTTTTGGCCGTGGAGTTCATAAATTAATGTACTTTCTATCATGTTTAAAAGCCTTCTGGGAGCAAACATATAATGCCCACCAGTAGTTCTCAGGGGGGACTACAAAAGGGCAGCAATAGTAACTAGGATAAGGCCTTTTCTAAGTAGGAGTGTCCCCAAGAGTAGCTCTGAGAAAATTAGTTAGGTTCAGATAGTTGATTTCAGAAGTGATCCCAGGAAGCATGGGCTAAAAAGAGGGAAAAGTAAGATAAAGGCTAAGAAAAATGAGAGAGAGAGAGAGAGAGAGAGAAAGAGAGAGAGAGAGAGAGAGAGAGAGAGAGAGAGAGAGAGAGAGAGAGAGAGAGGGAGAGAGAGAGAGAGGAAGGGAGAGAGAGGAGGGAGAAAGGGAGGAAGCAAGGAAGCAAGAAAGGAAGGAAATTCATGATATTCATGAGCATGTTATTATTCTGAACAAAAGTAGCTCAATTCCAATGTAGACCCTCTGAAGAATCATGTACAAGGCAGCTCACAATCTGCCCACAGAATGGGTGGAAAGCTGAGCTTCTTACTCATTGACTGTGTCCCTTCTTGGTTAAGGACTGTCTTGAGGGCATTAAACACCTGGCACATTTGAGCTACCATAAATGCATCTGACAAAGTTTCCTGGATCAAATAAAGTTAAAAAAAATGGCAAAAAGACTGGTTTCTACAGTACAAGCTGTCAAAAGACCTCCACCACAGCTGAGGTGGTCAGTGCAGGGTTTGGAGAAAGAAGTCAAGGTTGTTTGCTGCAGGACCTCATGAGGGGTAAGACTGATTTAAGACATGTCTGATCTCTGACCCCTAAGGAAGAGTGACTCCCTGAGTTCACTATAAACTTAGTTTCAAGTCAAAAGAGAATAAAGCTGGAGAATATGCAGAAGAAACACACTCTCCCACTCCTCATGTTTCTGGCCAATACAACTGTTTGAGCAGCAGTTCTCAAACATTATAGTCAAAATCATCAGGAGTGTTTGTTATTCTATCTCTTGCCCAGAGCCTCTGATTCCATAGGGATGGCACATCCTGTCCTGATAATTTGCATTTAAAACAACTGGCTGATGCTGGCTGCCCAAGAACCAAAGTTGGAGAATCACTGAGACAGAGTAATCCTTCTCTCTCTCTCCCATCCTTTAATAACTCACAGTGGGAGGATGACCAAGAAGGACAAAGGAAGGCTCTCACTTCCTCCTTTCAGGATCTTACTGTTTGCAGGAAGGTTTTATTTCCAACCCCACTTTGGTGAAACAAAATGATTGGCAAGGTTAGTAGGGCAGCCTGCGTATGAATGGATAAGAAAATTCCACTCTATGAGGCTAAGGAAGCTGCCCATTATTACCTTACATTTAAGACACTTTCTAACTTTAAAGGGGGAAAATAGGGATATTCTATATAGGCACCCTAGAAAACCAGCAGTCTTGTATAGAAATTTCTAACATGAAAAAAAAAATGCACTTGATATTATGTGTGAAGTCTTAAACAATATGAACTAGAAATAGGCCCATGGTGAATATGGACAAGCTTTCTGCCCAGAGGGTAGTGTAAACACTGAAGATATCAAGCTTTCTGTATCATAAGATGAAAATCTAAAGGCAATTTGCTTTATGTAAAAAGAAAAAGAAAAGCATGAAATGAATTCCACTGGTAGAGTCAAGCACCTTTGATTTATACATAACATTTCTTCTGGCAAGGACACAGAATCACTCTCATATTTCAATGATCTAATTTTGCATTGTTTGAAAAAAATCAGTTTGATAGACTTTTATTTGACTTGCACCATGGGATATTTAAATAGACTGCACTTCAAAAACACTTTTTCACAAATTCCATTAACTTGTATTTTCAGAGCTTTTTATGGTAATCAATGATATATTTTATTTTTATTACTAATTGACAAATTGTTAAGATAAATATGCTAAATTCCCTATGAAAATCTAATTTTCTAAAGGTCTTTTTAACCTTTTCTGAAAAGTGGATGGAGAAGGGAAAATGAATTAAACTAGTTTTAGAGATTTATTAGGTCCATAAATGTGCAATTTGCCTATCTAATTTGCATTTTCTTTGTATTTTTCCATTGTGAAAGTTCATTCCTAAGTATTCTTTTTTGGTTGAACTGCAACACTATTCTGAGTGATCTCAAGTTTACTATACTTATTTATACATAAAAACATATGTTTGAAGTTATGTCAAATATAAAACAACTTAAACCCAAAGGAAATAAACAAACACACAAAAGAAGGAAGAAATGGCTTGTTTAACAATTCTCTTATAAGGCTTTTATTTTGTAGCTAATTCTATTATTTCAAAATATTTTATTAGAAAGTGTTATGTTAAGGAGGAAAACCACAGGCCCAAAATGGTGTCACTGGTGCTACCATAAAAGTCCATGATACCAAACCTAGATTTAATATCTGATCTAATTGCATTTTCAACCTCTCTTAATCAGTCAGTCTAAAAGTTTTTGGTTACACATCAGTAAAGTAATCTGCCAGGTAGACCCTCACCATCCCCATAGAAGGAAGAGGCAATCTGAATGATAAAAAAAAAAAAAAAAACCCTTCCCATTCTCTTCCCCCAAAGTAAAGGTTTCCTGGTCCCCCATAATAAAAACACACCGTAGCAAAATGTTCCTATTATTTGGGGTCTCTATTATAGAAGCCAAAGGCAATTTCTCACTGATACACAATTTGTTTTTACTGTTCTTTGGCCCTTCAAATAGGTTTAACTATTAAAAATTATTCTTAAAATGCAGTTATTATCTTCTCTCATTGATAAAAATGCATCAGAACAAGTTTTTAATCAATTATATTTCAATTTGATGAATTAGTGTTATTTTATACTTCATTTCTCCTTTTTAGCTAAAGCCAGATCTGGCAAGTTAGATTTAGAACTGCTGAGCTGCCCAAACATTTGTCAAAACTTTATGGTCCATATATTTTTTATACAGACTTAATCTAATTTAAAGTAGTTCTGATAAACAGAAATTGCCAAATGCCTTAAGAAAATGCCTTGAGTGAAGTTATTTGTGTTTTTTCTCCCTTGTAACCCATTGTATTATTACCTGGTCAATTTGGAAAGTATAATAATTTTCTTTACTTAATCTCACATTTCTCATGGTCTCACTTCTTCCCTTACCCTACCACTAATTCTGTGGCCACTTATTATAATCCTTCTTTTATAAACTTGATTAACTTTCTTTTCTATGTCTCTCTCTGTCACTTACCTGACAAAAATAAAATGCTGGTTAAATTCAAATCACTTTTTTTCCTCATTGTAAATTCACAGCCAACACACTGAATAAAAACATTTGAATATATTGTATATCTTCTCAAGAACTCCCAAAGATCTGCCCAACATAACAACTACATACTGCTTATTTCCATCACCACCTTGTCCTAAAAGGTAAGTATTTATACTAATAAAAGGATAATATGCAAATTGGTCATGACACCCTCACAGTAACAACTGAACAGCAGGTTGCATGGGGCGACCAGGCCAGTAGGAGGGTTAGCAAGGCTGCGTGGAGTGACTAGGCTAGTAGAGGGGTGCAGTGAGGGGCGACTATGCCAGCAGGGGGGGCAGCTGAGGGTGACCAGGCTGGTGGGGGGAGAGGGGGCAGTTTGGGGCAACCAGACCAGTTGGGGAGCAATTGGGAGAAACCAGACCGGTAGGCAGGGCAGTAAGGGGTGACCAGGCTAGTGGGGGGACAGTTAGGAGCAACCAGGCTGTCAGGGAAGGGGCAGTTGGGGGAGACCTGGCTGGCAGTTGGGGACAATTAGGGATGAACAGACCAGCACGCAGAGGCAGTGAGGGGTAGTGAGGGGCAACCAGGCTGGCACGGGGGACAATTAGGGTGACCAGGCCAGAGGTGGGCAGTTGTGGTGACCAGGCCAATATTGGGGACAGTTAAGAGTGACCAGGCCTGCAGGGGGGACAGTGAGCTGTGGCAGGTCTAGTGGGGAAGGTCATTTGGGGGTGACCAGGCTGGCAGGGGGGGGGGCAGTTAGGGGTGATCAGGCAGGCAGGCAGGTGAGCAGTTAGAAGCCAATGCTCCTGGATTATGATAGGGATGTCCAACTGCCAGTTGGACATCCCCCCAAGTGGTCCAGACTGGAGAGGGTCCAGGCTGGACTGAGGGGACACCCTCTTTTCCCCATTCCTCTGTGTATGAGTTTTGTACACTGGGCCTCTAGTCCAACATAATAAATAGCTAATATGCTAATTAGACTGGACAGCAGAATGATCTGGATGAAGCCAAGGCTCTGAGGGCTGAGGCCCTTGCATGAATTTCTAGTTTTATAAAATTACCCTTTCTCAAACCACCAATGTTCTCACAAATTCCTCATTTCCAATAGTTGGTATTCCAGACTGCACTGGAAAAACCCCAAGTAATGTAAAGATGAATTCCATGTGCTCCCACCCGTAGGGCTTGTTCCCAGTCTGTCTTGCTCACTGTTTTAATAGATTAACTATTCATTTTCCAAACACCAATTCTTCCATTGGATTAACTACATTACATCAACTCTTTAAGGACTCAACTACTGCAATTATTCCCTTTTCTCTTAAATGAGTTGCTTTTCATTTTTATGCAATGCGCATAAACTTCATTTCTTAAATATGACCTTTTCTCTTTTCTTTCCTTTTGATTCACACTGGCCACATCCAGCACCCTGATTCACCACCTGCCTCTTTCTCCCTTTACAGCCACTCCCTTAATTAGTAAGCCCTCAGGACAAAGAGGTTCTGGTTGGCATCAAATTATTTTGGGAACATAGTCTCAGGTCTGTTGACTCCAGAGGAAAATTTCCAGTCAAACTAGAGATGACAGCTAGGCTTCAGTTGTGCTTTACTGTTTTGTGTTGTTTATTTAATTTTAAACTTTATTTTTTACTTCTTTATTGTTTAAAGTATTACATAAGTCTTCTTTTCCTCCCATTGGCCAATCCAGCTTCAGAAAAGCAGGAAACCAGACAAATCAACATCATGGATTGAACGTCAATCAGGATAAGGCGCACTGATCAATTATTCCCTACCCTACAACTGACTAATCAGTAGAGACCCAACCCTGACCATGACTCTAACTCCCTTAGTCACTGTGATTAGTAGTTTCTCCCCATATAACCCATACCCTCAAAGCTATCAGGGAGCCAGGTCTTTGAGCATTAGCTCACCTGTATCTCAGGGCAGGGACCACTTCCTAAAAATATACCCTTATTCTCTTTGCTGTAAGCTCCTGTTCATATCTTCTAATGCACACATGCAAAAGGAATAGTCCAGTAACATTTACTGGAATTTATGCTGGGATTTACCCCAGCATAAAAAAGGACCACATCTGTAATTTTCTAAAACTCCCTCTTTTTGGCTTCACATCATTTTCTAACTACTGCAGGTCCCTCTCTCTGTTCACCTTCAACTAATGTTCAGTAATGGTAATATGATTGTTCCTTTTCCCAAATCCTATCCTTCAACATTTATACCAAGGACTTTGAAGTAGAATACATGCAGTAGGGGGTAATAGAAGAGACTGATTTTACTCCCAACTTCAGTGATTTTTTTTGTTCCTGGAACAGGGAAAGCATCCGTGCTCAGCCTAGGCAATCACTCCTAATGCAGCAGTTACTCTCTTCTCTGCAGTTTTGTTCCCACAGTTTCAGTTACCTGCGGTCAACTGAGGTCTGAAAATATGAAAATTAAAATGCCCCAAATAAACCACTCATAAATTTTAACTACGCATAGTTCTGAGTAGCTTGATGAAATATCCAACAGCATCAATACACCTGCTCAGACCATAAATCATCTCTTTATCCAGATCTCCACACTGTATACCCTCCCTGACCATTACTCACTTAGTAGCTGTCTTGGTTATCAGATCATCTGTCATGGAATCAAAGTGCTTGTCTTTAAGTCACACTTATTTTACTTAATAATGGCCCCAAAACAGGAGAGTAGTGATGTTGGCAATTCAGATATGCCAAAGAGAAGCTAGAAGCAAGTGCCTCCATGAAGTGAAAAGGTGAGTGTTCTCAATTTAATAAGAAAATAATTGTGTGCTGAGGTTGCTAAAATCTAGAGTAATCCAGTATCTTCTAGCTGTAAAATTGTGAAGACAAAAGAAATTCCTTCTTGTTTTTGCTCACAATTCAAAGTACAAAAGTGATAGCCATAGTGCACAATTAGTGCTTAATTAAGATGGAAAAGGCATTAATTATGTGCTAATTCTGTGTGTAGAAAACACAAATAGAAAACGTGTTCCTATTAATGGGAACACTGAGCCTATACAAAGACTTCAATAAGGAAAACTCTGAAACAAATGGCCATACTCCAATAACTTTTACTATAGCATAGAGTTATAGTTGTTCTATCTACTTTATTTATAGTTACCTTTGTTAAGCTCTTACTGTTCCTAATTTATAAATCAAACTTTATCATAGGTATATATAGGAAAGAACATAGTATATATAGGGTTCAGTACTATCTGTGCTTTCAGGCACACGCTGGGGGTTCATTCTCTGCAGATAAAGGGAGACTAATGTATTGAATTTCTCTTAATTAATTCATAATATTAAGACTGATAGTGGGGAAGAGGGAGCTCTAAGACATCATTATTCCTTAATGTCTAGAAGCCTAGGGAGTTTCTGCCTTCATTTTATAAATCACAGGATGAATTAAAATTTACATTTTATTATTGTAGTATGAAAATGAATCAGTATGTATTAATCAAACATGCAATTGTATATCACCAATTCCACTAAATAACTAAAATTTGAATTAAATAAGAAAGAAAGCAAAGCTTTGATTATAAGAATGATATCAGCTTAGTTGGTCAATGTTCATAGCTATCAAATTAACCATTAAGAGTACAAATTTTGCTATAGATAATGTTTCCTATATCATTACTGAGATAAGTGAAATAGATGATCTGGTTACATTTTTAAATGTTTCTTTTTTTCAGTTTCTAAAATTTATATGGTTGCTTATTTGTTGATATTCTTAAACTTAAAAGCTAATTTCAACTTTCTTTGCTTTACATTTTTAGTTAGAATGAGATACTTTGCAATGATTCCTGATGAGAAAAGTGGTACAGCTTACAGTATTTATTCAACTCAAACACTGTTTTAAAATGAAAAAAGTTTTGCATTAACAGTAAGTCCAAATACTTTTAAAAAAATTAAGCCTTAATTTCCCAGTCAACAACAATGCTCCTCGACTATCTAACAAAGCAAAAAGTAATTATAGCAACATCACAATTCTTACCATTCACTTGGAAGATGTGAGTCTGATAGACTTGTTCATAGCCATCTGCATAGCAGGTGTAGTTGCCCATGTGAGTTGTGGTAACCTTAGTAATATACAAGGATCCATCATCTCCAAAGTCCTATAGATAAAAAAGTAAAATTTCAAAAGTAACCTGATTGTATTGAATATATTTTAAGCAATTTTAAAAAGTGTACTCAGAAGCAAAGTAAAGAGAGTAAAGTATTGTTCTAATTATCAAAATAATCATGAAACTCATATAAAGCTAGGAGACCAGTAATAACCACTTTTGTAAGACATGTTTTGTTTAAAAAGTATAATTTCATTTATAAACATAGCTTTTTAGTATTTATATGAAGTATATAAAGTTACGTGTAAATTAACCCAATTCCCACATATTTTTTCTAATCCAGTTTACATTTTTAATGTATAAAGATATACTATGTTTTTTCTTAGTTGTAGCTAAAACAAGAGCTCTTAATTACATTATTCACTCTTGTAATTGTTCATTTTGTTTTATATCCTATAATTATATATTTAACCAGAAAAAAATTAAACAGGGTGGTCATAGATAAAATTTATAGCCATACTGATAGATCAGGATTTTTTAAAACTCAGAAAAATCAATATAATAGAAAAAATTACCATAATATTTCAAAACTATGGGAACAATTACATAAACATTTTGGAATAAAGAAAGGGGGAAATTTCACTTCTTTGTCAAAATGAAATCTAAAAAACAACTTTGTAACAGTAAAGACTGGAAAGTCTTTTCTTCCATGAAAACAATGGATATATTGGCAAATTTGTTAAAACCAACTTTTTTAAAATTCTGGGAATAGGCAAAAGCTCACACCAAACCACAGACCACAAATTGTATTAATCACTTTATAATATATGTGAATCAAACCATTATGTATATATGAATGTCAATTATTTATATAAAACAAAACAAAAAAACCTGGGTAAAAAAAGATGCTGAATCTCCATAAATACTGGGATTTATGTCATCCCTCTCTCCACAGCTGCTCTGGAAGTCTTGACTGACCAGCTTCCTAACTCATCATCCTATCAAACACCTGAGGGCTAACAACAAGTGTAGAACTTCTCCAAGACCTCATCTGTGTGAAATCCTCTGCCCAAAAAGGCCTTTTAAAAAACAAACAAACAAAACACACACACACAAAAAACAGTTGTCTAACATGTAGCTACTTACTAATTATGGATAACAACAGGCACCACCACAACAACATAAACATAAAATAAAAAACAAATGGGATGTTCACAGGGAGATTTAAAAAGATCTGTATAATCCTGGGAATATAGAAGAACATACAAATGTGCAGGGTTGTACCCATGATCAGAAAATATATATTAGAGAATCCCTAATCCCTCATCTCTGACTGACCTT
The DNA here is from genome assembly GCF_964339955.1 of Pipistrellus hanaki. Classification (NCBI taxonomy): domain Eukaryota; kingdom Metazoa; phylum Chordata; class Mammalia; order Chiroptera; family Vespertilionidae; genus Pipistrellus; species Pipistrellus hanaki. The sequence goes on along the minus strand of NC_140507.1, from coordinate 56,726,212 downwards.
TGTGAAGACAAAGGCAGATTTGTAAATGCTGTTAGGAGCATTCAGCATATGTCAATAAACTGAAGTAGAGCACCTCAGCAAAGTCTGGAGGATTTACTTATCTAAGGTATTTAATTAAATCTCTGTCTGATCATTAGCTCACCACTAAGACAACTGAGGAAAGGTTTCCATGACCATGCGCAGCAAACTAAAGAAAAATAGATCAATTATACTGCATCAAAATAGAAACTTTTGCTCCCCAAAGAACACTATCATGAAAGTAAACAATTAAGTAAATAAAAATGAAAACTACCACAAAGAATGGGAGAATTCTCAAATTATCTGTCTCATATGGTTCTTGCATCCAGAATATATAATGAACTACGAAATTAAACACATAAATAATCCTATTAAGACAATGGGTAAAGGATTTGAATGAGCAATTTACAATGGGAAATATACTATCTAATAAATAGGGAATATGCTAATTGACCATCACAACCTCACAAAGATGGCAGCAAACACAGTCAATAAGGAGGGAATAGGTTAGTTGACTACCACACCCTCAAAGATGGTGGTGCCAACAGCTGCAAGATGGCAGCAAGCAGTCCCTTTAGCCCTGCCAGTGTGCATGCCTCTGGAGTCCCCCAGTCTCCTCAGCCCCCCAACTGCCCAGCGCCGGCCTGAAGGACCCCACTTCAGTGCATGAATTTTCATGTGCTGGGCCTCTAGTAAGCACATAAAAGGCTGTTCAACACCATTAGTCATTAGGGAAATGCAAATAAAAACCACTATGAGATACCAGTTAACATCCTCTAGACTGGCAAACAAAACAAAACAAAACCCTGACAATGCAATTGTATGAGGACATTAGGAAACACTAGAATCTTCAAATGTTGTTGGTAGGAATATTAAATAGTATAACTACTTTGGATAACAGCTTGGCCATTCCTTAAAAGTTAAAGAAAGGGTCATGATGTCTCTAACAGTTTAATTCCTAGGCATACACACACACACAAAAAAAAATGCACCAAAGGTCATGAGTTTGATTCCCAGTCAAGGCATGTACCTGGGTTGCAGGCACATGCAGAAGGCAACCAATCAATGTATCTTCTACATTGATGTCCCTCCCTCTCTCCCTCTCTATCTTTCTCTCTTGCTATCTTTCTCTCTCTCTCTCTCCCTTCCTCCCTCCCTTCCACTCTCTCTAAGAAGCAATGGGGGGAAAAACGTCTTCAGGTGGGGATTAAAAACAGCAAAAAACACACAAAAAATATTTCTACACACCAATTATGCATAGAAAATTCATAGTCGCACTAATTTATAATAATCAAAAAGTAAAAACAACTGAATACCTATCAATTGATGAATAGATATACACATAGTGGCATATTTACATACAATAAAACATTATTTGTCAATAAAAGGGAATAAGGTACTGATATATCTTACAACATGAATAACCCAGTCCTATAGAGACAGAAAATAAATTAAAGTTTACCAGTAGAGAGGGGAATAGGAGATGGGAAATGGCTGCTAAATATATGAAATACTTTTTGGAATGATAGAAATGTTCTAAACTTTGATAGCCATAATGGCTGCAAAATTTTGTGTCTATCCTAAAACCATTAAAGGGATTAATTTTATACTATCAGAATCATATTTCAATAAAGTTGTTATCAACATATCTTATAATACATAAAGTACTTAAATATAAAAAATGAATATACTAAAATAAAATTATCATTTTGGCGAATGAAATCTTTATTCAGTATAGAAAAGTTATAAATCAAGAAATAATTATCAATATATTTATATAATAATACTTCTATATTACAAAACATTGTAAGCATGAGAAGGAAAATAAGAACAGATTATCTAGTATGCAAAATATTTTTAAAAGCATTGCATTTTGATCCTTATATATACAACAGTTATTGTATGCCAGATACTGCTCTAAGTAAATTAGAAATATCTGAGCCATATATCAACCCCATATGAAGAGAATCTCCTGCCCTAGCTGGTGTGACTCAATGGATAGAGCATCAGCCCATGGACTGAAGTGTCCTGGGTTTCATTTTGGTTAAGGGCATGTACCTTGGTTGCAGGCGCAATCCCAGCCCAGGCTGGGTTGCATGCAGCAGGCAATTAATTGATGTGTCTCTCTCACATGGGTATTTTTCTCTCTCTGTCTCCCTCCTACCTTTCAACTTTCTCTAAAAATTAATGGAAAAATATCTTTGGGTGAGGATTAACAATAAGAACAACAAAAAGAGAATCTCCTAAAATATTGCAACATTATAGAGGGGGATAATAAGATATAAAATATTATCCTTAGTATCACTTGACCTCCAGTTAGAAGAACTAAGATTTGACTCCAGGTAGGCTAACTCCAGAGCCTATACTGTGAATCCCTACACTATACGGCCTTCCTTCTCAGCCATTAGACTGAACTAGGAATAAAGACAGGAAAGAGAACAAAGAAGAAAGTCAAGACAAAATGTCCACGACAAAGGTCAAATACAAGGGTAGGTCTGAAGAAAAGAGCCTAGAACTATAGTGAGAGTACAGGTGGAAAAGGAAGGAAACCTGGATCAATTTCTTGAGATCTAAAAACAATAGCATTTTACAATATAAATCAACAACTGCATCTCTTCCCTTTCTCAGTGGCAGAGAATGAAGATGAATATGAGGCTGCTGTAGTACTCATTCTTAAGATGTAATTAGAAAATTTCAATATATTCTATTACAAATATCACTAAAGTCATGATTTTTCCATAAATTTAGTAACTACTAAGATTTACCCTCTAAGAATAATGTTTATTTTCTTTTTCACCTTTTGAACTTACACTTTTTTATGTTGATTCCCATGCTTGTTTAATGTATTGCTCTTCTTTTCATTTTCTGTGGAATATTTTTGGTTTGGACTTTTTTTTTTCTCTCATACCAACTTTATATTTAGAAAGCCCTTTTTTGTTCTGATTTAATGTAAATATTTCCCAATATTGTCTTCTCATCACCTTATATTTGTAAAAGTTGTATCTAACCCTTTAATATTTTCTTTATATAAATATAATTATTTAATGAGCATTTTTAATATACTGTAATTTTGTCAGTGTCATTTGTTCAAAAAAACTTTTTTGCCCCATTTGTGATGTTTTATACTTGTATCTTCAAAACATAACTTACTGATATTCCCATAACAGTGTTACAAAAGTATACCTTATATGTTTCTAATTTTAACATATTTATGCCATGTGCATTTCTGTTAAAAATAGCTTTCCTCTGATTTATACTCACTACAAGTTGATTGCAATCAAAAAAATTACTGGGGGTTATTAAACCTGGGCCCAAAAATAAGGAAAATGTTCTTGCAGAAAGGAGAGAAAGAAATAGGGAGAGGGGTGAGGAAATAAAAATAAGAATAAAATTTGGAATTAGAGGAGGAAGAGAATCAGAAGTAGAATAAGAACAAGTAGAAAAATAAGAGGAGGAGGAAAAGAAAGATGGAGGAGGAAAAGGAAGGGGGAAGAGACAGGGGAGTCCAAATGGTAGGCTAAAGAGGAGAAAGGGCAGGAGGGAAGGAGAAACGTACTATATGCTGTGGCCATCATATTAGCCAGTGAAGAATTACACTGAGTGGCCAGATTATTATGATCTCTGAACACATAATAATCTGGCCACTCAGTGTATATCCTATATAATAAAAGTCTAATATGCAAATTGTCCCCTAACCAGGAGTGCAACCAGCAGGGAGGCCAGCCAACTGCCCATGTCCCCTCCCCTTGGCCAGGCTGGCCAGACCCCACCCATCCCATCATGAATTCATGCACCAGGCCTCTAATATTTATACACACACATACACACACACACACACACACACACACACACACACACTGAGAAATCATAATAATCTGGCCACTCAATGTATATTTCCTTAATAATTATCAAATAAAATTTCCCAAGATAATCTTCACTAATAAAAGAATAAGATGCAAATTTACTGTATCTTTGCAACACCTACCAGCCAATCAGGAGTGAGTATACAAACTGACCCAACAAAGATGGTGAGTTGATTTGCAGACACAGGTGCCAAGCGCCCAGGGGTGGGTGGGACATGAGACTTGTGCAATGTCACCATGTCCATGGCAATGACACAGGTGTTCTGCATTGCCCACTCCAGGCTGCTTGGGCCTCTGGGCAGCATGGGTAGGTGGAAAGATGGCTCGGCCAGAGCCAGGGGAAGGAAGGCCAATTCTTGCAGGAATCTTCATGCATCGGGCCTCTAGTTTTATATAAGATTAATCAGACCACATTCCTGCAGCTCCCAGGGGAAATTTTCTTGCAGTAACAAAAAAACCTCAAGACATGCACCACAGGAGCTTAAAACCCAACAAGAAAGTTGTTGTGTAATACAAATGTATGATAAAACTCCCTGCATTACCACAGGCTACTATTAAAAACACTACTAATATGGGGGGGGGGAGTGGTGGGGGATTAGATTGGGGGGTTGAGGACAAATATGTGATACCTTAATCAATAAAGAAATTAATTTAAAAAAATACTACTAATAGACTAGAGCACTTAGTCTAGAGAATGGAAATGCCAAACAGAAAGGCTAGACTATAGCTGTGCCTCTAGTTAGCACTAAGGCAAATAGCTAATATGTAGTAGGATATAATGTTGGAAAGCCAAACTTACATGGAAATCAATTCCAAGTAACTAGAGTTAAAAATATTATCAGATTCCTGGAGGGCAGGCATCAGTGTTGAGCTTCAACCTATGAACCAGAAAGTCACAATTTGGTTCCTGGTCAGGGAATATTCCCAGGTTATGGGATGGATCCCCCCTGAGGAGTGTCCAGAAGGTAGACCATCAGTGATTCTCTCTCATCATTGATGTTTCTATATCCCTTTCTTTTCCTCTCTGAAATCAATAAAAATATATTTAAAAATATTTTGAGACAGATTATGAGCCAAAAGTAATAATGGGTTGCTTAAAATATATAGTAAGATATCCAGTATGCATGGGGTAGACAAGCACACAAGCATGTATATAGGAGAAAGACTAATCTCAAGAAAAGAAAATCATGGTCAGAACAGAGATGAATCCTTTCACTGGACAAGAATAATTGAAAAGAATTGTAAAAACAAAAAGTATATCTATTATTTGTAATTATGTTTATTTTGATATATTCTAAACTGAAAGTAGATTTTAAAAAAAAATAACCCTTTTTAAATCTTCATAAAATCTGAAATAAATGTGTTCTTTATAGCTACCTGGAAAGCATGGTTCTTCCCTATTTACTCTAATAAAGATACCTTCACTTAATGATGTGAAAATTATCCAAGAATATAACCTTGAGAATGTTTAAACACCCAATGATGTGAAAATTATCCAAGGATACAACCTTGAGAAAACTTAAAATGCATCTTATTGCTATCTGTATTATTCTGCACCATGAAATCCTTTAACTTAGAATATTCTCTAAATTAGCATATAGGTGAACTCTTCTAATCGATGTATCTTTATTCATGTTTTTTCCTCTTCTAAATGGAAGAAATATCTTCCAGATTCATTTTATTTCAACATACAACTTCATAATCACTTTTTCAGGCAGCTTTTTTTGAATAAGCAAGACTAATATTCCCTCACCACTTTGAATAAAGCATGGATCTTTTTGCTACACTTAATATAAAACCCAATAAATATTTATAGAACACTTAAGTATGCCAGATACTGTGCTAAGTAATTTAAATAAATTATCAAATTTCATCTTTATTTTTATATTTTGATTTTTTTACAGAGAGGAAGAGAGAGGGATAGAGAGTTAGAAACATCGATGAGAGAGAATCATTGATCAGCTGCCTCTTGCACACCCCCCACTGAGGATGTGCCCACAACCAAGGTACCGTATTTTCCGGCATATAAGACGACCCCCTAATTTTACAGTTAAAACATATGTTTAGGCCTATATTCGCTGTATAAGACTATCCCCCACTTCCGAGGCAACACCAGTTCTTTTTTTAATAGACCACCTCTCTGACTCTGGCCAATCTGAGCAGGCTTTTATTCGTTTCAAATGTCGCCTTATACGCCGGAAAATACGATACATGCCCTTGACCGGAATCAAATCCCGGACCTTCAGTCTGCAGGCAGACGCTCTACCCACTGAGTCAAACCGGTTTCGGCAAATTTCATCATTTAAATGGCCTCTTTAAAATTCATATTATTAGTCCCATTTTACATATCAGAAAACTGAAATATGCTGATTTTAAGTTTCAAGTCACCAACTGCTGTGGTCTGAATGTGTCTCCTCCCCAACTCATCTGTTGAAATCCCAGAGCCCAATGTGATGGTATTAGGAGGGGAGGCCTTTGGAGGTGACTAAGTCATGAATGTGGGGCCTTCATAAATGGGATTAATGTTTCTTTCATTGAAACCCCACAGAGATCCCTGGCCCTTTTCACCATTGAGGACAAAGGAAGAAGGCATCAGGTATGAACCAGGAAGAGGGCCGTCACCAGGACATAAATATGCTGGCATCTTGATCTTGGACTTCTCAGCCTTAGAGCTGTGAGAAGTACATTTCTCTTGTTCATGCTACCCAGTCTGCAGTATTTTGTTAATAGCAGCCCAACAGGCCAAGGCTCCAACCAAAGCAAGGGTCTAAGATTAACATCCAACTGGTCAGACTGCAGAATGGGGCTACATTTTTAATTAGAGGCCCAGTGCACAACATTCAGCACTGGAGGGGTGGGAGGGGCCCAGCCCGACCTGCACCCTCTCGCAGTTTGGGACCCTCACTCCTTAATGCCCATCTGCTTGCTCCTTACCACTTGGATCTCTGCTTCTTAGCGCTGCAGTGGAGGTGGGAGAGGCTCCCACCACTGCCACTGCACTCACCAACCATGAGCCTGGTTTCTGCCTGAGTAGTGCTCCCCCTGTGGGAACACACTGACCACCAGGGAGCAGCTCCTGCATTGAGCTTCTGCCCCCTGGTGATCAGTGTGCATATAATTGTTTCACCAGTTGTTTCATCTTAGGCATTTATTATATAGACTAGAGGCCCAGTGCATGTATTCATGCACCAGTGGGGTCCCTTGGCATAGCCTATGGGACTATCAGACCAAAACCAGCAGTCCAACACCGCCTGCCATTCCTACCTGCTGCTCCTCTCATCCCAGCCCTGCTGCACCTGCTGCTGTTGCTCTGTAGGTTCATTGCCACTCCACTGTGATCTCCGGGTTGCGGTGGCCAGCCGTGAGCCATGTGTCTGGCACCCATATGTCACCTGAGTGGTGCTCCTGCTGTGGGAGCACCTTGACTACCAGGGGACAGACATTCAATGCTCCTGCATTGAATGTCTGCCCCCTGGTTGTCAGTGCACATCATAGCATCATAGCAATAGGTTGACCAGTAGTTTGATCATTTGGTTGCTTAGGCTTTTAGATAGATAGATAGATAGATAGATAGATAGATAGATAGATAGATAGATAGATAGATATAGGTATAGATAGATATAGATATATAGATAGATAGATAGATAGATAGATAGATAGATAGAAATAGATATAATAGATATAGATATAGATATAGATATAGATATAGATATAGATATATTATAGATATATAGATGGAACTACCTGGCAGTCAAGGTGCCCCCCTTGAGGGGTCCCAGATTGAAAGAGGGCACAGGCCAGGCTGAGGGACCTCACCAGTGCACAATCGAGGCTAGGAGGGGTGGCAGGAGGGCTCCAGGGTATGTCTGACTCATCTAGCTAAGTCCTGATTGGCCAGACCCCAGCAGCAAGCTAACCTACCGGTTGTAGAGTCTACCCCCTGATGGTAAATGCATGTTATAGTGAGCGGTTGAGCAGCCTTAGCATATCATTAGCATATTACACTTTGATTGGTTGAATGGACAACTGAATGACCAGACACTTAGTATAGTAGGCTTTTATTATACAGTACTAGTGACCTGGTGCATGAAATACATGCATGGGGGTGAGGTGGAGTGGGTCTCTTAGACTGGCCTGCACACTCTCCAATCCAGGATCCCTATAACAATCTAGAACCACTGGTTCCTAACCACTCAGCTGCCTGTCTGCCTGATGCCCCTAACTACTCCCCTGGAAGCCTGATGCCCTAACTGCTCTCTCTTGCTCGCCTGATCCCCCTAATTGCCTAACTGCTCCCCCCTGCTGGCCTGATCCCTTTAACTGCCCTTCCCTGCTGGCCTGATTGTCCTAACTTCCTAACTGCTCTCCCCTCCTCGCCTGATCCTCTGAACTGCCTATCTGCTCTCACCTCCTCTCTATACCATTCAGACCCCAGGTGCAGGCATACTGAGAGCTCTTCACTGCAGACCCACCCCCATCCTGATTGTTCATTATGTGATGGTTTCCCATCTAATTTGCATATTCCTCTATTATTAGTATACATTCTTAATACATTTACTTTAATCATACCTCAAAATTAGCACTGCTTTTTTTTTTAATATAGATATCTCAGTACTACTCTTTATCTCCATTCTGATTTAGCATTTCTAATTGTTTAATAGTTAATTTTAGCATTTAAATCAAATGTGCAATTTTGATGCTCATGGCTGAGAGTTATGGCCTTACAACAGACTCTCCTGAATTCAGGGATCAAATCTTTTACTTATTCTGAACTCTCATTACACCTTTATAATCTTGCTGCCAATACACTCCATAAATATTTCTTTCCCAATTAAATCTTTATGAGCTCCTACACCATTAAAAAGTTGCCTTAAGGTAGTGATGTCTGGAAAGTCCATAGAAAACTTAAAATCATTTATTTTGTTGAGTCGATTGCTTATATTCTCTTTGAGGCAGTTCAGTGAGGAACTGTGGTGATGGTGCTGGTGGTGGGGATCTATAGCACATTTCTACATTTTGAAAATGTATGGCTACTATTGACTATAACCACTTGTATAAGAGTAATAATCAAAACATTTAACAACCTATATTTGATGAGCATTGGTCAATCAGACTTCACAAGGCAGTTATGATTATACTAGAACACAACAGCTGAATTCATGTGTATTTAATCACAAAAATTTATCCAATCAGAATGATAGGTTCTGTCTATTAGAAATGGTAATTTTTAAATTTACTTTCCTACTTCATATCATGTTCCTCCTAATTGTTCTAAATTCCATGGTACCAGTATTACTATATGAGTTTTTCGGTGTAGTATAAATTGTTTTCATATGCACTTAAAATTCCTGTCTCATTTCGAATGTGCTAGTCTGATTTTAGTTTGTAAAAGCTATTTTTCTAGCTTTTTCTGTGTAAAAAAATATGTCTTCATAAAATAGCAATAAAATAACCTAAACAATCATCTACATATTGAAATTGATGAAAGTACTATAATCTAATGATTTATATGATTTTCTAAAAATTATGGAAGCTTCTCACTATATAATTAAGTAATATACATTTAATTTAGACATATTATTTTTAAAACCATTTTTTCTAAAGTAAACCATTTCATATATTTAAAAAAATAAAAAAGTAAACTTATATGGACTAAAATTATTTCAAATTGGTAAGCAAACCAAAACTCAAGCAACCGTTTTCTTTGGTAGCAAAACCAACATCAAAATTGTAAAACCATGTGTAACAATCTTATTTAATGACATAGATAATCAAATTAATAATATTTAATTTCACTTAAAGAAACAACCCTGGAAAAGTGTTCATTAATATAACAATGAGTAACAAATTAAAAACCTATCAGTCTTTCTTACAGAGCTAGTATTCAAAGTATATATACAGAATCAGATTTGCCATGAAGCTGATAAAGTTTAAGTTTCAGAGCTCCTTATTTGTACAAGCCCTTTCCAAGTATCTGAAAGTAGCTTTGCAATGTGTACATATGGTTTTATATTTGTGTGATACTTACAAATATATTTATAAATTTCTGTGATTTATATTGTAATAAATACCCAATTTTTATCTAATTGTTATCTATAATTTGTATTCTATGTCTTAAAGCACCTTCAAATGGTAGGTGCTTTAAAACTTCAAGATCCATATCACCTTGAACCACCTCCGGCCATATGAATTACTTATATTTTGACAATACCATGCTTTGTAGGCAAAGAAACAGAAATCAGGAAGGTTAATTAGCTTATCTATGAAGGCTATTAGGTTAATGAGCCAACATTTAGAACTAGGTCATCTGGCTCCAGAGTCCATGTTCTGAAAGCGCATACTTTATAGATACTGATATCATTAAAAAACAGGAAAAATAAACTATATGCTGAAGTATATGCACATTATATACATTTATGATAAAAATAAAAATAATAGCAAAGAATTGGTAAATATATAGCTCATGGTAGGATTATATCTAAAGAAGTAGGAGAATGTAGTAAAGAGGAGCCTACCAGGGGCTTCAAATGTGTTGTCAATGCTATATTTTTTAAATACCGTGTTCCCCCCAAAATAAAACATCCTCCGAAAATAAGACCTACTTATAGGTTTCCTTCTGAGTGAAATATAAGGCATTCCCCCTGAAAATAAGGCCTATCTCCAGACTCTTGATATTGCAATAAACAAGCCATTCAAAGACAATTTGTGCATGGAAATTAATGACTACATTGAAAATAGAATGGAGAGAAATCAGCGTGGAAACTTTGTGAAACCTAAACTGCAAGAAGTTGTGACTTGGGTGAAGAATTTATGGGAGAAAATCACTGACAGTTGCATTGCAAATGCACTGCGAGCAGGCTACCTTGACAAGAGGTACTCATTTAAAGACAGTGCTATTGCTAAACATGAGAGATTTGGTCCACTGATTCTGAAAGAAATGGAGTCACAAGAAATTCACCAGGAAATTCAGGAATTGGATTGTTATGATAATGTTCCAGAAGATGATGACATGATTGTCATTGAATAAATGAGTAAATTCTTGATACTGTAGGATTCAGTTTGTCTGGTTTGTGTTGACAACTACCGTACTACCATACCGTATACAGGTAATAAATTTCCTTTATTTTAATTGAACAATAAATGTGTACCGTATTCTTCTCCATGGAAAAATAAGACATCCCCTGAAAATAAGACATAGCGCATCTTTGGGAGCAAAAATTAATATAAGACACTGTCTTATTTTCGGGGAAACAGGGTAGTTATTAAGTTTATAGTTTTCAGTGTTTATTTTACTTTAAATCGTACTTATATATACCCTTGGGATGTGTAATTGTGAAATATAAAAGGCTAATTAAAATTTGTAGTAGCCTAGCTGGTTTGGTTCAGTGGATAAAGTGTCAGTCTACAGACTGATGGGTCCCATATTCGATTCTAGTCAAGGGCACATGGCTGGGTTGTGGGCTTGATCCCCAGTAGATGTGCAGGAGGCAGCCAATCAATGATTCTTTTTCATCATTGATGTTTTTAGCTCTCTTTCCCTTCCCTTCCTCTCAGAAATCAATAAAGATATATATTTTAAAAAATTATAGTATACCTTGCTTTGGCTAATGTGGTTCAGTGGCTAGAGTGTCAGCCCACACATCATAGGGTCGTGGGCTCAATTTCTGGGCAAGGGCATGTATTTGTGTTGCAGATTCTATCCCCATCCATGTTGGGGAGTGTGTTGGAGGCAACCAATTGATGTGTATCTCTCACATCGATGTTACTCTTCTCTCCTCTCTTCTCTGTCCTTTCCTCTCCCTTAAACTCTCCCTCCCTTACACTTGCTCTAAAAAGTCAATGGAAAATATCCTCGGGTAAGGATTAATAGCAACAACAAAAATTAAACTAGACCTTAAATCATGTATGTCAAAATACACAGCTTCTAAGTTTATCCCATTTTTTCTTACTACTCTAAGCACTAGAATGGCACTTCTTAAAAATTTCATGAAGAAAATACTATTTAGATATTAAATAGACTATATTTTGGCATATTTTGAAAGAGAATTAAACTTTATTTTGGTTTCATCAAAAATATTAATAACACAGTACCCAAAGATTCCTGGAATCCTGGTAACTTATGTAATCAATGAGTTAATAATGTGTATTACAGAATTCCAGCTCCATTTCAGGATAGACTGATAGAAAGAATGTCATACCTATGCAAACAAGAAGAAGCAAGGTAACCTAAAAAATTATACTGATCTAGTGCCATCCCAATGATGGCTTCCAAGGGCAACTGATTAGGGTAAAATCTGAGGAAAGGTGGAGTGAGCCTCCACAAAGACACAAGACAATCACTATCTGGTATAGGCAATAACTCAGCTAGACTAGTGAATTGGGGAAAAATAGAAAAATAAAATAAAAACAACAACTAGGCTGCCATAGAAACAAGTACAAAAAATAAAACTAAACTATTAATGAATTGTTAAAAGCTGCACATGTACGGTTGTGAGTGTATGGAGTCCTGGGAAGAGGGACACTTGCAGCCTTTTCTCCAGGAACCTCACTGTTTGCTCAGGAGAAAGAGGGAGTGGGGGAGAACAAAGAAAACATTCCTCAGAATGTAGTTCTCCGGTGTAACAGCAGCAACTGAGAGAAAATAAAGAAATCTTACCTGGATCCTTCTCCCAGGTGAAATATACTCTTTTTTAAAAAATATATTTTATTGATTTTATACAGAGAGGAAGGGAGTGAGATAGGGAGTTAGAAACATCGATGAGAGAGAGTCATCGATCAGCTGCCTCTTGCACACCCCCTACTGGGGATATGCCCGCAACCAAGGTACATGCCCTTGACCAGAATCGAACCCGGGACCCTTCAGTCCCCAAGCCGACGCTCTATCCATTGAGCCAAACCGGTCCCGGCTGAAATATACTCTTAAAATGTTTAAGGAACACAGCTAGCCCTGTCACTTTGAGGGGACTTGGGGAAAGAAAAGAGGCAAGAACTCCTCCTACTTCCACTATATTGCAGGTCTTTTACCACTGGGGGCAGGCAAAATCACTGAGAAAACTCAGCTCTAGACTCAAACACATGAACTGCCTATGGCTGAGTCTGAATGAAAAAAAGATAGGAGGCTTCCTTGCTCCTCATCACCCTGGCTTACAAGAACGTGGAAACATGCAAGAGCAGTAGTGGAGGGACAAGAGCTGGGAGAAACAAGCTCTCTGAAGGACAGGCTCACACGGAGAGTCTAAAACTGAGGGTGGGCTAAACACAATCAAGAATTTGCTCAGATAATGAATCTAGCTCCAACCTTAGCCCTAAGGTGACCATAGAGGAATTGAAGTTGGTGGTACACTGAAGGTAATCATAGCAACCAACAAAATGGAAACACAGCACAACTCCTCAATAAAGGCCTAGCAGAAAAAGAGGCATGCCTATTTCCAGGCATAAATTCAAATGGAAATACTAGTACAAAGAGGAAATTAGTAAACAAACAAACAAAACACTATCCAAGAAATGTAGGAAGAAATCAGTTTAAAATATTTAATTAGAATCCTAGAAGAAAAAAGTGAGAGAATGGAGAGAAAAATATATGCAAATGTCTGCTCAAGAATTTTCCAAAAGTAACACATTAAAAGTCAACCTATAAACCTCAAGACAAAAGATAAAGAGAAATGTCATAGGTTGTCAGAGAAAAGTACATAATTGTCTTAAAAAAAATAGAAAGTCTTCCAGGTTTTTGATAATTGGTATAACCAGAGTTATTAACATACCTAAAAATTGTATGTAATTTATAGGAGTGAATGATCTATGAAGGATGCTAGGAAAAATTGGACAATGAGGGAACAATGTCAATTCTACAGCATAAAGAGAAAATTTCAATCACTCATTCATCTATATTCTTAAAAATCAATTAACCAATCAATTAATTATATGAGCATATATAAATAACAAATATACTTTTAAAAGGAACAATCAATTGGATGCTGTTGTATATTGAAACACTAAAATTAATCCATCGTTTGATATTTGAATTCAAATAATTTTCTTTTCTGATCATTTTCTTTCCAAAAATCATTTGTTTCTTATTATCAATGTAATTCTTTATTATTATTTTTTTCATAATCCTCACTTGAGGATATTTCTTTCTGTTGATTTTTAGAGAGAATGAAAGGGTTAGAAACAGAGAGAAACATGTCTAATGGTTGCCTCACACACTCACCCAAACCAAGGGAGGATAGAACTTGCAATGCAGTATGTGCTCTTGACCAGAATCTAACCCGAGACCCTTCAGTCTGTGGAGCCAGGGCTCCATGTAACTTTGACAATTATATTTTCAATATCTTCTTGGGTTGAATTCAATATTTAGTTGCATTTAATATTCATTGATAGATATTTAAAAAATTTATGGATTAAATAAATCAGCAAATAATATTATGCAAAAATCCACTCTACATTATTTCCATGAATCATCAGACTTGAATAAGAAGTACTCTGGAACCCTGAAGAAAGCAAGCACATTATACAGAAACCAATCAAGAGGCAGAAACCACACATTAGTTTTAATATGGAATATTTCATTAAAATCTTAAGTGTAATAGGAAATTGGAGTAATTAATGATTATCTACTAAAAAGGGCACCTGATGAATATAGGAATAACAGATACGGGGGCCATCACCAACCCTAGAGAAGAGACAGTGAACCTAAGGAAGAAACCCCTCTTCTGCAGTGTCCACACCCAGACCTCTTTTAGAGGGGTGGGCATGTCTATGACTCATTGGAGGGCAGAGAAATTTACTGAGGCCACAGAGCTTCCCAAGAGTGTTTGGGAGGAAATTTCTTATAGGAGGTTCCCTGCTAGAAACCACCACTGAACAGCCACTTGTGGTGTTGGAGAAGTCTGCTGTGGGAACCACCGTGAGCTTCTAAAAATTAGGCACTCTAGGAGCTAAGAGACTGTAGAACTGAATGTTCTGCTGGAGTCTATGCACTAAGGAATTCTGCAGATAGTGCACGACAGAGCCTGCCTGGAAAAACACACCAGAACTTGGAATAGAAACCCATTTCCTACTACCTGTATACTGTTTCCTAGTACCTTCTATAAAAATAAAAAAAATAAAAACTAACTGCCACAGGAGAAATACTTATATGATTCAGGTGTATTATTGAAAGGAATTTTAGGCATAAAGTAGGCAGGTTTAGGGAGTTTTAGGAATAAAGAGGACTACAAAGGTGAAGGCTATGGAGTTGCCAGAGAGAGAGAAGAGAGAAGAGAGAAGAGAGAAGAGAGGAGAGAGAGAGAGAGAGAGAGAGAGAGAGAGAGAGAGAGAGAGAGAGAGAGAGAGAGGAGGTGCCACAGGATAAGGGGAGAGGAAAACATCCATTCACAGAAGACAGGGAAAAGTCACAGGGAATGGGGAGAAAGAGAAAACAAACTTTTATTGAGGATAGAGAAATGCTGACAAATGGGAGAGAGGAAAGAAGATTTTCACAGGAGACAGAGAATTCTACCACTGGAGGGGGAGAGTAAGAGGGGAACCACATGGGGTTTGAAATTTGAAGCTGGTATAGGGACCTACTGGAAGGCAGTATAAGGAAACAAAGAACTGCAGCCTTCATAACCCTTAGAGAAAAGGAGTTTAGTGGGTCCCCTCCTTGGGACTCCCTCCCTATGTGGGAGTCTGTATCTGCTCCCAATAAACCTCCACCCTTTTCATCTGTCACCTTTTGTCTGTGGCTTCATTCTTCCAATCCATCTGGAGGACCCATGAAAGAAAACACCCTTGCATCCTCCTCAGGAAAAACCACCCGAGGCATTATTGACTGTTTAAGAGTCATTTGTAGAGAGTTAATGCGTTGATAATGAGCACATCAGTTTTCAATATCTCCCAAGAAAAAAAAAACAAAAAACAGATTAGGAAAAGAAGTGATCAGTGATCTGGTCAATTGTAGGCCACAGGCTTTGCACTACACACACTTCCCATCCTAATCATCCACTGGCAATAAGGGGAAAGAAAGTGGATAGCATACAAAGAATAAATTCAAAAGTATCCTGAGTTCATTACATTAGTGTTTGCAACTTGTGAAACTTTATCAAGCTATAAACTTATGGTTTATATACTTGTCTGTATCACTTTTATATTTCAATAAAACTTTCAAAATGAAGCACCCATGTTGCAAAGTTTAATTTCTGATTATAGTTAGCCTGTATGTAGCATATCATAGAATCCATGTACTTAGCACTATTGACTCATTTATTTCTCTATGTTGTAAGTACCTATTTAATTGCAATGACTCTGAATCAAAAACACTTTTATTTACGGGCTCTGGAAAAGGTTGAAAAATAAATAAAATTAATTTATTCTGGAAGTAAACACTTGCCAATCATTCAAAATATGTTTCTTCCATGATTTGTTGGAAGTTCTTAGTTTGCCTCTAACAGAAGGTAATTGCCATTATAAATGCTATCTGAAAGCTGCTCCCAACAGTATTAATAATTTTATGGTAAAAACTAAATGACTTCCATTTTATTCCCTAAGTTCTTATGCTTCCTTAAAATTTATTAATTGGAGGGCAGATTCTCCTCACACACTGAAAATTGAAATGATATCACTCTTTAACAGAGAATTAATCCATGTTGTAGGATATAGGTCTTTTTAACAATGTTGTTAACTGATTTCATTGATGACCTTAACTATCATCACTAATGCTTTACTAATCCATGCCATTTGCTCTGTAACTTTCTAGTCTTCTCCTCTTTGAATATGATTTGGCTACGTTACTTGCTCAGGCCAAAGTAACATTAGCAATTTTGACACAGGCAAAAACTTGAGAAGAAAGATAAGTGCATTATATGACATGGCCTGCTTTCTCTTGGATCTTTGCCATCAACTTGAGAAGAAGGAAAGAGTAGCCTACTGAAAGATGAAAGACTACATGGAGCAGAGTTAAATGATCTCAGCTGAGGCCATTGAAGGCTAGTCGGTTAATAACTTGCCCAACAGCTAATCACTTAGGAGTGGGAAAACAGCCAAGATCAGTCAAGGTCAATTCAGATCAGCTGGACCTCCAAGCTGACCCCCCCCCCCAAATTATGTAAGAAATAATGAATGTTTGTGATTTTTAGTCATTAATATTTGAAGTAACATGCCATATAGATTGCAACATATATTTAGCATAACTTTAACTGGTTGAAGTTTTCTCTTTCACAATTTTTAAATTTAAAAAAATGTGTTTTGTTTTTTAAGAAATAATGTTCATAGCAAGCCACTGGAGTTACTCCATAGGCAAAGTGAATTGCAAACCAAAAATACAAACACACACACACACATACACACACACATACACATACACACACACCAAACAAACAAACACACAAACAAACAAATACACACTGGGATTCTTTTTTCAATAGCTAGAGACTATTTTTCCTCCATACCAACAATGAGAGATCCTAAATCTAAATTGCATTACAGCCAAAATACAGACTATTGTAGACCATAAACTTTTTAAATTAAAAGCTTAAATATAAAACCTATAAATGCTGAGTCCACCAAAAGGTATAATTGATTACAAAATAAGAGTTAAAACATAACATAGTTATTTAATCAGTAATCTTATTTCCTCATTAAGGGACATTGCAAGGGTTAAATAAAATGTTTTGAAATCATTTGAAAAAAATTATAATAAAAAGGTGATAATTTAATAAATGCAGACTTTCTGACTGCTTCACCAAGTGTGTACTGACCCACAGTTCGTTATCAGGTGATGTGCTATGTTTGATGTTTATGTCACTTAGGCAATAAAGATGCACAAAACTGAACAGTTCTGTGTTCTGAATCATTCTGAACATTTGGGGAAAGAACCTGTAATTTGACACTTAGTTAAGAAATACAGTTTATATGAAAAAATATGAATTTTTTCTGTATGCAGCTAGATGATACCACTGTTGTTGGCTCAGCTGTCTTTTATACGTCAGGAGAGAATTGGGAGTCTCATTCTGCTAATTGCATGCACTGCAGTGAAATATATATATTAAATTCTAAAACAATGGCTCTTTTTCATATTTATGCAGTCTGTCTCTTTCTGAGATAAGGATAAATAAGAATTGTAAAAGTGAAGACCATTAAAAACCTTCTCTAAGACAACTATTTTTTTTTTCAGGAAACGGTTATGCGGTACCTCTTCTTTGCCAGCCACTGTGAATCTCAGACAAAGATTGCATAGGTGTCTTTTTAAATGTCCTATGGGAAGATATGCTTTTCTTTTAACTAACCACAAGGAAAATGTATAATTGGTGTTGAGGACCTGAATACAGCCAGCTGATTCTTACTCTGCTACTAATCTTAAATAAATTTCAACTCTCAAATTAAATGTATTCTTATGTAGAACAATAGGTCTTTCCAGTATTCATAGGATGCTGGTTATTTATCATCTTGAATTTTTTTTTCTTTGTACTTATTTTTTCTGCTTCCTTCCACCGTGTTGAATGGTATTACAGCCACATGTGCATAATACTTTCTCCATCAACCTGTGCTTCTTAGAGAAACTTTGTTGTTACTTTTTGTTACCTTTACAACGTTTTGAATCCAATTATTTATTTAGGTCATGAAGTTTTTGAAAAATAAAGTCTTAAATTTGAAACCCAGTTTTGTCACTGACTGGTTTCAAAGAACTTGAGAAAATTGTTTCCTCTTTTTAATTTTCAATTTCTAAATATGTACAAAATGGAAATAAAAATATTTGCTTACTTTATCTCACAAGTAGATATAATGGAAAAAAAATAAAATGATGCTTTGTAAAGCACTTTGTAAAGTGTTATAAAATGTGCGGCGTAATTTCCTTAATGATAAGGAATTAGTATTTTTTATATTGGTACATCTAATTTTGCATGCATTGCAGATTTCTAAATGGGAGCAAATTTGTCAAAGTAATAAAGGGTAAAATGTTATGATTGCTTCTAATCATTCATCCAACATCAATAATCACTATATTTTTCATGTACTTGGTAAGCTTAAGATGTTCTGAAATCCTTTTTTTGAGTGAAGCTGGATATTCTTGCCTCCTGGAGGACGGATTCTTCACTAATGATCTCTTTTCTTTGGGCTGCACAGGCTCAGATAGCTTTATTGTTCAGATAATAGTTTCCCATTCAGAGAAAAATAGGAAAGAAGAGTAGCTGAAATATCATTTGAAAAATTTCTACACATTTCTAAAATCGTGAAAAGTGATAGAATAAAAAGTCATGACTATAATTCTAAAATCACATCAGAGGTCTCTAAAGTGAATATGGTATAATGCCTTAATAATAAATAGTAGTATACTTTGAACATATTTCACACTTTAGGTTTACATTTGAAGGTGGAAAAACATGTGATACAATGACTCACAATTGCGGATTGAAAACAGTACAGGTATTTGTTGAAAACAAAGAAATCCATGTATTAGTGGACCCAGGCAGTTCAAATTTGTGTTGTTCAAGGGTCAACTAAAATTATTATTAACTTTTAAATTTTGTGTATCTAACTCTATAGTCTTATTCTTGAGGGCAGATATTGTGTGGTTCACTATGTGATCTTCAGCATGTAGCAGAGTGCCTCTATATATGAGTAAGTGTATAATGGGAATTTGAATGAGTTAATAAAATGGTGAATTATAATTTTTCTTTTTAAAGCTCTCAGGCATTTAGTTGAAAATTATTTACTCTAAACAACATTTTAAATATATATAATGCTGGAGAGTTTATTTTTTTCCTTTGACTTGACCTGTTAGTAAGTGATGTATCATTAAATGTGGCAATTTAGATTTACCAGATATTCTTAGATAACACTTCTCTGGATGTTTATATTTTTATATGATGTTATGTTGCAGCATTCCACTTTTAAAACCAACACATTCACATAAATACTCAAAGTATTTATTTCATTGGATTACGTAGCAAAAAATTTATTTAAAGATTGTTATCAAAAGTAAATTTAACCTTGATATATCATGTGGTTAGTGTGCAGAACTAAATTGAGTTCAAGCTACCAAGAACTATGAATGATCTGTATCTTTTCTTACTTACAGGCTAATAAGTAAACCTGCCCTAGTTTTGCAGATGCTGTCAGAAGACTTGAGATTTCTGGATCAGAGGCAAAGGTCTTTATTAATCATGGTACACAAGCCACATAAACTTCATTCTTGCATCAGTTCTCATTGTGCCGCAAATCCCATGGGAGCAATCCAGAGGAGCCTGGAGAATTCCATAGACAGTGAACACACCTGGCCTCTGTTTTACAGGGTGATACTCTTTCTTTTTGCACTACACAAATATTCTTACAAATATGGTCCAGAACAAAAACTGCCTCTGCTCACAAGCCATGCAAAAATATGAGACTCATAGAAAATTATCTTCTAGTGTGTTCTTCTCATACTAATGCAAATCTTGCATCTCATATTTTGATATAATTTTATTCATTTTTCAGAGTAGTACAGGTGTCAAAATATTTTTTAATTTCAATAGGTAAATTTGAGCCCACTAAATATTAAACCAATTAAAAAGTACGCTGTTTATTTGCACTCTTCTTGATAATAAAAATGGATAATGATATGAGGTTTTAAAAATGTCAGTTTCCCTTCTTTTAGATTATAATTCTAGAGTCCACTTGTAAAGTGCACTGTTGGATGATATAAGAATGGCATGTGGCCTAATCACAAAACAATAGTTTTATTGTAGAATCCTTAAACTTGCAGCAGTAATAAAGTTGACTTACAGGTGTACATCATATCTAACATGGAAAATCAGTTATATCCCTTATCCATTCTCAACATGTGCTGCTAGCTTTAGAAGAAAACTGATTCTAGGCCTGTTAAAGGCCAATTTTGCTTTAAATTTGAGAAACTTACTTTGATAGCATGACAGAGGTCAATAAATACAATTCAGGTTTCCAAAATCTAAACAAGAGAGTGAGGAGGACATTTCAGTAGGGTCAACACTTTGCTTGTCTGGTAGAAACCTAAATTAGAAATCCAATAACAAGGAGTTGAAATTAAAATTTATGCCACAAAATTCTTTCTTAAAATAATGAAGCAGATGGTTTACACACCAATATCAAATTATTAATGATCAAATAGTTTTATTTATAATTTGCTTCATTTATATTTGGTTGTGGATGAAGTTTTTCTGTGACAATTTTATGTGTCAAAATTTCTGTTTGGTAATTCCAGGTGCCAATGTAATGGAAAATACACGATACCTCTATTGCATTCGCTGTAACCCCATTTCTCATTCACAGGAAAAAAATAGGCGCCATTATTAAAATTTAAGGTCATGAAATGAAGAGATAGAATTATTTCTCTGATAATTCAGCATACTTATTCTAGTAATAAACTAACACAGATCTGAATAATTTGCCCAAAGACAGAGCAGGTGAAATCAAGAGATGACAAGATACCATATAACTTCCTAAAGCAGTTAATTATTTCACTCACCATCTTAATGCCTTTTTTTGTTTTTAATTAATTAATTTATTTTAAAAAATATTTCTATTGATTTCAGAGAGGAAGGGAGAGGGAGAGAAAGATAGAAACACCAATGATGAGAGAGTCATTGATTGGCTGCCTCCTGCATGTCCCCCACTGGGGATTGAGCCCACAACCCAGGCATGCGCCTTGACCAGAAATCAAACCATGACCTCCTGGTTTGTAGGTAATTGCTCAGCCACTGAACCATACAGGCTTGACTTTGTTTGTAATTTAGATGTCAACCTTCTATCAAGGAAATTGAGATATTTGTATTTTTTTTTCTTTAAAATGCTGCCTGGCATAGAATATGTGATAACAGTTATGACTAATCTTCCATCTGAGAACCAGGTGTTTCTACCAGAAAAAAAATAGATTATCGCAACTGTGGATTCAGAGGAAATAATGGTGCTTGAGTGAGGGCAGGTGGTGGGGGTGGGAGTGGGTAATATTCAAGGTGATTACAAAGAATAATGCTTTGGACTAGAGAAGTTGTAATGGCAGATGTGGTGATCTTTTAGTCAAAAGTGAAGTGCCATCAGAAATATCCCAGACCAAACTGTGAAACCTCAGTCTAGCGAGGGGACTGACGAAATTGAAGAGAGGTGACCAGGGGTCTCTGAAAGACACTCTACCCATCCAGAGATGTCTCTGTAGCCAGGGTAATGGATATGGAATTTAAATAGTAGGTGGCACTAGTCTTCCCTTAGATGCCCCTTTGATGCATGAGATAAGATGCAGGCATGTAAACCTGCTGCAGAAAAGAAAGGTTTGACACAATTGGCAGTTCTGGATACTGGCATGCTTCACCTGACTCACCTTACTACATCCTCACACATCCCAGGAGGTGGGCAAATTAATCCCATTTTACAGATGAGAAAACTGAGACTCAGAAGGATGAGTTCCCACTGCTAGAGCCCAGAGCCTGAGCCAACCTTGACTGACTGGATCTGTCCTTTCTAAAAAGGTGCTCAGCCCAATGGGTTCAATAAAAGAAACAAGACTTTGCAATAGGCCTGTTTTGATAGAGAATGTGAGGGCACAGTTTCATGATGCAGCTGAAAGAGTGGGTACAAATTTGAAATTTGGCATTGGGTGTGGGATAACAAATGGGAAGGAGAACCCCTTACTGAGCCTGTTCGGTGGATGGCTGGATTTCCTATTCCTTGAGGAAGCAGAAAAGGACATAATCTTTCAGTTCTCAGCACTTGTAAAAGTTCTCCATATAAACTTCATTCTTGCAACAGCCCTCCTTGTCCCCTAAGTCCCATGGGCCAATAGATGAGATGGGAAAGGAGTATAGTCCACTTCGAAATTAAAAGTATGGAAGACACAGTAACGTTTTAGAGGTTTGCTTCAATGAGGGCATACAAAATCTGTAACACATCAGAGGTAATCCCTACTTGTGAACAGAGAACCTGATAACACAGAGTTTAGGGATTGGGAATTATAGGGAAAGGTATTGAAGTAGAAACTATAAGAATTATGTGATAATGGGAAGTGACATATCTCTTGTCTCAGCATCATCATCTATAAAGTGGAAATATTAGTGATTGCCACATTATAATATTGAATGATGTGATTTGTAAAACATACTTACAAAGATGTCTGTAACACTGCAGTTGTAACATAAAGATTTATTGTTGTCATTATAATTTTAAATAGTTTAATAATTATACCTTATGATTAAGTACTGAAATTAAAACAAACCTGGAGCAAGGTAAAATAGTAACAAATCTTTTTATCAAATCTAAAGGGAACTATACTTATTGAACCCCAAATTATATTGCATTATAATCATGTAATTTCATGGAAACTAGGGCTAATAGGTTACAATTTACTAATGTGGCATCTAACATGAAGACCTAATCATAAGAGCACTCAGTAGGTAATGATGATGATGGGATAAAAAGAAGGGGTGGGAATAGGGGAGTAGAGAGTAACACAAGAACAAGGGAGAAGAAAACAGAAAAAGAAGACAAAAATCCCAGGTAAGTTCTACAAATCCACCTTAAAAAAATATATAGTTAAATCCATATATAAACAATTTTATTTATACTGTTTTTCAAAAAATTTAATTTGAGCTTTCCTTAAAAAAAAAAAGGCACATTTCCTCAGCAAATTTTAAATGATAAATTATAAGTTTTATTTTGTAACTTTTCTGGAACATAGCTGGTCTATGATCTGACTGATGATATAAGTATACAGAGTGCAGAAAAGTCTGAAGGTCATGTGTAAAATATTTATTTTCTGTGAAGACTTTGATTGAAACATAATAAAATATGCAGAGCATGAATTCCAGATGCAACTCAACTATTTTTCACATATCATTGATTAATCAAATATTTTTTGTGTTGTTTTGTACTTTTTAATTCTTACAGTGACATATTTATTATAGCAATATATACATATACATATAAATGTATGCATGTATACACACACACACATATATATATATATGTACATAAATACACATATACATCTTACCTAGTAATAGACAAACATGTAAACTGACCATACCCCCGCTATGCCACAGCCAATCAGGAGTGAATATGCAAAATAACCTGACAAAGATGGAGGGTTAATTTGCATATACAGCCAGAGAGTGGCGAGGAAGGGCAGGATATCTGCTATCAGGAGGAAGGGGCCAGTGAAGGGAGCTACAGCAGCGATGCTCCAGCAGGGAGTGAGGACTTGCCTGCTCCCATGCTTCTGGGCGGCTGGGAGCAAGGACTTGCGGGCTCCCAGATGGCCAGGAGTGAAGCCAGGGGAAGGAAGGCCTATGCTTGCATGGGCCTCAGCCCTCTAGTACAATGGGCCTCTAGTATATATATATAAAAGATATCACCCCTGGCCATGTAGCTCAGTTGGTTAGAGCATTGTACCAATATGCCAAGGTTGTGGATTCAATCCCCAGTCAGGGCATATATAAGAATCAACCACTTACACATGAAAACATGCTCAAAGTCACTAATTATCCGAGATATGCAAATCAAAACAACAATGCGGTACCATCTCACACCTGTCAGGATGGCTATCATTAAAAATCAACAAACAACAAGTGTTGGCAAGCATGTGGAGAAAAAGGAATTCTTATGCATTGCTGGTGGGAATGCAGACTGGTGCAGCCACTGTGGAGAACAGTATGGATTTTCCTCAAAAAACTAAAAATGGAACTCTCATTTGACCCACTAATCCCAAAAAACTGGAAACACCAATCAGAAAGGATATATGCACCCCTATGTTCATAGTAGCACAATTTACGATAGCTAAGATTTGGAAACAGCCTAGGTGCCTGTCAGCAGATGACTGGCTTAAAAAAACTGTGGTACATTACACAATGGAATACTATGCTGCCATAAAAAAGGAATTCTTACCATTTGCAGCAACATGGATGGAAATGGAGAACATTATGCTAAGTGAAATAAGCCAGTCAATGAAAGAAAAATACCACATGATCTCACGCATTTATGGATGATAAAGAACATTATAAACTGATGACCAAAAAGATAGATACAGAGGCAGTAAAGCATCATACTATCAAATTACAGCAGGAAGGTTAGGGAGAGGTAGGGGAGATAAATATCAACTAAAGGACTTGTAAGCATGCACATAACTATAACCAAAACACTGGGGGTTGAGGGAATAAATGAGAGTATGGTGGTGGTGGGGGGGAGGCAATGGTAAGATATGTTCACATATAATACCTTAATAAAAAAATGAGGAAAAAAGAATCAACCAATTAATACCTAAAAAAGTGGAATAGAAAAATCTATCTTTCTCTTTCTCTCTTTCTCCCTCTCTCTCTCTCTGTATAAAATTTAAAATGATATGGTCTTATGATGGTTTATTGATCTTTAAATTTCTTTTGCTTGCAATTTACTTGAGCATCCTAATGTGGAAGATTCACAGTGGGTTTTTTATATTAGGGAGGCCTAATCTCTTATTTTATGTACTGGCATTATGGTTTAGTAATTACTTGCCCTCAGAATTATAAAAAAAATCATATTAATCCAATTAAAATGACTATGAAAACTTAATTGTTTTGTATGACTTCTGATAAACTTCTCAATTTTATTCTAGTATAAAAACAAATTATCTCATGCTTAACAATTATGTGATTTCAAGAAAGAAATTGAGCTTCCTGAATCTCAGTTTCCCCTTCTTTAAAAGAAGATTAATACTTCATTTGAATAAATAGGTTCACATTAGTATATCTTCTATGATACTACCCATTACTAGATAAGCATTCATTACCTCAGAGGTATACAAAGTAAGAAGTAAGCAGAATGGCTAAAGCAAGGATTTTGAAATTGGAGCCTTGGAAAGAATTTGAATTTCATTCTGTATTTGCTGTATATGTTTCACAAGTTAACTGGCTTTATTGATTACTAAGAATAAAAATGCTTATGTTGCATGATACATGCACATGAACTCCCTGGTAAATTGCAAGTAATCGCTCTTATTGTCATTTGTAATTATATTCCAACTATCTATTTAGATTAATTAACTTCTACCTATGCTCTGAGAGCAATTCAGTCCTATATTCTATCCATTAAACAATGCAATACATTTTTTAAAAGTTTGTTCTCAGGGACTAAGTTTCACAGTAATTAAACAGTCATCAATACCTTTTCATTGTTTAGTGGTTGACAATTCCAAAATAATTAAGGAAAGTAGAAGCTCAATCTAAATATAGGTCTACAATCAGGTTTCCATTACTATTACTTATGAGGTCTCAATTAGGAACAGTTATTCAGATGACAGAAACTGTACTCAGTCATCAAAGATGAAGTCATCAGGTAAAATAAATAAAAAATGAATGCCTCTTTAATAATTAGTAATTAATGTATTCCCTTCCTCCAGATTTATAAACAAAGGGTATATACCAAAAAAAAAAAAAAAAAGGACTTTTAAACAGAAGTTTTAACTATATCTAGGAAAAAAATTCTGGTATTTTGCCTCTTTAAATCCTAAAATCTGTAAACACAAAAAATATTTAAAAGTCTATACAATTCCTTTATTATCATATTAAAATCATTATTGTTTCATTGTGAGCATATAACACCCTATAGCTCACTAAGAAATGTTCAAGTAACTGACAGTGGAATTAAACTATCTTCATTAGATCAAATAAACATTAAAATCAAATAGTACCAGTATTCTCCATTTAATCCAGTGCCTCTATATTTACACTATCATTATACTTCTGCTACCATCAACATTTTCCATAATTGCATGTGTATAAACTTTTTTAATTGGCTATCATAGCAATGCACTACGCTTTCCTTCTGTCAGTGTTATTTTATTATGTCACACCTTTTAAAATTGTTTGGATTCTGGCTGCCACTCAGCAATTGCATTTTCTTACTTCTCCCAGTAATTTGATTTTCAAAAGAGCAATTAATTCCCCTTTTTCTAAGTGTATCTTCAGACTTTATTACTTTATTATTGGAAAGTATGGAGAGAACTATATTCAATACTTTACAAACCTAATCTCATGTGTAAAAGTTTGTCATTCTCATTTTTTCAGGGAAGAAGAGGCTCCAAATCTCATTCAAACCCTTATATCTAGCTAAATACAGAGAAGGGCTTCCTAAGGCACAGCCATGGTCTTCACACAGCATCATTCATTCCCTATTGCCCTTCTTGGGTTGCCTTAGCTTAATACTTAAATCATGATGAAGAATGAAAGGTTATATTACCAAAGGTTTTTTTTAATCTTATGCATTTATCACTGATAAATATTTAAATACTGGAGGCCCGGTGCAGGAAATTCATGCATTGGGGGTTGGGAGGTCCCCTCAGCCCACCCTGCTCCTTCTCACAGTCCAGGAGCCCTCAGGGAATGTCCTTCTGAAGGCTTAGACCCACTCCCTGGGGGAGGAGTTAGGCCTCCCTCTGTGGGAGGGAACCAGGCTGATCAGGGGAAGGTGCCAGCCCCATCGCCCCATGCTTCTGCCACTGCCAGCCGCCGCAGACACCAAGGTGTTTGCATCAACAGACTCCAGTGCCTTCCCCAGGAAAAAACGACAACTTTCTTTAGGCATTTTCGAGATGTTTCTTTCATAGGATATGACATTACTTTCTTTCTTTCTTTCTTTCTTTCTTTCTTTCTTTCTTTCTTTCTTTCTTTCTTTCTTTCTTTCTTTCTTTCTTTCTTTCTTTCTAATCCTCACCTAAGGATATTTTTCCATTGATTTTTTAGAGTGTGGAAGAGAGAGGAAAAAACAGAAAGAAACATCAATGTGAGAGAGACACTTCGATTGGTTGTCTCCTGCATGAGCCCTGACCTGGGCTCCGGCCAGGGAGGAGCCTGCAATTTAAGTACATGTATTTGATCAGAATCAAACCCAGACCCTGTAGTCTGCAGGCTGAGGCTCTAACCATTGAGCAAAACTGGCTAGGGCAGGGTATGACATTACTTAGCCCCACCAGCAAGCGCACCTTCGTTTTTTCCTCAAGGAGTGAGGTGGAAAAACCTTTGATCACCCTCTTGGATTCTTATTACCCAAGTTACTAAGAACACTGCGAGTGGCATACAGGGAGCTTAGCCAATGAGCGGTCAGAAAAGGTGTTTCCTCTGCAGCTCATGTGCAGAGGTGGGACTGTGTCTCCCAGTGGGGGTGGGTTCCCCTGTGTATTATGTCTCTGCTCTGGGCCTTCCCACAGCCCCAGTGAGCCATGGGTGGCACACAGTCCCCTCCCACCCATCTGCACACACAGCTTCCTCCTGAATCAGTCATGACTGTTATAGTGTCCCAGATAATTTGCATATTACTGCTATATATACACACACACATACAGATGGATTTATGTCCCCAGTATTTCCTCTAAACATTTCTTTTTATAAACCTCATGAGATAAGAAAACCCCAAGGTTGTATTTGTGAAATCCATGTTGAGACCATTACATATTCATTACTTTTTATAATTTACATAGTTTGCAGGGCAAAATATCTATCAAGGGTATACATAAACAAGCTTATGTTGAAAAATACAAATTATCTTATTTGTTTATATTTCTTCAAGTAGGTCGTTTGATATAGAAAAAAAAAATCAAGGTTTCTTTACTGTAGTCTGAAAATACCCTTAGGCTAAATTATTTTGCTTTTTAAATTGATTTCAGAGAGGAAAGGAGGAGAGAGAAATGGAAACATCAATGATGAGAATCATTGATTGGCTGCCTCCTGACATGCCACACCAGTGATTGAGCCTGCAGCCCAGGCATGTGCCCTGACCAAGAACTGAAAAGTGACCTCCTGGTTCATAGGTGGACACTCAGCGGCTGAGCAACACAGGCTGGGTGGCTTTGTGTTTTATTAGTTTTTAATTGTCATTTTTGTAAACATACATCCATTCTAATTATTCCAATCATTCTAATTTTATTTTAACCTGTATGTGTTAATAACTTAAATTAATGGCCACCAAACAATCATGTATTTAAAATTTTTTTTATTTTTAGGCTCTTTATAAAATGAATTATGATTATTGTTGTCAGTGAAGATTGTGTACAATTTTTATATTGGTTAAATGAGTCTGTCAGAATTTTACTATGAATTGTTACTTTATCATTAAAACATTCTCCATGTAATTTTTGATAACAGTTACTATAAATTCACTTTAGGTTCCACATTTAACCAGTCTATTCCTTTTTCCTTGTTACATATTTTTTATAAAATAAAATGATATAAACACAGTATTGTATTCTGTACTTAAAATGACTGATTTCTGGCAAGATATGACATTTCAGTTCAATGACAGATAGCTATCTGTTTCTATTAAAGAAAGTGCCACTTTTCTTCATTAACTGAACTTCTAATAAGAACAGAGCTATGGCCGAAACCAGTTTGGCTCAGTGGTAGAGCATGGGTCTGCGGACTGAAAAGTCCCAGGTTCGATTCCGGTCAAGGGCATGTACGTTGGTTGTGCGCACATCCCTGGTAGTGGGTGTGCAAGAGGCAGCTGGGCCATGTTTCTCTCTCATCGACGTTTCTAGCTCTCTATCTCTCTCCCTTCCTCTCTGTAAAAAAATAAATAAAAATATATTAAAAAAAAAAAGAACAGAGCTATGCAGAATATTTTGCATTCTTTGCTAAAAAAGCTTTAATTTAATTTATTTGAGGTATTTCACATGGTAAAACTCTCAAGGACTATTTATATATTTCAAATTTATTATTTTTTAAACTAATTCACGTAAACAGACAATTAATTTTGGAAGAGAAATTTGTAAGTGATGAAAAAGATTTTAAGACTGGAATGGCAAAAGTGAAATTTTCCAATACTGGTTATGTATGACAAATAAATATGTAGGAAAATAAATACTTCCCCATAAGAGTTAAGATAGCTATAAGCAATTAAGAAAATACATATGAAGCAATTACTAAAGAATAACAGCAATCATCTGACTTGTACTTTGAATTGCCCTTTGCATGGCAAACTGGAGGGTGGACCTCTACTCCATAATTTACTGCACTAAATGTGCTTACTTTTTAAAAATGTTTCTTATATTCATAGGACACTATATGTGTTAATTTTTGAAAACCTAAATGACTTCCAATTCTGAAATTCAGAGATAAGCACTTTTATTTTTACATTTAATTTTTTCTCTGTATGTATGTGGCCATAGATATACCAATGTAATTTGTTTTAGATTTTGAAATTTGGGATATCTTCTGATATAATAATTTAGAGAATAATTAGAAAACACATACCATTATGTGCACTTTAAATTTGATAAATATATGCTATATTTATTTAATTCTCATATATATATATATATATATATATATATATATATATATGCTTAGTAAAAGTTACTGTGTGCTATAATAGTAAATAGAACTACAGAATTTCAGGAATTGATGTCTATTGTTCTTGTAACCATATCACATTAAAAAACTTTCAATATAAGTTAATTAGTTTTTGTATGCTCATTATGTTAAAGTGCTTGTAGACCTCCATTCCAAAAATTTTGCACTGCCTGAGAAGCAAAATTCCATCTACTACTTTGCAGCAAGTATTTAGATTACAAGAAAGAGTAATGAAGATTAAAATAAGTATTCTCTCTTTTAATCTGCTTTTTCACTTTGCTGTATATTTTTTTATTATATTAGTGTCTGTAGTATATTGTTGATTTTGAATTTGTTAGTTGTATTTCAGTCCTATGCAGAAATCTAATGTAGTTTAGATTGGAAAAAAGCAGAGAAGCAGGTGTTGTAGAGAATCACATGCAAACTGTATGGGGCCTCCTTGGCCAGTATCACAGCAGCAGTTGGGACTGTTAAGAAATACCTTCTTGCCATTCTAGCTCCTCTATGACTATCAATGACATGTAGTTTTTTTCACTTTGGAATAAAAGGATAAAATATTTATTATATGAAGATAATAGTCTTCAGAAAGTTCTTTTTAGTCACATGCAAATTTAAAGTCTTAATAACTTAACTGTTGTCTATGTTTATCAGTTTTTAATACCAGTATTTTCAATAATTTTAGGAAATATATTTTTATGAAGTATCTTTTATATGAAACACAGGAACTCAAAAAACCTTAATGGTTAATCATAAGGCATTATTTTTTTCTAATTCACCATATTTTATATCTATTATAGTGCTTAAGAGGCATAAGTAGTGTATAGATAGATATTTTCTCATGTGGATATTATCAAGTACTTTTTGGAAGCATTAAAATGTAATTAGCCAGTTTGGCTCGGTGGATGGAGCATTGCATTGGCCTGCAGACCGAAGGGTTACAGGTTTGATTCAGGTCAAAGGCACATGCCCGGGTTGCAAGCTCAATCCCCATTTGGGGGCATGCAGGAGGCAGCCAATCTATGATTCTCTCTCATCATTGATATTTCTATCTCTCTTTCTCCTTCTTCCTTCCTCTCTATAGTCAATAAAATATATTAAAAATGTAATTAGCTAAAAATCACATAATTTCTATCCTATATATTAAAAAGCATACATTCATATCTGAAATACAAATTATTATTAATAAAAGTTTGAATTTATATTGATACTATCATATACGTATCATTTGGAAATGGTTTTATGCCAATTTAGGCCAAAATCATTCATTTTTAATTCAAATCTAATACACAAAGAAGTTTCTTTATTATTTATTCATTGAATTTATTGGGGTGACATTGGTTAGTAAATTTATATAGGTTTCAGGTGTATAATTGTATAATACATCTTCTGTATATTGTATTGTATTATATGTTCACTATCCCAAGTCCAGTCTCCCTCCATCAGCATTCATCCCCATTTGATCCTCTGAGTGGAAACATTCCTACACAGACAAAATGGTATGCCTTTGGAGACAACAAACTTGGTTTTTAATTCTGGCTGTACTTCTAGCTTCCGTTGCATGATTTTGATTAAATTGGTCTCAGCCTCAGTTTATCTTATGCAAATGAGAGAAAAGCACCTTTCCTTAGATGTTTAACATGATTAAAGGAGCGAATTAAATATAATGCATTAGCACTGTCTCTCATGTTATAGGTGCTCAGGAAATGTTAATTTCCTTATTTTTTATTTACAAATTTGGTCTGAAAATCAATAATTTCTAAGTTTTGTGTTGTAGGAACATTTTACTTAAGGACAAAACAAGAATAAAAAACTAAATTTCAAATACCAATGGATCCTGATAAGTCTACAGGTCTTCTTAAGTATAAAAGGAGAAATACCATCTCAATGATAAAAAATGACTTAAAGGAAAGATACAAATGGAAGCTCCATGTTTAAAATTATGCCTAAGGAAAAAAGTAATACATAAAACATAGTATCAGAGTCTAACTATTTTACTTCCTTGAATTAACCAAAGATGAATGACAGCCATGTTACTTTTAATGTGCAGAGAGATGCCAAAAAAGAACATTTGAAATCACTTTAGTCCATTAAGTATAAGATTAAATCCCAATGAAGTTTAAGTTTGAATTTTATAATGCATCTTAATCTGAAACCTCAACTTCTAATTAGTAATTTATTCCTTTTGACTTCCTCGAAGAAGGTTGGCCTTGCCAATATTATGCCCTCAATCACAGTCTGTCACTTATTCATTGCTGGTGCCCAGATCCAGACTACTAATGGACAGCCACATTAGTTGCTGCCTGGGTATACCACAACATCACTAATCTCCAGAAATTGCAAAGCTCTCTATGTTATTGTTTGTTTAGCCTATTCAACTAAAAAATGTTAGTATGCAAGTATCATTTTAGTCCTTATTATATGGTTACCCAATAGAGTGTAGTAAGCGGAGGGTTTGGAATTTAGTGAAAGAGCTAAGGCAATATGTATATCGATATGTTAAACAAAGTGAAAGAAGTGATATTGATAAAACTTTAATTAAATCTAAGTTTTTTTGTTTGTCTTTTGTTTTCTTTCTAAACATCAATGACGATGCATCTAGGTGACAAAACCCTAAGGCTGTCTAACCTAAGTCCCAGCACAGTTTCTCCCTCAATCAGTTTTTAAATGTATTTTTATTGATTTCAGAGAGGAAGGGAGGAGAGAGAGATAGAAACATCTGTGATGAGAGAGAATCATTGATCAGCTGCTTCTAGCACTCCCCCAACTGGGATTCAAGCCAGCAACCAGGCATGTGCCCTAACCTGAGTGGCAGTCAAATCGTGATCTCCTGGTTCCTAGGCAGATGCTCAAACACTGAGCCACGGCAGCTGGGCAACCCTTGATCATTGTATATGAGCGTAACCAATGGACACATATGGGGTGAAGGCATGTGCTGGGGGTGGGGGCAGGTGGGAAGAGGTCAAGGGGGGGAAAGGAGACTTATGTAATATTTTAAACAATAAAGAATTTACATTTTAAAAATAAAATGAAAAAAATTATATATATATATATATAAAATAAAAGTGGTCTCTGAGCCTCTGGGACTTTTTGTTGAGCCCCTTGGGCCCCTCTTGGCAGTAAGATGGCTTGCGATTCACCAATCAGTGTCACTTCATGGGGAAAAATGAAAATGTGGGACAGGCAGCACTTTCTCTAATGTGGCTTCTGGCTTATATTTTTGTACTCAGTGACTAAATGTTGTATGTTACTTTCAGTTTGGCTTGTGGTATCAATCAGTTACCATGACACCTGGCAGCTTAGCACTCTCCAGCTCAGCTTAGCCCTTGAAGTAATCTACCTTCTTTGAGCCTTTCTTATTGGCAAAAGTGGGATAGCAATACCTTTCTCATCATAAGTATGAGAGATGATATAAATGGATTCCCTAGGATAAAATTGACATTCAGTAACGGTGACCTCAAAATCATAATCACACCCTGGTTTGTTTGGCTCAGTGGATACAGCATCAGCCTGTGAACTGAGGGTCCCAGGTTCGATTCCAGTCAAGGGCACATGCCCAGGGTTGCAGGCTTGATATGACTAGGGGCATGCAGGAGGCAGCCAATCAATGATTCTCTCTCATCATTGATATTTTTATCTCTCCCTTTCCCTTCCTCTCCAAAAATCAATAAAAATATATATTTAAAAAAATCATAATCACACTGGAAACATGAGGGATCTCCAAAACAGTAACAGTGATTGAACATATGAATCATTTTATACTTTGATATGTAAATTTTTATAAATATGGATAATAAATTATTTGTTTCTTCAAATTACCCATCCTATATAATGAAGAGGTAATATGCAAATTGATCATCACTCCAACACACAAGATGGCTCCCTGCAGGGACATAAGATGGCCTTCGGCTTCCATATCCTATAAGATGCAGTGTATGGCTAATTTTCCTACAAATGTCAGGTGGTCATAATAATCTGGAAATTCAGTGTATATCAGTTTGTCCCATGCTTCCTTCCTTTGAGTCTTATTTTGTTGGTCAAATCATTTTGTTCATTAGATTCCACAAATAAGTGAAACCATGTGATAAGATTCTGACACAAAATATTTCCAACATTTCTATAACACACTTTTGTTCAATAACAAACAAATGAGCAAACCTTAAGCAAATTAATTCTTTACAGGCCAAGTTAATAATTTATCTGATGCACCCAGGTATTTTTCAGTATTGATTTAGATTTAAGGTAATTCCATTCCCCACTAATCTTGTAGTAAGATATACTCTGGTCATGGGTTATTTAATTCTGTGCTTCCTGAATATAATTTATCCATTTTAAGCTTCCTAAAATGCCCCTATAATTAAAATTTCTGCAAATTTTTTAGAATTATGATCTTATATTTTATTCATCAAGGTCAAAAATTGAACTCACCTAATACTTTTTTGAATCCACTAATTCATATTTTTTTTCTTCTATCAATAATGATGTGACCTATAACACTAATTTGGCACATACTATGCTTTTTATGTATTTATCAACATAACTATTATTTAAAGTGACATATAGCTTTATTGGACATACATAATAAACAAAGTATTTTGACTTGACAACTCTAATAAATTAAAATTTTTAAAGCATATTTCATTTATTCATTTAACAAGTATAATTTTAAATTTATACTGAAATAAGATTAGTAATAAAAGCAAGCTGTGTATGAAATGTCAGCATATCACTGAAGTGAGAATTCAGGTAAAACATTTCCTTTAAGTCTTGGTTTATTCTTGACTTATTCTGTTCATCTTTTCCCCTAAACTTACCTCCAAATTAAAAATACATTGAGTTTATATAAGATTTATTTTAATTTGTGGCAAGGTCAACTCCAACTTCAACAAAAATAACACTTTTTAATTGATTGACATTGAACTGAAGAGGGGCAACCTTTTTTTTATAGATAAAAAGTTTCAAGTAAACATGGTGGCAACGGTATATTTAGACATTGGTGTTTACTTTTTCCAAGTCCTAAAAATTTATATTCTTTAAAAGCTAACATTTAAAAAAAAATCTTTATTGTTGAAAGTATTACATATTATATATCCCTTATCCCTCTCATTGACTTTTTCTAGCCCACCCCACCCCAGCCCTTCACCACCCTATTATCTGTGACTTGGGTTATGCATCTATTCATACACATTCTTTGGTTGATCTCTTCCCATCCACCCACACACATTTCCCCCCCCCAAATAAATGGCATGACCATACATACCTTTCTGTTAACATAATTGAATTCTTTTCACTATTCCACAGATTATAGCTTATATATTCTTCTCTATGAATTTGCATCAGGGAAATATGTTATGTACTATTAAAAGTCTGAGATATAAAGAACATATTCTTATCAATTATTTTTTTTTACTTTTCAGTGAGAAGGTAAATATTAAATATTCTTATAAAATAGTCATTGATGTTTTATATACTTTAAATTTTTATTTAAAAGTTGTTTTTTTAGTCCTATATTTAGATAAAATAGGATAAAGCCCAATGAGCAAATGAACAAGGGGATTTAAATAAGTCCAGAAGGAATGGAGTAAATATTCCTGTGAGGAAAGGAAAACTAAATCGTATTAATATTTTAATGTATCTATGGTATTAGTATAAAGATGTAATGTTTTATATAATTTTTTTCACAGGTCTGTATGGCAAGTTTCTGAAGTGTCTTTTATTTTTCTACAAAGAAGAAGGTTATGATTAAGAGGGATTTCATATCCTGCCACCATCCAGCTCCCTAAAACATGATAGAGCGATGACTGAGATATTTCATGCGTGCATATCTCTGTGAGACCAGGAATTATGGTAAGGTCTCTAAATGTCTTAAAAAGGCAGAAATATTTAAGGTCCTGCCACCCCTACCCCACAAAAAAAGCAAAAAAAAATCCACCTGTCCCTAATGTCAAATTTTATCATCAAATATTAGCTGACTCTTGTATTCAGTTAAATTATAGGAAGTAAAATGTTCATATTTCCAAAATATCATGCTAGAATGTGTAGGAACCAGTGATATATGAAGCTTAAAATATATCTGAAGTATAATTTTAAAAGAGTCAACAATTCTCATACAAATATAAAATGAGCATGAGATAAAGACTTATTTAGCTCCTTAATAAAGAAACCAGTAAGATGGCAAAGCTATCTCAAAGTAAATTTGAGGAGGAGTGACTTACATAATTTAGGGGCAGAATGCTGAAATAATTCTGTTGTTAAACATAAAATGGCTAATGTCTTAAATGCCAATAAAACAATTATTTTGTAGTTATATTTTCTATGGAACATAAATTATTTGCATCTTTTTGGACAATATATGCACAAGTTAGCATACATAATCAGAGATTCTGTGCCCTAATGAATGGAGTGTTTAACCATACTCTGATATGACTTTGAAAGATATGACCCTGTTATATATCTCTATAATGTCATTGATACATCATGTCAAGCAATTAACTCTAAAGCATTAGCCAGAAAATGGCCCTCTAATTACCTAACCCAGAAAATGAACCAATGGATCACTGCAACAATGCTTATCTCAATTTTTTACTCTCTAAAAAATAAGTTGTCCTTGTTTGTCTTATACACATGGTGGCAATTCAATGGCAATTGTCTTTATTTTGGATGCCCCAGTTTTTCAGTCCAAATTAAAATAAATCTTATACCTATCAACTTTAAATCATAGATTATAAAATACCTCCCTGCCATAAACTCATACATATTTGCTGACTTTTTGTAAACACCAATTGATAAGTTGTTGAAGAAGCACATTCAAGTTAAATAGGTCATCATGGAATAGAAATGAATAAATGAGAGTGGTATTAATATTCTCTTTCTGAACAATTGCTGGTTTATTATTTTTAGGCAAAAGTAATAAAATCACAATCCATTTTTGTCATTGGAAAAAAGTTTTATGAATTATAAGCATGTCTGTATAAATATACTTGCATGTTGGTCATATATATTTGAGAATGTTTATTGGAGTTATTTACAATATCATAAATATAACTAATTTTAAAGAGGAAAAACAGTAATTTACAAGCAATGCCAATTAATAAGCTTTATTAATATAACTTTGACTTAACACACCTCTGCATCAAGTTCCTATAGTGAGAAAAAAATGTGTCATTTATTAACAGTTTTTATTCCCTTGTCTAATTTTAATTGTGTATACGGTTCAGAAAAAAAATGTATCAAAAGTCTCCTACCTCTGCTAAAACCTTGCTAATTAAACAGAAATAATAAAGACAAATCATTGAAGGGACATCAAAATTCGATAGTTTACAACTTCTTTTCAGTAAAATATTATACTAGACGTATCAGTTAACAACATGAATTTTTTTCAATAGATGGAGTTACACATATGTTGATATATATGCAATTTGATATGTATGCTATTTTATTGTATTGAAAACTGGCTTCAAAACTTCATATTTCAAATTTTTGGAAGGTGTTAAAATCATAAATATTTTTATGCCTAACAATGTCAAATTTTATGCCAAAAAAAGAGCATTTCCTGAAAGTTTTAATTCATTACTTTATTTTGAAGAAAAGTGCTACTAAATACTTTAGGAAGCTTATGGTGAACATGCTCCATCTCAAAATACTTGTGAACAATGATTTAAATGCTTTAAAAGTGAAAATTTCTATGTGAAAGACAAAGAATGTCCAGGTCAACCAAAAAAATTGAAGACTAGCAATTACAAGCACTATTGAATGAAGATGCATGTCAAACTCAAAAACAACTGCATAAAAATTAAACATTGCTCAGCAAACAATTTCTGATTGTTTACAAGCAATAGTACAGATTTTAAAGACAGGAAAATGGGTGCCACATCAACTGAACTAAAGACAAATGGAAAACCAAAAAGTCAGGAGTAAAATGTTGCTTCAATGGCATGAAAGAAAGTCTTTTTTTGCATAGAATTGTGACTGGAGATGAAAAGTAGATTCATTTTAAGAATCCCAAACCCACAAAATCATGGGTTGTTCTTGATCAACCATCACTATCTACTGCAAGGCCCTATCCCCTAGTCAAACTCCAGGTGGAGGGGATAATTTACATATTAGGCTTTTATTATATAGGATTGTTACTGAGCAAAAATATCTGTTTATTTAGATCAAACTCTAACTTCTGTTCTTTAAACAAAAGGAAAAAGATGAGAAAAATAATAGTTAACAGCTATGATTACAATGATTACGTAGTTATCTTTTTACATTAAAAATTCTCCATCTTTTATGCCTTTCAATATATTAGAAGATTTTTTATTTTATATGATATAATTGTTGATATTTGGAGGAAATTCCAATATAATTTTCCCTTTGTATTTTAAAAATAAAATATGTAGTGGATATCTTTCTCACAAAATGTGCATTTAAAGGTTAGGAAGAAAGTGAACTATAATTAGAGTCAACTATGAAATGAATTGTAGAGACTTTTGAGTGTTTGTAAGACCAATTGGCATAAACTATATATCCTTCAAATGGTGCTTGCTATTCTCCTTTGCTATGAAGCTGATAACTTGCTTAAAGTTGTATGTATGTATTATTTGTTTAAATTATAATTCTACCTGCATACACAGACCAAAAAGACTGGAGAAAGATAAACTACAGAGAAACACAAAATTATTATTGAAATTATGCAGTTAAAAAATCAACATAAGCATCATCTTGTGTGTGTGTGCGTGTGTGTGTGTGTGTGTGTGTGTGTGTGTGTGAGTGTGTGTGTGTTGGTTTATATAGATCTTATATTGTGAAATAAATGAGTTAATATATTTTTAAATTAAAATGTATGGTAAGTATTAAGTATTCATTCAATGTTATCAGTATTATAGGCTACAAATGTAAATTTATCACTCTATAACCAAATGCAAAAAACAAGTTCTGTATAATACATCATGGGGCAAAAGTAGGTCTACAGTTGTTCAGATAGAAAATAAATAAATAAATAAATAATACAAGAATAAACTCTTTTCAGTGTACTCTCAACTGTTAACCTACTTTTTCCCCTACCCTGTACATTGAAGCTATTTATTAATCTATTGCTTTGTTTACTCTTAGATATACTGATGGTCTGTCACTTCACTGAATGCACCATGCTATCTTGATGACTTTCCCAAAACTATGATACCTATTTGACACTCCTTCATCTAGCTATCATCCAAACCCCAAGACCAGTTAATCTTTAAAGTTCTTCTATAACTCTGAAAACTTAAAATATCTGTATACAAAATGTACAAATGCACACATTTATGAAACAGTTGCATATTGTATTATTAAATATAATAGAGTTGTTGTTTTTTTATTCCTTCAACCTGTGAGATTTTCAAGACTAAAATGATGTCTCTTGTAAGTATGTCCTCAGCATTTATCTGAGTGCCTGAAAAAAGATAGCAGTGAAATCAATGTTTGTTGAATGCACGAAGATTATACAATGGCCAAAATTTTGCTTCCCTTCATGCTTTGCTTACCTCCCCTTTACTGCATATAATAGATTACATTGAAGCTGTAGTAGAAAATCAATATGCTTAATGAGAAATGTTATTAAAGAAATTGAATCTGGAAATTGTTGAGCTGTACTAGGCTTAAGTGATTGATTGCCAATAAACATCAGGTGATTTATAATCCAGCATGTGACTACAGTAAGTAAATAAAATCCCTGATAAAGTTTTAAATAGTAAAAAGTCTCCAAATAAACCCAATATAGCAGTCCCCCTTATCTGCGGTTTCAGTTTCTGCTGTTTCAGTTATCCACGAATAACAGTTGTCCAAACATATTAAATGGAAAATTCAAGGGAAAAAATCCTAAGTTTGAAATTGTACACCCTCTGAGTAGTGTGATGAAATCTCATGCCTTCCCACTTCATCCTGCCAAGGATGTGAATCATCCCTTTGTCCAGTGCCCATGCGGTATATGTTACTTGCCTTTTAATCATTTAGTAGCTGTCTCAGTTATCAGATTGACTGTCATGGTATAGTTGCTCTGGTGTTCAAGTAACACTTATTTTATTTCGTGATAGCCCCAAAATGCAAGAGTAGTGATTCTGGAAATTTAGATACGACAAAGAGAAGCTGTAAAGTACTTCCTGTAAGTGAAAATGTAACTACAATACAATAAGATATTGTGGGAGAGAGACTGCATTCACAAAACTTTCATTCCATGTATTGTTATAATGGTTTGATTTTATTATTAGGTATCATTATTAATTTGTTACTATCCCAAATTTATAAATTTAACTTTATTATAGGTATGAAGGTATAATAAAAATAATTATATAGAGAGAGTTTGGTACAATTGATGGTTTTAGGCATCCACTGGGGGTCATGGAACAAAGTAAAGGAGGAGGGAATATGGTAATGCATAATTACAAATATAAAAAATAGCACTATGTCATTTGTTATTTGTACTTTAAAAATGAACTCATATGTGTCAGTACAGTGCTAACATGAAGTTAAATAAGCAAAGGTCTTTGTGCTAAGAGTTTCTAGTTCATAGAAGAAAGACAATAATATTCATGGTTTTATTATTATGCAACATGTACTACATTTACTGAACAAAGAACTTTTAAGAAGTCAAATTTAGTCCTAAGAAGGATTTGTCTATTCTTAAAGGATGCACTGGATTTAAGCAGATGACAGGGACAAGGGAAAATTTTTCCATAGAGAAAGGAATGTGTTCAAAACTGGTGTTAGTTTAACAAGACTTTGGAGAGGCTGTAGTAAAAAGTGAATATGTGTAAATACAAGGAAGATTTAATAGAGAAACAGGCATCATAGATCAAGCCAAAAATTTTTTTTAATATATTTTATTGATTTTGTACAGAGAGGAAGGGATAGAGATAAAGAGTTAGAAACATGGATGAGAGAGAGTCATCATCAGCTGCCTCTTGCACACCCCCTACTGGGGATATGCCCTCAACCAAGGTACATGCCCTTGACCAGAATCGAACTAGGGACCCTTCAGTCCCCAAGTCGATGCTCTATCCATTGAGCCAAACCGGTCTTGGCCCAAGCCAAAATTTTTTAATCTTTTTTTTTTCTCCTAAAAGCTACAAGAAGCCATTAAAGGATTTTAAAGAGTAAAACGAAATGGTCAGATGTAAATTTATGAAGATTTATCTGGCTGTAATAGGAAGTGCAGGTTTATTTTTAAATGTATATTTTTATTTAATTTATTATGTTACATTGATTAATTAAATAGGTTTCAAGTGCACAATTTTATAATATATCATCTGCATATTATATTGTGTGTTTGCCACTCATAGTCTAGTCTCTTTCTGTCATCATTTATTTCCCCTTTACTTTCTTCTACTTGCCCACACCCTGCTTCTCTCTAGCAATCACTATGGTATACTATTTGTGTCTATGAGTCTTTTGGAAGTTGTGTGTGTGCGTGTGTGTGTGTGTGTGTGTGTGTGTGTGTGTGTGATCTTAATCCTTTCACCCATTTTACACAGGCCCCTTCCCCCCACATATTACAGCTGTCAGTATGTTCTCTGTATTCACATATAAGTGAAATCATATGGTATTTGCCTCTCTGACTAGCTTATTTCACTTAGCATTAAATGTTCTAAGCCCATCCATGATGTCACCAAAGACAAGATTCCCTTCTTTATAACAGGATAGAGTAGTATACCACAGCTTTTTATCCACAAATCTACTGATAGGTACTTGGGCTACTTATATATCTTGATTCAATGAACACAGAGATGCTATATTTCTTTGAAGCAGTGTTTTGTGTTTCTTTGGATGTACCCCAGAAATGGAACCTCTGGGTCATAAGGCAGTTCTCAATTTTTAGAAGAAATTCCATATTGCTTTCCACAGTGGCTGCACCAAGCTGCATTCCCACCAACAGTAGACTAAGGTTCCTTTTTCTCCACACTCTCACCTATACTTTATATTTGTTGATTTATTGATAATAATTTTTGACAGGTGTGAAGTGATATCTCATTGTGGTTTAAATCTACATTTCTGTGATGATTAGTAACATTGAATATTTTTTCATATGTCTATTGACCATTGTATGTCCTCTTTGGAGAAGTGTTTATTTAGCTCTTTTGCCCATTTTTTAACTGTATTGTTAGTGTTTTGTTTTTTTATGTTGAGTTGAGTTCTTTATGAATTTTGTATATTAACCACTTATCAGATATATCATTGGCAAATATATTCTACCATTCAGTGGTTTATTTATTAATTTTGTTGATGGTTTCCTTTGCTGTGCAAAATATTTTAGTTTGATATAGTCCAACTTGTTTATGTTTTCTTTTGTTTCCCTTGCCCAAGAAGTTATATAGAAAAAATATTGCTATAAGAAATGTTTTGGATTTTATTGCCTATGTTTTCTTTAGAATTTTTGATTTTGAATTTTACATTTAAGTCTTTAATCCATTTTTAATTTATTGTGTAGATTCAAGTTTGTTGTATAGTTTCACTTTTTTGCATGAATATGTCCAATTTTCCCAATACCATTTATTGAATAGACTATTTTTGCACCATTGTGTGTACTTGTCTCCTTTGTCAAATATTAACTATAAAAGTGTGATGCATCACATACACAAAAGGAAGGATAAAAATCACATCATATTAACAGGAACAGGTGCAAAAAGAAAAACATTTGAAAAAATTCAGCACCCATTTATGATAAAATCTCTAAGCAAAGTGGGAATAAAGGTAACATACTTCAATATAATAAAGGACATATATGACAAACCCACAGCCAAGATCATACTAAAAAGACAAAACCTAAAAAATTTCCCTTAGGATTAGGAATATGACAGATGTCCAATTTCAGTTCTCTTATTCAAAATAGTACTGAAAGTTAGTCACAGCAATTAAATGAGAAGAATTAATAAAAGGTATTTAAATTAGAAAGAAAGAAGTAAAACTCATTATTATTTGCAGAAGACATGATACTCTATATAGGAAATCCTAACAATTCCAAAAAACAAACAAACAAACAAAAAAAACCTAGTAGAACTGCCCTACCTGGTTTGCCACAGGGGATGGAGCATCAGCATGCAGACTGAAGGGCCCTGGGTTCGATTCTGTTTGAGGACACATACCCAGGTTGCATGCTAGATTCACAGTAGGGGGCATGTAGGAGCAGCCAATTAATGATTCTCTCTCAACACTGATGTTTCTACCAGTATCTCTCTCTCCCTCTCCCTTTCTTTCTGAAATCAGTAAAAACATATATTCATAAAAAAAAACAAAAACCAAACAAACAAAACTATGAGAACTGATACCTGAGTTCAGTACAGTAGGAGGATACAAAATTAAAAATCAGAAATCTTTGGCATTTTTATTTATTTTTTATTTTTTAAAATATATTTTATATTTATTTCAAAGAAGGAAGAAAGAAAGCAAGATAGAAACATCAATGATGAGAGAAAATCATTGATCGGCTGCTTCCTGCATGAACACACTGGGGATCAAGCC
The DNA here is from genome assembly GCF_964339955.1 of Pipistrellus hanaki. Classification (NCBI taxonomy): domain Eukaryota; kingdom Metazoa; phylum Chordata; class Mammalia; order Chiroptera; family Vespertilionidae; genus Pipistrellus; species Pipistrellus hanaki. Next base: position 56,682,555 of record NC_140507.1, on the reverse strand, counting down.
TATAATCCAGGCATATGCCCTGTCTAGGAATTGAACCTTGACCTCCTGGTTTATAGGTTGACACTCAACCATTGAGCCTCACTGGCCTGGCAAAAATTGGCGGCATTTTTATACACTGATGATGAACTACCAGAAAGATAAACTAAGAAATCAATCGCATTTACAAACAACAAAATAATAAAGTACTAAGAAATAAATTTAACCAAAGATGTAAAAGACCAGTACTCAGAAAATGATAAGGTTCTAAAGAAAGTGAGGAAGACACAAATAAGTGGAAGCATATACCATAACCATGGATGAGAAGACTCAACATCATTCAAATGGTCCATACTACTCAAAGCAATCTATACATTCAACACAATTCCTATCAAAATACCAATGGCATATTTTACCAGTATAGAACTAGAATAAATATTCCAAAAATGTGTATGGAATCAAAAGACCTTGCATAGCCTCAGTAATCTTGAAAAAGAAGAAAGTTATAGGTATCACATTACATGATCTTAAACTGTACTACTAGGGCATAGTAATTTAAAAAAACAACAACATAGTAATGGTATAAAAACAGGCATAAACATTGTGTCCCCATAAGTGTATGCTGCTGATAGCTCAATTTTGAAAGTCAAATACGTATATGTATGTGTGTGTGTATATATATATATATATATATATATATATATATATATATATATATACTTCTATTGATTTTTTTTCTTAAATATATTTTATTGATTTTACAAAGAGAGGAATTGAGAGGGACAGAGAGTCAGAAACGTCGATGAGAGAGAAACATCGACCAGCTGCCTCTTGCACACCCCCCACTGGGGATGTGCCCGCAACCAAGGTATATGCCCTTGACCGGAATCGAACCCGGGACCCTTCAGTCTGCAGGCTAACACTCTATCCACTGAGCCAAACCGGTCCCGGCCTTCTATTGATTTTTTACAGAGAGAAAGAGAGAGGGATAGAGAGTTAGAAACGTCAATCAGCTACCTCCTGCACACCTCCTACTGGGGATGTGCCCACAACCAAGGTACATGCCCTTGACCGGAATGGAACCTGGGACCTTTCAGTCCGCAGGCCAATGCTCTATCCACTGAGCCAAACCGGTTTGGGCTCAAATGTATTTTAATTAAAACTGATTTATAATTAATCAAAGTGTGTCATAGATTTTGGGGCAACACCGCAACAGAACTGTATGTTTAAAATGAAAGGGCTGTCTCAGTAGGCAAACATAATGTTTGAAGGTGAGAAATGATAAAAGCTTAAACTAAGGCAGCCATAGAAGAAATAAGATGACAGAATCAATTTAAAATAAATAAAAAGTTAAATTCACAAGGTTTTGTGGCAGATTACATTTGAGGAAAAAAATGTGAAAGAACTGTAGCAGGACTCCATTTTCTGGTTATGTTTACATGGAATAAGAAACAAATAAAATGTTTTGGGTTTTGGTACAAAGATATTATTTTCAATTGTGCACATTCTAATAAAAAAGATGATATTATCATGTTTCAATAGAAATATGACATGTAATATGTCAGCTTAAACGTAGCAATTAAAGCCATGGCAGCAAAGACATAATAATGAAAAAAAGGAAAGAAGCATGCTTTATCAACTTAATAATCTGTACAATTATTTAGCCCAGGCTCTTATTGAAAGACAAAAAAAGAACATCACAATAAAGTCATGTTTTCCTATTAACAGTCCTCATAAACTTAAACAATTTTATCTTCCATAATTTAAAAAATAAACATAAAATTAAAAATTAAATTACCAGGTACTCAACAAACTTGAAATATTAATATTTCTTTCACTCACTCACACATGGACATTTAATTTTACATATTGCTACTTGCTAGAACAAGTTCAAAAAGAATATGACCAAAGACATTTGAAATATTTTTAAATTACTTATTTTAAGACTTCTTTGAGAAGTGAATTGTAATATGCAGTGCTCTATTATATGCAGAAAAAAAGTAATTTAGGAACAACATTCCTTTTCAAGCAGCACACTGTTTGACAATATTTATGAGTACATTAAATTTCACCAATTCAACAATTAGTATTGAAACTGTATAACATATATTTAGTGGACAAAGAATGTTTGCTGCATATTTTATATGTGTGAAAGAAATTCAGCTTTCTCAGCCATGCCAATGCTCCCTTTTATTTGGCTTGGAAGATTTTGTATCATAAAGATTCTCTGATTGTAACTTGGATTTTAAGAGCCTCAATGGCCTCAGGCTTATATTAAAATGAATAAGTGGTAAAGATGACTTGGAAAGAATGTATTATGTTACAAACATTAAATGCCCACATTTTTAGTTGAGGGGGTAAAGAAATTGATTTTTTATTACCTAGAAAAGTCAATAGCTTTCTTTTTAAATAACTACTTTAATGGTATACTCTAATATGTTTCATATTTTAAAACAACATTGCAGGGTTCTAAAAGTTAAAATGAAAGCTGGCTAATTAAATTATTTTATTGGAAATGAATAATTTGGGCTCTGCTACAAATTAATAGCCAAAAGGGTAAAAATGTCCCTTTCCTATATGTGAGAATTTTAAAATTCAAGGAGGAGGTGGTTGTATTTTCACACTGTTTTAAATTTGAAAAATGAGTAACAGACTCAGAATTTTCTACTCCTAAAATCACTCCTTTCAGTCTCTGGGAACTAAAGATGAATTGGAGACTTTACTTCTAAGTTGGAAGTATGGTACATATGGTGAAACGTTTTTTATAAGAATAAATTGTAATATATTTATCCTTACCTGAGGATATGGTTTTATTTATTTTTATTTTTTCTTTAGAGAGAGAGAGGGAGGGAGGTAGGAGAGAGAGAGAGAGAGAGAGAGAGAGAGAGAGAGAGAGAGAGAGAGAGAGAGAAACATTCATGTGAAAGTGAAACATCCATGGTTGTCTACATGAAACTTAGATATAGGCCCTGATTGGGAATTTGAACCTGAAACCTTTTGGTATACAGGACGATACTCTAACCAGCTGGACGATACATCTAGCCTGAGCAAGATGTAATATTATTTATTGAGTAATGAAAGGCTTTAAAATCCAGACAAATAAGGAACATTTTATTATGCTTTGAATGTTATCTACCAGAATTAGTTTTGCCAAATTTGAACTAAAAAAAAAACACAAAAACCCAAAACTCAAGCACTTTAAAATACATAGCAAGCTACCACACCTGCAATGGGATTCTGGTTTGAATTAAAATAATCATTTCAATTGTTTTATTGTCTTTGAGTGTGTTTTTAAAAAATCAACAGAATGCTTTGATTTAAGTGGAGTTCAACTATACACTGTGAGAATCATGTATGTATAAAACTATCTTAAGAACCATGAGAGGAAAACTCATCCAAGTGGATACAAAAAGAAAAAAAATAGTAGAATAGTTAAGAAAAGGCCTATAAGAAAACAAAACAATGAAAGAAATAAGTTGAAGTCTGACATAAATACCAAAGACATAAAGATGCTGTGCAGAATTGCTTTAATCTGAATTCAGATGGATAATCATATTGAATCAATGAAGAAAAACAAAAACAAAAAATCATAAAGTAGAACACTGTATCCTCTTGGATGGCCTTTGATAGGGAAGTAGAGATTGCTCTCCTGTCCCTCCATTGTAACAGAAGGCTGAGCAGTGTGCCTCTGTGAACAATTGTATTTACCAGCCTCCCTGGTACAGTTATTGCAGTTATTGCTCATCAGCGACCCATAACCAGTTGTGGGATTTCCAGAAATAAGAACCATTTATCTTGGACCTGCTTTGTACGGCTGTGGACCTGGACTATAGATTGATGGGATATAGATTGGTGGCTGGAGCTCCAGCAGCCGTCTTGAACCCTGACATGACCTGAAGATGAAAGCCATGCTCTTGGAATGTCAGGAAGAAGGTAGGAGTTTGAGTTCTAGCTGCTTTGTGGAGCAGTCATGCCAGCTGTGGACAATATATTTTATGGAAAAATAACCTCCTGTGGATTTAGTACACTATTTTTTTTTTAGTCTCTTCTACTCAGTGCTGGACACAACTCCTAACACAGGATAGATAGATGTAGGAAACAAGTTACAAAACAAATACTAATAGTGAGAAAACAACAGGAATCTGCAAGGGAATTGATTAAATTCACATGAATAGATTAAACTTTTAATCTCAGTGATATAAACCACTGTATCACTTAATAAGAAAATGGCTTAACCACTTTCAAACCAATTTCAGCTAAATATAGTGCCAGATTTAGCAAATACATATGATAAAGTTGAATGTCAGATAGACAAGAATAATTTTTATATAAGAATATCCCATGAAACATTTGGTACATACCTATAACAAAAAATTATTTATAGTATATCTGAAATTCAAAATTACCTGAGAATTATGTATTTTATCAAGTTTACCTATAAAGTTGTTAAAAGATATAATAATGTATATTATATCAGGTTATTTTCAAAGAAATAATATATTCATGGGGCTCCACATTTGTTATTAAATACAGTCAGCAATGCCATATTGAATCAAGCTGTAGATAGTGATAAAATAAATAACACTTTATTGAACACTTGATATGTGTCATTGGATTTAATAATCATCTCTCCTTTTATAGACAAATAGCTTGAAGCTTAAATCTTTTCAATCAATTCATCGTGTTACATAGCTAGTAAGTTATACAACTAGAACTGAAATCTAGGTTGATATGGCATCATTTGATTTCAGAGTTGAATAAAGACCAGATTATAATGTAACTTAGTGAACGGTGAAAAATTTAGAGATATTATAAATAAGATACACACAATAATGACTAGGAATTTTAAACCTAATTTCTCTCAGGAACAAAGGAAATAAAAATCTCTGCTAGAAATTTCTCTTGGTAAGGTGAGCAAATATGAAATAGTGCTACATTTTATTTCCTCTCATTCCTTCACTCTTCTCTGCCAATCCTTCCAATTCTATCCTCTAATGATGTTTCTCTCAAATCTATACCATGTATCTACGTTTGCCTTGCCTTTCTTAATTCAGTTCCCTTTACAAGGGGAGGCTGAGCCCAGGAACCAGCTGCAAAGAAGTTAAGGTTAATAGAGCCATCTTCAATATCTCATAGCTCTTTGCCTGCAAACCCGTGCTTACAGCTGAAGAGACCAGGATTAGCACTCACTCAGTCACAATAATATTAGAATTATAGTTTGTGTGCCACCTTCCACCTAAAACAAAATGATCAAAATAAGCCAATTACCTTTTTCAGGAATTTGAGTGGAAAGAGGATGATACACAAACAAAGGAAAATAGATGAAGATAAAATAGCTAATTGAATTTAATAATATTTGGAGCAGTGATTAATACCAGATTGCTAACAGAGAGATAAATTAGCATGATTCCTAGAGCTAGATTGAATCGATAAATGTCTTCTAGTTTTAGTTGCTATAATTGTATAAAATTTGGTTCTGGCATTTCTTGTTTCCAAACTTCCTTATTACCATATTTGTCCTAACATTAAATTTCTATTGTTTTAGGTAGATTGAGTATTAATTTGTTTCTTGAAACATGTAATTGGAGAAAGACAAGGAAGAAGAAAGAGAGAGGAGGAAGAAAAAAAGGAGGGAAGGGAAAAGAAGGAGAAGAGAAAACAGAACTTAGTTTCATTGAACATTCACAAAGAAGCTCAGAGTGTAACCAGCTTTAAGAGGCTTATCTCAATAGTTTTCTCACACTCACAAAAATGAGTTTATTCTTTCTTCAATTTTTGCTTAGGAATTGGGAAATTTAACTTACTTGAGGGCACATAACTCGCAAGAGACTGGATATTAATTGAAATCCAGACAGTCTGTAACTCCAGCCCTTCCTGCAAACCACTGTGTAATAGTTAAGTGATGTCCTTTTATTCATTTGGTACAAAAGAGAAGACAGGCAAAATGAAAAAGCTCCAAACATCAGTTGAATATCAATCAGTATCATACATAATATTAGAGAATATTAAATCTGTTTATAATATATTGGGACAAAATTAGTAGGAATATAATTTCCAAAGGGCAATATACATTTACAAAAATCTCACAGATCAAGTTTACGATCTAGAGTCAATCAGCTCCTGTAAACACCCCAAAGGCACCACTCATTAGGTCAACAACCTTTGGCTTCACTGTCTTAGCATAGGTATCTTCAGTGTCAATAAAGGATAAAAATCTCTGCTTCATGGAGTTATTTTTAGTGCAATGAGATAATGAGGTAGTGAAATAGTAAGTAGTAATATGAATCCATTCTATTAAATGAATAAAATTATCTTTGTAATTCATGAAGGGGCTCTTCTTCCACATGTAAACATGGGTCTAGGTAGATATAAAAGTGAGGAGATGCATTTTTAAATGGATATAAAAATTATGCTACTTAAAAAAGGTATTTATATATTAAGTAAATATATAGTAAGTCCTACCTTACATGTTAAATAATTAGAAAGATTATTGCAAATTGTCACTGATTCCCTTTGGCATGAAAGGCACTTATTTTTTAACTTTACATAATTTAATGAGAATTAAACCCACTTTTGTGGAAATAGATAAAATAATAAAATCTTATAAATATGATTCATATCTGAACTTTTAGAAAGTATACTTTGATTATAAACAAAGTAAGGATGTAATTCACTACAGTAAAATTATCTTGTAATTCACTACAGTAAAATTATCTTGTTATTAGATATGGATGTCAGCATATCAGACAAAATACATTTTAAGGAGATATACTTAAAGATTTTTCTTAACATAATAGGTCCCAAAAATTAATTAGACCTATTGTTACTGTCAAACAATGGAACTCATTCTAGCTAGTTTTAAGCAGAAAGGAGACTTAATAAAGATATAGGGAGTTCACAGACTATTGAGGAGAGCTCTGGGGAGTGAGAAGCCAGAAATACACAAGCAGTACAGTGGGACTGGCCCACTGAAGGTACCATTGAAGCTGAACATCTGAGCTTTTATGTCTGAAGTTATTTACATGGTGAAGGCCTTATTTAAGCAGAAGTAAATATAAAATAAAGCACAATTCTTAATATTTTATAACTGCTTTAGTTTATATTGGTAAATGGATTAAATTTATTTAGATAATTTGACAGTTGAAATTTTAGTACTAAACAGAAAACACCGTGGTTATATTGGGAAATTAAATAAATATCCCTTCTTTCAAAAATATATTTGGCTATTCTCTGCAGCTTTATTTGAAACTGGTAGTTATGTCTACACTCTAGGTTATGAATGCTTGTTCAACTTAACTAAATATGGCTTGAAATAAAATTGAAACTTTTTAAAATATTGAAAGTGCTTTTAAAATCCTCAAAATGTATCTACTCTATGAAATGTATCCAAAATAACTGTATCCAATAAAAATCAATTTATTGATTCTAGAATTTATCTGATATTTACATATATTTTAATTACCTAACTTTTCTATAATCATTCTAGAAATCTGGAACTTTTAGAACATATTCAAAAATTAGGAAGAAAGCAAATTAATTTACAATATACATGCACAAGAGTAGGTCCACCATTGCAAGTTGTCCACAGAACAACACACATAGCACACTCTTCCTTACTTTTGAAACAATATAAATGAGCTTATTTTGAGATTTTTCAAACCATAACATCCTAAAGTACATGGTCTTCTGGAAAATAATAGTGGAAAGGTTGATAGTAATGACAGAGATCCTACCTAATAAAAAAGAATCATGCAAATTGACCTCACCTTCGCTACGCCTATAAGCCCCTCTTAAAGAATATTGCATGCTCCTGAGATTATAGCTTTCCATGCCACAACAGTTTAATAGCTTAGAGAATTAACATTATTCTACTTATATTCTCTGAGGAAAGTTCCCAAAGAACTTTAATACAAGTAAATTGAGAAAAAATTATCAAAATAAACAAATTTATATTTCAGAAGCTACCTGTTTTTGAATCATTGAGGATATTAAAAAAGAATATTAATTAGTAAGATGTAACAAACAGGAGTGATTCTTGGGCCTGTGTTAGCAGTTCTTTATAAAGCAGCAAAGAATAAGGTGATAGACAATGGCTTTCTTGAGTGATTAAAAAATAATTAAAATTTATATGCAAAGAGATCATAAAACAACAAAATCACCAAGGCAAAGGATTGTACCACTGCATTTCCATAGACATCCCCTAACATAAAATTTCTACTTTTTTTCCACATTTACGATGATCACTTTTTGATCCTCACTTTCAGCAGATAGCATGAAAGAAACAAAAGAATACTGGGAAGTTTATTCTGCTTTAAGTGTTGTGTTTTGTTTTTTTGTTTGTTTGTTTGCTTTTTAACCTGTGGAACTATACCCTACACTGAATTGAATCTACATTATGAATTTATAGGAGTCAGAGTGGAGAAACATGTTGATGTGATGTCATACCTATTACAGTGCTCCATAACCTGCTTACCACACATATACAAGTGATTTAGATAATTTCAAATCATCTACAGTGCACTTCTTGGTCAGTAGAATGAATATGACAATGTGTCAATAATTCTCTTCTACTCTGCATCCAATATTCATTAAGCTCTTCAGACTTCACAAAATCTAGAGTACATTATATGACATAGACAAGTTACAAAGCAAGGTCTATTTATGTACTCACATTGATGTCTTCCAAATCTAAGTTATTTAGAATGATATTGTTTCTCTTCCAAATGATGGGAGGTCGCAGGGCTCCCTGAATGGCACAGCTCAGAACAGCGCTTTGTCCCACAGTTGCCGCTGTAATGCTTACTTTCTGATCTTCAGGCAGACTCAACTGGATAACTTCTATAAAGAGAGAGAGTGTCAGTAATGTTGATGAGCACATAGTTTGTATACACTTTTTAAATACTAGCAATTAAGGCTTGTGATAAAATAAAAAAAAAGAGTAATTTTTTTCCAATGAAAGGTCAGAATGACATTTCCATTTAATTGACTGACAAGCATCCTCATGAGGGAAAGAACTATTAAACATGAAATGAATATCAGAAGTAGAATTATAAGTCTGGCAGTTGCACCCAAAAGAGAAATAAATTATTTAACTGCCAAAGCGACAAGTAGTGTGTCATTAGCATTGAAATAAAAATGATATTGTTTATTCATTGATAGATTTATATTGTAGGTGAGCTGAGATCATTGCTGGCTGTCTTCAGAGAACACAGGCATAGCTGAATAGATAAAATACATCATTATGCTGGGAAACATAAATTGACTCAAAAGAAATAAGATTTATTTGCAAAATTGAAGAAGGAAAAACTGAACTTCACCAACCAAAGAGCAATTAAGTGAAATTCTGATAGTTGCCTTTATCTGATCTTTAAAATTTAAAGCTAATTATACTATTTTAAAATAATCATTAAGTACATTTCTTGTAATAATTATGCTGAAGCAAAAATATAGTTTATAATCTGGTATTGGCTTTCCTTTTCTGTTTTCAGACAATCCTTACCAACTTTGGAAATTAATAACTCTGTCTTAGTCCATTCTCCTGAGAGATGATGACTCAAATCCTACCAGTTTTCATCCAAGTGATAACTACCCTTTACTTTTTAACTGACTTTCACAGACACTCTAATTTCTGAAGCCATGATTTAGTCTTGCATTTTGAATTTGTTTAATCTTATCCAGGTTAGAAATATCACAAATCACTATTCTAACTGAAATTTCTATGGTAGTTAGAGGCACAATAATTGTCCTTTGTTCCTTTGTTAGATTGATGACATTTTTCATGGGCGATTGAGTGGTGTATGTAAGTGGTGCTATACTTTGTACTAATTATGATCAGGTGCAATCATTGCTGTCTCCTTCAGAAATCCCCACCCTAAATCCCTTTCATCATTCTACCTTCTATCCTGTATTACTCTTGAGGAGGAAGAAAAATACTAACAAATAAATTTAATAAAATCTCTATATATAAAAGCCAAATGACAGGAATGAGAGACAACTGGAATGACTGGTAGCTATGACACGTACTATGGTGGCCAACTGGTCTGATTGGGGCCCCAATCACCCCCCAACCTCCTGTGGTCCCTCCCCCAGCTAGCCCATCCCCCAATCAGGCCCACCACCCCAATATGGGGTGAGGCTGCCCGGCCAACAGCCCAAGGCCCCTTTCCCCGCTGGCCTGACCCCAATTGGGCCCCCATTCGTGGTGGGGCTGGCACCCAACCTCCAGCATCTCCTGGCCCCACCCCTGAACTTCCCCCTTGGTGGGGGGGTTGGGGGAGAGAGCTGGCCTGATACCACCAGTGCACAGATTCATGTACCAGGCATCTTGTATTTATAGAATAGATCTTTAATTTGTTGGTACTATAACAAGTTTAAAATGGCACACATCTTTTATCAGAAAGCCAGAATAATTCCCTACGTGCACATGTTAGGTTAATGTTGTGATCTCAGATGTCTTGGATTAGAATGGAACAAAATGGTTTCAGATGTCTATGGCAGCAAAAGCCAAACTCCTGAGACATGATCTGGTGCAAAAGAAAAGAGGATTTTTCAGGTGCCAGCACCTGGGAGAATGGTGGATTCCACTCCCAAAGATTATCTCACCTTCCTCCTCAATCCCACGGTCCCTATGGGGAGGGGTGGGCTTTCTTTTCCTATCCTATTACCCTTCCAGCTTTTTTCATGCTCAGACACTGTCCCTTCATCTTTCTAGCCTTTGGCATGCTCAGTGTAAGAATATTCCCCTGCATCATTCCTGGCACTCCACAACTGTACGGTAACAGGATCACTGGCTGCCACACTATTTTCTGGTGAAAATAACAGAAATATATTGACTTTTGTATGTGCTTATATAAATTCTAGTATCTCAATCTAAAAGACAAGGTTATTTAAGTTATCATTGTTTTGTTTTGTCAAAGCAGGTGGCAGGCATACTTTTAATCCCTAAAAGAGACACTCAGCCCAAGTTTATTTTTTTGGTCATTACATCACTGAATGAATGAAATAGACAACAAGCATCTTGCTCAGTCAGTTGTATTGCCAGTTTAATGTTCCCTCATGGCATTTATCTGTATTCACATTTTATTTCAGTTTTTTTTTAATAAGAGCATAAGATATATTTTCAATCTGCTTTCTTTAATACTCATTATGCTATATATACATATATATTTACATAAAATCAATAAAAGAAACTATATTTGACAAATTAAGCATAGAATAAATTAAAATTTGCAGTGTTTCTTTTTAAAAAATGAAAATTATAAATTATAGGAAGAGAGAATATTATAAAAGTAATAGCATTATATAGAGTATCATATAAGGGATTAATAATTTTCCATTAACATTCCTAAATTTCAGCATCTTGTTCCTATTAAATCGTGTAAGATATAATGGAACATCTGGTTCTAAAAACAGCATGCTGGCATTGGCTATTCTGACATTTAGAAATACAATTGCTATTAAGTCACCTTGGAATCTCTTCACTAACCTCCTGTATCTGGTATTAGGTTCCAGGTCACTTGAATTGGGTGAGATTTGGGGAGTTACACATTACAATGCTAATTAGTTCATATTAACACATTAGAATAAATGCTGAGGTTTGGCATAACATTATATGAGACAACTTCTTAAAATGTAATTTTTTGAGAAGTTGCATAATTTGAAATAAGAATTACTATCCACTCAGGAATATTATCATGCAAAGCTTTTTATTTAATTTGGAGATTAAGCTTTAAATTGATTTTAAGATTATCTCAGTAATATTTATTATTAAATAATGATAGGCATTTTGAAACTATTTAGAACTTCTCTCCTACATATTTTAAGCTATGTGTCAACTCTTTCCTAATATATTACATAGAATTACATGTACAAATTCAATTATATTCACTTGTTACTTATCAAAATCGAGTGATCCTTTTCTTAAATAATTTAGTAGTAAGATTTATTTTCTCTTCATAACTATTGTGCTCACCTTTACTAATCTTTGTGATAGTTATTAACAAGTAAAGATTTTATCTCTCAAAATCACAAATGTTAAACATTTTTATCTTTAAGTTCTAAATTTTATCAAAAATGCTTTAATGATGAATAAAAGACATAAAACTTATCATACTTATGTTTTATAAATGGTTGTTATATCTAGAAATGCATAAATATCCTGAAACAATACCTACGAATCAATCTATAAATGAATTTAAAACTGATTTTAAGAGCTACTGGTTGTCTCTGAGTATGTGTATATTTGGGTGATTGTAGTTTAGTATAGAAATGTCAGTTTCAAAGAACAATAGTGAAAATAATCCTTTACCAATTATGGATAATTTATATCTTATAAATATGCATTAACAATGGCATATTTTATTCTATAATATTCTACCAAAACTCCGTATGTTGGTTATATACAGACAACTGCTTTGCAACAACAAACATCAATCATTTTAGCACCTGCTTCATTCCTTCAGCTCCAAATATAATGGACTTTTGAAAGGTTTTTAATTAAAATTATCCATTGTACAATATCAAAAGTAATCTGATGCCATGGCAAAAGGTAAAAATAAAAACATATAGGCTAGCTATAACAAACAATACTGAGCATTAAAAAAATACTTCAGTACTACTTCCAGTATGTAAATTGTGCATTCTATCAGAGGCCATTTCAAGTACTCAAGAAAATAGCTCAAGCTATGGTGTTTCCTCTGATCTCATGTTATGAATGAAGACTATTTTTGTCATTTCCAGACCAGCTTTTTTCGTTTGATTACTACGAGAGCTAAGAGCTTGTAAAATAGTTTCTCCCTGCAGGTCTCTTTCTCATTTTCACAAGTTGGCTTAGAAGAATATTAAGAGAGTACTTTAAAGGAATAAAAAAAATGTAAGTCTCCTCTGGCAGAATCTGAAGCCAAAAAGACAAGTACAGTTGAACACAACTTCAACCACAGCAGGTAAGTAGTAATAAATAATTTGTTCCAATAGCAACGAGGTAATAAGAATAGCAATAGGAATTTGGGTAAAAATAGTATGTGACTAAAATAGAACAGATTGGGAACAAAATGTTATGAATACTTGTGATATGCCAGTTAAAAAGCTGAAACCGGTTTGGCTCAGTGGATAGAGTGTTGGTCTGCGGACTGAAGGGTCCCAGGTTCTATTCTGGTCAAGGGCATTTATCTTGGTTGCCAGAACATCCCCAGTGGGGGGTGTGCAGGAGGCAGCTGATCAATGTTTCTCTCTCATCGATTTTTCTAACTCTCTAATCCTCTCCCTTCCTCTCTGTAAAAATCAATAAAATACTTTTAAAAAAAAGAGATAATTTTAGTAGCTTTACTTGAAAATAAATTATTTCAATATCATAAGAACATAATTTATCATAAAAATTATGTACCTCTAAATAACTATACCTTTTCAACTTCCTAAATTCAGATTTATATTGAATATTTCATTTAATCCACTTAAATGCTAATTTTATGTAATCTTATTGCCCTGTTCATGCTCCTATAATAAGAATGAAGCCTAGAAAATAAATTCCCATAATACTTTAAAATAACATATATTTTCCCTTCTCTACTTCACTAAAATAAATTACTAATTAAAAACATAATAATAAAATTATTCATTCAGAAACACTTCACACAAACAAAAAAAGACAGAAATGTTAGGTGGAATAAATAAGTTATTCTTATAATGGGAAATGACAATTACTCAAGGACAAGCTCCTTAACTAATTGGGCTATTCTGGTATTATCTTTTTTGAAGAAATAGTTTATTTTAAGATACATGCTAATGCTTACCTAATTGAGAGAGGCCAAGACATACACCAACTTATTATAATAAAAGGTCTAGAACTTTTGATACTAATTACTTATCTATAAACTATTATATGCTTGCATTATAATTATACTATAAAACTTCATTAAGAGTAAGGATGGAATTATTTGAAAGACATGAACAGGACTTAGAATCACAAGCAGAAATAAAAATATTTAGGCATTAGAATAAAAAGGTCACTTCTTTCTGTGTCATTGGTGGGATTTAAAATAATGGGAAATATATAAAAAGACTTCAATAGAATATATTCTGTAAAAGAGTGAAGCAAAGGTTTTGTGCAAAAGTAGAATTTCACTTTTATTCTCTCTAAAACTGTAATGACAATACAATATTATAGATATGACTGTATTTTGATAATAGTTGAAGTAGTTTTACATGTTAACAATAGTCAGTCTCATTTTCATTTTTTTATGAATTTGATATTCCTTCTGATGTCTCATGAATATAGCACAATTACTATTCATCTTTTCTGCTCAACTTTCTTTCTTTCAAGTAATTATATACATTTGAATTTTAAAGTGAAACATGTGAAGGAGAAGCCTATTCATTCAGTGATATGTATGACATTAATAACTGGAACATATTCTTTTTTTATGAAGAATAGTTTCCATTTGACACCTGACCTAACAAAATTGTCTCCAACAAGAAAATTAGGTAGCTGCCCAAAGTAGTTAAGTTAATTTTATTATTTGGAAAACTTTAAATGTGCATACCACTGGATGATTTTAACATTAAAACTGTGTAGGCTGGAATAATAAGACATTGACAGTTCAAGGTATATTCTGCCAAAGTTAACATTTCTTTACAAGTGAGTTGTTCCTTGTCGAGCTAGTGTAAAAGAGAATAAATGTCAGATTTACTGAGCACTATTTTTCAAACATTGTCCTAAATATTTACTCCATTTAATCTTCAAAACCACCCTATGCAGTAAATGCTGATGTGATCCTGATTTTTTTTAAATTTCTGATGCTGTTATATTAAAAAATATATTGAAGCTTTAGCAGCCATTTTGTGATCAAATAGGGACTTCCCCTACATATTAAGGATGGCTAATGCAAAAACCAAAGGAGTTCCGGTCCTTAATCAGAATTGGCCAAAAGAGAAAAAATATTTGTCTTTGAACATCTTGCAAAGTAGTCATCTTGAAAAGATACATGCTACTGACAATGAAGTCTGAATAGCATGAAGGATAAAACCCAGATCCAAGACATGACTTCGATGCCTGCCTCAGTTTAACTTCCAATGCACACTATTTGGAAGCTTCTGACAATTATTTAAACTTCATGATTCTTAATCTTTAAAGTAAAAATGGCCGCTTTTAACCATATTGTGAAAATAAGAGATGGCATTTTAAAATACTTATTACAGAACCTAGCCTTTAGAAAACTCAGAATATGCTGCAGCTGTTAAGACTTGGTGTGGGGGTTGGAGGGAATGAGAAGATATAAACCAAGAACTTACATACATATACTTTTTTATATAACCCATGGACACAGGTGATAGTGGAGTGAAGGCCTGGGGGATTGGTAGGGGCTGGGATGAGGCGGGTAAAGGAGTTAAAGTGAGACATCTGTAATAGTAGCAACAATAAAAAATGTATATTTTTAGAAAGTAAAGAACTATTGAAGTATCTGTAGCTTAAGATAGGCACCATTTCACCATGTTTAGGGATGAAACATGATCACTTTGAGAAAGGCACTGTTTATGTAAAATCATATTGATTTTATTTTCATAGATATTACTTAAGCATGAGAGGAAAAACCCAGGCTCATGGCTCATAAGGCAGCTTATGCTCTACTTTGGCTCTACTCTTATATGTAGAGTACATGTCCTTGAGGTTGTACTTAAATATGTGCATATTAAAAAAATAAAAAACTATGGAACATAGTAATAATCACTCTCTCCCTTAAAATTATGGAATATTGGTATAAAAACATTATATGATTTCAGAAAGTGATATTACACTCTAAATACCTGAATTACTAAATGCATAAAATACTGAATTAACTTTCCATCTTTAATAATTTTAAAAGGTTTTAGTAAACTAAGAAGAGAAATTGCATAGACATATGAAGGAGAGAATCTAACATGAAGAATTTGCTGTGTACCTTCATTCGTCAGTCAGGGTAAAGCAATCAGCTAATCAATACCCATTTCTGTATGTTAACAGTGTGCTCAGTGGTGTGTTAAAAAGCCATTAGAGAAAAAAGGAAAGAATGTTAGCCTTCAACTTATTCCTTCAACTTATCTCTAGAAACCCCAGGATGTTAATGTTGGAGTCAATCAAATGACATGTTATTTGCTCTTTCTTTAATAAATTGAAGTTTTTTTCCCCACTATTTTTAAGATTACTGTCAGTCATACAGAGCTCAGTGAATGAATTATTCCCTACATTCAGTGTAATAGAACCAGAGACTTTCAGACTGAAACACACACACACACACACAATAAAAAACAAAAACAAACAAATAAAAAACACTTTAGTATTGTTTGCCTAATTAAAACAATTTAGATAAAAGAGATTGCTACTTGCCTTAACATGCTGCTATTACTGATAAAACTGAAAGTAGGTTCCAGAGCATTTGCCTTCACTATGAAGTTTTTCAGTTAAAGATTCTCTAATATCTTACAGCAAATAGATGTGAAAGATGGGGAGCTGGCCACTAGAGTTGGACATTTTGGCAGCTCTTCACAGTGTCTGACGAAGGGGTCTCAGCTATGCAAATCCAGAAACAAATTTAACAATTCATCCAGAATTAATTAGGCTATTGGGGATTTACTGAACTAATAAAAATCACAGAATATCTTTGTTCAGATTGGAATAACAATTTATTCATTTACACTTGGGATGACATCAGGTTTAGTCAGCTGTGAGCCTGGGAATCTCTGTGAATGCACAGGTCAACAGCTTCGCAAGATTGATGAACAGAAAGTTACAAAAAGAGAGTCTGCTATTCTCAAACCAGTCAAGCTCTAATCAGCTAATGAATTGCCCTTTTCAACTCTAAAGACATTTCTGTCTACAGAGCCTTTCTTTTTCTTGTCAATTCCAAGTTTACTGACAAATTCTTAATTCTTCTTAGTTCTTGCCTTCTTTTTTTCTTTTTTCTTTTTTCTCACAACATGCACATCACTCATATGTTTGCAAGAGGAGCATTAACTTAGGTAGGCTGTTAAGGAGTTGAATATATTAGCGTTTTGTTCGTGTTAGCAGATGTTTACCACAGTCCTGAGCTAGGCAAACTATGTCCATGGGCCAAGTCTAGCCCACCATCACGTTTTTACATAGAAATTTGTATTGGAACTCAGCTATACCCATTCATTATTTATGCTGTCATCTAGGGTTGCTGCTCTCAGCTATACACTCATACACTACAAACTAATATTTAGGCTGAGTAAATGTTATGGGCCATAAGGTTATACTGTATAACCTAGGTGTGGGGCATGCTATACAATCTAGGTTTGTGTGAGTGGCTTCTATGAAGTTCACACCACAATGAAATCACCCAAAGGGCAAATTTTTCAGAACTCTCTTCATTGTTAAGCCATGTATTACTGTATAGTCAGAATTGACTAGCTGATACAGAAAATTTATGTCACGCAGAAACTAAAATATTTGCTCTCTGAGCCCTTTACAGAATGTTGCCTAGTTCTTGAGACACTATGTTTGCTTGTTTCTACATCCCTTGCACATGCCTTAGTAATTTAAATGTGATCTATTGAATTCTACTCATTGTTTAGGTTCAGAACACTAAGCATGAGATAATTTGCATGCAGAATACCTGGAAACTGCTCCCGTTTATATATAGACTAGAGGCCTAGTGTATGAAAATCGTGCAAGAGTAAGCCTTCCTTCCCCTGCTGCCGGCACCTGCTTCCCTCTGGCACCCGGGACCTGGGCTTCCCTCGCAGCCCCAGCTTTGTCTGGAAGGTCGTCCAGAAGGACATCTGAAGGATGTCCAGTCTAATTGGCATATTATGCGTTTATCATTGTAGATGAGTTTGTAAGCAAGCAATGCATTTTTTAAAATCTTCTTTGAGAGGTATGTAAATAACAAATATATGTTTTATAGTAACTATGACAGTTGCTACTCCTAGAGTACAGTGCAAAGTGTAAAAATGAGTTAAATATGTCCTGTCCAAACGTAATTTATTACTCCCTGATAGTAGCATCCCACGGGGTCTATCTTATCCAACTTTATCATGTAGATTGTAGAACAATTATCATTCCTTCTCTCTTTAACATCCAATAAAAATAGTGATTCCCAGAGCACATTTCTCAGCCAGTAGGGAAGCAATCAGATGATCCTGTGTGAATTCTGCACAGTGCTAATCTGTGAACAAGCTTGATTTCCAAGAAAGCATTTACATTTGAATAGGCAACGTTTTAATGCAAATGTGACTTGAACCACCAAATGCTTTGGAGAAGAAGAAATGCTTTGGAGAAGGAAAATCTTCCAAGGAGCATTTGCCAACTCTGCTACCTCCCTGACTAGGAAATCAGAGGGACCAAGATCTGACCAAGGCAGGCTTATTCCTTCGCTTTGACTAAACTTTAGACAAAACCTATAGAGATTATAAACCTCTGATCACCCCTGTCTTAGAGCATTTATTTTAGGAAATTTAAAAACTTTGTAAAAACTTTATCTATCCTTTTGAGGTGTAAATCTTCTTGACGATTTTACAACTTTGGAATGTCTTTCTCAAGGGCCTTTGAAATACAGTCATTAAGTAAGACAGTGTCCCTACACCAGTCTCTATGGAAGTGTAGGAGACTAAATCTCTAGTAAGTGCCAATTAACAGACACCTTTGGTCTAATAAAGTTGATTAACTTCACCTCCACCCTTTTGTCCTTCAGTAATTTCCTCTTATTCATCCCAGAGCTTGTATCTGCTACCCATTGTTTCAGTGGAGTTGAATTCAGTCTCTCTCCCTATTTTCATAGTCTTAACTCCTATATTTAAAGCATTGGATAAACTGTTCCTTACCTTTTTAACTTATCCGGTGCAGTGTTTCATTGACAATCAGAAATTAGGTTTTCTTTTCAGGAAAATCATCAATATTTGCTTATCTTAATTTCCTCTCATTCATACTTAAGACAGAGGGAGCTTACAAAGTATTAATGAGAGGACAAGTAATATATATACACTAGAGCAGTGTTTCCCAACCTTCTCTCATGATTCTAGTGCTAAACTAGAATTTTTGGGAACATATAGGTAAAATTGTATACTTAACTAGTGCTCTGTATATAACATCTGTGTTAGAGCACTAAGTTAGGTATGCAATTTTACCTATTGTTCTCAAAAATTCTAGTTTAGCACTTCTTAGTTGGGATTCAGGAATCTGTGTTTTAATAACTCCACCAGGTGATTCTCATCATGAGAGAAGGTTGGGAAACACTGCACTAGAGGCCCAGTACATGAGATTCATACACAGGCAGGGTCCCTAGGGCTGTCCATCAATCAAGGACTGCCACAGCCTTTCTTCATTCTGTCCTGATCTATTATTACTTCTCCCAAAACAAACCAAAATAAAAACAAAAATGCTACATTTAAAGATTTTTACAATTCTATGATTACTCATACAATGATGGGGTTTATGTCATTTAGAAAGCTAGGAATGCATCTTCTCTGCATATGATGTAGTTTGAATTACTTTAAAATGTACTTCTCTTAGGATTTCCAGGCATGATTTTAAACAATATCACTATCTTGAAACTACAGGTCTTTAGGAATCCTCTGTAAATACTGTACAATTGGAAGCTCTGGCAAATCAATGCTATCTAAATGCCTAAAAATTCAGATTTAGGGTCATTTATTATCAGAACAACATCAACAAAAGACATGAACAATTATACACTTAACACAGTGAATGTAAATAGATGCTCTGTACATAGATTGCTAAAATTAATGTACTAGACTTAAGTTGCACATATTAAAAGTACATTTACATAAATTAGACCTGGCATGGTTTTAATTTAAATCTATAAGTACAGGCCTCAGATTTGCTAAAGCATATCTGCTTATTTGAGAAAAGGAGTCCAGTTCAGCAAATATCAGACTCTACATTTTGTGGCCTTTTTTTTTTTTTTTAACATATAAAAATGTCAGTCTTTTATACTAATTCAATATTTGTAGTAAGTTTCTTGAATTTGTGGAGATTTTACTTAGTAGGTACCCTATTTTTTATCTTGCTTATTTGAGGAAATTTTTGAACAGCACTAAGTAGGAAAACTAAACACATTTCTTTTTAATAGTGTTACAGCAAAATAACCAGAGATGGGAAAACAGACCACCACGCATTCAGGGGATGCAGAAATTCACCTTTACTCCAGAAGCAGCGCTGCTGGCCCAGGGAAATCAGCTCCCAAAACCGAGCAAAATCCGTCCTGCTGAACCCAGTTATATATAACCCCAGATTCTGTTACTTGCTTTCGGGTCTATGTGGGAGCTTTTCTAAAAGTTATTTTGCTGAAAAGTAGGTTATAATAGTCTCCTAGCTGACACCAGCTGCTAACACCTAGGCACTTGGTTACCGTTCAAAGCCTCTGCAACTTACTGTTCCAGGATGTGGGTCTGCACAGTGCAGCAAGGGGGTAGGGGTAGGCTGATTATACATAAGCAAGCATTCTGTTACAGCAGAGGGTGGGCTAAGCTGCCATCACAACAAAAGTTGGAGGCAAATCCAAAAAAGATTTTCAGTTATCCTTAAAAAATAAAAGCTTAAACTGTGATTTGCCTCAGATATAAAAAAAAAAAAAAAGTATAATAGTTATTTTTGGTTAAGTAGATAAAAGACTTGGTCAAACTCTTCTGATGATTTCTAGCCTTGGATACTATATTCATTTCTTGTAATAACTACGTGTTATCAGAGTTCAGTTCAATTGTGAAATGTCACTATTTAGATACTTAAGTCTGAATTTTGTATTATTAATTTGTGATATAAAATACATAACTTATCAGATTAAGTTTGTTCATTATAAATATTAATTTTGATGGTATATTTTTAAAAAAAAATATAAATTAGCAGCATATTTCAATGTACATTTATAAAATGTCAACAGAAAAAAAACATAGTATTTTAAGCTTTATAATCTGTTTCATTTATAATTAAGGCTATTTTCAGAAATGACCAAACACTGTGCTATGCATAAAATTATTAACAGCTGGTTTTGTGTTGGTTGGATGCTAGTTAGTATACAATAAAAGGAAACTAAAGGATTAGTGCAAAAGCAAAACACTCTATAGATATTCACTATTGATAAAATTTTTAAAATATGTGCAAGCACACACACACACACACACACACACACACACATTCATCTGTATATTTGGCAGGAAACCAACCTTTAAAGTTTTACAGCATTAACATTGTAACAAAAGGAACCTCTATGGGAAGAGAGCATAAGTGGGAATGAATAAAATGAAGAAAGAATAAAATAAAAAGTCTGTGCAGCTAATCCAACAGAAGAAATATACAGAGTAAAAGCCAGGCAACTGAGAAAATACTTTGTGAAAAATCATATCACCTATTGCTTTTTCCCCCTCCAGTGCTACCGGAACCGTTGATGTTAGTAATACAAGGAATAAGAAATGACCCTTATCCTTTTTATATTTTCATCCTTCTTATAAAAAAAAATGAAGTCACTCAAAGATTCAACAGCCAGAGAAGCATGGTCCAGCGACATATTTTGGACTGTCTCAACCTGCTCTGAAGGCATAGCTGTCATCTGAGTATGTCACTTCCCCAAGGGACACCCTCTACTTCCCCCTCCCACAGGCTTGTTTGATTGGTGTGTCATATATTAAAGAGGGAGCTACAGAATAAGTTAGGAGTCAGGTCTGCAGCTTTACAGTTCATCAGGAAAATGTAACACGGGCTCCCAATGTGGAGAAGGCTCTAAGGGGGAATGTTAACATTGCCAGAGTAACATTTCAGTCAAGACAGGTTCTATTCTGCTTAACAGGGATGCAGAGAAATCTTGTCCCCAGAAAAATCTTTCAGACTTAAGTATCCAGAAGCCTCAGCTCTCAGCTTTATAATCTCCTTTGACTGAGCTGAGATATCTCCTAATAGATTAGTAATACAAGCATAGGTTTAAGGACACCCCCCTCAAAGGACTATATGTAATATAGGATATTCTGTAAATATTTCAACTTACCATTAGATAAAACTCTAAATAAATATGTTTCTAATCATTTCAATAAAAAGTTAAAAATGTAACAACTGATAAACAATTACTTAACTGCTCTTTATCAATAAAGTGATCACATACATTATTTAAAGTAGGTGGAAATATATCATTAGTAGTATTGCCACCATAAAAAATAATAAACCAATATAGGTTTTACTTTATTTTTTTAATATGGTCAAAAAAATGTATCAATAATATTTTCTAAATGCGTTTTTACTAGTATCCCATTTATATTGGAAACAGTAATACAAATGAACACACAGAACACAATATTTCCTATTACTGCCCAATTATCAATTTAATATTGTATAATTCAAACTTTTTAGATAATTCAAACTTTTTAGATAATTAGAAAACTCACCATTTTGTTAAAATGGCAATCCATAAACACACTGGGATCCTTAAATAATTCCTCTTATACTCATAAAGACCAAGTGTTGTAATTATCATAGTTAAATAGAAAGCATTTTATATAATCCATATTTTTTATCAAAATTCTAATTTAGTAGTTTTAAGAAGTAGGGATTTAATGTATTATCATGAAAGCATAAAGCTGGATGTAGTAATCTCCCAAAGAGCACAATATTAAAATTCTAGTGAGAGAAAAAATTATTATAATTTTCCCCTAAAGGCATGTTGTATAATTAGATTTTAATACATTGCTAAGAAATACTTACTTAAATGGGCTTTTAAGGAAAAAATTATATCCCAAACCTGCCTGAAATAATATTTATACACACACACACACACGCACACACGCACACACTTACACATATATGTGTATATATATGCACACATATATGTACATGTGTGTATACTATTACATATCACACAGTTGGATATATTCTCAGTTTCCAATTTACAAAAACTACCCTCATAGAAATCCATTAAGTTAATTAAAGGTATAAATATTAGAGAGGATTGAAGGGAATTATTATAAATATGCTCTCTTGGTTTTTCTTCATCAAAAAAAACAGAATAGTCCTAACTGGTTTGGCTCAGTGGATAGAGTGTTGATCTGCAGACTGAAAGGTCCCAAGTTCAATTCCGGTCAAGGGAATGTACTTTGGTTGTGGACACATCCCCAGAAGGAGGTGTGCAGGAGGCAGTTTATCGGTTTCTCTCTCATTGATGTTTTTAACTCTCTATCTCTCTCCCTTACTTTCTGTAAAAAAAAAAAATCAATAAAATATATTTTATAAAAACAAAGAAAAACAGAATATTCACAACAATTTTTGGCCCCATTTTTTTCAGAAATTTAGGCTTCAAGAAATGCAAAAAAAGAACAGCAAACCAATATAATTTCTAATCTAGTTTCTAAGGTGCACATTCTTTCAAGTTTAGTTATTTATCATTATTACTACTACCGATAACATAAATTACCCAAATAAATCATTAAAATATATAGAAAAAGAATGTTCTAAGTAAATGAGTCAAGTGAAATTCAGAGCATGTTGTATCGTGTTTGATCTACAGAAAGATGAGTATGCATTTATCAGGGCTACAGATACATTTTCAAAATAGCCTGCAAAAGCCAGTAGAAGGTACAGAAAAGTTTCAGAGTGATGAAAAGTGAGAAATGGGAAAAGAGCAATACAAGACAAGATTTAATTTAGATAAGTGTAAGGTAATACACAGAAGTGCCAAGAGAAAGAAACAAATTGAAGTGTATTGGATATGGTTTGGAGATTAACTATAGATTATTATGGGATAGATTTTGCTACTTAACAGAGAAATAAAATCTAAATAAAATATAAGTTGTACATTAGTGATATTATTACTTTTTATTCATACACTTAAAATTCATTTTTAGCAAATAATAACAACTTTAAGAACAATAATGCATTTAATAGCTAAAATTTATTGAACTCTAAGTACATGTTAGTCATTGTGTTGCATTTTTATCTCAGTATTGAACACTCAGTGTTGAAGCATGTACTATTACTATCCTCATTTTACTGATGGGGTTTTAGATCTTAGATTAAGTAATTTTCAATGTTGTATAGTCATAAATAGTAGAACAAGAATGATGTTTTTAAAAATAGCATAAAATGTACAGAAGAGATAATAAAAGGAAGCATGCAACAGCAGTGAATATTAATAAATAAAAATAAAGGGTTTCAGTAAAACATGACTTACACAAGTGACAATAATAGCTAATATACATTGAGTAGTTATTATGTGCACATGAATACTGTTTTCCATGCTTCACTAGTTTTTTGTTTTGTTTTGTTGTGTTTTTTGTTGTTGTTGTTGTTAATCCTCACCTAAGGATATTTTTTCCATTGATTTTTTTTTTTTTTTTTTTTTTGAGAAAGCATGGAAGAGAAGGGGAGAGACAGACTTAGAGAATCATGGAGGTCTAAGAGACACATCAATAGATTGCCTCCTGCACACGCCCTGACCAGGTGGGGATAGAGCCTGCAACTTAGGTACCTGCCTTTTACCAGAGACCCTTTCAGTCCTCAGAATGATGCTCTATCCACTGAGCCAAAGTGGCTAGGGCACTAGTTTTTTCTTATGTAATCATCACAGATTATGTGAGTTAGAATACTTATTCCATTTTGAAGTTAGGGACACTAAAGCAGGGAGCAAGGGTGTAACCTGCCTAAGGTCATAGAGCCATTAATCGGTGAAAGAATCTAGCGCTCCCACCGCAGTTCCAGGAAAGTGTTATCATTATGCTACACTGGTCCTCGCATTTATAAAGAGAGGCAAATACACAGTAGAATACAAGTTAGGAATACTTCAATGTGAAAATATGGCGATTACTGAAAAAGTATTTCCCTCGTCAATAATATCAAATATTAATAAATATTTATTGAAAACAGAAAATAACGTAAGTTAAAAAAATTTTTTTAGAATAAGCATGAGCTCATTGAGAAAATAAAATAATAAAACAATATGATCTCTTACTTCCATCATTGATACTACTTATTGCGCACATACTCTATTCTGGACAATATTTTGGTGTGAGAAATAGATTTTTGGAACAGACATAGTCCTATCCTCACAGTGCATATATTCCAAAATGTAAAAACTACTATTATAACAAAGCTCAAATATTTACACTTTTATTGCTAATTATATTCTTTCAGTTAGTTTTTAATAAAAACATAATTACATTATGTAAAGTTAAAAGCAATTAAAAACTTTTCTTTACATATACGTTTATGGAAGAAAATAATCTGTTAAAATAAATATAATCTATATTTCAGTTTAGGTATCTAGAGCTTTAAGATTTAAATGAACTAGACTTAATCATGATACTAGAGGCAAAGTCATCTCCCTTTTTTAATATATTTTTATTGATTTCAGAGAAGAAGAGAGAGGGAAAGATATATAGAAACATCAATGATGAGAGAGAATCACTGATCAGCTGCCTCCTTGTACTCCCCACATGAGGGTTCTAGTCCCAACCTTGAGTGTGCCCTGACTAGGAATCAAACCATGACCTCCTCGTTCATAGGTCGACACTCAATCACTAAGCCATACCGGCCGGCCAAAGTCATTTTTCTTACTTGCCACATGATACATTCTGAGCTTTAAATCTACTTAATTAGATCAGTGTTTGGGCCAACTAGTCTTCTTGTGTGAACATAGTCCCAATTCTAAGCTAGTCTTTCTCCCTTCCACAGCACATTTCCTCCTTCACCTATCATCTATCCCTTATTTAGCTTTAGGTCCACTAAGGCTCATACTTACTAAGACTCACTTTTTTAAATCTGTTTAACTAAAGGCTACCCACATTCAATTGAAGTGAAACAGCAACAGCTTTAATTTTTCTGCTTGTTTGTTTGTTTGTTGTTTTGTTTTGTTTTTGTCTTTCTCTGCCATCTTCATTTGGAAGGTCAAGGATGTTGTATAGACATTCATTTCCAAATGATATGAATTATGCTACCTTCTTAGGTAATAGAGGGTTTTTTATAATGTTTTATATTTTTCTTTCCATTATCTAAAAAAAAAATTTGGTGGAAGAATTATAATAAAGTGTATATATTTTTTTTACATATACATATTATTAAATTTGTAAGTTTACCCAAAAGAGACAATATCTCTAAAAACAAGTGTTTTGTCCATCAAGAAATTTACAAATAATTATCATTTGTATGTGACATGCTAACAGTGGCATTATGAAATCCTAAAAAAAAAAAAGAAAGAAAGAAAAAAAAAGAGGTATGAGAGCCTGAAAATAGCAGGATTCAAAGGAATACCATATTTTCTACTCTCCCATGGTTGTAAGTCCCTCTCTGACACTAAAGAAAAACACATTAAATCATTCAGTTCAGTGAAGTGCAGCACTGCAAATAGTAATAATGTGCAGACACATCCAGAAATCAATCTGAATTAGAGTCAAAACAAAAATTTCATTCCAGGAGAGAGTAACCATGGAAATCAATTAATGAAGCAGCTAAACCCAGCCCTGAGTCATGTGTATCAGGTAAAAATAGCCTCCCTCCCCTCTTTCTGACATATTATAATACATATTTAAGTATGTTTCAAAGTAGGCACACATATGTTCTGTGATTGGTGGTTCTAGTAGTGTTGAAAAATTGACCAGGCCATTCTCCTACTTAAAACTATCAATGATTTCTCTTGATTTCCAAAATAAAATATAAGCTGCTTTAAGTCATTGTAATTGTTTTGTGATACACTCATCATGTAAGTAAAACCTCATTAAAATTTGAAAATAATTTTGAATCAAATGAAAATTTAAGTCTGCCTGAAGTTGATGAGAAGGGCAAAATGAACATTGCAGAGTGATGATCATTGTTATTTTATTACATGGTCTAGCTAGTTCATTTGAAGTCTATCCTGAGTTGTCGCCCCTAATATTTCCAATTCCTCTGTCCCATGCTTGGTCATGCAGTCTTTTAGGAGAGTCCCATAGACATAGCACATTTATTAATGGTCATTTACCCATGGACAGTCTTCCCCCAAAATGGAGTGCCACCCCAGAGTATCACTTTAGAGTGAACTTGAAATTTTATACCTTCTGCACTTTATTTCACATCTTAGAATGAGAGAATAACATCAAACCTGCTAATTATCATATGGTTATAACAGCCATAGCTATGCCTGGCTCCAAAGGCAACAAACATTTTTCTTAGGCCACTCTGCCGTAAAATGCTAAAAGAACCCACTGTGATTAAAAGATTATTGACGGAACTGATTGCTAAGCCTCTCTTGCTTTGTGACAGAAACCAACACAAAGCTGAACTCTGCTTGCCCTAGTCCTTCCTCCGAAATATAACCAATACTTAATTGCAGTGGACTGAATTGTGTTCTCAATTCATTATGTTGGAGCCCTAAACCCTAGTTCCATAGAATGTAAATTTATTGGGACATAGGACTTTTAAAAGGGTAAACACTTTGAAATGAGGCCATTAGGTAGGGGCCCTAACCCAGTACAACTGGTGTGCTTATAAAAATAAAGCGATACACCTGGGATGCTTGTACACAGAATGACAACTGTGTGAGGACACAGTGACAGGGAACCAACTGCAAACACCCAGGAGCAACCAAACTTGCCGCCATTTTGGTTTTCGACTTCTAATCCCTGGAACTGTGAGAAAACATATGTCTGTTGTCTAAGCCCTCCTTCCCATCACCCCCTCCACTCCTGTCTGGGGCATTTTGTTATGCTGTCTATGTTCTTCCTTGTCACAGCAAGTTAGTAAACTTAAATTTCTTTGATTTCAGATATGTTCCTGGTGGTCTTTATTTGATGGGCTTTATCATTCAATTCCCGAGATTCAAAATCATCCTTGAGCTCAGGTCACATGCCTAGAAACAAAAAGCCTATGACTGCTCTCCTTTTCAATTGGCATAGTTTTATTCCATGTAGGTAGACCTTTCTAATATTAGTCTAATGGGTTGCCTTGTGTTAGTTACACTGGCTTTCATTTGGTAATTACTCTATTTTCTAAAATCTCAGACCCACTGATGCTAAACAACTAATAGAAGAAATGATATACACTTTTGAACACTTCATGATTAATTCACAGGACAGTCATAAAATAGAAGTTAATTTCTTTATTACCTGGTACAGGGTTGAGACTTAACATGTATACAATGATCTAAGTCATTGCAGACACAGATCTTCTTCTTTGAACTTGAAAATGCTAAAGTGAGCCGGGAATGGTTTGGCTTAGTGGATAGAGCATCGGCCTGCGGACTGAAGGGTCCCCAGGTTCGATTCCGTTCAAGGGAATGTACCTTGGTTGCGGGCACATCCCCAGTGGGGGGTGTGCAAGAGGCAGCTGATTGATGATTCTCTCTCATTGATGTTTCTAACTCTCTATCCCTCTCTCTTCCTCTCTGTAAAAAAACAATAAAATTTAAAAAAGCAATAAAATATATTTTTTTAAAAAGAAAATGCTAAAGTGATATGATAGAAACATAATTTTTAAAAAATATATTTTATTGAATTTTTACAGAGAGGAAGAGAGAGGGAGAGAGAGTTAGAAACATCAATGAGAGAGAAACATCAATCAGCTGCCTCTTGCACACCCCCTGCTGGGGGTGTGCCTACAACCAAGGTACATGCCCTTGACCGGAATCGAACCTAGGACCTTTCAGTCTGCAGGCTGACACTCTATCCACGGAGCCAAACCAGTTTCGGTGAAACACAATTTTTTATAGCAAGTGCACCCCTTAATGTATATGTAACCCTCGATTTTTTAAGCATGTTCAACCATAAACCTGTTTTTCACATATTATTAGCACTTTATGAAAATGCATTTGTGGGAATGTTAGAACTGATTGCTAGCTCCAGCCTAAGTTTTATTACAAAGGCAATAAGGGACAAATGACAAAAAAAAAATCAAGATATTTTCCCCAATCAATAATTTTTATATAAAAAAAGGTTTAAAAATACAAGTAAACTAGGGATATATACACACAAATAGACTTTTAAGAGTATCAGAGTCATTATTGACTGATATTTACCTAAGCATTTAAACACAAATCCATCAGTCAATTGCTTAACTCTACTTCTAGAAATGCTACCTGTTGTTAATCATATAAGAAAACAAAATTTCAGCCCACATTATCTTTCTGAGAGATGAGACCATCTGCTCTCTCATTATGAACCACTAAATGGTTGTTCCTCTGTACTTTTGCTCATGTTGTTTTCTCTGACACTTTCTTAACTGACTCATTTTTATTCTTAAAATGTAGACATTACTTATTCAAAGACAGTCATCCATCTTTTGCAAAAGTCTTCAATAAATTCCAGATTGGCTTTATACATCTGTTTACTCTGATAGTCCTATTATTATCTCCACTATAATATTTAAATACAATACTATGTTGTATTTCTCAATTAGATTAGATTATTTTAAAATTATCTTTCTCAATAAGTTTTACACTCCTCAGATACAGGAATGACGTTTTATTTATATTTGGAACTCTGTAATTATATATTAATTAATTTATGTATATATTTACATTTGTAGCCCTAATACTATTGTAATTAACCTAGTAGATTCCAATTTCCCTGATAACAGCTCTACATAAGCACTGTGGACAGCCATTAAATGAATGTTGAAATAAGCTATACATGTTCATGACAACCAATTAGAAGAGATGAATGTCTTTTTATGAAGTATGGAAAAAGATTTACCCTAAAATAAATTAATATATAGTATCAACATGTACTGTTACACACAGACAAAAAGCACACAAATCTAAAGTTGACAGAAGTATTGATTCTGAAAGAAAAGAAAGCACACTATTAGGAAAGCATAAAGAAAATTCATTTTTGACTTACAATGAAAAGAACTTGGTCTGAATTCTAAGCCTTTATGCCCCCAATGTTTTAAAAAATCCTCATCACAGATTTTTTATTGATTTGAGATTGAGAGAGAGATAAACATCATCAGTTGCCTCCTGTAGGCATCCTGATTGGGGATCAAACTGGAAACTCAGATATATAACCTGACTGGGAATAGAACCCACAACCTTTTGGTGGATGAGACAAAGCTACAACCGAATGAGATTCCTGACCAGGACTCAAATCACATCATTTGAATTTCAGTTTGTTCACCAATAAAATCCTAATAATAGCACCCGCCCTGCCAGCCCTTTAGAAAGAGTTACTGTGAATATCAAAAGTTAAAAGATACATAGTACACCTCATTAGGACATCATGAAAATATTAGTTTAATTATGTTTATGATCACAATGATCTATACTAATAAAAGGGTAATATGCTAATTAGACTAAACATCTTCCAGACATCCTTTTGGACATAGCCAAGGTGGCAGGATCTGAGGCAGAAGTGGTTAGGGGTGATCAGGTCGGCAGGGGGAAACAGTTAGGGAGTGATCAGGCTGGCAGGGGATGGCAATTAGGGGCAATCAGATAGGCAGGCAGGTGAGTGGTTAGGAGCCAGTGGTTTCGGATTGCGAGAGGGATCTTGCTGCTGGTTTAGGCCCAATCCCACAGGGCCTAAACCAGCAGTCGGACATCCCCTGAGGGGTCCTGGATTGCAGAGGGTGCAGGCTGGGTTGAGGGATCCCCCATGCATGAATTTCATGCACTGGGCCTCTAGTATTTTTTTTTTTGGGGGGGGGGTGTGCTCTAGTATTTTAATAAAAGTGGAGGGACTACACTTTTTTGATAATAGGTTTATAGGGTAATCACATATGAATCACTGATTTTATGACTGTGAGTTGAGTTTATTTTAGAATCTGACAAGGGTAGACAAGGAAAAAATGCCTACTCTACTGGAACCTTTTAAAACTTAACTGCCAAGATCTATAAAAATATTAGTTACATATAGTGGTTTAAAAACTGAACAAGTATTAGTTAATAGTAAATATAAGGAACTCCAATAAGCAGCAGTCTGAAAGTAGGTGATATATTTTTTTAATTTTATAGATAAAAATGATGTGATTTTTATTATTTTTACAATTAATTATTTAATAAATTTGGTAATTTTAGGAGCAGAAATTATTTATCATTATTTTTCTAAATTTTTTGTTGAGAATGGATTAGATATCTAAAAATGTTACTGACTTATCCAAGCTTGAAGATGTAATCAGTGCTTAAAAAAATTGGAAAGTAAAAGCACAATTGTCAACCTAATGCTTTTTCCATTAGAATAACTCTTACCATAATCAAGAGAGAAAAATTACAAGATAATAACAGAATATTTGCTAGTATTGAGATGTCTCTTCTGCGTTTTTTTATTCTTCTACTGAGTGCATACATCATTTAAAATAATATATTTACAGATTAAATACATTAGCTATAATATTTTTGCTTTTTAAACAAAAGTGGTTTTCAAAGTTTACGCATAAAAGCATACATTTAATAAATTTAGAAAGATCACAGTTATCACATGTAATAAAATGCTAATATGCAAATTGACCAAATGGCCAAGTGACTGGTCACTATGACGCGTACTGACCAACATGGGGCAGATGCCTAATGCAGGAGCTGCCCCCCAGTGGTCAGTGTGCTCCTACATGGGGAGTGCTGCTCAGCCAGAAGCCAGGTTCACAGCTGGCGAGTGCAGGGCAGTGACAGAAGCCTCAGCAGCCTTTGCTGCAACTCTAAAGATCAACTCTAAAGTCAGACATCCCCTGAGGGCTCTTAGAATGTGAGAGGGCACAGGTCAGGCTAAGCCACCCCTTTCCCCCTCCCTCTACCAAGTGCATGATCTCATGCACCAGGCCTCTAGTTACTACTTAAAATATATAAATCTGAATGAACTAGCTTTTTAAAATTAATAAGCATCATCCAGGGTAATCCAAATCTTAGCTTCTAATCTAGGTTCTCAAAATTATTCTTTGTAGATTGAAATAATTTTATTAGCAACATCAAACAGTGGGAAGGGCATACAATAATAAAATGTTTGCACAGTTAGTAGTTATCAATTTGCAAATTAAAATTATACAGATTTTAGGGAGTGCAATACTACAACTTACCTTACTATACACCAGTTCTAATGCATTTAACACAAAATATCTCAGTACAAATGAATGTTTCCGTTTATAAATTAATGTGTTCACAGAGAAGTTACTTTTCATAAATACAAATTGGTTATAATTACTTAGAGTTGTATGATACTTTTCATTTCTCAAACAGAAATTTAATTTTCACGTCAGAAGAACATTGTATTGAAATGAAGTTTAAATCTAGTTTCTTGATAAAATTCCTAGTATAGAAGCAAGACATGCAATATTGAAAAATTATGTTTATGCTCTTAATGGTTAGGTTATTATTTTATTGACAAACTAGCCCTTCTCACAAATCCATGAGCCAGTAGCTCACTGTTGCCCTCCGGTAGCTCTCCTCCCACTGCCCCACCATCCTCTAGCTTCCAGTGCCCCCTCTCTCCACACCCTCTCATAGCTTGCTGCCCTGCCCCCTTCTGCAGCTCTTCACTACCTTCTTATTTTATTGACAAACTAGCCCTGCTCACAAATCCATGAGCCAGTAGCTCACTGCTGCCCTCCTGAAGCTCTCAGCCTCCTGCCCCACCCTCTTATAGCTCCCTCCTCCACTCCCCCCTTCATAGCTTGCTGCCCTGCCCCCTCCTGTGGCTCTCTGCTACCTACTGGTAGCTCACTGCCCCACCCTCCTGCTGATCCATGATTGGGTTGTTATGTGGTCTGTTGTTAAGCTTCACAGCATAAGGACCAATTGCATATTCCATTGTTGGATGTCCTTCATAAGGCTCTTTCATGCCATATGTAGAGCCTATGTTTTTCAAAATTAAACTTATACCAAATGAAGTCATTTATATATTTTGAAGGTTTCCAAATAAATAAATAAATAAGTACTATCATTTTATGTTTACTTCCTTTCTGGAGTTATGAATATGTCGTCTAACTATTCCTGATAGTTCTAATGAATATGTATTATTTTAGTAATTGGGAAAAGGAGTAAATTGTATAGATAAAAAATGGCTTATCTTTTTATTTGCCTACCAGGCATAAATATGATGCCAATTCTATAACCATGAAAATATATAATAGAAGCACTTTTTTCTAAATAGATTTTTTCCTGTGTTTAATTTACATAAAGCTATGTACAATATTATACAAAATATTTGTGAAATGTCAAATAGAAGCCAATGCTAATAATTTGCTGATCTGCTTTTTTTTGGTTATATATCTGAATCTAATATCATTTATGGAGAAAATCCAGTATGCATTGATTACTTATAATCTAAAGTGACAGAAAATTTTGCCACCTTCAATATGTCAGTTGCTATTTTTCATATCATAGGTTGAACAATTTCCATGGTCCTAAGACAATTTTTATAAATAAAAGTGTATTCTACTTTTATTACTGATAATTTTTAACATATTTCAGATAAAATTTTTCAAAATCTAATTTGATAAACAATTTCAAAGACATAAATATGCATTTTGAGAAGTGCATTCTATTTTTAATATAATTTGATTGTACCATCATATGAATTATTTAAACAATACCACCTTCCATTTATTTAAAAGTCTTCTAATGGAATATGTGTCAAGAAAAGATAATGAATCAACAAGAAATAAAATTAATTTTCAAATACATATGTTATAAATGATGATAATATTGAATTAGAAATGTAAAAATGTTGATTATATTTTACTAACATTTTTGGACTGTTAGAGTTAGAGTTAGAGTGGAATGGGAAATGAAAAACAATATGAACATTTTAATGGGAATAATAGTGGCACTAACAGTAAAGATCATTTCAATGTTACCTATTTTAAAACTTTTAATATTTTAAGCCATATACTTCTTAGAATATAATAATTATTTGGTTAGTTTAAGAACATCAACATATTATGGTTAAATAGCAAAACACCTTGGGCAATAATGGCAATAATCTTTTCCACAAGGCAAGTTCAGGGCTATATCTGGTCTGGTATTAGATGTTGCTTATTCAAAGATCCCAAACATAAGATCCCTATGTTAACAAACCAGGTTAATTCTGTTTTATTATTTTCCCATATATTGTATTCTTTGCATTGTCAGGCAGTGTCAGCAGCTCCTGGCTAATATTATTATCCTTAGTGTTAGAGGATTCATCATAAAAAAAGAACACTTGTCTTTATCCCAATGGTGCAAAAAATAAATAAATAAATAAAATTTAAATTTATAAAGATATCTGTGCCATTGGTCCTTCCTATCATGTTTCCACTAGTGTGGAGGAACAATGTGATATTCATATTAGCCAGATCTGACTCAGTAAATGCCTCAGAGAAAAATAGATGATAGATGACAAAAATAACAAGTATCCATAATAATTTCTTCAATTAAATACATGTGATATGTATATTTTATATTTTTATTATTGAAGAAAGTTTACTGAGTTATCTGATAGATAATTGAATCCTCTTTTCAGTTATATCAGTCTTCTGCATAGAACTATAAAGCTTTATTTCTATATTATTATAACTTTATTTTTATTATGATGTAGTAAATTCATACATATTGCAAATATATAAAAATTATGAGACATATTCACTCCCTTTCTTTGTTTTCTTAAAAATCTTAAATGCTGCAGGGAAAGTACTTGAGGAATATAGTGTAAGAAGTACATGGACCCCCTACCTAACAAAATAACCACAATTGGTAATAATCCATTTTTTAAAATGAAAAATTCTGGCCTAGCTGTTGTTGCTCAGTGGTTGAGCATTGATCTATGAACCAGGTCCTGGTTAGATTCCCGGTTAGGGCATGTGTGGATTGTGTGGGTTGTGGACTCAATCCTCAGTGGAGGGTGTACAGGAGGCAGCTTATCAATGATTCTCTCTCATCATTGATCTCTCTCTCTCTCTCTCTCTCTCTCTCTCTCTCTCTCTCTCTCTCCCCCTCTCACTTCCTCTTTGAAATCAATAAAAATATATTTTAAAAAAGAAAAATAATAAAATAAAAATTCTGGAAATTTTAACAGCAGATGGCACATGGTAATACACTTATTCTAGAAGAATATATGCATACCACTTAGAAGCTAAGCAAGGAGATCAGGGAAATATTTAAAGAGAACCCCACTCTAACCATTGACATGCTTAGGGGTCCAGAGTGTGCGTAGTCAAGAATACTTCCTTGAGTTATCATGTCAGAGGCTGAACATTTTTTTCTATAGGTAAAATATACTTCACCGAAATATTATGGCCAAATTTCTAAATAAAAAAAAAAAAATAGGTAAAAAATCAAGGAACGAAGATCCTTAGAGCAGGGAATCAATATTCAGAGTTGCTACAGTATATTTTCCAAATGACCATTTTTCTTCTCAATTCATTCTATAGAGTCAATATTATCCTAATACAAAAATTACATAAGAACACAAATTACATAAAAGTATCTCTTATTAATATAGATGCAAAATTTTAACAAAATACAAGCAACTTAATCCTATATAATAAAGAGCTAATATCCTAATTAGATAGGACAGCAGAAGGACCTTCCAGAATGACCTGTGGGCGGAGGTGGGCTGCAACTGAGGCAGAAGGGTCTGTGAAGGCCTACTCTTGCATAAATTTTGTGCATCAGGCCTCTAGTCAGCAATATATAAAGAGAATATACATTATAACCAAGTGGGATTTATTCCATAAATCTAAGATTGGTTCAACATCTGAAAATGAATTAATGTGTATCAATAGAAATGTACTGAATGCATCAATAGAATAAAAAAAAAAGCATGACACATTTGAATAGATGCAGAAAATACACTTGACATAATTTATATCCCTTGTGATAAAACACTAACTAACTTCAGGAAAACTTCCTAAAACAGATGAATATCTGAAAATCCCACAACTGAGATCATACTTAATTTGAAAAAAATTTTCACTTTCTTCCCAAAATCAGAAGAAGAAACATTTCTCACAATTTTTTTTTTTAATATTATAGAGAAGTTTCAGGTGGATATAGACTGACTACCAATGGGAAAGGATTTCTTTTAGGGAATTATAAAAACGTCCTAAAATTGATTGTGATATAGGTTGTACAACTATGTGAATATACTTAAAAAAAAAAAAAAGAATCATACTCTTGAGATAGGTGAAGTGAATTCTATGGCATATGAATTATACCTCAGTAAAGGTGTTTTTAAAAAGTAATAAGTATAGGGGCATAACCTGTTATGTATAAAAAATGCTAGTTAACTATTCTTAATTTCAATTAGGTTAAAATATTTTGCCACAGGTTAAGCTTCCCACAAGTGTCTGTGTAAGAATCAGCATAGACTTCACAAAGACAATAAAGGTCTCATCACAGAGTTAAGTCAAGACTGAGTGACTTTAAAAGGGAAAGTAAGAGGCTCAATGCCAGTGGTTGCCTGATATGAAAACACAGAGTTGCCAGTCCAAGTGCAATGTTTCCTAGCATAATGAATAGTCAATAAATTCAGAAAATATGTATGAACTTCCCCTAAACAACTTTGTGATTTGAAAGAGCAACTATTTTCTGGTTAACTTATTGTAAATAGAAATGGTTATACAGTAAATTATCCTATATAATAAAAGTATAATATGCAAATCAACCAAATAGCAGAACAACCAGTCAATGGTGGGCAGGAACAGCGAGAGAGAACACTAGGCCAGCCAAGGCACTTGCCAGCAGTCAGAGGGGGGGGGGGGGGGGGGGGAGCAGCAACCAGCTGTGTCAGAGAGATGATTGGGGGGCCCGCCCAGTTGCCTTCTGCAGAGGGAGGCCACTAGGGCAGTTGTGGTGGGATGATGGGGCCAGCGCCAGGCTGATTCCACAGAGAAAGTCTGGGTGAAGGCCTAAGTGGGGTGATGGGCACAGTGCTGCCCCCTGATCCTGATCAGCCCACCAGGTCGCCTCCATGGGGAGCGGGCCTAAGCAGTCAGTAGAACATCCCCTAAGGACTCCCGGACTGTGAGATGGTGCTGGCCGGGCAGAGGGAGACCCGCCTCGGTGTATGAATTTTTGTGCACCAGGCATCTAGTGAATAATGATAGTTAATGATGTGAGGGCAAAAACAAAATACCATTATGTGTTTTACTAATATTCATGTTATTCTTGTTCCTCCAGGAGTGTGAGAGGTGGCATCGTAAAGAAAATTGAGGTGTGGCGTGGAAGTTTCAGAGAGTGTTGCTCAGAGCATGCTCTATAGGCAGTTTTGCCATTTTCTAGTTAAGGCCATTAGAGAAAAACTGGTTAATACAAGGTCAAATGAATTTTTTTCTTTGTGATATTACTTTGAAAAGCTAATATACCTCATAACTTTCAAATTTTATTTCACAGAAAACCCTTGAATTATTTTCAGAGTGAAAAAATAATGCATGCCTTAGGAAAAAATAAATAAATAAATAAAGCTTAACATAATCTGAAGTCCTACTAGAATAGTGACAAAAATATACTGATTATCCATGTAAAATCACAACACACATACACTCACCTCTGTACAAATACCTTCACAAATATTTAAAGTTTTCTATTGCCGAAACCTGTTTGGCTCAATGGATAGAGCGTCGGCTTGGGGACTGAAAGGTCCCGGGTTCGATTCCGGTCAAGGGCATGTACCTTGGTTGCAGGCACATCCCCAGTAGGGGGTGTGCAAGAGGCAGCTGATCGATGACTCTCTCTCATTGATGTTTCTAACTCTCTCTCTCTTCCTCTCTGTACAAAATCAATAAAATATATAAAAATATATAAATAAAAAATAAAGTTTTCTATTAATTATATTACTCTCCACATGGAATTTCATAATTTACTTTCATTCTGAACATTACAAAACAGACATATTTTCACTTAAATATCTCTTCATTTTTGGTAGCTTTTCTGTTTGTTTTTATTATTGTTGTTGCTGTTGTTGTTATTGTGGGGTTTTTTTTTTTCTTTCTATAGTATGTTTTATTTAACTAGTCCACTATGGATGGGGGCTGGATTATTTTATATTTTCTATAGTTAGATTTGGAATTGATTATTAAAAGCTATGTATGGTTTTATCTTTTTTACTTTATATGCCAGATTGCACCCCAGAAATATATTATCGATATTTTACATTCCAACGTAATATGCCCTAACCATAGCTTGTGAAAACTGTGTTGCCACTTTTTTTAAACTATCAGAAGTAAATATTGAAATAATCTAATTTTAAATTTTCTTTATCTATTTACTAGTAGGCTGATGAGTTTTTCCTATGTGTTGGTCACTTGCATTCCTACTTTTGAAATTGCCATTTTCCCAGAACAATCTTTGGGAAAAACTGTTTTTGGAAACTTCCCAGCTGAAGGGACTATGGATGGAGTGTGGGCAGAACTCATTAAAGTGTTTGAAACAGTCTGAGGTCACCTCCTGACACACTTTCTCACACAAAGACAATGTAAATCCACCCCTGAAACCCTTATTCGATTTCCTCCAAACCTGAATACACAAAGAACATTATATTCTGAATCTGTGGGAATATTTATTTCTTTTCTGTTAAAAGTGAACTCCATCTCCCTAAATTCTACATCCATTTCCTACTTAATGTTCAGACGTAAAACATTTGCGAACAATATACACAATGAGGGCCATTGTGAGATATTAAAAAGAAAAAGAAAGTGGGGATTCAAATCTCTTAATCCTTTAACAAATCTTCTAATCCACCCGCCTGTGTTGGGGAGTGATGAATGCTCACTCTGTGATCAGGGTTTGCTGTGCTGCTCACTGGAGTCTCACTTCTTGCCTTAAGTCTGACACTGTCATCTGCTTAGTTTTGTGGTTCTTTCCAATATCACCTTTACTTCTTCTAGAAACACAGAATTAGAAAGACATTAACTCTAATTTAAAATGCTTTTAGATACAAGCCATGGTTTCTGCACAGGGAAAAATAAAGTTTGCTTTATTTTTGATGATCTTTTGATGATAGAAGCAACCTTCTGGAATGACCTTTCAGACCAACCAGTGGGGAGAGTGTGAGGCTGCAGGGCCACAGGCAGCCTGGGCTTAGAGGACTTAGGAAGCCTACCCTTGCATGAATTTTGTGCATCGGGCCTCTAGTCTAACAATATGTAGGTTTTCCCCTCTATTAAAAATGGAAACTGGAGTGCAGAAAGTACATTAGGATGGCCATTAAAAACTGGTGATATTATTGACCATTACTTCATTTACAAAAAAAAAGGGGGGGGCATTTCACATAGTTTATAAATCAAAGCATTCTTGTCTAATGTCCAAGTATTTGATAATAGTTAACCTTTCTATCTTTAATGAAATACTCTTTTCACCTGGTTTTCCAAATTACACACTCTAGTTTTGTTTGTTTCAAATTTCATAATTTTACTATTTGTTCACTTCTCTTTTCATTGGATGTTTTTCATTTTCCAGACTTTTAGACAGTAGAGTACAGTAGCACTCACAACTTAAAATATTCATATGAATTCCTCGGTCTTCAACAACTCTATGTGGTTGTTTCAATGCAGATTTCAGAGTGATTTGAAAATGTTTATGGCTAGAATAGAGAAAAACTAATAGATTAACACTACATTTATTGTTTTTATTTTTTTCTGAGATGGAAATTCACTTTGTTGGAATAGACTTTCCCTATGTTTTGGAAAATAGGCTTTATTAGACCTAGACACAATGATTCTAAGACATCAATCTAGAGACATGACCTAAATGCCCATACTTCAAACTAAGAAGTCATATTTTTGTTTGTTTGTTAATGGAAATTGGCAGATCTACATGTCTACAGATAATATTTTCTTAGATATTTTGTTTCATAAACAAATATTTAGACTATGCTGAGGACTTAGACTGTGGAATTCCTACCTCTGAAAATATAGATAGGAAAGGTGATCTCTTCCTTTTTATCATGAGAAACTATGAGTGGTTTCAGTGGCAGTAACATACCTATGTTAATGTAGAGCTTGAAGTGATAGCAAGCCTTATCCACTCTGGCTTATGCCCCAGTAAAGAGCTTCCCAAAAGAGACAGATATAATGTCAAACACATGTATACCTCTCCTGTCAATGTTAAATGAATACATCTTACCTAATAATAGACAAACATGTAAATTGACCATACATCTGCTATGCCCACAGTCAATCAGAGTGAGTATGCAAATGAGAAGGCCAAAGATGGTGGCTGCCCAGCTGCTCCAGGCATGGAGTGGCCAGGCTGGGCAGGATGCCTGCAATGAGGAGGGTGGGGGGGGGCGAAAGAATCTACAGGACTGGAGGGCCACAACTTTGCTCCGGAGTCTGCAGCAAAGAGGAAGATGCAAACTCTGGCCAGAGCGAAGGCCTGGGTCTCCGGTGCTGGAGGAAAACCAAGGTGCTGGAAGCCAAGGGAAGAAAGACCCATTGCATGAATCTCTTCATGCAATGGGCCTCTGGTTATCAATAATTTCCACTTCAAAACCTCAATACAGTCAAATAAACAGGACTGACCTCTTATGAAAATTGAGACTTTAGAATCGTATAATTGTGCAAAGGGCTCTATTTAAGTGAAAAAAATACATTTCTTATGATCACTCCTATATAGGTTGGTAAGTATAATTTTTAGGTATAACAATGTAACCATTTATTTTATTTTTAATTTAACATGTGAAAAATGTGTTTTTAATGTATCACAATATATATTTTTAAATTTTATCATATTATTAATTTTATTTTATTTTTATAAGGATATAATTTTATTATCTTTCTATATAGTTAAAAGCTTTTACCAAATACATATTCACATATGTAAAGATAGATCTATTTTTCCCATTTAATAGGTTATATAGTTATATAATTTTTTACAATATAACATATTTGACCAATATAATTTAAAGTATGAATAATATCAATTTGATTTGGGAAATAGTTTTTCCAAAATGTTATAGACTTTTATTATATATTATAGCATCTTCCAGAAAAAAAAGTCTACATTTATTGCCTGATGTTTAAAATGATTATTTTTTGTGCCTTTCAAAAATCAAATGACATGCTTTAAAAATAATTGTTATATTGCATTTATAAATGATATCATGAAATTTGTTAAATTTGTTGTTTTAAAAGAAATTTCTTTAAATATAGTGGTTTTGGCTGATCTACAATTCAGTAAGTAAAAAGAGAAAATGGAAATGATCTTTAACATGTTTTCAGTTTAATTATTAATGATATTGGAAGTCTTAGAGATATCTATGTATATATATTATGTATGGAATTCTTTGCAATTAATGTATTTTCCTAATCTATGAACAGCATCTTGGGGCAATTTGACATAATTATTATCATTTTTATGTTTCTCATTAAACAGTTTGATCTCAAAACTAGTATTTCTTATATCCCCCATCTCTAAATCATGGTCTATTAAAGTATAAATTATATAATGCTTCTAAAAATTAAAAGAACAACAACACAAAAACCCTAAAGCATTTATACCACAGCAGCTATACTCTACCAAGTAAAAATTTTAAGGGGGATCTGTATCCATATATGCTTATTTTATTTTTAACACATATGTTTACTTGAGATTCAAATTAGGCACTATATTTTTGGTTCAAAATAATAGAAGATTAAGTCAAAACTCTTTAAGATTACTTTGGAAGCTAATAGAAATCCATTGGTTGCATTTGGAAAACACTGATACTATTATAGCAATCCATGTACAAACTTGTATTTAGTGACATCAAAATGAACCCTCCAATTTTATTTGGTTAAAAGATAAGCTTTTTTTTTTTATTGAGTCAAGTAGTGGGGTCCAAGCCCCACATGTCAGGTGTTCCTCCCTCACAAAGAACAACTTCTGAGCTTTTGTAATATAAAGTCTACAGGAATCCCTTTTGCAATATAAAGTCTAGAGGAATCCCATGAAGACTGTGACCTCATGGACTATGACAGAAGATATAGTGCATCAGAAAAATAAAGTGAAATGAAAAAAAAAAAAAAAGCACCATCCATGGAGACAAGATTTTCTTTGGAATAAAGCTACATCATAGAAATATTTCTAACACTTCCTTTGGGAAAGATTAAATAAAAACTTATGAGTGAATTTTAAAATAGTTTGCAAAAGGATAGTCTAAAGCAGCATAATCAGGTATCATTATACTGGTTACCAGGGGTCAAAGTAATTGAATTTTAAAGAGGCACAAAGGATATTGGGTGAATTAAATTATAATCAGTGAATGTGATAACATCTTATACATAATATGGATGCAAATATAAATTTTAAAACAGACTTTTAGATGTCTTTTTCTTTCATTTCTCTCTGAAATAACATGTCTAGCTTCTATATCCTTGCTTTAAGGATTATGTGGGTGTCTGGGATAAGTTCCCAGATATGTTATCATTGCATTATTTTTATCCTCTCACTGATGTGAATATATAGCTGGGAAATTAAATGCAAATGCAAACATTTTCCTTAGTAAAATTCTTCCTACTCTTTTAAAAATCTCTCATACTTATTTGTTTTAATGATGAATTCTATTCAACATCTGTCATTAAATTTTAATTAATTCACAACATGGATCCAATTCAAAGTCAATAGTCAGGTCATCTAAGGTTTTTTAAATGTTGCTTTTTAGGCTATAATGATCAAATGTTAAATATTTTTTTCTCTCCTCTACAGAAGAATTTCATTTGATGTTCAGCTCACATTCTATAAATTTCCTTTTAGTTCACTTATTTTAACTGATTTTCCCTACCATTGTTTCCAATACCTTAAATATACTGACGTGTAAATTGCAATGATATATCTATCTATATCTATATCTATCTATCTATCTATCTTTCTATCTATCTATATAAAAGCCCAGCAACTGTACAGGGGAACGACCAGAACTACTGGTTGACCAGTGTCTATACCACTCACTGACCAACAGGGGGCAGACGCTCAACACAGGAGCTTCCCCAGGGTGGCCAGTTTGCTCTCACAGTAGGAGCACCGCTTTGCTGACCAGAATGAGCAGCTGCTCCCACAGCAAGATGATACCCGCAGGCCATGCCCCTCATCAGTGCATGAATCCGTGCACTGGGCCTCTAGTTTTTATATAATGGCACTGCTGGTCTATCAATATGCAGAACTTATCCCATGAAACTTAACTAGCTACTTCCTTCTACTAGACAATTTCCAGTGTAATCATTTTCACAGCTTTTATTCACTAAAGTATATTGAATTATATTCTTAGCCAATTTTTTAAAAAGTATATCTCATCAGGCATGATTGGTTAGCTTTTACAGCTAAATATAATGTCACAAGAAGGAAACCATGGAGGAATGTTAATCCATTTGGGCTCCCAGAATACCACTGAGACTTCTGGGTTCTGAATAGCTTAAAACATGTCTTTGTTAAAAATACTTGATTGAAATCCTTACTTTAACAGAATCTGACCAGCTACATTGCTTTCAAGAGAATATATAATTTTACAAGAACAGAAATCTTCAAAGCCAAATCTAGGGGTCAGCCAGAAAGTAAATTTCTGAGATAAGAATGAATCTATATGCACATTTAAGTCTTATTTTCCTGCAAAGGTGCTATTTGTAAAGAAATGAGGATATATATACATTGAAACTATTTAGTTAAAAGTTAGGATTTTAAACACATCTGATAAGCAGTTCCCCTATCTACAAAAATATAGATTAAAATAGATAAACCAAAACATAGTCTGATAAGAAAAAAAATTTACCAAAACATAGTCTGATAAGAAAAAAAAAAATAGCAGCATATAGATGGATTGACTATAACACTGACTATGTTTAACAGAAAAAAAACATAATTGGACAATTTATGCTTTTTATAAAATAGGTAATTGGTTCTTCTCCTTCTCTCTGTTCTCTGAGTAAGAGATCAATGATCTATACCAAACAGAATATTAGGCAAGGTACAATGTCTTCAGGGCATCCTAAATTTTCACACTTTTGTTCCCTTTGCTGTCTGATAATTATTCCATATACATATATGAAATTATTATTTAAAAGACAACAACTGGGAATTTGGGGAGAAAAATATCAAATGTGCATTGGATCCTCAGAGGTAAAATGGGTTCAAAAGCTAGAATAACCTGACAAACTGATATTTGGGCTTAGAGGTGTGAACATCAATATACAGATGCATCTATTTCTCTAAAAGTGGATATTAACCACTATCTAGTGTGCACTACACAGAACCAATATCTGCACAAATGTCTCTATTATGAAGAATATATTGAAAAAAGAAACCAACAACCAACAAACCAACACCAGATTTTGAAAATAGCTCATAATCAGAGGGGAGGGTTCCCAGGAAGAAGAAACATGTATTTCAAAATAATTTTTAAAAAATTAGTGTTTGAGTGCTGAGTGAAATTTAAAATAATATAAAGGAGAATTATAAGGCTATTAAAAGACTAGTACTTTTGAAAGAATATAAAGGTGAAATGACATAAAGAAAGCAAAATAGCATCAGCAGAATTAAATATATAT
Source organism: Pipistrellus hanaki (assembly GCF_964339955.1). Taxonomy (NCBI): domain Eukaryota; kingdom Metazoa; phylum Chordata; class Mammalia; order Chiroptera; family Vespertilionidae; genus Pipistrellus; species Pipistrellus hanaki. The sequence continues at coordinate 56,638,205 of NC_140507.1, read as the reverse complement.
ATATATACACACACACACACAAGGCAATAAGAGCAGGCTTTATCATGCAAATATCAAATGAATTTGTTGAAAACAAATTTGAGAAGATTTTTCTGACTATTTAAGGAAAATAAAATAAAATACAAATGAATAGATAAGGAGAACAGAGAAGAGGTCAAATTGAACTGGTATTCATGTTCCTGGAAAGATACCAGAACAATCAAAGAAGCATTTTTAATAAGTAATGGAATTTTTAACAGGAAAAAAATATTGCTTTTGGGGCTATAACAATACCTCTGTATTTGGATCACAAAAATTCAATATATTCCAGACAAGATGATTTTAAAAGTTAATGAAAAGATATTCATATATAGATAAAATCTTCACATGTATATGTCTTTGTATGAATATACTATATTTATGGAGGAATAATCATGATATATAACATAACCATAATATTTAACATACTCATAATATACAATATAATCACAATAGCTTGCTATCTCTGAGCACAACGAAAACTAAGAAGTCTAGTATAAGTCTGGAATTAAAAATAGTTGCCATCTAAAATGTTACTTGATGGGGGAATAAAATATGTGAAAATATCATGTAATAAACAATTTATATAGAAACATATTTGTGAAAAATACAGAAAGCATATGGACAATATAATTCTGTGTATAAATGATAATCTTTATAATTTGAACAAAAATTTTAAAAATTGTCAGTACTTCAATCCTTGGAGTCATCTGGATATTCAAGGAGAAAGTTATTTAAGTCATAGAAATGATGATAATACTTACTGAGTGCTCACACTGTGCAATGTTGTGAGCACTTTAAATATTTAGACTCATTTAATTCCCATACAAGCATAAGAGGAAGGTAGTATTATAATCCCATTCCATAGCTGAGAAAGGAACACACACTAATAACTAATTTACCCAACATAAAAAGAGCAGCAGAGTCAGGATGCAAACACAGGTTATCCGGCTCCCAGTGCACTAAGATATTCTGATTTCACAGTGGACTCATAGAGAAAATGTTGCATTTTGTGGCATGGGAAATGCTGACGTGATGATAATTGAAGAAAATTCAAATGTAACTCAAGCACATAATCTGAATCTAATTCTGTGGGAGCAGGGGGTTAAATGGACTGGGATTGGGCAAAAGTAGGTTTATAGTTGTTAATGTGGAAAACAATACATTAATTTATAAATAATAATACAAGAACAAACTGTTTCATGCACTCATAAATGCAAATCTATTTTGCCACTCTATGTGTATACTTTGAACATAAAAAGTGGAAGAAAATATTAATAGAGGTTTTGACTCTACTAGCATCTCCTATGTTTATTATTTAAACACCATATTTTATGAAGACTATATTGTACTTTTTTCATTATCATAAATGTTAAATGAATACTATTTAAACATAGCTAATTTACTAACTAGCTACATAGGTAAATAATTCACCTGAAAGTTGATATCCTCAAAATGCTGCAGATAAAGGAGGACATTTTCAATCAAGAAATTCTAACCTACCAAGGATCAATTACCACTCTGGAAAGAAATCAATATGCAGATGAAACCTTTCATGTAATTTTTATTGAGTCTGTCTGGATAAAGAAAAAAAAATAAAGTACACTAAAAGTATAATATTTTTGCATTGTATATAGAAATGTTAGTTTAAAAATATATTTTAAGGAGATATTTTTATTTTAGAGAATGACATTGCTGCCTATCCTAGGAGGCAATTATACTACTTTGGGACTGAAACAACTGTGAAAATTACAGTGGCTGAGGATTTACCCAGGTGAGGGATCCTGCCATTCCCTGACCTTATCAAGAGTTTTGACAACTGACTTCTTTATTTCCATGGACAGATTCTGTATTTTGAGATAATAGTTGTCTTTAGTAATTCTTTGTTTCGATACATTTTTACATGATTTGAATCATTGTTAGTCCTTCACAACAAGGGCGCCAAAATCACATATAAAGGGAAATTACATGTTAGCATACCTACTCCTATTAGATTCAGCCAGAATAATTTACAGTTGTAGCCCCAGTTAGATACATATCATTCTGATTGAGTAGCTTTGGAAAGGAGGTAAATTATTGAATAAAGCAAGGCTGGCCTATTTATCAAATACCAATTTACCTTAGTCATTTTGACTGAATGGCCAACCTACCAAATTGCTGGAGAGTTTTCTCAGTTTTTATTTGTTCCCTGGCAGCTTTTGTCCCTGACCTTGACCCTGTTTCTTTACATGAAGTTGGGTGGAATATTTTTTCTAGTCTAATCTGTTGTCTACCCTGTTTTGAAAGTATATGCCCTTGTCTTGGCCCCTTATGTCCTTCCCATTACCCAACTCAGCATTAGCCTCTCTTTGTCATGAAAGTAGCAGCAGGGAAGTGGCAACAGATAAAAATTTTACGTGTAAGAGATGGCTTTCTGAAAAAGGTGACTTCCTAGTTTTGCAAAATCTGAACTAGAGAAAGGACAGGGAAGGTTGTTCAAGAGAAAGCTTTATAAAACCATGGATGAAAACAAAGCATGGCCAATTCCAAATGTGTTGAGTCAAAATCTATGAGGGTAGAAAATGCTACAAACAGAAAAGAGGGAAACAAGCAAAATTATGCTCAGAAGTTAGGCTGAGTCCAGATCATAAGATATCTCAGCTTGATTCTCAAAGTCATATAGATTTATTGTAAGCTAGTAACAGTTTTGGAATTCAGAGATATCACCTATTAGGAGCTTAGAGATCAGAAGTTAGCTTGAGAATCCTTGAAACAAGTATCAATTAGGAGAGGTTGCAACAATCCAGTCAACAAATGCTGAAAGACCAGTCAGTTAGTAAAGATGTGGATGAAAATGGGGCATTTTTGAATGGAATTTTACTGTTCGTAGCTGATTTTAGGGCAGAGATAAAAATATACTGAAGGCAGTGCAAAGATTTGTGCCTGGAAATAGGTGCTTACATCATAGGGGAAATAAGGGAGTAATGATAGCTTGAAAGAGATATGATGATGTTGGATTATTTTGAATTTTATGATGTCATTCAAGGGAATATGTATGATAATTTATGTCTCTCTCTCTCTCTCTCTCTCTCTCTACACACACACACACACACACACACACACACACACACACACCTTCCCCAATTAATTGTGGAGGGAAATAATTTGGCCAGAAGAGAACTTGCAGGTACTGAAAACATTTCATCACTAGAAAATAGGGCTTTCTGTTTAGCCAGTATTGCTCAGTGGTTGAGCATCAACCTATGAACCAGGAGGTGATAGTTCAATTCTCAGTCAGGGCACATGCCTGAGTTGTGGGCTCAATCCACAGTGGGGTGGATATAGGAGGCGGCTGATCAATAGTTCTCTCTCATCATTGATGCTTCTATCTCTCTCCCCCTCACCCTTCCTCTCTCTGAAATTAATAATTTTAAAAAGGAGGCTTTTCATCTACTCTCCAAATGTAGACAGCTTTACTGGCATTTTATAATTTATCTGCATTAATGATTCGATTTCCACCACTAAATAGTCAATATTAATGCCCATAGTATGACACGTGAATAAGAAAAAGGCTCATAGTTGTAATAATTGCTAGGGAGGTATTTAAAAATAATAAAAACTGGTAGGCTAGGAGTCAAAGTACCAATGTTGGTTGCTAAACAGAATGGATAAATTGACAAGGACTTAAGAGGGGGGCTGAGAAGAAAACAATCAGCATATTAGATACTTCTTATTTGAAAGTCAAGGCTATTACAACCTCTAAAGGATGTGAATGTCACTAACTATGGTACTCTGTCACAAAAGCGCCCGAGAGAGGAAACCACGATGAGGAGGTGGGTTTTCTGTGCCAATGACATGCACCCAGCAAAGGGTACGTTTTAGAAAAATATCTGCTCCTGCTGCCAGGACTATCTAAATCTGGAAGTTCCTCTGGATAATATAGGCTCAGTAGCTCTGGGAAGAAAACAACAGACGAACTCTGAGTATTGCCAAGCCCTCACTCTGAAACCTTACACACAAAATAACTCTGCAGCAGCGGGGACATGATGAGCAGCTGCAAAGGTGATACCTGTCTGTGTAGCCCATGCTGGTGAAATAGGACCTGCCACACAACAGATGCACAAAATAGATCTCCGGTTTTGGTCTCAATGTTATCCTATACCCTAATTGGCAGAACAATGGCCCTTCAAAGATGTGTATCTTCATCCCCGGAATATGGGAAGGCCTTATATGGCAAAAGCACCATCCATAAAACAAATAGATTATCCTGGGTCAGGGTTAATCCAGACCTTGTTCTATTCACAACTCCTTCAAAGCAGCAAACTTTCTTCAAATGAAGTCAGACAGAAGTGCCAGAAAGGGAAACCACAGAAATCTGAAATATGAGAGGGATTCATCCAGCCCTTGCTGGAGCAGAGAATGACCCAAGGATGATGGCCTGGAAGTAAAAGAGGATCTCAGTCCTATAACTACAAAAAAGAAAAAAAGAAGAAAAAAAAAAGAGAGAAAATAATTTGGTGGCCCAGTCAGATGTTTCAGTAAGTTGAAAAAGCTATGGATTTTCAAATCAAGGCATATACCTAGGTTGTGTCTTTTTCCCCCATTCAGGCATGTACAGGAGGCAACCAATCTCTCTCTCACTCTCCCCCTTCTCTCTCTCCCTTTTTCTCACTCTAAAATGAATGAACATATCCTCAGGTAAGGATTAAAAAAATGAACTTGGCCAACAGCCAGAATGAGCTTGTAGCAGATTCCTTCTTAGAGCCTCAAGCAAGAACCACAGCCTTCCGTACGCCTCGACTTCACCCTGTGAGACTCTAAGCCCAGGACTCAACTGATCAACATGACACTGAGACGTCCCACCTACAGAATTGTGAGATAATAGATGTGTTTGTTTAAGCTGTTATGATTACAGCAATTTATTATGACAGCAAGAGAAAACATAAATGTATTGATGTGTGATGTTGGAAGAATGTAGATGTCATTAATAAAATTATGATGTAGAGATAGCACAATGAAAATCATTAAGCGCTCACAAAAACAAATAATCTGAGATATATTTTACTTCATCTTGACTATTCCACACCAAAAAAGGGCATTGAACAAAAGGATGAACACAATTTCTGATGACAAAAAAGTTCACCCACATTAAACCACCTTTTACACATGAGTCAGTAATATCTATCAGGTAAGCTATTTCCGATGACAACTATGTAGTAACATAAAAATTGAAAGCACAAATTAAAATATAAAATATGATAAAGGCTTGGAGAACTTTACTGTAAGTGGTAGGATATGATAAGTATATAACGGTAGGTTATATTCTTTCAGGTATCCTAATAATGTATTTTATTTTTATGTTAAGAATTTTTTAAAATGTTGACATTATTGCAATTATGTTCCTCCCCAACCCCTTTACCCACATCCACCCAATCCTGCCTTCCCCTCCCTTGGTCTTCATTACACTACATGTCTGTATCCATGGGGTATGCATATATGTTCTCGAGCTAATTCCTTCATCTTCTTTATCCAGTTGCCCACACACAGCTCCCCTCAGGCACCAGTTAATCTGTTCCATGTATCCCTGCTTCAGGTTCCATTTTGCTGGTCAATTTATTTTCTTTGTTAGATTGCACATATAAGTGAAGTCATATGATATTTTTCTTTCCTTGACTCACTTATTTTACTTAGCATAATACTCTCCAGGTTCATTCATGCTATCACCAAGAGTTCCTTCTTTTTTACAGACACTTAGTATTACATTGTGTAAAAGCACCACAGCTTTTTTATCCACTCATCTGCAGAGGGGCGGCACTTGGGCTGCTTCCGGATTTTGGCTATAGCAAATAACAGTGCTATGAACATAGGGGTGCATATGTTCTTTCTGATAATTGTTTCTGGATTCTTAGGATATACCCAGAAGTAGCATCTCTGGGTCAAAAGGCAGTTCCATTTCTAATTTTTTGAGGAAACACCATAATGTTTTCCATAGTGGCTACACCAGTCTGCATTCCCACCAGCAATGTACAAAGGTTTCCTCTTCTCCACATCCTCAAAGGCGCTTGCTGTTTGTTGATTTATTGATAGAAAAAATTCCAGCAAGTGTGACGTGGTATTTCTATATAGTTTTTATTTGCATTTATCTCTCCAATGATTTGTGGCCTTGAGCATTTTTTCATACATCTGTTAGCCATCTGAATGTCCTCTTTGGATAAGTGTCTATTAAGGTCCTTTGCCGGTTTATTTCAATGGATCTGTTGTCTGGTGTTGAGTTGTATAAGCTCTTTATACAACTTACTGGATGTATCATTGGTGAATATGTTCTCCCATACAGTAGACTGTGTTTTCAATTTTTTGATGGTTTCTTTTGCTGTGCAGAAGCTTTTAAACTAATAGACATGATTTCAAAAGTCTTCCCTAATATTATGAAATGAATATGCTGCTATGTTCAGTTAACATAACAATTGCTTCAACTCATTCATGCCTTCCCTATGCACATACCCAATCCTCAATCTGGGAATGGCATCAAAAATCCTAGAAATCAGCCACAAAAGCATGATAGACCTCTGATCACTTTTTGGAAGCATTACCACTGAAGCCGACATGTTGGGAGGTAAGCGGAGCCTGCCTCTACATCTCAGTTCTCAATTCAGAGAGCAGCATGTATATTTCACCTGTGCTTTCCTGTTGTTTCTTCTCAATGAGACTGAATCCCTGCCGGCTCCCCTCAAGTCCAGATATCCTGTCAGGGAGTATGGTCCAAATAACAAAACGTGTTTATAAATTTAGGTCTAAGAAAGTTTTGCTGTATATTCTCTAGCCTAGCTCCTCCATTTTTATAACCCCCAAATAACTCCCATAAAATGAAAGTTTTACTGTCCTCTACTCATCACTTTTCTCTAAGTGAAAGTTCAGAAGTGTGTGGGAACCAGCGGTGGAGGCAGTTGAGAATGTTTTATGATGCTGAGCATGTCACATTTTAAGCTTCATGGGTTTTAAGCACACACTTCTAAATGATTCTGTCTCATACCAAATCTTTCTAGCCCAGCAATCTTTAAAAAGATGGAAATTACCACTTCATCATGTTCAATGGTATCTGATTTTTCTCCTTTTCGGTAATGTAAAGATTTAGAAAGGAGAACAAAAATAGACATTTTGTCCAGCTGGCATGGCTCGGTGGTTAAGTATCTACCTATGAACAAGGAGGCCACTGTTCGATTCCTGGGCAAGGCACATGCCAGGGTTGTGGGCTCAATCCCCAGTAGGGGGCATGCAGTAGGCAGCTGATCAGTGGTTCTCTCTCATCATTGATGTTTCTCTCCTCTCTCTCTCTCTCCTTCTGAAATCAATAAAACTATTTTTTAAATATATATATATATATACACACACTTTAAGTAAAGGCAATTCTGAATTATGAAAATCTATTGAGCAATGGAAGAAAGTATTTCTTTTATATTTTAAGTAAAAGCAAATGAAATCTTATCTTCTATGTAGAATTATTCATTTACTTACACAGGCTTTTATATTGAAATTGGACAGCAGCAGTTGGTCAGTGATTAAAACTGAATTTCACCCTACCTGATTTGGCTCTGTGGATAGAGATAGAGCATTGGCCTGCAGACCGAAGGGTCCTGGATTCCATTCCAGTCAAAGGCACATGACCAGATTGCAGGTTAGATCACCAACAGGGAGTGTGCAGGAGGCAGCCTATCAATTATTCTCTTTCACTGATGTTTCTATCTCTCTCTCCCTCCCCCTTCTTCACTGAAATCAAGTGTGTGTGTGTGTGTGTGTGTGTGTGTGTGTGTGTCTGTGTGTGTGTGTGTGTGTGTGTGTGTGTGTGTGTGTGTGTACTAGAGGCCCCGTGCACAAAATTCATGCATGGGGGAAGGGGGTTCCACAGCCTGGCCTGCACACTCTCCAATCTGGGACCCCTCAGGAGATGTCCAACTGACTCTTGCAATCCGGGACTGCTCACTTGCCTTCCTGCCTGATCTCCCCTAACTCCTCTGCCTGCCTGCCTGATCATACCTAACCACCTCTGCCTGGCTGTTTGCCTCTACCAACCTCTGCCTGCCTGCCTGATCATCCCTATCTGCTCCCCCGCTGACCTGATTGCCCCTAACCTCCTCTGCCTCCCCCTGAACTAGGGACCCAGAATTCCCTCCTCATCCAGTTGCAGGCACCCAGGTCCCAGGCTTCCTTCCTTCTGGCTGGCTTCAGGCACCCAGGACCGGGCCAGCTTCATCCTGGCTGGCCAGAGCCACAGGGGACTGTGGGAAAGCAGCTTCACCTGGGGAAGCAGCTAAGGGACCCAGGCTGGTCCCCATTCCTCTGTTGTGAGCTCATTTGTGCCTGGCTGGTCCTCATTCCTCTCTCCCATGTACAACAAATTTAGAATAGAAAGTATCCTGTATTTAAATCTAAAACAATTTCTTACAGGTGATATTTTCCAATTTGTTTGTATTTTATTTAATATAAAGTAACTTATTTAAGTGAAATGTAATTTTATTTTTAAAATATACTTAAAATCACTTTCATAAAGAACATATTGAGTAATTCAGGATTTTCCTGAATTGATATATCCTTAATAATTGCCCTCTCTTCTTCATATTAAAAGCTAGTGCAGAAAGTTTGCTGCTGTCAAAATCTATCTTCAATTGTTGACCTTTCACTTCCATTTTCATCTATATTCTCCCAAATCTAACCAAGTCTTCTCAAATGATACATTGCCTCATTAGCCAGAATATTGGGTCTAAGTGTCCATAAATTTTGATTCAACACTAATGTACATTTTTTTCCTTGCACTTCAACGTAGAAGCCACAGAGATTTCAAATTTGCAGCTGAATTTTGAATTACCAGTTAGGTTATGTTAGATAATAAAAAAAAATTGTTAATGAAAATACTAATATTAAAAATAGAAGAAAATTGGAATTTGGGAGGTTATAAGTATCTATCCCAAAATAAAGTAGCAAAAACAAACATGTTGCTAGAGCCATGTAAAGGAGAAAAACATATGTATATTAATTTTTAAGATCATCTGTTATTTTTGCTTTATTTTTAGACTTCCCTACAATCAACCTTCTGTACCAGAAGAGAACATTTGTTAGAGTTCATGAATCTATATTGATACATCACAATCACCTAAAGTTGATATTAGTATCTATTTTTGGTGTTGTACATCTTATGAGTTTGAGATCATTTATTTGTATTATACTTTTTATGCATAGTTTTAGTCACTATCAAAGAAGATTTCTTGTTTATTACTATTATTTTTAATCACTATATTAAATTTTATTTCTGTTTTGAAATAAAATTGATGTAGACTTAACTACATGTTTTTAAATGTGTGTCATTTGATGAGTTTTAATATGTATGAACACCCATGAAGACATTAGCACATACTAGATAATGAACAGATCCATCACTCCCAAAGTTTTATGTATCCTTTTGTTCTCTTCCTTGGATTCCCCCCATCACAGCCTCACACCATCCTCAGGCAAACGTAGACTCTGTCAATATACATTGGTTTCCATTTTTTAGAATATTATAAATGGAATCTAGTATATACTATTTTTTCTCTGGCCTCTTTTACTCAGCATCATTATTTTGATGTATTGATTTTGTCATGTGTATCAATAGTTGATCCAACAAATAGTTACTAGACTTATTGTGGTGATTACTTTGTAAGGTATATAATTGTTTACTGTTTCCATCTCCCTAATTATGATGGTACTGAACATGTTTAATATAGATATTTGTCACTTGTATATCCTCATTAGTAAAATGTCTGTTAATTTTTTGCCCATTTTTTAAATTGAGGTTTCTGTCCCCTATTATTAGGTTGAAATAATTATTTATAATTTCTAAATAAAGCCCTTTGTTGAATATATCATTTTAAAATTTCTTCCCATTCTGTGGTTGTCTTTTTATATTTGTAGTAGTTTTTTTTTCTTCTTCATTATTTTGTACTGGTATTTTTCATGATTTTGACAAGCAATTTAATAATATTTCGTAGTTTATTTTTAATATCTACATAGTAAACTCTGCACACCCACGTTATTAGTACTTTATGTATTTTAAAATGTTTGATAGTTTTAGCTCTAAAATTTAGGTCTGGTATCTATTTTAAGTTAATTTTAGTCTATGATTGTGGTAGGGGGTCAAAGCTTATTTATTTTGCCTGTGAATGTGTTCTAGCACTATTTGTTCAAGAGATTTTTCTTTTCTCATTGTATGGCATTAAGAGCTTTGTCAAAAATAAATGTACCATATACATGTGCTGTTTCTGGACTACATTTTTTCTATTCCATTATTCTATGTGTCTATTTTTATACTCATGTCACCTTATTATTATAGATTTATAATATATTTTCAAATTTGATACAAATCCCCCAGGTTTTTATTTTATTTATTTATTTTTATTTTTAATTAAATAAATTTAGAGTTGATATTGTTGCAGGAATTCCCTCCACCCTCTTTGCTCACCTCCAGAAAAAATATATGTGCCCCAATGTTTATAGCAGCATGATTTACAATAGCTAAGATCTAGAAATAGCCCACATTCCCATCAGCAGATGAGTGGATAAAAAAAAAAAAAAAAGGAAAGCTTAGGTACATTTACCCAGTAAAATACTACTTGGCTGCAAAAAGGAGGAACTCTTACCATTTGTGACAAGTATTGTGGACCTGGAGAGTATTATGCTAGGTGAAATAAGCCATTCAGAGAAAGACAAATTCCATATAATCTCACTAATATGTGGAACATAATGAACTGATGAACAAAAGTGGAACCAGAAACACAAATACATAAAATGGAGTGGCTGGTGCCCAAGAGAAAGGGCGTGAGGGTGCCTGGATAAAGAAGATAAAGGAAATAGCTAAAGAATATATGTGCATTCCCCAGGTTTGTTTTCACTTTTGAAAACTAGATTTGGCTATTCTAGATACTTCTTATTTCTACATACACTTATAATCAGGCTGCTGATATGCTAGTAGTAGCATTTTGTGTGTGTGTGTGTGTGGGGGGTGTATTAAACGCTAAGTCCTGTGAATTTTAAAAAATAAAATGTCATGTCTGCACCTCAAATTAATGTACAGTTCTTTAAGTAATTGGCACTTACACTGTCTTATATCCTCCCTGGACAATACTATAAAACTTACATTGCCAAAATTTGAATATTTACAAAATGGACCTCAGAGGACGGAGGAAATTTCCTAGAGAAATACTACAGAGCAGAAGAGCATGGAAGGTTAGTGACCAGGGACACTGAAAAGTCATTACTTTGAACTCTGCGGATGCTTCAGCTTTGGCTTATGGGAAATGTTATATTTAAAGTTCAGATTGTTCTTTTTCTATTCCAATTTATAATTCACCTCAGTAAACCTAATCCTTTATTAATACCTGGCATGCCTAAGAGCACTGTGTGTTAGTTCTATGTAAAATAAAGAAAATAGATAGGAAAGGAAAATAAAGCATGACCTTTAATCAACATTTCTGGATTCACACTAAGGGAGATAAACACAATCATGATGAGTCAAAAAGGAATTTGATTCGACAATGGAATAGGAATCACAGGATGGATCACAGAATATGGAGTAATTTCTTGTAGAACTGTCTACCTTATAAATTCTGCCACAACAATATGAAAATGTAGAATATTCTCATTACCTTTCAGAGTTTTCTTATTATCAGTTGGACAGAGACATGAAGTAGGTCTTAAACATTATGTTTGGCACATGTACATTAAATTAAAAGGATAAAAGGGAGATCAAGAATCAAAGAGAGCAGCACTTCCACCTAAGGAAAATCAATATATTTCCAAACTGAGAAACCTCACTAACTTAAATTTTTTTTAATGTTTGATAATATCAAATGCTGACCCCTATTCATTGATATTTTAAAGAAAAATGATAGCCCAGACAGTATGGCTCAATGGTTGAGCATAGACCTCTGAACCAAGATGTCACGGCTTGATTCCTTGTCAGGTCATATGTCTGTGATGTGAGCCCAATTCCTAGTATGTGACATGAAGGAGGCAGTTGATCAATGATTCTCTGTCATTATTGATATTTCTATCTCTCTCTCCCTGACTCCTTTCCTCTCTGAAAAAAAAAAAAGAAAAGAAAAGAAAAAAAGAAAGTAACATCTTAAATCGATATCAATAAAAGGGTAATATGCTAATTAGACCAGGAGCCTTCTGGGTGGACCTTCTGGATGTCCTTTTAAACAAAGCCATGGTGGCAGGCTGAGGCAGAGGAGGTTAGGAGGTGGGGAGCAGTTGGGGGCAATCTGGCCAGCAGGGGGGGGTGTGCAGTTAGGGGTGATCAGACCTAAAAGGGTTAAGTTGGGGGCAAGAGGAAAATCAGGCCGGCAGGTAGGTGAGTGGTTAGGAGCCAGCACTCCCAGACTATAAGAGAGTTGTCACAGATTGGAGAGGGTGCAGGTGGGGCTGAGGGACACCTCGGCCCCCCCCTACCCCCACTCCCCGTGCACAAATTTCGTGTACCAGGCCACTAGTAAAAGAATATAAAGAAAAATTATAAAAAAGGGAGAGCACTTTTTAACTTTCTCTTAATCAACTACTTTGTAATATGCTTTATAACTTCAAATCTAAAAAGGCCAACTATGACACATTTAAATATAATCATGATTAATTTTAAAGTTTAAAATTTTAAGATTAATAATTTTAAAATTTCAGCACTATTCTTTTGACCATATGATTAACAGGTAATTATACAGATTAAGGCTACAAATAAAAATAAGGAAACTATTTTTCTGGTTTTAAAAATTATTATGGATATATATTTTAAAAAGGAAAACCTCTATTGGATAATAATTATGTTATACATTTCCTCTTGTTACAGTGAATAGGCCTATATATCCTTTTTGCCTTACAAACTATATTTTCTGGACAACACTTAATTTACCCTGTCATTTTTGTTTTTCTTTTCTTCATATATATATATATATATATATATATATATATATATATATATATAAATATATATATATATATGTGTGTGTGTATTTGTTATTAAGGTATTACATATATGTCCTTATCACCCCACTGTCCCCGGACCCGCTCATGTCCTCACCCGCCTAGGTCTGTGTCCATTAGTTAGGCTTATATGCATGCATACAAGTCCTTTGGTTGATCTCTCCCTCTTCCCCCCACCCTTTCTGCCCTGCCTCTGAGGTTTGACAGTCTGATCTATGCTTCTCTGTCTCTGGATCTGTTTTTGTTCATCGGTTTATGTTAACTGAGAAAATAAGAGGAAAATGGTCCAGTAATGAAGTTCTTGTATTCAAGAGTAGCTATTAACCTTCAAATAATCCTAACAATATGTCAACTTATGCTGATGGCTTTGGAACAAAAAGCTTTTATAATACATGTGATTTGGCTCAATAATTGTGAAATAACAATTCAGAATATACTTAGTAATGATTTTTCTCAATGACAAAATAAGAAAGGTCAGGAATGAACAGAGGGAGAGGACGCTCATTAACTCTTCCAGATAGCACATTTTAAAATAGCCAGTAATAAAAGCATGGTATGAGTGAAGCTAAAATAAAAGGTAGGAGATCTGCCATTGAAACTGAACCAGAGACAAGGATAATCACTATAATCATACACTGTGATCAAAGCATAGCTGGTATTATGTTATAGCTTATCAAAATGAATAAAAACATAACTAGAATGCCTACCAGAAAGGTAAACAACTTAATTGGTGTTGATCAGATTTAAATGATAATGCTTCATTTACTTGGAAAATTATATGCTAAATCAAAACTGTGTGGCTTAACAAAATATTAAATTACAAAATAAGCTTTTGATTATTTGCAGATTATTTGATAATACTTAGAACACTTCATTTTGTTTTTCTGACTGTTCTCATTTATTTGCATATTTTGGCTGAAGTAAGATTTCCTTGATGATATAAGTTGTAATCAAGCTCTTTTATAAGTGCTCTATTATTTCTAAAATTTACATAGAAAAACATTCTTGTCCCAAATTCACTTAAATCAGTATTTGGATAGGAAGATTTCAAAAACATTATTTATGTATTCATAATTAAACTGTTTCAATTATTTATTCATTTTCATGTTTCAGTTATTAAAAATGTGTATGATGTGACTACTTATGTTATGGGTTGAACTGCATCTTCTCAAAATTCTTATGTTGAAACTAGAGGCCCGGTGCACGAACTTCATGCATGGTGAAGGGGTGTCCCTCAGCCCAGCCTACCCCTTGAGGTATGTCTGACTGTCCAGTTAGGGCAGATCCCTGTTTGCCCCTAACTGCCCTCTCTTGCAGGCCTGGTCACCCTTAACTGCCCTCCTTTGCAGGCCTGGTCACCTTAACTGCCCTCCCCTGCATGCTTAATCACCCTTAACTGCCCTCTCCTACAGGTCTTGCCCCTCCTCCCCCTGCAACTGCTCTATCCTACAGGCCTGAATTTCTGCCAACTGCCCTTCCCTGCAGGCTCTGTTGCCCCCAACTTCCTTCCTCTGTTGGCCTGGTCCCCTGCAACTTTCCTCCCTGGCAGGCTTGATCACCACCAACTGCCCTCCCTTGCAGGCCTGGTCTCTCCCAACTGCCCTCCCCTACTGGCCATCTTGTGGTGGCCATCTTGTATCCACATGGGGGCAGCCATCTTGTGTGTTGGAGTGATGGTCAATCTGCCTATTACTCTTTTATTAGATAAAATTGAGGTCTGGTGCACAGGTGGGGGCCAGCTGGTTTGCCCTGAAGGGTGTCCTGGATCAGGGTGGGGGTTCCCTTGGGGCATGGGGCAGCCTGAGCAAGGGGCCTGTGGTGGTTTGCAGGCTGGTCACGCCCCCCCCCCTGCCCCCCTAGTGACCCAAGCAGAGGCCCTGATATCTGGGATATATTTACTTTCTACAATTGAAACTTTGTAGCCTGGAGTGGAGCCAAGCATGCTGCTTGCTCAGTGGTGGCAGCCATTTCTGTTTGGATTTGTTTACCTCAATAATTAAAACTTTGTAGCCTTGAGTGGAGGCTTAGGCCAGCAAGGGCAGGCAGAAAGCTTGGCTTCCTCTGTTGCCAGAAAACGCCTCTCTCCTGCTCTCTGTGCTGTAGCCATCTTGGTTGGGTTTATTTGCATACTCGCTCTGATTGGATGGTGGGCGTGGCTTGTGGAGCAGAGTGATGTTTAATTTGCACATTACTCTTTTATTAGGTAGGATACCATAAGTATAGGTTTGACAAATGGTACTGAAGTACTAGAAGTGAATCCAAGTAACAGTGTAGAGTGGGCCAAGTAGGGACTATAGTTCTGGTGAGAAGCCTAGTCTAGAGGTACAGCATATACTAGTAGATTTTAATCTTCAAAGGAGAGTGAGTGAACTAGATTAGAAGAAGAAAGTCACAAGGCAGCACTATAGGAACTTCAACCTTAAAGTAGTGACTAAGAAAATGCATCATTAAACTCAGGAATAATCCCAAATAGATAGATTTCCAGGAGAAAAAAAAAAATGGTGACTGGAAAGGACAAGGAAAGCAAGCATTTACAAATGAGGGAATAGTAAGCAATTTCACATACTGAGAAGACATCAGGTAAAACACATATTCCATTGGGTCTAGTAACAAGCAAGTTAATGTGGACATTGGGAAGAGCAGCCTGTTTGAAGTGGTAGCCTGGGATTTAGGTTGTGAAGTAAATACAGAAAAGTGAATATAAGCAACTGTAAAAGTTTGGATAAGAAGAGAATACAAATAGGATGGCAGTTGGAAGAAAGCATGCTGCTTAATTGGAAGAGAATTGACATTCTTAAAATTATTAATGCAAGGTAGCCATCATAACATGACAGATCGAAAGTATACTGTAAAGAAGATATCACTTTTAGAATAAAGTCTTAGAAGACATAATTTAAAAAAAAAATGAAGAGAGCATCATGCAAATAGAAGTGTTTACCTTATATTGTAACTAGAGATAATGAAGTAGAGTGTGGATTCAGATAAAAGGATGAATGTGTCTGGAAAGTATGACCTGTCTTCTCTTTACACCTTGGGGAGTTCCAGCACTGCACTAATGGATGTCAATAAATAAAAATTAACAAAACTGACTCAGAATGAGGAGCTAATTGCTTCTTGGGCCCCCAGGGCAATAGTAGAAAGCTCTTCATTCTACTCAGTAAGTAAAAATATTGGTGATAAAAGTCAATGTATCCTTCGATTATTTACATATAAATGATGAAGTATTTACAGATATACTTACTTTTATTTTTAAAAATTATAATTAAATATACATAATGTGAAATTTACCATTCTAAGCATTTAAATGTACACTTGGCCATATGTCTAACTTCTTTGGAAAAAATGTCTACTCTGTCCATTTTTATTTTATTCAGTATTTTTATTGTTTAAAGTATTACAAATAGTAGCATATATGTCTCTTTTTTCTCCCCATTAACCTCCCCCCTCTCCCTCCTCTACACCCTGGCACATGCCCTCAGTCCCCACCCCAATGTCTGTGTCCATTAGTTATGCTTATATACACACCTTTGGTTAATTTCTTTCCCCATCCCTCAACCTCCCCTGACTTCCTGCTGTAGTTTGACAGTCTGTTTGATGCTTCTTTGTTTGCCAATGTTATCTCTGATAAGGGTTTTATCTCCAAAATTTATAGGGAGCTCATACAACTTAATGAAAGGATGATAAACAATCCAATTAAAAAACAGGCAAAGGCCCTAAATAGACACTTTTTTAAAGAGGATATACAGAAAGCCAAGAGACATATGTAAACATGCTTAAAGTCACTAATTATCTGAGAGATACAAATTAAAACAATGAAGTTCCATCTCACACCTGTCAGAATGGCTATCATCAACAAATCAACAACAACAGGTACTGGCGAGGATGCAGAGAAAAAGGAACCATCCTGTACTGCTGGTGGGAATGCAGACTGGTGCAGCCACTGTGGAGAATAGTATGGCATTTCCTCAAAAAATTAAAAATGCAACTGCCATTTGGCCCAGTAATACCACTTCTAGGGATATATCCCAAGAAAAGAGAAATACCAATCAGAAAAGATATATGCACCCCTATGTTCATAGCAGCACAATTTACAATAGCTAAGATTTGGAAACAGCCTAAAATGTCCATCAGCAAATGAGTGGATTAAAAAATTGTGGTGCATCTACACAATGGAATATATGCTGTTATAAAAAAGAAGGAATTCTTCCCATTTGCAACAGCACAGATGGAATTGGAGAACATTATGCTAAGCGAAATAAGCCAGTCAGAGAAAGATAAATATCACATGATCTCACTCATTTATGGAATATAGAGAGCACCATAAACTGATTAACAAAAATAGATAAAGAGACAAAGAAGCATCAAACTGTCTTGCCATTTTTAAGTTGTTGCTGAGTTACAGAAGTTCTTTATATATTCTGGATGTTAAATCCATATCAGATGTTTTACAAATATTTCCTACCTTTCTCTGAATTGCCTTTTCACTCTGCTGATAGTGATTTTTTGATTTATAAAAATTTTGTTTTTTTATGAAATACTATTTATCTATTTTTGTTGTTGTTGCTTGTACTTTTGACATCATATCCAAGATGTCATCAACAGCCAAATCCTATGTCAAACACTTTCCTCTGTGATTTCCTCAAATAGTTTTTTTAGTTTAACTATTACTTTCAGGTCATTGATCCATATTGAGTTAATATTTGTGTACGGTATAAGGTAAAGCTCTATCTTTTTCTTCTTCTTTTTTTTTTTTTTTTTTAAATGTGGATATTACATTTTCCCAGTATAATTTATTCAAAAGACTTTTATCCTTTGAATGATTTTGGCTTTCTTTTTAAAAAACCATTTGACCATGTACATGAGGACTTCTTTCTGGGCTCTCCATTCTATTCCATATGTGAGTCTTTACATTGGTATCACAATACTTTAACTGTGGCTTTATAGTAAGTTTTAAAATCAGTTAGTGTGAGACCATCAACTTTGTCCTTTACTAGCAGGATGATTTTGACTACTCAGCAACTCTTGAAATTCTACATGTATTTTGGAATGAATTTTTCTAAACACTTTTCAGATGTTGACAGAGGCTGCATTGTATATATAGGTTACATGAATAAGAAATGCCTTTCCAATATACTTTAAATCTACTATATATGTTACTTCTTTCTTCAAAATATCAAAAATATGTACAGGTAACATTTACAAGTCAAATTTGTTTTTATTTATTTTTTATTGAATTTATTGTGGCGATATATATAATAAAAGCATAATATGCCAATTAGACTAGGAGTCCTTCTGGACATCCTTCAGGTCGACCTTCTAGAAGAAGCTGGGCCTGTGAAGGAAGCCTGGGTTCTGGGTGCCAGAGGGAAGCCGGTACTGGCCGCTGGGGAAAGAAAAGCCTACTCTTGCATGAATTTCATGCATGGGGCCTCTAGTTGGTAAATAAAATTATACAGGTTTCAAGTGCAAAATTCTGTATTACATCATCTGTAGGTTGTATTGTTAAACATGTTAAACATAACACCCCAAGTCAAGTCTCCTTCTGCTGCCCTTTAGCTTCTTATACTTTCCAGCACCGCCCCTTCCCTCTTGCAATCACCATACTGTTATCTGTGTCCATGAGTCTCTTTCTTTCTTTTTTTCTTTGCTTAATCCGTCACCTTTATAACCCAGTCCATAACTCCTCCTCTAACAGTTATCAGTCTGTTCTCTGTATCTGTGAGTCTGTCTCTTCTTTTTTATTTTGTTCATTAGATTCTACATATAACAAATCATATGTTACTTGGCTTTTGCTGACTGGTTTATTTAACTTAGCATAATACACTTTAGGTGCATCAATTTGTTGCAAAAGGTAAGATTTCCTTCTTTTTTACAGACTAACAGATGTTCCATGATGTAAATATACTGCAGCTTTCTTAATCCACTCATATAGACTCGGGGTGGTTTAAAATTTTGGCTATTGTAAATAACTCTGCAATGAACATAGGAATGTATCAATATATGTTCTTTCTAATTGGTGTTTCAGGTTTCTTTAGATATATTCAGAGAAGTGGAATTTCTGGGTTATAAGAAACTTCCATATTTAATTTTTGAGATTGCCTGATATCAGACTTTGCTATAAGGCCCTGGTAATCAACATAGCATGGTACTGGCATAAAAGCAGACCTATAAATCAATGGTAAAGAACAGAGAGCCCACAAATAAATCCACATCTTTTAGTCAATATTTGACAAAGGAGGCAAAGACATATAATGGGGTAAAGATAGTCTTTACCCCATTATATGACAAAGGAGGCAAAGACATATAATGGGGTAAAGATAAGTGGTGTTGGAAGAATTTGACAGATACAGGCAAAAAATGAAACTAGATCACTTTCTTATACCATATACAAGAATAAACTCAAAACAGATTAAAGACTCAATGTTAGACTAGAAACCATAAAAATCCTAGAAGGAAACATTGGCAGTAAAATCTCAGACATTTCTCATAACAATTTTTTTTTTCTGATATATCACCTCACACAGGGAAACAAAAGAAAAGAATAAACAGGACTGGGTCAATCTAAAAATTTTTGTACAGCAAAGGAAACCATAAACAAAATGACAAAAGACAAGAATGGGAGAACATATTCACAGATACATCTAATGATACTTAAAACTCAATACCAAAAAAAATAAGCACTCCAATTAAAAATAGGCAAAGGACCTGAGAAGATACTTCTCCAAAGAGGGCATACAGATGGTAAATAGACAGATGAAAAAAGATGCTCAATGTCACTAAGCATCAGAGGAATGCAAAATAAAACTACAATGAGATATCACCTGACACCTGTGATAATGGCTATCATGAATAAATCAACTAACAACAAATGTTGGCAAGTATACGGAGAAAAGGGTACACTCCTACACTATTGTGGGAATGCAGATTGATACAGCCAGTGTGGAAAGCAGTATGGAGGTACTTTGTTTTTAGAACTGTAAATTTCATATGTCATTCCTTACCCTGATAGATGAGTTAATAAGACTCACAAGATTTTGAAAATGAAGAAATATGCAGTTGCATCTAGCATGGTGTTTTAGCTGAAACTTACCTTTTTTAAATAGCAGACTCTTCTTTTTTTTTTTTTTTTTTGAACTTGCTTCCTTTATCCCAGTAGTAGAATATAATTTGTAAATTTAACTTGCTTAGATTGGGACAAGTTCAGAACCATTAATCCTGTTTTGCTCAACAAGGTGCAAATTCTACCACTATTACAAGAACATAACAAATATGTTTTTTATTATTAAATATTGTGTTCTTTCATGAATAGATGATTTTTTCATATTACAGTAAGAGTAGTAAAAGCATATGGTCAAATTCCATAAGGAATGAGCCTATCCTGTGTAAACTTTTTTAGATAGTATGAGAATCCTATACAATTCATGTAAGAAATCTAAAAATTTCTGACTATGATATATTATGCATCCAACTACTACATATAAACTTAAGGTTCCAATGAACTTATAGAGTCAAAGTTAACATAATTTGAACTTTCTTCAACTATTATAAAGTTGGGTTATGTTTTTTATAACATAATAAAATGGATTAGCAACAATCATATTATAATAACTTCATCCCTCATTTACCTCTTTCTACTTGTAAAAATGTGATAAAAGGTAAAAATAAGTATACCAAACTCCATATTACATACAAACATTCATAAAAAAATCTGGTAACCAAGCCAGCAGTTTCTATTAGGGAGGTGACATGAGGCATTAATTCTTCTCTAACTACTTGAGGCCTCTCATAGATGCTACAAGAAACCTAACAGCTGTTAATGATCTAATTGACATAGGTCAGTTTTTAGCATTTTGAAATTATGTCTCAACTAAAATAATATTTTAAAAATGATAAACTGTTCATAAAACTCTTTCAGTTCAAATCCACTAACACTTTTAGAGCTACATATCTTCTAAAAATAAGGATACTATGGAAGCAGTTATATATGATTATAATAAAAAATTTGATAATAATCAAATTTTTGGGTATTAGTATTTTATGAATAGCTATCTCTGTGTGACAAAAAAAAATGGTAAAAGGCCAAGTATCAAAATTATAAAATGAGAATTACAAAATGAGTTTTAGGGACAGGGAATATCAGACGCAATGTTTTTTGCTTTAGTGGAGTTAGCAACAGCAAGAGTGAGCAGTTTATGGAGGAAAAAAATTGCAATTCTGTGCTAAAAGGGTAAAGAAGATGACTGTAAGCTTGGATTTTGAGAAGTAATTTTAATTAAAATTGATAAAATCTACTATCTCCCTGAACTATCATTATGTTTCAAAAATCCTTAGATTTCAGCAAGTGACAACTTGACAAGTCAAGTTTGAAATAAAAAAAAAAGAGAAAATGTTCAAAATCCCAAAATACTAAAAAATACTGACTGAAGGGGAAGTGTAGTCTCACATAAAAATCTTTTACAAGTGCTATTTT
Source organism: Pipistrellus hanaki (assembly GCF_964339955.1). Taxonomy (NCBI): domain Eukaryota; kingdom Metazoa; phylum Chordata; class Mammalia; order Chiroptera; family Vespertilionidae; genus Pipistrellus; species Pipistrellus hanaki. The sequence goes on along the minus strand of NC_140507.1, from coordinate 56,616,736 downwards.
ATATACCTTTAACTAAATGTGAAAATGTGCTACTTTTCAAGTTATAAAAACTGAAATGCAGTGCTAATATAAAACCTTTTGTCACATGATAGTATAGCAAAGTTGCTTAATTACAATATGGAGTGATAAAAGCAAGAGAATATTTATAGTCAATGGTGTTGATAGCGCTTTTATCTGTTGTTTAAACATAGTTAAAAGGTGTTAAAATGTTTAATTTTACATTTTCAGTTGAATGTCAAAATGTCTGCAAAGAACAGGATAATAATCTACACCTTTAATGAGACTTCACAAAAAATAATATTCTTTATATAAGAAATGTGACAGCCCGGGGGGGGGACACCACACTCAATATACAGTAAGATAAACTGATCACAAAAGAAAATGTTACTACTTTGTATAGTGTGGAGTTGTCACCCATTATTTTTTAGAACGTTAATATAGACAAGTTTATAAAAGATGATTGTAGTAAAATAAAATGTGTCAATGGGAATATGAAGAAAACATATACCATTAAACACAATCACTGGTTCTGATCTTCACTTTTTTCAACTAATTTAGTTTACCATTTCTGTTGTCATTTTTCATCGGAAAGAAAATTTGTTAAACTTTTCTTACTTGAGTCACTCAAAATTTGGCAACAAATTGCTCAAAACTAATTTTCATGAACAAAAACCGATTGTATCACACATGTAAGGTTTTCTAATATAATAATATGTTACATTAAGATTTCTAGAGATGAGAATATTTATTTTCATTTAGTTTTGACAAAGGAAGAGCTGTTTAAACCAAACTTATTTAGATATCTTCTTGTTAAGCCACAACAAACTTGTTGATATGATATTATTAATACTAACTTTACATGGTACTAATATATATATATATATATATATATATATATATATTACAATATTTTTCTAGAAATTATCAGTCTTATCATTCACCAAGCATTTGAGTATTTTCTCTTAAATATTACTTAAATCCACACCCTCATATTTACCTAACTAGAGACGAGGTGCACAAAATTCATGCACAGGGTAGGTCCTTCTCGGTCCCTTTGAGGGATGTCTGAATGCCCCTTTAGACAAACTGGAATCAGGCCTAAATGGGCAGTTGGACAACCATCTCACAATCTAGGACTGCTGGTTCCAGACCACTCACCTGTCTGCTTGCCTGTCTGTCTGATTGCCCCTAACTGCTTTTGTCTCCCAGCCTGATCACCCCTACCCACTCCCCTGCCAGCCTGATCAATGCCTAACTACTCCCCTGCAGGCCCAATTGCCCCTAACTTTCCTCCCCTGCAGGCCTGGTATCCCCAAATCTCCTACCCTGAAGGTTTGGTCACCCTTAACTGCCCTCCCCTGCTGACGTGGTCCCCCTCAACTGCCCTCCCCTGCAGGCCTTTTCTCTTCCAACTGCCTTCCCTTGCAGGCCTGGTACCCCTAATTCCCCCCCATTTGGCCTGGTCCCCCCCTAATTGCCCTCCCCGACAGGCCTGGTCCCCCCAAACTCTTCTCCTCTGAAGGCTGGTCACCCCTAACTGTCCTCCCCTGCAGGCCATCTTATGTCCACTTAGGGGCAGCCATCTTTGACCACATGGGGGTGACCATCTTTGTGTTGAAGTGAGGGTCAATTTGTATATTATCCTTTTATTAGATAGGATTATTCTTTTTCACATTTATGTCAATATATTAGATTATTACATTTACCTTAAATGTCTGTATTTTTCTGGTTCACTGAAAACAGAAATGAACATAGAATCACACTATATTATGATTCTATGTTCATTTACAAATAAATAAAATCAATTTGTTTTACAAATAAATAAAATCAATTATGTTATGATTCTATGTTCATTTACAAATAAATAAAATTAATTTGTTCATTTACAAATAAAAATCAATTATTTACAAATAAATAAAAACAATATGTTATTTATTTACAACTAGAATATGTTTGACCTCATATTTAAAATAACTAAAATAAAATTGTAGATAGACTTTTTTTCTTTTTTTTTTCTTTTTTTTTTAAATGTATTTTATTGATTTTTTACAGAGAGAAAGGGAGAGGGATAGAGAGCCAGAAACATCGATGAAGAGAAACATCGACCAGCTGCCTCCTGCACACTCCCCACCGGGGATGTGCCTGCAACCAATGTACATGCCCTTGACCGGAATCGAACCTGGGACCTTTCAATCCGCAGGCTGACGCTCTATCCACTGTGCCAAACCTGTTTCGGCATAGATAGACTTTTTTCTTACCTCTCTAATATTATACCATCCAGGATGGAAGCCAGTATGTAGCTTTAAAACATTTGAAATGTGGCTAGTCTAAATTCATATGTGCTGTAAGTACAAAATATATATTGATTTCAAAACTTGGTAGGAAAAACTGTCTATTATTTTCTTAAATTTTACATTGATTGGATGTTGTGATAATATTTTTGGGTACAATGGGATAAATAAATATTGTTAAAATCAATTTCACTTGCTTCTTTTTTTTTTTTTTTTTTTTTTTCACTACTACTATAAAATTAAAAATAAGCCCTAACCAGTTTGGCACAGTAGATAGCATGCCTGCCTGTGGACTTAAGGGTCCCAGGTTCAATTCCAGTCAAGGGCACGTACCTTGGTTGTGGGCATATCCCCAGTAAGGGGTGTGCAGTAGGCAGCTGATCAATGTTTCTCTCTCATCAATGTTTCTAACTCTCTATCCTTCCTTCCTTTCTGTAAAAAATCAAAAAAATATATTTTTAAAAAATTAAAAATTATTAGAATGACTAATATTTTTATTGTATTCAATTTTAAATGGGCAGGGTTAATATTTAGGGAAAGAAATGATAGTTTGGAAATAATAATAAAGGGAGTGTTACAATCAGAAAATAATAATTTTACAATTTTGGTATCTTTACACAATGCAAGCCTTTAAAAATATGTTAAACTATATTTATCAATGATGAGATATGTTACCAATATTTAATTAATTGAAATATGTAAAATTAAAAAAAAATTCTTGATGGTATAAAATTAATATAGTCATACTTTAATAGAATAGTTGTATATATATCAATATATATCAAAGTAATATAACTCAATGATGGAATTATATCCATTCCTATTTTTTATGCCTTCTTTTTTTAATTTTCTACTACAACAAAAATATATATATATACATTGTTAAAAGTGATATGGAATTATGGCTGAACTTTTAGTAATATGTGAGTTTGCTTAAATTGAGTAAAATTAACTTCCTCGGTTTATTTCCTTTTTTCAATAAGACAAAATAGGTACATACTAATTCTATATAATAAAGAGATAATATGCACGTTGAACACACAAGATGGCTACCCCTCATGTGGTCAAAGATGGCCATTCCCATGTGAACACAAGATGGCCACCACAAGATGGCTGGCAGGGGAGGGCAGTTGTGGGTGATCAGGCCAGCAGGGGAGGGCAGTTGGAAAGGACCAGGCCTGCAAGGGAGTTGAATCTTACAAACATTCAACTGAAAAATATAAATGAATTGCATTTTCTCAAACTAACCTAGAGAAGGGAATTCGGTAAAACAACTACTAATTGGGAGGGATCAGGCCTACAAAGGGAGGGCATTTGGGGGTAACCAAATCTGCAGGGAAGGACAGTTAGGTTGACCAGGCTGTAGGGGAGGGAAGTTAGGGGCAATCAGATTGGCAGGGAAGTTGTTAGGGGATGATCAGGCTGGCAGGCAGAAATGGTTAGGGACAATCAAACAGGCAGGCAGATGAGTGGTTGGGAGCCAGCAGTCCTGTTTTGTGTGAGGGATCTCCTACTGCCCTTTTAGGCCCTGTCAGGCCTAAACGGGGAGTAAGACATCCCTTAAGGGGTCCCAGATTAAAGAGGGTGCAGGCTGGGCTAAGGAACACACACCCCACTCCCCAGGCACAAATTTTGTGCACCAGTCTCTAGTATGAGATACTCAACTTAAATCATATTTGTATATTAGAGGCCCAATAGATGAAATTCGTGCAAGAGGCTCGGCCCTGGCAGCTGCAGCAGCTTGCTTCAGCCCTCACAGTTTCTGCTTAGTCCAGAAGGTCCAAAACCAATTAGCATATTATGGTTTTATTATTATACTAGTAGATGTTAGTGATAAGGCCTATTTAAAGCTTCATGTTTCATCTGATTATACCTATCTAACTTCTCTGTAAAAGTGGTAGAACTCTTTTAAATGAGAAAGTGTATCTTTATTATGGTTAAAATAAAAACATGAAGAGAATAATAACTATGTAGTAAAATAAATTTAGCAAAAATGTATTTTCTAAGTGCTAACTTCCAAATCCTTGAATTTTTTTTTAAAAATTAATTTTAAAAGAGTAATAGCTTACATGTGTATAATTATTTTATATTATATATTTTAAAAGCACTTGATTTTATATTTAATAAAAAGAATCCCTTAATAAATACATACCTCCTTAAAGGATCACTTGACAGAGAAGAATCTTACAAACATTCAACTGAAAAATATAAATGAATTGCATTTTCTCAAACTAACCTAGAGAAGGGAATTCGGTAAAACAACTACTAATTGCCTTGAATTGTTGAACAAGATTTGGCTAGTTCAAAATTAAATTCCAATAGTGCAAATTCAGTTTGGAAATTGAGATGTTTTAAAATGAACCGGAGGCTTTGGTAAGGTGCAGTGACTTTGTGACGCCCAAATGACTTGGCTGTGGGGCAGCCGTGTAGCTGGGGATCTCCACAGTAAAGTCATTATGAAATAGATGTACTCAAGATAGGGCTTCAGAACCACTCAAGAACAATGCAAGGCTTGATTCAAGGACTTTTTGAGAAACTGACATAAAGAATCTGGGGTAAAAAAGTGAAAGTACCCATGAATTACAAAAATGCTTTTGAGAGTCCAAAAATAGCCTCAGGTAAACTTTATCCCCAGATATTACAATGATATGAGGCAAAAGTAGTTTTGAGTCAGATGCACTAAGTGGTGGTTGATAAGATATCATACACTGTATAAAACAAGAATGATTGACCAATTCCCATTTTATTGCTGTTTTACTTTTTTTTTTAAATTTGATTTCATTTTGTGTCAGAAGAATCCTTACTCTCTGTATCTATATAACAAAAAGAGTCAATACTTAAGAAATAAAGTGTTTCACTTGAAATAAAAGAGAAATTGAAAGATCTTATTGTGTCTGCTATTTGGAGTTACAAATAGTTAGGTCAGCAAACAAAATTCTCTAGTGGGAGATCATTGTGTGAAGAACACCAGAGGTTTCAGGCTAAAAAGAATCATAACAGCATACCAGCTACAACAGATTATAGTAATCCAACACTGGGGAGAATAGGATCATCTTAAAATGGGACGAATTTAAGACGATTTGTCTTTCTTAAGTTATGTAGTTCAAATTGGTACTGCCTTACCACAATGCTTCCTTTCCATTAGTTGTGAGTGTTTAAAAGTAATTCATCTTGTTTAGGACCCAAACACTGTCCTTTGGAACACATGTCCACAGGTTGGGCCTCAATAATCAATCTTTTGGAGAGTTCCTTTCCCAACAAGGTGTACCAAACCCTGATATAGTAACAGTAACATAACTTGGAATTTACCTGTTAGCCAATGTTACTAGTTGTATTTACATCAAACTATGAGGGCACATTTATAGTCTCACACAGAAAATTATAATTACACAAACAAATATGTCAATTAATTTTGTAATCCAATGATACAGTAGAGCTATTTTTCCAATGGGCCAATTAAACTTGCTGTAAGGCTTCATACTGAAATGATCTGTGTATTTTTTAACTAAATTAGGAGCTATATCAATGTGTAATACAGCATTTCCAAAATCAGTGTGGGGTTTTTAATGGAGCTAAATAATAGAATATTACCAGCACTGTGCAAGTCCTCCTCTCATCTGTGTCTCCACCCCATCTTCCTTCACCTCTCCCAAAGGCAACCATCATATTAACTACTAAAACCACAGGTGAGTTTTACTTATTTTGGATTTTATCTAAATATATACTTGCTGTATACTTACGTATGTGCTCTGCTTCTTTGCTCAGCATAATTTCCCCCCCAACTTTTCAGATCTAACTTCTCAACCACCAGTACATTTGCTTCTAATTCTACATCTCTCCTGAAAATGCTATGAGCAAAGTCACCAATGACATCCTTCTGCCATATCCAGTTCTCATGCATTTGTCCTAAACTTGCTTGTTTTGAACTTAGCCTTAGATTATTGGTCAATAGTTTATATTTTTTTTAACTCTTTAGAATAGAGATAGAAACATGAGTGATGAGAGAGAATCACTGATCAGCTGCCTCCTGCACAGCCCTTACTGGGGATCAAGCCTGCAACCTAGGCATGTGCTTTTGGCCAGGATTGAACCTGGGACTCACTCTTCAGTCCACAGGCCTACACTCTATCCACTGAGCCAAACCAGCTAGGGCTGGTCAATAGTTTCTCATTGAAACTTTATAATGATGTATTCCTTTGAGTTTTTCCCTACCTCCATCAGTGTTTTGCTGTTTAGTTTAAATTTAGTTTTCTTTTGCCCATCTCTTTCTCTTTACATACTCCCCTTGTATAACCCACTTCTTATCAGATAATCAAATTTCAATTACATTCTTCATTATTTTTTAATCCTCATCTCAGGATATGTGTTTATTGATTTGAGAGAGAGAGAGAGAGAGAGAGAGAGAGAGAGAGAGAGAGAGAGAGAGAGAGAGAGAGAGAGAGAAACATTGATGTGAGAGAGAAACACTGGTTGCCTTTTGCACGCATCCTGACTAGGGATCAAACCGCACTTTAATGGAGATTAGAACAGCCACCTTTAGGTATACAAGACAAAGCTCCAACCAACTGAGTCACACTGGCCAGGGCCATGTTTCATATTTCTGTATGTCACCAAAGCCCTCACTTGAACTCTAGGCCACAATATTTTCCAATCAAATGTTTCTATTTGAATATGCCAATGCATTAGTAAAAATCAAATAATTTTTAAAATAATGTCAAAATTCTGGAGAAAAAAAAATAAGAATATCATCTAGTGTTTATTGGTAATATTAAAATAATTCATCTTATTCAGAAAGAAAAAGAAGGTATTTTATAGAAGACTTCGGTAATAGTATAATTAACAGTTGAAATGTGCTGTTTGCTTTTTTACCATTAATGTTTTCCTGTTTGTAAGTTACCGGTTATTTTACGTTCTTCTATTTAACACTGTGGCAGAAAGAATAAAAATCTAAAACTCAAGGAATCTGTCTATCATTTTATCTACCAGTAAATCAAGATGCATTTCTTAACTATAATATACTGGCCTCATCTCTTTTTAGGAACTGTCTGGGAGAATGCATTCTGGATGAAAAAGAAGATTACTCTTTACTCTTCCTATATCTGTCGTTTTTATCACTATCTGCCTAACATGATATATTCCTAAGGGAAAGGAATTTTATCTTTTCAAGTTACTTTAACTACCACAATACTCTACACACATAGGTATTTAATATATAATTTCTGAATAGATTGCTTTCTCACTATTGTTACACGTTTTTTATTCAGGGTACTACCTAGATTTTATAATAGAGTGACTTTTTAAAATCATGTCTTTATATAAAGCCTGTCACTGACCTTCACAATGTGGTTTTACTTGTCAAGTGCTATAACAGATGGAATGAAAGAAATAGAAATATATATTCTATTCAAATTTAAGTAAAATACACTTTTGTTAATAAGGACAAGTTAGTTTTGCTATCTCTAACGGGTCATTATATAGCTTCATAATCAGTTTAAACAAGGATATAAAACTGAAAATGTAATAGCTTTCTAAAAAACTGCTTAGTGAGATCACAGGAATATTAAGATATCTCATATAACTCCAGCATTACTTAAAAAACATCGTCTTTCCTAAATAAGTATGTGAACATCATTTTATCATTGTTAAAAGACAGTTTTGTGATTATCCAACAAAAAGGCTCATAATATGATTGCTGATTACTAGTTTCATTACCTAATATCTTTGTTACTCAGAATATTAAAAAATGTAGACCCTTTATGTTACACAGAAATTTGACCTAATGGCAGAATCATTACAATATTCATTAAATTCACTGCATTTACTAAAAATTCCATAAAATGGTAACCATGTTACCTCTAAATAGTTAACAAAGTCCGACAGTTTTCAATCCAAATCAATAGTTCCCTAGGACATCCTGGCTCCTTTTTAACAACATTTTGCTATTTCTCTATTGAGCACTTTTACTGGGGATTCAGGTTTCTGAATTGCAGAATTTGATTTACCTGAACAATATACTGAATACCTTGCCTTCCTTAGAAACTTCAAACCATATCCCCCTAAACAGTATTACTTTTTCTCATGATAGGTACAAACAGCAATATTCTAGGCTAGATACTTATTTCCTGATATTGCCAGGGATCATTTTTCAGTCTTAGCTGTGCTGTCATAAAAATAACGTATTATTCACACTCATTTTAATTGTGTATGTGTATTTTTTTTTTTTTTAGTTTCCAGCTCCACCATTCCACCATCAACAATAAGTAAATTTTGAATAAAAAACCTTACGCAAATATATACATTTGATTATCTTATCTTATAGAGGCTTGATGAATTATGAATTAAAATATTTTCTGCTATTGCTACCTCTTTCAACTACTGTTATTTAATCATATTCATGTATTTTCATAGAGGGGTGGTTTACAGGAGTTGACAGATTAGACTGAATGCTTAATAAGTATATAATAGTAATAATAATTTATACATTAATGTAGAATTTTAGATCTTAAGCAGATCTTGCAGTTGGACTAGTTACTGTAAATACACTGGTATGTCATGTGCTTCAGCTTTTATTTATGTTATTCTTTGTGTCTATTTCCCATCTCTCATCTCCCAAAGTCCAAATCCATTCATCCTGCAGACTAACTCAATTGCTACCATCTTCATAAATCTCCTTGATTCCCAAAGCTGGAGATTATATTCTCAATTCAGTTAATATCTTTTGCAGGCCTCTCTATGACATCTATCCCCTTCTACCTTGCTTAATATATGATATATATCATATAATTATATTATATTATTGGGAGCCTGATGCACAAAGATTCGTACTAGAATGGGGCTTTCCTATTTCTGGCTGCTGACATCACCTTTCTACTCCAGCCCAGCCCCTTTCCACTCAGGCCCAGGAGCTGCCTCTTTGGGCTCCAGCCCTACATTCCCACACTGCCCAGAGGCCCTGAGAAACCAGGGCTGGGGCAGAATGCCTGTGTCATCGCCTTGGCAATGAAGCAAGCATCCAGCCCTTCACTCCATGCCTGTGCATGCAAATTAACTGCATCTTTATTGGGTTAATTTGCATATCACTACTGATTGGTGGTGTAACAGAGGTACAGTCAATTTACATGTCAGTCTATTATTAGGTAAGATGTATATTATATTATATTATATTATATTATATTATATTATATTATATTATATATTTATTATATTTATTATATTTATTATATTTATTTATTATATTTATTATATTTATTATATTTATAATATAATAAATATAATATAATATAATATAATATAATATAATATAATATAATATAATATTTATTATATTTATTATTTATAATTTCTCCCCTGATGAGCCATATCTTCTCCCTGCCACCCTGAGCACACAAAAAAATATTTACTACACTGTGAAGATTAATAGAAAATACTAGTATATAGACTTCATAATTAGTTTTCTATGTTTAAGTTTATTCACATAAACGTGGACTAAATAGACTGCTTTGTTGTTTTATGTAAAATGTAGTCTAGCCTTTAGAACAATGTTAAAGGATAACTGTTTACTGGGTCATCTCCTCTCATATTCTGCCTTGTCATTTATAGTGGAAATTCAAGTTAATTAAAACTGAAAAACATTAGTGATATCTTGCCTTAAAGTTTGTAATGTGCAACTGTTTCACAACTATTAATTTGATAGTATATAGTATTACATAAAATATAATTCACTCTATTAATATAAAGTTATTATATGACTAGAGGCCTGAAATTTGTACACTTGGGTGGGAGAGTCCCTCAACCCAGATTGTGAGAGGGCACAGACCAGGCCAAGGGGCCCCCACTGGTGCACAATCAGGGCTGAGGACACAGGAGGTTGGCCAGCCTGGGAGGGACTGGGGGAAGGCTCCAGGGCGTGTCCAGCCCATCTCACTCAGTCCTGATTGGCCCAGCAGCAAGCTAACTTACCAATTGGAGCATCTGCCCCCTGGTGGTCAATGCACATCATAGCAACTGGTTGACTGGTTGACTGCCCCCTGGTGGTCAGTGCATGTCATAGTGAACGGTTGAGCAGCCTTAGAATGTCATTAGCATATTACGCTTTGATTGGTTGAACAAATGACCAGGCAACCAGACACTTAGAATATTAGCTTTTTATTATATAGGATAAGTAATTATTATCCTTATTTCTATGGGTTTTCAGAGACATAAGTAATTTCTCAATATCAGGCTGTTGATAGATGGCAGAAGCCTAATTTTAAAAATATTTTTATATAAAGTACAAATTCTACTTTCTGCCTTTTGGGAAATATATATATGATACATTTGGAAAGCAATGTGTGTGTGTGTGTGTGTGTGTGTGTGTGTGTGCGTGTGTGTGTGTGTGTGTGTGTGTATGTGTGTATTAATTATATAATAAAGATGTGGTACATATATACAATGGGATACTACTCAGTCTTAAAAGATGAAATACTGTCATTTGCTACAAATGGATGAACCTTGAGAATATTATGCTAAACAAAATAACCTGTCAGAGAGAAAAAGTTAAGAACCATTTGATTCCATTCATATGTGGGACATAAAACTGTAATCAACCAATGAGCAAATAAGAAAAATAGAATCTCATAGACATAAACAACAGTTTGGTGATTGCCAAAGGGAAAAGGGGACAGAGTCCTTGATGGTCCCAGATCTGTCTCTTGCCTCAACAGTGTTTGGATGGAACAGACCCAGGAACACCCCTTTTCCCAGCCTCTGACCACCTTCTAGTATCTTCTCCAGTCACCACTTTTGGAACCACCTCAGCCATCTAGCTTCAGAGACCAGCCCAGCTGTATTTTTGTTTTTGTTTTTGTTTCTGTTTTTTTACCTTAACTTCTTATTGCCAAATAACCATGAGCTCCCAAATTCCTCAGGATTATTCCACAGAGGTAGAGACTGCCATCAACCGCCTGGCCAACCTACATCTGTGGGACTCCTACAACTACCTCTTTCTGGGCTTCTATTTCAACTATGAGGTGTAGCTCTAGAGTAGTGGTTCCCAACCTGTGGGTCACAACCCCTTTGGGGGTCAAATGACCCTTTCACAGGGGTCGTCTAAGACCATGGAAAACACAGATATTTATATATTACGATTCATAACAGTAGCAACATTACAGATTACAGTTATGAAGTAGCAACAAAAATAATTTTATGGTTGGGGTCACCACAACATGAGGAACTGTATTAAGGGTCGTGGCATTAGGAAGGTAACAACCACTGGTCTAGAGGAGGATGTGAGCCACTACTTCCTCAAGTTGGAGGAGAAGCAGCTCCATGGCACTGAGCATCTCTTAAAAATGCAAAACCAGTGTGGTGGCCACATTCTCTTCCTGCTGAATCCTGCCCAAGATGATTGGGGCAAAATCAGGAAGCCATGGAAGTCACCAGGCCCTTTTGGAGCTGCAGGCTCTGGGTTCTACCCATGGAGGCCCTCATCTCTGTGACTTCTTGAAGAACCACTTCCTCAGTGTGGAGGTGAAACCCATTAAGAAGATGGGCAATCACCTGACTAACATCTGCAGGCTGGCCAGCCCTTAGGCTGGGCCGAGCAAGTATATCAAAAGGTTCACCCTCATGCACAAATAAGAGCCTTTGGAGCCCAGATGGGCCCCTCTGCATCCCCTGGTGTCTGGCTTTTTCCTGAGCCTCTCTCTGAAATCACTAGCCATCCTTTTAAGCACTGTGGAGCCCTCTCCCATACATTGGACCAAAAGGGAATAATAAAGTTTTTTGTAGCAAAAAACAACAACAAAAATCAAAACAAAGAAAGGGTGCCCTAACTGGCACTGGATAGAGCTTTGGCCCGTGGAATGAAGGGTCCCAGGTTCAATTCTGGTCAAGACATTGGTTGCAGGCATTGGGCCTCCCTCTGAAGGGCTATAACTTGTCAGCCCTGCACACCCATCACAGAGTCACTGGCAGTGGCCTGGGCCTCCCTCTGCAAGGCAATCTTGGGGTAATGACAAGGCCCTCCAACCAATCACATTGCACTCACCTTGACTTTCCTGCAACCAGTGCATGTCATAGTATAGTCATTTGGAAGGTCGTCCAGACAGTAGTTCTGCTGTTCAGTCCTTCTATCAATTTGCATATTACACTTTTATTATTAGAGATGTCACCCCAATACATTAAATTTTAAAAATATGTGAAAAGCTCTATTCATCTATGTTGGTTTCCCAATAAAATAAAAATAAAGTCAGTGTGCAAATAATCAAACTGTTTTTTGTTCAACTGGTCAAGTACCCCTATCCTGAAATAGCCTTAAAAGCTTCCTTGTGTAATTAATATCTTAAACAAGAATCAGGGTTATTGTATATTTCCAGCTCTTTATTTTAGAACTACGAAGCTCCTTAGCTTTTACATATACTTCAATATAGCCAAACACGTAAATTATTCAATTATATGACTTTTCTTAAGGCACAGCTAGTATTCTGAGACCAAACAAACATGCACTTTTGTGTAAATAAACAGAAGGAAAAAAAAAAAACAGAAAAAAACAAAGAGGGATTAGAGAATGAATTTTATACTCACGGAATATTCTATAAAATTCTTCCAGAGCCAGGTGCTTGTCAGAGTTAAAATCATCGTATTTCAGTAGATCATACAAAGTACAATCTGAATTATCCTTGCGAAGTTCTTCCTGCTTTATCACCTGACAAGACAATTACCACACAATTATATCTGTGTCTTAACATTTCTATAGTATTATTAATTGTATGTAATAATCAACCAATAGGTCATTTTAAGTGTGCAGTTCCGCAAAGAATTGGATCTAAAAAAAAAAATCTGGTTTTCAGTTACCGGACAATTATCTTTAACTACCTCAAAGATATAAAGTGATAAAGTTAAGATAGATACTTGGAATTCAGTCTGAACTTTCTAATACAAAATTCTCACAGTAGGACACAGAAAAATCTGAACATTAAAAGGTTATTTTGTATTTTACCTTTTTACTTTGTCCCATTTATTCAAGAAAATACCTCCACATGAAAATTACCTCCTATGTCTCAGTGACCTGTGTCAAAATAAAACAGGGCTCTTTTCCAACAGAACAAGTGAAATCCTTTGTCCCAACTTTTGTCCTTGTATTATTTGTGAAAAATGAAGTCAGACTTTCTTTTCTCCTCTGCCTAAACTCCTCCCTGCTGGAAGTGCAGCCATTTGGGATTGTGCATTAACTCCTTTGGTCACAAAGGAGCTATTAAGCAAATGACTGTTTCCAGGAGCCAGATAGAATTAATGCACCAACTGATGATGAAAATCTATCCAAGCGTGGGCGGGTGAGGAAAATCATACAACTGCTTTTCTACTCTGTGCTCTGTCCTAGGGACTGAGGCTGGAGGCTTTTTATACTCCACTGATTTCGACTATTGCCTGTCATATAAAGGAGCTCCCCAAGATTTTTCAAACATTCCTATTCATTCCGGGTAGCTGCATAGCTGCTCCATGGGCTTCCATATTCCACAGACAGGGAGGCAATAGTTCAGATTGCTTGGAGCAGTGCATCACCGTGCATGTTTTTTAAAGGTTAAATAGTGTAATCAGAAAAAATACAGGCTACGAAGTCTGCTAGCTCTGGATTCAGGTCCTGCCAATGCCACTTAGCAGCTCTATAGTTTCTGGCAAATTACTTAACCAACCCTCAGTTAGACATTGAAGATAGTATCATCTGTATCCCGTGGTTGTAATAAACATTACACACAAGCATGCATGCACACATACATATATGCATGTATATGGTCAGAGGCAAGACAACATATAATTTTCACTGTAAAAAATAATCATTTAAAGTTAAGATATGACTTTTATATATATATTGTGCTTCTTATTCAAATAATTCACTGCAGATTTTCACACCAGCTTGAGCATTTTATGGTTATGCATTCACAATGTACTATTTTCTTTGGGAGAGCAATATGTTTTCAATTTTCTTTGTATATCGATGGTAGATTTGTGATTCTACTTTCTAAAGATTCTTGGGTGCCATTGAGCTATTTTTCACCCATTTTAGAACACTTATATCTGAAAAGTTCACTTAGGTATGAGTGTGTATAAGCTGTAGAAGCAGCTCTGAGGATGGGGCTTACATGTGAGTGACTAGAGCATCCAGCCCCATCTTTAGCCACCTGAGGGATAATATGCAATGACAACATATTCACTGCCAAATATAACTTTGACAACATAATGCCTTCTCTATCCTTATACATTGTATTCAAATTTCATTGGTTAAGCTCATATTTCCTGCCTTTGAGGGGGAAGGAGGAGAAAGGCAAAACATATTGTATATCTGCCTTAATAGGTCCGTAGAAATATGTATTATTGATAGCAGGTATTAAACTCTACACTTGAGTACAGGCCAGCTGGAAGATGAACAAAACTACCTAATGGCTTTAGCCATCTCTCCTATGAGCCCAATGAGAAAGCAAATACTGCTTTTCTACTTAGAAAGCAACAGAGCTCTCAGTCATTCTCCATCTGTTATTTGTTAGATCATGGAAAAGGACTTTCCTTGGGTAGGAGGGGATTCAGTGTCTTTGATCTTACCTCACCATGTTCTTCCTAAAGTTCTGTGATGTTATCATGGACATTTTGGGATGCAATGACACCAGGGTTTGGTCAGGTATTTTAATAATATTTTCAGTGGCTTTTATTCTCATACTACATGTAATGAGATGAAGACGGAAAAGAAAGGTGAGGGGAAATCTTTCATCATTTCCTATCTCATTTCTCTTTTAATATTTTATTCTAATTAAATCACATATTAGACAAAGAGAACAAACGTTTACCTTTTTTCCTGAATGCTGGCTCTAGCTTGATCTTGATTGATCATGATTATGGAGCTTAAACTGGGCATACTAGTTTAATGAGCATGCAACCAAGGGGTGCGGGCTGTCTGTCACTACTTGAGCCAATTAAGCCGAGACAGGATTGAATCATAAATGAGCCTTTATTTCAATACTGCCAGCAGGGTGGGAGAGAAGCAGGTCATCCACAAAAGTCTACTACTCTACCCCTCCCCATAAGCGAACTGCTTTTATTGGGTAAGAGGACAAAAAAAGATTGTGGGAAAGTAAAATCACAGGCATGAGGAAGTAGGCACAGTATAACCTTCACAAACTACTGGCAATGCAGGTTGCAGGGTGGGAGAATTGAAAAGTGCAGGCACCTCCAGGACTAGATTGTTTCAGCCAGGAGGTTGTAAATCTTTCCATAATAATAGGTAATTGTCTGGAAAGGAGGATGGACTGCATTGTGATGTTAGTTCCTATGTCCCAGGACATAGAACTGTTAATCAAGTTAGAATGTACTTTCTCTAGTCAGAACACAACAATCATGGTTAACAGAGCATAATTAATATTCCTTAAAATTATAGCTAGTCCCAAATAATCTATTTATGCCCTAACAGGAGGGTACTAGGAAAGCTCATGGTCTAGCTTTCTAAAAACCCTGTTCATCTCTACTGGGCCATGTCCATGCACAGAGAGAAGTGATTCATTCCTCACTCATCAATGTTTTAAATATGTGCTTTCCTCATTTATTCCATTTTTGCTCAATGAAATAACCTCCTTAAAATATACTTCTTCATATGTTTTTTTCTCCTGTATGTTTCCTGATGGGACTTTGTTATAGCCTGGGGTGTTTTAAATGAGGGAGATACTTTCCTATGAGCTTTCAAAAGCATGAAATAATTGCTTTATATATCCAGAATTTTAATAGCCTTGAAGTGATGGGTATTTGACTATTGGGAAGAAAGCATGATAGAAAATCCAAGCAGATTTCTTTCACTGGCACATCGCAATACATTAAACATTTTTTGACACAGGGGATCCAAACTGGTAGGACTTTGATAATTCCCTGAACTTCTTTCATTTTCTGTTTGGCACATGCTTCAATAACTTCCCATTCTGGGCTCCTCAAAAGCACACATGTTAATTATTTTTGAACTAATAATTCATGATAAGACTAGAGTCGTTGACTATTTTGTCATTTAGGTATCTGTGATGATCCCTAGTTGACCACTCATAATTTTATGTTTTATATTGTAGAATAGTGAAGATGTTTCCTAAACTTGCCAGTGTTTTGATGAAATCTTTAAGATTGCAAAATTGAAAATATTTTATACTGCATCCCCCCCCAACAACTAGAGCTTGAATGTATGTCACCAAAGGAGCTCAGGCACACAACATTCAAAGAGGGGTTGCATTTAGTATCAACATAATAGTACTGTCAAATTATAATAACTCAGAGATGACTCAATATTTTGGTACTATATACTTTTCATTACAAAACAGAAAATTCAAAAAGAAAAAGAAAAACTATCCCTCTGCAAAATAAACTATTGTCCTTGGTATTCATTTCCATTCATTTATTCCATCATCCATTCAACGGATTATTTTTGACTGTCCACTATGTGTTAGACACTGCTCTAGTTCCAGAAAACAATCAACAGAAAGACATACAAAAACCCCTCCCATGTGAGATTTATATTCCAGTAAATGGGAATCAAAGAAATATACATGTTTAACATAGAGTTTGTCAGATGATGATAAGTTATCTAAAAATAAAACTGGAAAGAATAGAAAGAGTCAGAGGTGGGTATAGAAAATTGTCTCCCTGCTATAGAGAAATGTATGCATTAGATTTTTGGACATATGGCATGACTTGGAAATCCAAGATTATGATACGGATACTCCTAAGAGATAAAACAACTCTGGCCAGTGTTAGTTGATTGGTTGCCATCATATGCACTAAAAGGTTGCTGATTTGATACCAGGTCAGGGGTGCATATAGTCTTTCTGAATGAATGGTGATTTGGGATTCTTAGGATATACTACTAGAAGTAGGATCACTGAATCAAATGGGAGATCCATTTTTAATTTTTTGAGGAAACTCCATATTGTTTCCATAGTGGCTACACTAGTCACTATTCCCACCAACAATATACTAGGGTTTCTTTAATCTCATATCCTTGCCAGCACTTGTCATTTAATCTCACTTATATGTGGAATGTACTGAACACAGTAAACTGATGAACAAAATGCATCAAGAGACATGGAAGCATGGAACAGACTGGTAAATCTCAGAGGGAAGTGGGAGAAGGGTCAGGAAGAGATTAATCAAAGAACATAAATGCATAGATGCATAACCCATGGACACAGACTATAGTGCAGCAAGACTGGAGAGGACCAATGGGGCAGAAAAGGAATATCTGTAATAATTTCAACAATATATATAACAGAAATAGCTACCTGGTTTCATCTTTTAGAAAAAAGGAAAATAATTATAGTCTCTGCCTCCATTAAGATAATATTATAAAGAGGATGAGTGGGAACATGTAATCAAAAAATTAAATAAACAAGCCGAGACCGGTTTGGCTCAATGGATAGAGCGTCGGCTTGGGGACTGAAGGGTCCCGGGTTCGATTCCGGTCAGGGGCATGTACCTTGGTTGCGGGCATATCCCCAGTGGGGGGTGTGCAAGAGGCAGCTGATCGATGACTCTCTCATCGATGTTTCTAACTCTCTATCTCTCTCCCTTCCTCTGTACAAATCAATAAAATATATTTTTTTAAAAATTAAATAACAAGATAATTAATTTTCAACAGTGCTTCCAAAATAAAAAAGGTGAAAGGATGGATAAATAGTTATTATTTTAATTATAATTATTTAATCATATGTAATTGATATCATTCTATAATAGACATATTAAAAGAAAAGGACTAAATGAAAGTAATTAATTTTTACATTATCTGTTAGGTTTTCTAACATGCCTAACATATTAGAAAACATTAAAAAATAATATAGGGCCAATATTAATTATTTTGAAATACTAGCTAAAGTGATAACATTATTAAAACTCTGCTGAGAAGGAAATTATTTTATTTTTAAGACCTATACAACTCATAGGGGTTCTCTAAAAATGCTTGCCAAAACCTTAAATCCACCTTGACATGTTAAAGAAAGGATGCTACAAATAATGTTTATAACTAAAAATCATAATGTTAATTTTTCAGTTGTCTTTTGCATATTATGAACAGCATTTAAAAAACATTTGAAATTAGTTAGCATTAGCCTAGGCAGTTAGTTATTAACAAAGGAAGGGAGAAGATAGAATCAGACTCTAAGCCAAAGTAGGAAGTGGCAGCTTTGCAGCCACCCCAGTGGGGCAAGATGGGAGATTCCTCTGCTGAGGCATGTGCAATTAAAGCCAGGATGGCACCAAGAAGCCTTCTACTAACCACTTGAGCAGTAGAATCCAGGGGACCAAACAGAACTATGAGACATGCACAGTAGGAGCTAAAAAAACACACACAAAAACAGTGACTATAAAGGGGAGGGGTCAAGCCTGGGAAAATCTGGGCAGAGGAAGGGATAGGATAAAGGCATGAGACCATGGAAGATCCAGAACAGGGATTGGCTATCCAGCACAGCCCTTGGAAGATTTAGAAAGGAGATTCCATAGTTTGAAGGAAAGCCTACTCTCTCCCAAGCCAAGGAGATGAAATCACAGCTTAACAAAAGCTAGAGGCACGCACTCCCTTTCTCTTTCTATTCCCTCCACAGCAGCATGCGGGCCTGGGTGTGGCAGCAGCCCAGGCCAAAGCACAGCACTGAAGGCCGGCTAGGGGAACAGAGACCAAGCTGGACTACTGAAGCTTCAGATGCTTATGCTGAAATAATGACACAGCATCTCCGGGCCCTGGCCCTCCTCCTCAGGCGTGGGGAGCCTGCAGCCAGGAACTTCTTTCCCTGCGGGAGACAGAGCTGAACTACCTGGTCACGGATGAGGCAGCACAGAAGCCTCTTGAGGGGCACATATGCCCTGCATGTCTTTCCACTAAATCTTGCCATTCCAGCTCAAATCCCCCTAAGCCATGAGTCCCTGAAATTCATTTCCTGGACTTAGCAAGGACTTATTTCTAGACCACAGTCTACTTCCAGCAAGTTACTTATGCTTCCAGATACAATGGAAACTACTGGTTTTTAATTGTAGCCCTGAGCTGCACCAAAAGAAACAATTACAGGTTTTACCTTTCTCTAAGTCCTAGTTGCTGCTGTGATTACTCTGAAATCTTTAGCACTTGGAAGGATATATACCCCTTGCTGCTAGGACCTAAGTAATGGCATTGCCAGTGCTTTTCTAAGTCAAACCCCTGGTTTCTGTGGCCTTATTTTGAATACTTGATTGGCTTATGCGTTTTCAAAACTTTAAATAGAATTAATTACCGGGCATTTCCTGGAAGTTCTCACTTATTCTTTTTTTTTTTAATCCATACAAGTTCTTATTTATTTGTATTCAATGTGTTCCCACTAAATTAGCTTTGTATCTATGAGACAAAACAATTCTTACCAACCTTATAGTGTTAAATAAATATGCTGACTAGACGTCAGAACCTTTTAAAACAATCTCTAAAAATGTGATAAGCTTTATAAACTCAAAATACAGATGAAGGGTCTACTCCCTATGTAACATTTCTAATAATTTTTAAATAAAATTGTTATGCATGAGAAAATTGCAACACCATTGCCATGCTCATACTTAAACATATCTGGTCTTATGTATACCTGCTTTTTATATAATTTTGTAAATGTATTCACATATGGTAGTCATTGAGCAAATGACTTTTTAAGTCAAATATGTATAACATAATAATCTGAATCCTGTGAACAAGTAGTTCTTTTTATTATTTTAATAAAGAGTTGCCATTTGCGCACATTAGGGAAATATTTCATTCTCATATGCAATCCTAATGTGAATCAGCTAATTAAGATGACAGAATCTAAATGAAGAAAAAGCTAAATCAATATACTTGATACAGATGCTTATTTAAACTCAGAATCATGAGAGAATGACTTTGCTTACTTAAGTTCTACAGGTGATTATTTTATGAAATGAGGAGAGATGTAAGGAGCAGATTTTCCAAGCTGTCAGTAACATTTCAACCCACAGACATTAGCCAGGCCAGTGTGGATCAGTGCTTGAGCATCTATCTATGAGTCAGGAGGTCACAGTTAAATTCTTGGTCAGGACACATGCCCGGATTGCTGGCTCGATCCCCTGTAAGGAGCGTGCAGGAGGCAGCCAATCAATGACTCTCTTGCACCATTGCTATTCTCTTTCTCTCTCCCTCGCCCTGCTTCTCTGAAGTCAATATATATATATATATATATGTATATATATATATATATATATATATATATATATTCTTTTTTTTTAAAGGCCATTAAATTGAGGCAGCTCTAATTCAGAGGTGCCTACATAAGCAAACAAAAATCTAAGCTTAGAAATGCCTCAATGTTATCAAATGAAAAAACCAAGGAAATCCAATCATTAACAGACACTTGGTTTAAACTACAGCCAGTCAATTATTTCCTTAGTTTGATTTTGCCTTTTTCTATAAAAGTTTTCCTCCAATTCCCCTCTGTGAAGTGTTTCTAACCACTTCCAGTTTGGCTGCCTGTTTTGAGATAATCTTTATTCAAATAAACTCTTAAAATTTTAATATGCCTTTGTTTATCTTTTAATAGTGCCAACAAACTTAAGGATGACATTGCAGTAAGTGATGTCAGCCTGTGAATTACCTCATCTTATCATGAGGATCAAATTTATAGGACCATAATGCAAGAAATAGTTATCCATTCTCCTCTAAATTTAGACAAATTCGTTTGTGCTTCATACCCTAGCTTACCTCTACAGCCCTATGAAATCCAAGTTTCCTCATATGGCTGGACACATTTCCCAATCTGATCAGATCTCTATAACTTTCCAACTCAAACCCATCAGAGTGCCCTCTGGGAAACTGGTTTTCTGATCAGGAAATTAGCTTTTGCCAAATTCTTCACCATATTGACTTTAAAAGATCCTGGCAGTTCCTTAAGAAAACGAATTGTCCAATCATTTTAACAAATGGAGGATAATTTCCCTCTCAGATCCATTCCATCCCAGTGTAAGAAATATGATAAATAACTGCATGCCTCCCTATTGGCATTTCTTGATTGTTTCCTCATCTAAACCAGTCTTCACCAGATGATTGATTGATAGCAAGATAGAAGATAGAAGATAGATACATAGATAGATAGACAGATAGATGATAGATAAGTAGAAGGAATGATTGATAGATAGATTGTAGTCTTTGAAACCAAGGTCATTAAGCTACACGATTCCCTGTATTCTCACCCCATAATTTAAGAATGGATAACGCTCTGAATTTACAATATTTTTGCCCACTTTTATTTAGTATTTCAATATTCCTAGTGACTCCAATAGCTGTGTGAATAAATGATGCAGAGAAGTTCTATGATCCTTTACATAACAAATGATCATTAACCTCTTCTTTACAATGACCTTTTCCTACATGCCAGCCTGTCAGGCATTACAAGTTCATATATTTTAGAAATATTATATCTACTTAAAACCACAAATGTGCTATTATGGAGCTGCATGCCTGACCACACTAGTCATGTATATGACTTTAGGGGAGACACCAGTTGTGGTATGTATGTATGTATGTATGTATGTATGTATGTATTTTTTATTGTGATGAAAAACGTGTAACATAAAATTTTCCATCTTTTTGCCCCCAATTATAGTTCACATTCAAAATTATTCTGTATTAGTTTCAGGTATACAACATAGTTGTTAGACAATCCATATCCTTTATAGAGTGGTCCCCTGATATTTCAAGTACTGCTACCCCCCCGCCCCGCACCCTTACATAGCTATTATAATATTACTTTTTTTTCATTCACCTCTTACTTTTTTTTTTTTTTCATTCAGCCACTCTCAACCCCCAGCACATGCCCCAACATCCCTAGTGTCTGTGTCCATTGGTAATGCTTATATGCACGCATAAAAGCCCTTTAGTTGATCTCTTTCTTTTACAGAAAGGAAGGGAGAGGGATAAAGAGTTAGAAACATCAATGAGAGAGAAACATAGTTCAGCTGCCTCCTGCACACGCCCTACGGGGGATGTGCCCACAACCAAGGTACATGCCCTTGATGGGAATCAAATCTGGAACCTTCCAGTCTGCAGTCGGATGTTCTTCTCACTGAGCCAAACCGGTTAGGGCTAGTTGATCTCTTATCCCATCTCCCACCCCTAACTCCATCCCCATCCCATCCTACCCCCCACCCCACTTTCTCTCTGAGGTTTGACAGCCAGTTCTATGCTTCTCTGTCTCTGGATCTATTTTTGTTCATCAGTTTAATTTGTTCATTATATTCCACAAATGAGTGAGATCATGTGATATTTATCTTTCTCTGACTGGCTTATTTCACTTAGCATAATGTTCTCCAGATCCATCCATGCTGTTGAAAATGATGAGTTCCTTCTTTTTTACATCACTGTAGTATTTCATTGTATAGATATAACACTATTTTAATCCACTCATCTGCTGATGGGCACTTAGACTGTTGCTAAATGTTAGCTATTGTAAATTGTGCTGCTATGAACATAGGGGTACATATATCCTTTCTGATTGTTTTTTCTTATTCCTTGGGATATATTCCTAGAAGTGAGATTACTGTGCCAAATAGGAGTTTCATTTTTAATATTTTGAGGAAACTCCATACTATTTTCCACAGTGGCTACAGTTTGCATTCCCACCAGCAGTGCAGGAGGGTTCCTTTTTCTCCACATCCTCACCAGCACTTGTCCTTTGTTGATTTGTTGATAGCCATTCTGACAGGTGTGAGATGGTACTCCATTGTGGTTTTGATTTGCATCTCTGGGAGGATTAGTGACTTTGAGCGTTTTCATATGTCTCTTGGTTTTCTGTATGTCTTCTTTCAAAAAGTGTCTATTAGGGACTTCGCTCATTTTCTTTTTATTATTATTATTGGATTGTTTATCTTCCTTTTGTTAAGTTGTATGAGTTCTCTATAAATTTTGGAGATTTAAACCCTTATCAGAGAGAACATTGGCATATATGTTCTCCCATGCAGCTAGCTTTCTTATTGTTTTGTTGATGGTTTATTTTGTGTGAAGAGACTTATTTTGATGTAGTCCCATTTATTTTCTCCTTAATTTCCATAGCCCTAGGAGCTGTATTGGTAAAGATATTGCTACCACATATATCTGATATTTTGCTGCCTGTGGTTTCTTCTAAGATTTTTATGGTTTCCCATCTTACATTTAAGTCCTTTATCCATGCTGAATTTATTTTTGTGTATGATGTAATTTGGTGGTCAAGTTTCATTCTTTTTCATGTATCTATCCAATTTTCCCAACATCATTATTGAAGAGACTATCTTAACTTCATTGTATGCTCTTGCCTCCTTTGTCAAATATTAATTGAGCATATTGGCTTGGGTCAATTTCTGGGTTCTCTGTTCTGTTCCATTGTTCTATATGTCTGTACTTGTGCCAGTACCAGGAAGTTTTGAGGACAGTGGCTTTGTAGAGTAGCTTGGTATCTGGTATTGAGATCCCTCCTACTTTGTTCTTCTTTCTCAGGATTGATGTGGCTATTCGGATTCTTTCTTTATTCCATATGAATTTTTGGATAGTTTGTTGTAACTCTGTGATATATGCTGTTGGAATTTAACGAGGATTGCATTGATTGCTTTGGGTAGCATGGACATTTTAATGATGCTGATTGTACCAATCCATGAACACAGTATATTCTTCCATTTGTTTGTCTTTCTCTATTTTTTAATGTCCGATAGTTTTCTGAATAGAGATCTTTTTCATTCTTAGTTAAGTTTTTTTCAATGTATTTTAATTTTTTTGTTGCAATTAAAAATGGGATATTTAAAAAATTTCTCTTTCTGTAAGTTAATTATTGAGAAAGAGAAATTATAATCAACATTCTTAACCACTATGCCATAATTATAAAAAATATCAAGATGCATATTGCATCTTAATCTTTTTTTTATTTCTCTTCTGTTATTACCTATTTAAACTCTTCCAGGTTCTCAATTGTAAATGAAAAATCTATAAGTGTGCTAAATAAATTTTGTCATAAAAATGCAGGTCGTTTGAGAGTTCAAAATTTCATTTTGTGATAAATTTACATTTTATTGTTGGGTATTTCCAACATACAAAAATCACCCTCACACTGGAAGACTCAATGTTCAGTATCAACAGTCCCATCAAGCTGGAATGGTGAATAGGTAGATGGACTGGAACTATTTCTAAAACTCATTGGTTTATTTTAGCAATTATTTTCTTGGTACGGCAATTTGTTAACTATGATACTAAAGATCTTACCTCTATATATACTGTTTCTTTTTTCTCTCAGCTAGATTCTAATTTACTTGAAAATCTGCAAGAGCATCTCTAGAATAGGTATTCATTATGTGAAGCAAGAATTGAATATGTGCATCCAGCTTTCATGCTGCATTTATAAAACCTCAAAGCCAAATTATGATCTTTAATTTTTACTTGTCACTGGCAGTGTCATATATTACATGTCACATTTTCTGCTAATAATAGCTTGTAAATTATTAATAGACACCATTAAGATCCTTTCCCTCTTAACTCAAAATTAAATTATGTTTAAATTTTATATTAATTTATGATACATGTTTCCAAGTTTATGAGTAAAGTTTATATGTATTATCCTATTTAACAAAAGGGTAATATGCAAATTGGCCAAATGGCAGAACAACTGGTCGCTATGACACTCACTGACCAACAGGGAGCAGGTGCTCAACACAGGAGCTGCCACCTGGTGGTCAGTGTGCTCCTACAGCTGGGCTCATGGCTGGCAGGCACAGTGGTGGTAGTGGCAGCACTAAGGAAGTCAGACTGAAGGCCCACTCCCCTCTGTGAGCGGGCCTAAGCTGTCAGTCAGTCAGACATTCCCAGAGGGCTCCCATACTGTGAGAGGACACAGGCCAGGCCCAGGGACCCCTGCCCTGCCTAGTGCATGGCATATATGTTTTGTGCATTGTCCTCAAGTTTGTTACAAAATGACATATAGGTTCTTAAAAAGCATTTGCAACTTAAAAATACACAAGTCAAAAAATAATTGGGTAAATATTATCCTATAAATAGCTAGAAATTTATTATATCTTCTCCAGAGTGTCTATTATAATTTATTTCTTTTCATAATTGATTGTGGATAGATGAGCTACTAACCTTTCCAAGATAGAGTGCTGAAGGAAACAGTGACTTATGTGGTATGGGATGTGTACAGAAGGAAGTCAATAAACATTAATGTTAGGAAGTTAGACATGAGCGGCTGGGGTGGGGCCTGCCTTGGGGTCCTGAACAGGGGTCTCTGGCTCACACTGACTTCAGACTGCCTATCTCTGGGCAGTCCAGCAGCCAGAAGACTTCCACAGACAGGTAGGTGCAAAACCAGCCTGTTCTTGGTACAAGCTCAGAAGGAAATGACATGATCTCAAAGCTACATTTCTAGGGTCCTGGACTAATTATAATAACATTTGCATTGCAATTTTGATGCCTCCTCCCCCCTGCGGGCTTTTCTGTATGCATTATGGGTAAGGGCATGCACAGAAGAAATATAGTTACATAACCCTTTTCTGTCAATCATCCCTGAATGCAAATAAATAAGACTCCGCCCAGAAAATTATTCATATAAACCAGGAGTTCTGGGGCCATTATCTGTCTTGACTAGCCTGCTCCTCATTTGGAGTGTATCTTCAATAAACCCCACTTCATTTTACTTTCATTTTCATTGACCTTAAAATCTTTTCTGGGTTGATGAGACTAAACCGAGGTCCCAACTGGCAACCTCAATCGGTAACACTACCTTTCTAGATTCTTGCTTGTAAGTACTTCATAGGTGGCCAAGAGACCAATGGAATTCTGCAGATAATCTCTGCTCTCACATCACAGCTTTCAGATGAATTAGAAGGACATTTTTCAGACATAAAGCAAGTTCCAATCAAAGGTAAAAAAAACTAAAGTAAACTTTAGATCAGATGAACTTTATTATTAAACCTATTGAAATTGTGTCCTTCCAAAATATTTATAAAAGTCCTAACCCCAATACCTCAAAAAGTAACCTTGTTTGAATAGAGTTGTTAAAGATATAATTACATAACTTAAGATGATGTCATGCTGAAGTAGAGGTGGCCCTTATCCAATATGACTGGATAAAAAGAGGTAAGATGATGTGAAGACAGGCACACAGAGAAAGCAATGGGACTATGGAAGTGGAGACCAGCATGCCTGGTCCTCCCAGAAGCTGAAAGAAGCAGGGGAAATCCTCCTGCCAGAGGCTTCAGAGGGAGCATGGCCCTGCCAACCTCGGTTTTGGACTTAGAGAAACTGAGAGAGAGGTTGTTTTAGTCACCCAGTTTGCTGTATTTTGTTATGGCCACCTTAGGAAACTAATACAAACTTGAATTTAGTAGGCATTTCAAACATGTAAAGATTCAGGCTGCCACTGCCACTCTGTAATGACTAGGAATTTCCCTTTTGGAATTAGATGAGGGTATTATGATAATAACAGGATTTGGTCAGATCATATTTTGTACTCAATCCAATGATTACAGTGGTAAAAAGGTTATTAAAACTAAAAATATTATTAAAGTAAGAAATAAGTACAAAACCAAACCACAATTTTCCAATATATCAGACACATATAGGTCAAGATGGCATGCCTTAATTAGGCATTCATTTTAATATAATTATCTTGTTCTATCTAATTAGTATAAATATAAAATTCTAAAGTGTTTCATCCTGGGTATATAACAATACAAAGGGTTTAATTAAAAGTTTTCTAATTTTACCCTAAAATTCCAGAGTTCAGTTGCTTTAATCCTAGTACCTGGGACTTAATGACTACTCAATAAATGTAGGCTGAATTTAAAAAGATAATGAAAATGATATATATTTTAATTAACTGCAATGACAAGAACTATAGTCAACTTGCTCACGAGGTCACTTTAATATTAAGTCTCTAAACTAAGTTGCATATTCCAAAGCTTAGAAATACTTTCATGATAAGACCAATATTCTATAATGTCAGATTTTTAAAAAATAAGCCATGTAATTAAACATAATGGATGAATGACATAATGTTATGGAAATATACTATTGATTTCTTTTTGAAAACTATACTAACTGCTATACACAGCAGCAAGATACCAGTATACCTGAAGATAAACTAACGTGATAAGTCAGCAAAATTCCTAAGTGTTATCATCATTTTTCTAGACACCCTATATTAGCTTTTTCTCTCTATTACTTCTGGAAACCTGTATTCATTTCTGGAGAAATTGTATAACCCTTCTTCTACATTTCCAATACTATCCAGGACCAGTTTATATTCTTTAAAGAAAAAGTTATTTTCAAAGCAAATAATATCCTATCAGTCTCAGTGATACAAATGTAAAAATATTTCTATTTTTTTCAAATGGCTCACATAAAGAACTTTTATTAGTATATTCTCTTTAATAACAAATTTTCTTTTACAGGTATCATTTAAGCAACAAATTTCTAAGAAATGAAATTTAATAATATGGACTTAATATTAAATACAAATTAAATATATTATAATTGAGCCTTGATTAATGAAAAAGTACTGCAGTATGTCCATAATTCAATATTATCTTCAGTCATTTATTTACATTATGTTATAGAGGTGCTCAATTGCTGGTCAATAGTTCCACTGAATACTGAATAAACAAGGTTTTGTTGGCTATGGAAAATTAAACATTACAAAGACTCCAGAATATACCTGAAGATATCTTATAAATTCTATAAAATAGAGAACTGGTAATTCCTTTATGTATTTAAGGTATAAAACCCTCATTTTTTTAACTGTAAAAGATGACATAAAGTTGCTTGATATTAACATTACTTATAGAGTAGTCAAATTTTACTTTCAAAATATTGCATACTCACATCTCAACTAATATAGATTATACACTTTATTAATATAAAAGAAGTCCACATAAATGTAAAAACATTGTATATGCTATATTTAAATCAACTTAAATCATTAATCATACCTGAGTTAGTTCATTCATATCTATAAGTCCATTACTGTCAGCATCAAAATATTTAAACATTTGATCTACCAACAACTTCTTCCGAGATATGTCATCATCATTAGGGTTTTCATTTTCTTGTGTAATATATTTTTGCTTTTGTAAATCTAAAAGCATGCTTTTCATCTTGCTGTATTCAGTGGCCTTGCAGTTATCACCTGTAACAAAAGAACTAAGTTATTTTCAAAGCAATATATGGAAAACAAATCATTTATTTTATTAATGTTTAGAAGTTGATATCTAAGAGATGCCATACTTTGTAAATAGTTGTATAGTTTAAATTTATGCAAGGAAAAAAATAGGCTATTTTCATGATAAGTTAGAAACATTTTGTCTGTATAAAATTTAATAAGAATATAATTAATGCCTATGTCTAAGTCATTTGTTCTATAAGGTACATAGAAACACATGATAGCTCTCACTGGCTCCAGTGCTTAAATATATCTTAGCTTTAATCCTCATAATACATCCCTATATTGAGAATTTCATAGGTTTTGAACATGAGGCACAGGAAGATGAAATGACTTACCCAAATCAAAGGGCTAGACTGTGCTGAATTTTGCACTTAAACACATATATCCTAATATATAAAAACCCAGGGTCATAACATCCAAAATGACTGAAGGCTCGACCAACTGGAAGTCAGTGCTGAGTTGGAGTGGTGACCCAGCACTGACTTTTGTAGCCTAGGTGGCAGCTGTTGACTAGCCCTTTCCTCTCTCTTGTTTGGGGCCTGAACAGCAGATGCACCTCTTGGGCCTCAGCTGGGGCTGCTGATCAGCCCTGCCTCTCTGATCAGGCCCATTGATAGGCCCTGAGATGATGACTAGCATAGAAACCAACCAATCAGAACTTAATCTGGGTGAACTGCGAAGGAAGAATCTAAGGTGGGGAATGAGTAGGGGCTTTAAGGGCAACAGCTGTTTGGTGTAAGTTGTAGGAAAGTGGTTCAGTTTTTTTAATGACAAGTTTGGCAGTATAGTGCACATGGCTGGCTATCAGTCCAGATATAGGGATTATTATTATTATTATTTTGTCTTCCAAGAGCATCTCCTCCTGATGAAAAAGGGTACCCTCCCCACCCTACTTTAGGCAATTCTTTCCTATATAATCTATTTATACTACTAAAAGGGTAATATGCTAATTAGACCGAGTCGACTGGCCATCTTCTGGACATCTGACTTCCTTCTGGACAAAGCCATGGTGGTGGGGGCTAAGGCAGAGGCTGTTATAGGAGATCGGGCTGGCAGGGGAGGCAGTTGGGGGTGATATCAGACCAGCAATGGAGGGTAGTTAGGGGTGATCAGGCAGGCAGAGGCAATTGGGGACAAGATCAGGCCGGCAGGGGAAAGCATTTGTGGGTGAGATCAGGCCAGCAAGGGAGGGCAGTTAGGGGCATCAGGCAGACAGGCAAAGGCGCGATCAGGCAGGCAGGCAAAGATGTTGGGGCAATCAGCCAGGCAGGCAGAGGCAGTTAGGAATGATCAGGCAGGCAGGCAGGTGAGTGGTTAGGAGCCAGCCGTCCCAGATTGTGAGATGGATGTCCGATCGCTGTTTTAGGCCGGATCCCACAGGGGTCGGGCCTTAACCAGCAGTCAAACATCCTCCAAGGTGTCCCCAATTGGAGAGCATGCAGGCTGGGCTTAGGGAACCCACCACCCCCATGTACGAACTTTGTGCACGGGCCACTAATGTAGCTCCAAAATACTATAGCACATTTTTAATTGGAAATATCTTAATAATATTTGGGTTTGTTTTGAAGAAATTTATTAGTATGTGTGTGTGTATTTACATTTTTTCTTAATTCTGTTTATAATGCAACTAGGCTCATACTTGTATTCTCTCAAAAGTAGTTATTTTTCAGCTATTCATTTATTTCTTCTTTTAGAGTACTTAGTATAGATAATATGTTATGTATTTGCATTTTATATCTTAAAGTCTTAATCTTTCAAATTTCATCTTCCCAACTAAAGTATAAGTTTATTAAAGTAGTAATGAATTACATATTTTTCATATATCCCATATTATAACCATAAGAATAGTGGGAACATCACCATTAATAAAAATAATTGCTTGGTATGATTTTTTTCAAAAGTAATTGCAATCCTTCTAAAATCTTCACATGATTATTTTACAAAGGATTTTACTTACAATGGATTCATGCTGATGTCTTCACAAATAGTGCACTAAAATTAATTGCATATCATGGAGACCAAATGTGATATAAACTATATTACAGAAAATATAGTTTATAATGTAATTATAAATTAAAAATTGGGTATAATATCTAAAAAATTTTTATGTTGTATTTTTAGGGGAAAAGATAACTATAGTTATGGTCAACATTGACTATTAGAATTTGGCAGAATCTACAATTTAGAAAGAAGATTTCTAAAGAATCCTATCTAATAAAGAGGTAATATGCTAATTGACTGCCATGCCCTCAAAGAAGATGGCATCCATAACCACAAGATGGTGGCAACAATCCCTTCAGCCCTACCGAGGATGCAGGCTTGCGGCAAAGGCAAGCCTCAGATGTCAGCTGCCCAGCAACCTAGGGCTAGCCTGAGGTGAAGGCAAATCTCAGATGGCAGCTGCCCAGCTGCCCAGCTGCCCAGCTGCTCAGCTGCCCAGGGTCAGCCTGAGTTGCAGGCAAGCATAGGATTTTGGTTTCCCATCCAATGCCAAGGCTCAGGCAAGCCTCAGATGGTGGCAGCCTAGCAGCCCAGGGCTACTGGATGGCTCTGGTAACCAGTGCCAGCCAACTGAGGCTTGTGCTGCCAGCAGTGGCAGCAGCAGAAGTGTGATGAGGGCTCCTGGAATGTGAGAGGGGGCAGGCCAGGCTGAGGAAACCCCCTCCAGTGCATGAATTTTCATGCACCAGGTATCTAGTTTTAAATAAAGATCTAAGAAGCATGAGTTGAAAAGCAATATTTGAGGTCTCATTCTCTTTTAAGATAGGACAGAAAACAACCTCTGCTAGAGAATGAGAAACTATCTTATTTTTCAAAGACAGTGAAATGACTATTGTTGTTCATCAATTTCATTGTTCAGCAATACTGTCAAGAACTTCATTTTTCACAAAAAAATCTAAACTTTATGCTGCAGATTAAGTTAATTTTGCATTATTCTGTTTTCAATATAGAATAATAATAAGAATATGTTTTCATAATAGAAAAAAAATCACTGACACAAGAGAGAAGTAATCAAATCCAGAGGATAGGTAGCAATTTTGGTGTCCATGAAAGTGGCACAAAATAATCCTTCAAATGTGTGTATGTAGGTGTGTTATCTCTCTGTGTGTGGGTATGCTTCAGAAATAAAGAGAAATGTGTGATGAAAGAATGTGGAAAATGATAATAGATCTTTCCAATAGCCCCGCCTGGGATTTCTGTATTTGACTTTGCATATTTATGTCCTTTCATTTGACTGAAGGTGCAAAAGTGGGAGGCAGGGTGAGTTTGGAGGGAATGACCTGTGATCATAAGCAATGTGGGCATCAGAATGTTGATGAGAAAAAGATGGAAAATAGAATTGAAATGCTAAAAACCTTTTAAACAACATTTGAAATTTAGGGAAGATAATACAATTTGGGTTTTTGCACTCAAATTTTGATCTAATTAAATAATGTATCATCATGATGCTCTCTATTAATACTTTTGTTTCCAAATTGAAAGTCTCTTAAGTCTAAGCATTGAGGTATTACTGGAAATCCAAAGAAAATAAAAATTAAAAAAAAAAAAACTCTGAAGTTAAGGCATACATATTCTATGATAATGTATGATAAGCCAGCCATTATAAATTTATGTAAACATATAATTTACATTTTAATAAAAAAATCTGTCATCTATTTTTAAAGTAATAAATAGATGCATCTGTTATTAATAATAGGTTACTTGTAATGCAGGCTTCCAATATACAGTACTACAAACTCTGTACCTATTAAACCACTTAACTCTCACATTAATCCAAAAAGCCAGATAATATAATTATCACCATTTTACAGATGAGGAACTAAAGCATAGAGAGATTATATAAATTGTTCAAAGTTACAGAGCTAGAAAGAAACAGAATGATTTTTACACAGAGGAATATCTTTTCTATCCTTTATTCTCTATGTTTCATCTTTAGAAATGAGTTTTAAAATCAACTTATACACAGATTCAGTAAGTTTGTCCAAGGATTATTGGTAAAGTAAGAAATAAATATAATAATAAACTCAAGGCAATATCACTGCTTAAATTACAGGTATAGAGAGCAGAACTCACAATGGGGAGGGAGGAGGGAGTATCTAAGATACAGGAAAACTGTAAGAAAGTACCAAAAATGAGGGAGCTAAGGGGAAAAGAACTTATCAAGAAAGAGGGTCTTATGAAGTGTCAAGTGTTTCAGAATAGAAGATAAACAATAAGCCATTACACTGCTTAATTTAGAGGTGGTTGATGGCTTTAAAGGGCAATTTAATGAATAACTAGAGCAGAATTCATATTACAACGGCTAAGGAGTAAAAACAATAAAGTGCGGATTGGGAAATAGTTGTTAGTTCCTGTCCTTTCAAAAAGTTTAAACGTGAAAGAAAAAGAACCAGCATTATTAACGAAGAACAATAGATATTTAGAAAAATAAACTTCAACAGATATGTAGAAAGAGTGTCCTCATCCAGAATAACATTAGACAGGGAGGTAAGACATTTTTGTTTGTTTATTAGCTTGCTTTGGTAGGTTTCCTTTCTCAACACAGTCAAGGCTCTGCTAGCTTGGGGTAGGTCAGGGAAAGAAATGCTCTCCTGAGGCATGTTCTGCTTTGGGCAAACAGGAAGAAGCCTGCTCTGCTGAGCCTGCCCAGACACTGAGAACAAGACAGAGGAGGTCCCTGCATGGTAGTACCCATATTATCTTTCTTACTGTGACACTGCCTCTGCACCCACTGCACTCAGAGTCATTCTACCAGGGGTGTTAAAATCCACCTGTCCTTGCAGGGCCTGAAAGATGCAAAACTCTGACATTCAAAGGCCCAACCTGTGTAGCAGGCAGTGCAACTCCAAGTCTCCATGGAACAGAGAATTGCATTTTATATATCTGATAGTACAACCATCGATTTTGAGTACATAAGTGCTAAGAATTATAGGTTATATACATATCAATTATGCTTACTATTATGTTTTTCAAAGGCTTAATTTGTTCCTCTCTCTTTGAAATTACACTTGTATCCTTCCCTCCCATCCATCAGTAAAATATACCAATTCCCTTCAATGCAAAAATATTCAAACCTAACTATATAAGAATTCCATTTTTCTCTTTTAATGATTCTACAATAAATTTCTAAATTTCTGTTTAGAAATTAATCAGATTCTAAACATTTATTTTTAGAATCTGGTTAATTTGATTCTTATATAAACTGAAATCTTAAAAATTCAAAAAAATAAAATTGGATACCTTTTAGTGCCAAGTCTATTCATTATTGGAATATATAATGAAACTATTTTGTTCCTCAAACCATTCAATAATTGCTAATAGAATTTTTCCATATTTTTTAGAAAAATTTGCATTTATTGCAAAGCCATAAGTCAAGAATTAGTATATAGATTTAATAAGCTAATATGAAGTAAATTCAGCATAGAAAACTATTATCTTCATATTAAGATGTAGCTTGTTAAACTATATGTAGAATCATTGATTGGCTGCCTCCTGCATCCCCGCCATTGGGGATTGAGCCTGCAACCCAGACACGTGCTCAGATCAGGAATCCAATCATGGCCTTCTAATTCATAGGTTGATGCTCAAACACTGAGCCATGCCAGCTGAGTTACAGGACATTTTTAAAAAATCAATAAATAACTGTATTTTATAAGATATATTAATTCCTTTGCCCTTCCTCCATTCTCTCCAAAAAACAAAATTTGCTTTTGTTTAATTTATTATCTCATTAAGCACTGTTGAAGAAAAGTGAATAATTAAAAACAATTAATTCAATTGCAATGCTTACTCATTTATTCTGAAATTAATCTTATTGGAAATAAAAGTATTTTGAGCTAAACATTCATTGTCTAAGCACTTCACTACTTATACTTTGTCAATTATATGGCACATTCACAACTGTAAATTTATATAATAGTCTGTAGTAAAAACAAGTTTGATTTTCTTATTTGGCAAATGTGATTATGTATTTGATTCAATATAGGTGCTCTAATAACCAAGTCACTTTGCTCTATTAAACCTGGGAATACATGAGCTTAATTGTTTTTAGGGGCAAGATTAGGTGGTCCATCCTCTGTTTTCAACTATATTCTTCAAAGATGACACGCTTGGGAGTGAGTGTGCAGCTTAGCTATTACTCACTGTTACCACTTAGCTCATCATCCTCCCAAACACAGTCACATACTATAAGTAAACATGCAGAACATGCTGACAGAAAACACAACAAAATAAAATAGAACACATTATGAAGGTGAACTCGATAATGTAGATTGCTTAAAAAATAAGTTAAAAATGTAAATTTATCTTACCAGAATAAATACAACTTATAGTATTCATTATCATAACTAGTCAAATGTATTATTTTGATGCTCAGTGAATTTACCAGTCTTTTATGTCACTATCTTTAGAGTAAAAACCTATAAAATATGTGCTTCATATGAAAAAGCACACCTTTTATAGAAAATATGACAGCTAATGCTATTAATGAGTATGTGAATTAAGTTTTTTTTTCTAACCATTTTTTCTGCAACCTATGTACAAATATTTTGTACAAGATATGTTAGAACTTCCATCTTTTCACAGTCCTATAATTGCTCTTAAAATATAAGTGCATATTGCCCAAAATATTACACAGCATGGATTTTATCATTTGTGTGTGTGTGTGTGTGTGTGTGTGTGTGTGTGGTAGACTGTGTGTTTTAGAGCTTTTAAGTTTTGATTTCTATTATCTATTTTATATTAATTCTAGGAATAATCTATCCATATAGATAAAAGTCTAAGCAACCGTCCAACCGGGCAACTGGCTGACCAGAAGCTATGAAATGCACTGACCACCAGGGGGCAGACACTCAATGCAGGAAGTGCCCAGCAGTAGTGACTTGGCAGCTACAGTTCTCCAGTGACAATTCCAATTCCAGAGTGGAAAACCACCATCTCGCAATCTGAAACTCCTTAGGGGTTGTGGGAGAGCCAGTTTCAGCCCAATGCCCGCAGGCCAGGCCTAGGGATCCCACTAGTGCATTAATCCATACACTGGGCCTCTAGTGTTATATAAAATACATTCTTTAAGTTTTGTATAATTTGAACATCATTGTAAAAAAAAATTAACCAGGTTACAAAAAGTTATTCTCACAGCATCAAATATAGTCAAAACTAAGATTCACATAAGTGCATTAAGAATAGGTTTCTTAGCCTGCTCAATATGGCTCAGTGGTTGAGCATTGACCTAGGAACCAAGAGGTCACTGGTTCTAGTCCTGGTCAGTGCACATGCCTAGCATGTGGGTCTGATCCCAGTAAGGGCCATTTAGGAGGGAGCAGGAGCAGGTGTAGGAGGCAGTCAATAGATGATGTTCCTCTCTTAAGTTTCTATCTCTATCTCTCTTCCTTTCCTCTTTCTCTAAAATGAACAATAAAAACATATTTTTTTAATAAAGGAATTAAGGTCTCTTAGAACTCTTGAACACTAAGCGATCATGTTCAATAATTTTATCACAACATTCAAAGATGTTTTCAATGAGAATTTTATTGTTTGTATTGATATTATAGACATTAAGCTATTTATATCTATGTAGCAAGAGGCATATAATGGCTTTATATTTAAAAAGCAATTATTGTGTACTGTAGTGTTCTAAGATTTACAGATAATTCATTTAACATTAATAAGGACTCTATGAAGTAAGTACAATTATCATACCATATTTTTAAAAACATAGTAAGCCCAATAATAGATGTGGCATTTAACTTTACATGAAAAGTTGAGAAACATTTGACTCAAGAATTATAAGCCCAACTCTCATAAATTAACACAAGATTTTCTCATGCTGTATACACAACTCAAAAGGAGCATCTACTGTTCTCTTGAGAAAATAGAAACCTTTAAGTGTACTTTCTTCAATGTTATTCTAAAAATATTTGTGAAATTTTTCAAAAACATTAGTCTTCTGAAGACTGCCATCATTCATGAAAGCTGATTTTCATACAGAATAATAAAGCTTTTATTGCTTTTTCATATACATTGAGACAGAGAGTGTTTTGGTTGGTAAGATTTTTAATTGTTCCTACCATCATTAGGAAACACTACACATAATAATGACATGAATGTTTCACTAACCCCACCTAAAAATTATGATTATGTATGTGCATAGCAAGATGACATTAAATAAAAAATCTAAATCAAATAGTGATAGTATTACTAGGACAACTAGCTATCAACAATTAGAGAGAAAACTTGTAATACTTCTACATGGAAAATATAGATAAAGCAGCAATTAAGAATAGTACCTTGGTTTAAAAAAAGAAACACAGAAATATGCTCTAATAGGAGTATAGTAATCTTCTTTAAGCATTACATTTAATGCTAAATTTATATACAATAGAAGTTTTAGGTTGAGTTCATTTCTCCCTGAAGTTTATCGATAAGCCTTAGGTTGTATGGCCAGTTTAGTGTTAAGAGTATGATCATAAGTATTTTCTGGTCACTGAACATTCTAATCTGCCAAGACAGTATCTTTCTTGTCTCCTAATATCTCAGAAAAATACAGAAGTGATAGTGAAAAAAAGGATTTCTTTGTTGATATATAGTCTCTAATACACACATAAACACATATATGCACATTACATATATTATCCTTTTTTTTTGTTTTTTTTGTTAAGCAAACAAAGGATAGAATAGGAATGAATGGGCATCAAAACCTTGTCATGTTTTTACCCTTACCTTACCTAAAAAAAGATTAATATAGTATTGATCATTACTCCATGACACTCACAGCCAATCAGGAGGGAATATGCAAATTAGGAGGACAAAGATGGCGGCAGCCACAGAGCAGGCCAGAGCGAGCAGGAGGTTTGAGTCATTGGGTCACTCCTGGCGATGGAGGAAGCTTGACTTCCTGCCCACACTGGCTGGCCGCTGAAGGAGGGGCCTGTGGGCAGCGGCCACAGACCCAGTCTAACAGCACGTGAGGTTTGGATCACCTGGGCTAGCCGCCAAGGGAGGGGCCTGCAAATAGCCATCAGCCCCTCACCCAGGCTGGCCACACCATCATTGGGTTGAAGAACATGGCTACCCTTAAAACAGCCCGCAGCCCCTTAACCAGTCTGGATCCCACTGGGGGCATGGCCAGCCTGCAAACAGCCATCAGCCCCTCACCCAGGCTGGCCACACACCCAGCAAACTGCCTGGCAAAATCATTCCCCAAGGGGGTGTGGCTGGCCTGCAAACTGCCTGAGCCCTTCGCCCAGGTTGGCACCATCCCTGGTGGGGTCCCCCACCCAAATGAGGCCGTGGCTGGCATCCAAACCACCACAGGCCCCTTGTCCAAGCCCCTCTGCCCCCCCCTGCCCCCCCGCAAGTGAACCCCCACCCTGATATGGTACACCCATCAGGGCAAACCAGCCAGCCCTCACCCATGCACCAGGCTTCTATCTATACTAATAAAAGGGTAATATGCTAATTAGACTGGGAAACCTCCCAGGAGACCTTCCGGATGTTCTTCTGGACAAAGCCATGGTGGCAGGGCTGAGGTAGAGGTGGTTAGAGCCCAAGAAGGGAGGAAAGTTTTAAGTGATCAGGCCAGGATGGGATGGCAGTTGTGGGAGATCAGGCTGGTGGGGGGCGGGGCCATTGGGAGTAAGCAGACCAGCAAAGGGGCCAGTTGGGGGCAAGCAGGCCATCAGGGGGGTCAGTTGGAGATGATTAGGACAGTGGGGGGGGGCAGGTTGGAGTGAGCAGGCCATCAGGGGGACAGCTGGGGGCAAGCAGGCCAGTGGGGAGGGAAGGTGGGGCAAGCAGGCCAGCAAGGGGGGGCAGTTGGGGGTGAGCACACTGGCATGGGAGGCAGTTGGGGGAGAACAGGCTGGTGGGTGGGCAGTCTAGGGCAAGCAGGCCGGTAGGCAGAGTGGTTAGGGGCAATCAGGCAGGCAGGCAGGTGAGTGGTTAGGAGCCAGCAGTCCCAGATTGTGAGAGGTATGTCTGACTGCCAGTTTAGGCCTGATCCCTGTAAACTGGCAGTAGGACATCCTTTGAGGGGTCCCAGATTGGAGAGGGTGCAAGCCAGACTGAGGGACAATCCTCCCTCCCATTTGCATAAATTTCATGTACTGGGCCACTAGTTCAACTATAAATGGTCAAATACCATCACATACTAGTACTAAACATCAGAATAGCAATAATCATAATGTTGCTGCTGTTGCTGTTTTATCATAGATACTTTCATATAGGCTTAATTTTGAAGTAGGTTAATATTAATAACATTTTTATAGGTTGCTAATTCAGAAATAACTTTTTATTTTATGTATGTGGGCAATTTCATTTAATTAAATTTTCTTATTTCAATACAATGATCATGTATAAATGATTTATCTGAATACATGTCACCAGTAAAAAGCCATGTCCCTGTAGTAGTCACAACTATGTGTTATCAATTCTTCTTTTTAGCACTGCTGACCTTCAAAAGACATTGTCATAGGAGTATCATATATTTAATATTTTGATTAGTCATAGCATAGATGCTAGCTAGGATCAATTACCTCCCTGCTGTCCCCAAACCAACAAAATAAACACAAATGATTTTGCCAATTTGTCTCTTTGTAAAAGAGGATTGCCTGGTGTTCTCAAATAAGTCCTGGCTCTGTTATTTAAATAGTTAAATGGTCATAAGGAGAATTCTTTAACTATATATGCATCAGCCATTCTCTACTATGAAATGATTATTTGGAATATTATCAATGCGGGCTCCCATTTTTTATGAAATTAAAAAATAAATAACTCATATAGGATATACTACATATTAAAAATAATTAGTTTTAAATTATCTATATGAAATGTTCATTGTTTTGTTTTCTGGAACATTATAATTGCTAATAGTTCAAGATGTCAGCATTGCCTTAGAAATATGACACTATTTGACATGTTCTTTTAATTCAAAATTAGTCAAACAAGTAACAAAAATATATTGAGTTATGCACTTTTCTATGGGCATGCATAGTGTTTTAACAATAGCCTATGAAGACCTTCACTAAATAGAGTACTTAAGAAAGGCAGAGGACACACTATATAAGGGATGTATGTAGGAGGAGATAAAGTAATTAATTCTAGAAGGCATGTAAATTAAGTGTAGACTATATATGACATCAGTATAAATTGGGCTTATGAGACAGAACAAATGAATATACAATCTTTCTGATTGTGATTTTGGGTTTCTTAGGATATATTCTTAGAAGTGGTATCACTGGGTCAAATGGTAGTTCATATTACATTTTTGTAGGAAACTCAGACTGTTTTCTATAGTGGTTGCACCAGTCTGCATTCCCACCAGCAATGTACAAGGGTTCCCTTTTCTCCACATTTGTCATTTGTTGATTTGCTGCTGGCAGCCATTCTGACAAGTGTGAGGTGATGCCTCCTGACATTCTAATTTGCATCTCTCTGATGATCAGTGACTTTGAGCATCTATATTATAAAAGGCCTGTGGCCCTAATGCCTTAATGACCAAAGACCAGAGTGGGTGGGCAGGGCTTTGAGCAAGGCAAGGTGGGCATGGGTGGGCGGAGCTGAGCGATTTTGTGTACTGGGCTTCTAGTTTTATCATACCATCTATTTTTCAAAAAGAGAAAAACACCTACTCACTGATGCAAAGTAGGTGGAAGAATCTGAGGGAAATAAGATGTTGCCTTTATCTGAAATGAAAAAACTTTTCTGTAAAATCCAGCTGACATTTTGATTTCACTTTATATAGGATGCGTGTGTGTGTGTGTGTGTGTGTGTGTGTGTGTGTGTAAAATCTGTGGTTATATTAATACAAGTAATAAGTGTGCATATGAAGATATATTCCTTTGATATGGTACCAATTTATGTTTAGAAAAGTTTATAGTTGCTTTATCAAAGATAACTTTCTAAAATAAGAAGTTGCTATTTCATTAATTTGACTTTTCTCAAGTTAATTTTCCTACAAACTAAAAGCATATGAGTTTTGAATACACTTACATGGAAAAAAATTATTAAAATGTGTGAAATTTCTAAAGACAAGAGATGTAAAATTCCTAATTTTCACCTTATGAATAAAAGATAATCACTTAAGTTCTTGTCCTTTTCATGTATGTTTTCAGATGAAAATGAATTACAAACTCCTTGTTTTTAAAGCCATCCATTTGTATAAGTGAGTTGTAGAATTATTTAATAATTGCATTTTAAAACCATGCCTGGCTTTCAATTTTCTGAGGAAAAGAGAAAATTAGGATTTTTTTTTTTTACATAACTTTGCATTTATTCAATTTCTTGATTTAGTTCCCTGTTTTGAGCAGTGAAAACAAAAAAAAACAACACACACCTTCTCCTTGAAGATAGCATACATTAAGACTAATATACCTATATTATATATTCATGTATATACTAATACAAAATATACAATGGTTTAGTGCTTTTATTTTCCAATATTAAATTTATTTTTTCTTGGTTCCATAATTAAAATAATGACAGTAGCTTATTAATTTATATATGAAGACTTTAACTTTGTAAAATTTAAATGTTGTTTAGACTAAATTGTGTTTTCTCCTGTAGTTTGGTAAAAAGGTTTGGAAAAGAAAATTATTAGATGTCTCCAATGGAAAAGTTTTCATTATTTATAACATGAATTTCTGGGTTATCTAACTTTAGCCTTTCATTGTCTTTGAAGCATTTTACTACCCTGTAAATTACAGATAACTGATACCAATGAAAAATAACTCTTGTCTATGAATTTGCAAAATAATTCTACCTGGTAGAGATTCTGTTGATTTCTCTACCCCCTTTGGTGGAAAAAAAATCCAGGTATTCATGACTATTTATAAGTTTATTTCTACAATGGTTTACTCCATATAAATGCATGACTTTTGTTTTTTACTTTTTTTGAATTGGTTATAACATTGACCTACTTCCTTCATAAATAATGAATTAATTACAATATAATATGTTTATTTTAGATCTACATGAGAATCACTTTACCTTTAAAAATAATCTTTTAACAATCTAAATATGTAATTTTTTTCTTAGAATAGGATTCAAAGTGCTTAGGATTATTTCAGATACAAGTTATTAGACAGAGTGGGCAAAGGTACGTTTACAGTTTTACGTACATGGAACAGTTTATACTGTATTATTATTTATTAATTACTGTATTATATTCCATATGAAAAACTGTAAACTTTTGTGCCACCCTGTATATCATTTTACATATATAAGTAAATATACAGAGCTGAATTTGAATATATCTCCAGCAAGTTGACCAAAACATAACAATAATATATAATGTAAATAGCAAACTTATGAAACATCTTTGAATTTTTCTATTCTTTACTACTACAGTACATGAAATAAACTTTTAAAAGTTAGAATTCACCAACTGAATTAACTCTTTACCTTTATAAAACAAATATCCTAAACTTATATTACCAGTGTATTTAAGTATGTAGTTATTTTATTATTTTCATCATTATAACATCATTTTTAGAAGAAAATGATATTTCATTATGGTACTATGACATTAAAAACAAAGATTTTTTTTACAAGGTCATACCAGAATCTATTATAACTTCCTGAAGACCCAACCTTTTGATTGGATGGATTCAAAAATATTTTCAAATTACTATGCACTTTTAACAGGGGTGTTTTAGACTTGACTGCACCTTCTCATGAATGAAGAAAGGCACTCACCTGCCTGCACACAACTCTTGGTACAAAGCTTTGCAAACAAATATTGTCTTTGTGCAAAGAAGAAATCACTGGTGAATACAACTCTTTGTGTAAAGAAGAAAGCACTTCTTGGTTGAATACAAACCTACTGCAGAGTGCCTAGCTTGAAAAGTGACATGCAGTGGTTTTCAACCGCACTTCCTGCCTTTATCAAGTGCCTTTCTGCATTGCACAACTGATGGCATCCCTGCATTTATTGTTTTGTACTAGGCATTATTTCTGTATTTTTATTTTAAATAGACTTTCTATTATGAATTCTAACAAGGACCTTTTTCATGAGTATCTAATTTTTATACCATAATTACTCTATCATACTCTTTCATATCTAATGTAAAGAGATCTGACCATAATGATTGAAATCATGATTAAAGTACCATGAAAATACTGCTTTTCAAAAGTTACTTCATTGGAGAAAAAAATATCTGATCGAGAAAATCACCAAAGCCGTGGTTAAAAGAAAATGGTGTCACTATTTTGTCAATAGTATCCCAACTGAAAAAGGTGCTGTTCACATATTTTGCATTTTTCTTATTCTTAGCAGACATTCTGTGGAGACAGTACACCTGATGCCACTGATTGATTCCAGTTCTTACCTGGTCATGGCCCCCTAAGGTGCAGATAAGACTTTGGCAGATATTCAACACTTGATTCAGGATGAGGTCCCTAGCACAACTCTGTTTTTGAAATTCTGTCAGGTTTAGAGCCTAAATTGAAAGCTATGCGAGGCATGATCTGAAATTCTGTGTTATTTTAATGGCCTCTCAATTCATTCTTACATGATCTCTCCCAGACTTGGTCTCAGGAAAGAAAACCTGGCACTTTATTTGTTGAAAAATGTCAATAATTCTGAAAGTCCATTTCATCTAGGTTGTCCAGTTTGTTGAAGTAGAGTTGCTCCTAATATTTTTTTTTCTTAAAATCCTTTGTGTGTCTGTGGGGTCATTTATTACTTCACCACTTTCATTTCTGATTTTGTTTATTTGGGTCCTCTTTGTTTCTTGGTGAGCCTGGCTAGAGGTTTATCAATCTTGTTTATCCTTTCAAAGAATCAGCTCTTAGTTTTATTGATCTTCTTTATTGTTTTGTTCAATATGTTGTTTATTTCCACCTTGATCTTTATTATTTCCTTTCTTCTGTTTATTCTGGGCTTTTCTTGTTGCTCTCGTTCTAATTCTTTAAGTAGTAGAGTTGGATAATTTATTACCACTTTTTCTTGTTTTTTGAAGTAGTCCTGTAAAGAGCTATGAACTTCCCTCTCAGTACTTGCTTTCACTGTGTTCCATAGATTTTGGATTGTTGTGTTTCCTTTGTCATTGGTTTCCAGGATGCTTTTTATTTCTTCTTTTATCTCTTTGGTAACCCAGTCATTGTTTGTTTTTTATTTGTTTTAATATATTTTATTGAGTTTTTATAGAGAGGAAGATAGAGGGATTGAAAGCTAGAAACATCAATGAGAGACAAACACCAACCAGCTGCCTCCTGCACACCTCCCATTGGGAATGTGCCCAAAACCATGGTACATGCCCTTGACCAAAATTGAACCTGGGACCTTTCAGTCCGCAGGGCGACACTCTATCCACTGAGCCAAACGGGTTTAGGCAACCAAGTAATTGTTTAATAGCATGTTATTTAGCCTCCAAGTGTTTTATTTTTTGTCATTGTTTTATTATAGTTGATTTCTAATTTTATGCCATTGTGACCTGAGAAGAGAAGATGCTTGAAATGATTTCTATTCTCTTAAATTGAAAATACTTTGCCTGTGTCCCAACATGTGATCTATCTTTGAAAATGTCCCATGTGCACTTGAGAAGAATGCATATTCTGTAGCTTTGGGGTGGAATATTCTGAAGATGTCAATTAATTCCATCTGAGTCATTTAGGATTGCTATTTCTTCACTGATTTTTCATTTAGAGGATTTTCCATGATTGTAGATTGCTATTTTAATCTCACTTTACTAAAATCTTAAGGAGGAAATGATATAAATCCTTAATCTTAGTTGGCTTTCTTCTATCCTTGATTATTAATATATAATATAATTCTTCACCCCTACTATTAGGTAAATTAACTAAAGACATTTTATCATTCATCTGATTATAGCATTAATTTCCTAACTGCCTAACTTGCAACTCTCTCTGCTTTTAATCTTGCCAACTTCA
This sequence comes from Pipistrellus hanaki, assembly GCF_964339955.1. Classification (NCBI taxonomy): domain Eukaryota; kingdom Metazoa; phylum Chordata; class Mammalia; order Chiroptera; family Vespertilionidae; genus Pipistrellus; species Pipistrellus hanaki. Next base: position 56,572,362 of record NC_140507.1, on the reverse strand, counting down.
ATTTAATTACTATTAATCTATAAATTAATATTTTCAGGTGTCTTTTCTGTGCCAAATTTTTAAATAGTTCACCATTCCTTTCTATATTAAGTCCCAAAAGAAACATGTGATGTAGTCCCACTTTCCTCAACCCACTGAACTCTTCATGTATAATGTGGTTACGTAAGATACTTTCTCTTTTTAATATATTTTATTGATTTTTACAGAGAGGAAGGGAGAAGGATAGTTAGAAACATCAATGAGAGAGAAACATCGATCAGCTGCCTCTTGTACACCTCCTACAGTGGATGTGCCACAACCAAGATACATGGCCTTGACCAGAATTGAACCAAGTATCCTTCAGCAGGCATGCCGATGCTCTATCCACTGAGCCAAACCAGTTAGGGCTACATCAGAAACTTTCAAAATTCTGAGACCTGACTGCTTATTTATTGGCTGTTCTATTTCTTTCATCAAATATTTCATTCTGTGTATTTAGTAGGATTGTGGTACAGAAAGCATATTGAAGATGCACAGTGAGCAATATGTTTCACTCAATTTAAATGTCCATACACATAAAACAATTATTATAAATTGGGTTCTGTAACATTCTGGGAACTGCTAAATGATATTCAGTACAGCATTTAATTTTCTTAGAGTAGTTTGTTTATGTTAATTTGGTTTTAATCAGGTGAAACACTACTCTTTAGGACACAGTCACTATTAGTTATTCTTGCATGAAAATGATGTCTTCTCTAAAATTAGAAATTGAAATAAATATTTAGCCAAACAACTGATCCATTCTGATGATTAAATTTCAATTATAAAATACACGGAAGGCTATCAGAAAAAAAGGATTTTAAAACAAAAGGTGGATTCTGTTTTATAATGTGTTTATGAAAGGATTTCACATAAATTTTTAATGGATGCAATGCTCTCAAGAATAAGAAATTACTTATCTCATAAATAACAAAGTTTATTTGTTGCTTCGGTAATAAGGTATTTTTGAAGGACTTTCTATCAGAAATGTCTCAATTATAAAACCACCAGAAATATTATAATAAAAAATATAAAAGCAGCACAAAAACATGTTAAGCTGAGATTTCAATTTCATTTTCTCTCTCTCTCTCTTTTTTTTAAAAATATATTTTATTGATTTTTTACAGAGAGGAAGGGAGAGATAGAGAGCTAGAAACGTCGATGAGAGAGAAACATCGACCAGCTGCCTCTTGCACAACCCTACCGGGGATGTGCCCACAACCAAGGTACATGCCCTTGACCGGAATCGAACCCGGGACCTTTCAGTCTGCAGACCGACGCTCTACCACTGAGCCAAACCGGTTTGGGTTCATTTTATCTCTTAATTGTTATGTCCATCATATCTTATCAGAAACTAAACTCTCCAAAATAGTTTATAGTCTATAATATTTTATGGTATGCAAAGTGCAATACCATTATAGTTAAAGCTAAAACATATATATCCTCCATTTTTAAATGCCATATATAATATTCTGTCTAATACAAAAACTACCCAATGAGATAGATGCTGTGATGCTTTCATATTTTGGATTTGAAAACTGTAACACATGGAAATGAGTAATTTAATCAGAGAGATAGGTTTTAAGAAATAGTACAGCTGGAATTTGAATTTGGCTAAAAGTATGAGCTACTTTAAGCCTGCCAAGTGATAGTGATCAACATGAGACAATGTTAACTAAGGAATGATTACAGTTTATTATACAGCCTCCTGTTCTACAAAAGCTTCCTTCATAATCTAAGAAATAAGCAACATATCTAATAAATGGAGAATACACTCTTTTTTTAAATTATATTTTATTGATTTTTTTACAGAGAGGAAGAGAAAGGGATACAGAGTTAGAAACATCAATGAGAAAGAATTATCGATCAGCTGCCTCTTGCACACCCCCTACTGGGGATGTGCCCACAACCAAGGTACATGCCCTTGACCGGAATCGAACCTGGGACCTTTCAGTCTGCAGGCTGACGCTCTATCCATTGAGCCAAACCGGTTTCCGCAAGAATATACTCTTTTTATCAAAAGTTTACCAACTTCTGTCTAATATGTATATTCTGCTAGTTAAAATTTTATCAAGAGTTAAAAATAACAATTTTCATGTGAATTGATAAAAAGGGACTTAATATTCATGAGGACATAGTGATTGAAAGTATTAAAATATGTACTATATTAGTATGTACCAATGGTATCACATTGTGGTCTAAATGCAAATTCTGAGCTCCAGTTAATACTTAGTGATCAGAAACTCCAGGTGTATGGCCCAAGAATCTGTTTTAACAAACTCAAGTTTTACTCACATTGTTATTCAGTCACAAGAATATAATCCAATGATGAAGCTTATTTAAAAATATAGAAAAGCCCACAGATTTTAACTACACTATAGATGAGCCAACCTAAAATATTAGCATGACCTGGCATGCTAAATACAAAAGTGTTTGTTGTAACAATTAGTTAATCCTCTCAAATAAAAGAGCTGTATGCAAATGAACCATCACTCCGCTACACCCACAAGCCATGCCCACCAGCCAATCAGAATAAATATGCAAATTAACCCAACCAAGATGGCTGCGGACACACCCTGGCTGGCCCAGGCCTCCACTTAAGGCTACAAAGTTTCAATTGTAGAAGATAAATAAATCCCAGATACCAGGGCCTTCACTGAGTTGCCATGGGGCATGGCTAGTCTGCAAACCACTAAAGACTCTTAGCACAGGCCACCCCATTCCCCAAGGAAACCTTCACCCTGATCTAGGACAACCTTCAGGTCAAACCAGCTAGCTCATACCCATGTACCAGGCCCCTATCCTATCTAATAAAAGAGTAATAGGCAGATGGACCATCACTCCAATACATAAAATGGCTGCCCCCATTTAGTAAAAGATCCTGCCCCCATGTGAACACAAGATGGCCACCACAAGATGGCCAGCAGGGGAGGACTGTGGGAGGGACTAGGCCTGCAAGGGAGGGCAGTTGTGGCTGATCATGCCTGCATGTGAAGGCAGTTAGGGGTGACAAGACAGGCAGAGGAGGGAAGTTGGGGACAACCAATCTGGCAGGGGAGCAGTTAGACATAAAATCAGGCTGGCAGGGGAATGATTAGGGGCAATCAGGAAGGAAGGCAGGCGAACAGTTGGGAGCCAGCTGTACTGGATTGTGAGAGAGATGTCCGACTTCCCGTTTAGGCCCAATCCTAGTAGGATTGACACTAAAGGAGCAGATGGACATCCCTTGAGGCAGGGGTCTTCGAACTACAGCCCACAGGCCACATGCAGCCCGCAGAGGAGTCTGATCCTGCCCGCCAGGTTTTTTGGGCAGTGAGCGCAGCCGAGGTGTTACAGTAGGAATTAGTAGTTCATATAGTCCGGCCCTCCAGCTCTCTGAAGGACCGTGATCTGGCCCCCACTTTAAAAAGTTTGAAGAGGGGTCCCAGATTGGAGAGGATGCAGGCTGGGCTGAGGTACACCCCCTCCCCAAGCATGAATTTTGTGTACAGGGCCTCTAGTAAAGAAATAAACATAAAAATATTTTAACTTCTAAACTGAGTTAAGTAAAAATTGTGGGGCAGGAAGGAAGGTGAGATTTAGGTTCCTGAGGTAAATTATGATGGGCTATAATATCACTATAGTAAATTCTAAAAAAAAGCTCCAGAGGTGAGCCCTCGATCAGGTTGGATATTGAAACCATCTTACCTAATAATAAACAAACATGTAAATTGACCATACCTCCACTACACTCACCAGCCAATCAGGAAATCAGGAGTTATATGCAAATTAACAAAACGAAGATGGTGGTTAATTTGCATGCAGTGAGAGGGGGAAAGCAGGATGCTGGTGTCATTGCCATGGAGATGATGAAGGTGTTCTGCCCCATCCCAGGTCTCTCAGAGCCTCTGGGCAGCATGGGAAGGAGGGACCAGAACTGAAAGAGGCAACTCCTGGGCAGGAGCAGAAAGAGGTGGCTCCAGAGCTATGCAGGTATGAAAAGGCAGTGCTGGCAGCCAGGGAAAGGAAGGCCTATTCTAGCATGAATCTTATGCATCGGGCTTTTAGTATATTATTAAATGGCTGATCTAAATTTTAAAAAGCTAAGGTGCCTAGGTTAAGAACCTAACTCCAATATATATTAGTTGTGAAAGTATGAATGAGTTATTTGATATTTCTATGCTTTAGATTACTTATTTAATATAGTACTATCAAAACCTAACGCTCACATTTTATAAATGATTAAACAGTATATGTGAAGAGCTCAAAGCAGTTCATGGCACATAGCTAAGCCCCTCCCCTCCAAATGTTAGGTTGTTCTTCTAATATAAACAGAATACTTCACATAGTAATGAGCGCAGTATGAGAGATCAAATAAAAAATACTGATACAATTGTTTGGGTTAGAAACAAGTGATAATAATTCAGTTTAAAGAGATACGTTTATGATATTCTGAGATTTTAAAAGGTAAAATGCATGAAAAAAATAAGGTTTCTTGCCTGAAGTATTTTGAGAGTAGAAGTATGACTCATTCACAATTTCACAGCTAATACATATTGGAGTTAGGTTCTACTCTCAAAATACTTCTTATCTATCCCTATTCTCCAGTAAATATTTTTTCCCCATAGTCTATATTTTAGAACAATGTATGACTTTCCTGACTCCAAGAAGAAAATGGGGAAGTAAATGTAATGTAAACATAAATAACAACCAATTATAATGGAATGTTCACCATGTTACAGATACAAAACTGAGTATTAACACATCTAGTATTTGCACACTATATTATGAGATAACTATTACCTCTTTTTCAAGGATGGATAAATTATGACAATGGGGTGTTGAGTAAGTCTCCAAAATGAGAATAATCAGTGTATATTGAAGCTAAGATATAAAATCAGGCAGTCAAATTCCAGAATCTACATATTTAACCACTGTGCTGTGATTCAGGCCACTTGAAATAAGGATGTTTACAAAGTAATATTGAGTCACAGCCATAATAGCACTTCAAATATTGACATAACATTCAGGACATCTGTTCAAATTTAGATTACCATATCATATTGATGTTGTACAGAATGCCATAAATGGGTGAAGATTAAACTTGGCTAACTAATTATTGAAAAAGTGATGTCTCCTCTTAAAGCACTAATTATACATTTTATTTTCACCACTGAGATAAAATCCCTTTCCCTCCTTCCTCCTGTTTGTTCCTAATCACTAAGGATCTGGAAAACAACAACAACAACACTATCTTGTTATTTTTAATGAATAGTTCAAGATAAGAAGCTTATGCTATAAATTTTCTCTCCGATGAGTAATTACATTTAAAGGGCTACACAGAGTCAATAACACACAAAACCCACCCAGGCCGGAGAGAAGCACCTCGTACAGAAGACTCTGAGAGGGACATGTCCATGTGACACTTCCTTCCTTCTTTATATGTGAGAACTGGACACCTGCTCCTGTCAGCAGCTCTCCCCACTGGCCTGGCCAATTTTCACCTTTCCATATTTATGTCAAAGGACATTTCAGAGCCTTCATGAAGACGAAATTTAAATTTTAAAAGAATCTTTAAAAGCGCAAAACCTTCCTCAAGCTGACAGATGGAGATGAATACGCAAAGACCACCCTTTTCTCTCAATTGAGACAGAACTGCTCCGGACTTCTTTAGCTCTTGAAGGGCTAACTTTTCATCTAGATTTTTGTTGAGTACAACTTTGATAAATTAGCGCTTCCTGGTGACTGAAATAGTAATTGGAAATTTTTAAAGCTCACTTCTATTAGGGTTCAGTCACTGTTTTAATTCAGAAAGTGTCAGGAAAAAATTATTGGTTTTAAAAAAGTGAGCAATAAACTGCAACAAAAATGACTGTAACACGTTGTTCCTTGGATAGTATAAATATCTTTGCTATAAACAGATTTTTTATCTAATTCTTATAAGACCTCACACAACTTATAATAAAATAACAGAATTAGTGACCATTATAAAATACATTTTGGTGATAGTTTGAAGTAGCTGGCGAGTTTATCATAGGCTGCGTGACTACATTAATTTTAGCTCTTTAGATGGGAGTGTGGCAATACTGAGAACCATTAGAAGGTAATGATAAATGGCGGTGGCCATGTTTCATTAAGCAGCTGCAGGGATTGGTATCAGGTGATGGAAAGTGCTATACCTGTCACATTATGAAGAAGAAAAATAAATAAAGCAGCATTTTACAGTCACAGTTGTTGTTTTTTTGTTTTTTTTAACTGTTGTGAATATCTTAATGTTTAGATTTTTGTTGTTTAAGCATTTTTTTGGGGGGGGGTGTTTCTGGGAGGAATACTGTTCAAACTATTGATATATATTTCCTACATGACCTATATTATTACTCCTTCCTAATCTTTTCATGTCTATTATACAGCATAATTGGAAAACAGAAGGGGTTCACTTTGGGTTTATGTATTCATCCAATGTACATTTATTTTGGGGGGAAATGAATGGGTTATGGCAGTTCCTCTGTCTTATGCTTTCCAGGGGCCTGGGGTTTTCTTTAGAGGGAAATCTCCTTGGAAAAATATGAGGAAGAATTATTGCTGCACTATCAAGGGTTCCTTTTAGTTTATCACTCGATGCTCCTAATTGGGAAGCAAAACCCTCTTCTCCTTCCAGACATTCTAGGTCACAGATGTAAAATCCCTTATCTAGCACATTTAGTTTTAAGTATATTATTATCAGAATTTTCAATATGATTGATACATTCTTTTGAACTGCAGTTGAATATATCATTTCATTACTGTGTTATATATACATATTTATAAGTATCCTACCCAGCTAATACAATATGGGTAATAACAATACCAAAAAAAAGGTTTTTGAGAAAAATGTCTCTCATAGCAGGAATTCCATCAAGTTTCTTGAACACACGATGAGCTGTGATTGAAATGGATGAAAGTCAGATTAAAAGTCAGATTCCCATTGTGCCTCTAGTACTAATGTGCTTCCTTCTCCCCAGCAAATAAACTGCAGGATATGGCATTCTTTGAAGATATATTTTTTCCTTATTTGCACAGTATTCAAGGATAGAATCTTACTTTATAATAATCCATGGCCGGGGAATAAAGCCATGCAGTCATTGAAAAGTCTCATGTCTGTGTACCCTTAATAAATATAGTGTATTATTCTTTACATGCAAAAAAAAAAGACTATTGTGGTTATCATTTAGTATTTTTATTAGGAAAATAATGGATTCTACCGATTCTCCTTTCACATGTTCTTGAACATGTAGCCACTTCATACCCATACTGCTTCTGTTATGTGGCTAAATAGATACAGTCTTTGGTCATCAGAAGGAAGAAGGTTAACTGTCCTCCACAAGACTTAGCTCTAGGACATTAATTATAGTCAGTTTAAGCATTTCTATAAAGATATAAAGATACTGTGTGTGTGTGTGTGTGTGTGTGTGTGTGTGTGTACATATTGATCATATTTCTGAATCTAGCACAGTCAGCACATTTATAATTTTTCTAACCAGAGGATCCTGGCAAATGATAAAGTAGACAATGTACTCAGGGAAAATGAAATGAACTCTCACTTTGCTCTACCGCAATATCCATTCATCTAGTTAGGTGAAAAGATATAATAAACTTTATTGCATGAGCAACTTTATTAAGCCCATATGTTCCATCCTTTAAATCCCATACATTATCTTTATTATTACATCAATACCTAGAGTGATCTGGTGTATTTTAAGTAAAATTTAAAGGCTGGTAGGTACTATATCTCAAAGAATGTCTTCAATTCATGTATTGCTCCTGGAGGAACATAGGAGACTAAGAATACAAATGCTGCTATTGAAAGAGAAACTCCATTCATATATGGACTGAAAAGTTAAAAAATATATATATTTGTGTTTCAAAACTAGTGATACCATGAAATTAATTATTTAATAGAATGATGCCTCCTGAAATTCACACCTGAAGAAAGCTTACTTGAATATATTTTGAATCAATGGTTTGAAAATAATATTTGAAACTAAATAATCCACTATCTGTAAAGTTATTTTTCTCATATTATCATGATAAGAATCTACAGAGAGAATTAAAGTGTAAGTCACATACATTGAGCTCTGAGCTTTTCTGATATCCTAGTACCCATTATATATTACTTATACTTGCTGGTTTACAAATTCAGTGAAGAATTAATCTGCTATGTTGAAAATAATGTTCCATGACTTCTGCATAAGGCATTCAAAAAAATTGCTTAAACTTTTATTCTATTTCTGTGCATGGTAGTGCTCAGTGTTTATCACCGACTTCATGATTGATTAACTTGGTAAAATTAATCTTCTAGCATAATAAGCTTCAGAGCATGCCTGAAATCCATCTAGAATGGCTCCATATAAATAAAACACTGGAATGTAATAGGTTATAACTTCTTGATGAGAGCTAATATGCAATCTTATGGTCTTTTAATATCTATGAGCCTGTGAAACATTGATTATCAAATATTCTGTTACTGACTTCACAATAGTCAAAATTTAAAGCTTTAAGTTTCAAATGATTAAAAATCACACAAACGCTGTGAACATCACTTTTATTATATCAAATAAGTTTGCATAAACAGATGCCTTTTTATATATGAAGATATTGATCATTAATTTGCATTAAATACTAAGAATATTTTATTAATTTCCAATTGCTTCCTTAAAAATATTACTAATTGTGTGGTTTGAAACAACTCAAATTTATTATTCCACGGTTTCTCCAAGTCAAATGACTGGTTAAGTGCAGTTCAGCTGGGTTTTCTGCTTTGAGTTACTCAAGGCTTAAATCAGGTGTCAGCTAGATTTCCCTCCTTACTAGAGCCTCAAGAGATAACATCTGCTCCAGATCATGCACTCTGCTGGCCAAAATAAGTAATTAAAATAGTGGTTTCCTTGCTGTTACCCTTAGCACATGGGGCTTCCCATATGTCAGCACAAGCAATGGCACATTAAATCCTTATCCTTCAGCTCTCTCTGATGCTCCCTTCTGTTGCATCTCTCTGATTTCAGGAGGGATAAACTCTGTACTTTTTAGGACTCCTATAGTTATACCTGCCCCAAAAATATAGCTCTTTGCTTTTAGGACTCTCACCACAACTATATCTGCAATGTTCCTTTTGCTGTGTAGCATGATATATTAACAGATTTCAGGGATCAGGATGTAGACAGCTTTGGGGGTAGAGGGCAGCTTCTGTATACCACAGATTTTCTTAAAGTATTTCACATTTAATTATTTTCACTATTAAATTATTTCAATTGCACTTTATTATCAAGCTCTAATTACTCATTGCTGTTCATTGAAAAAAAATTACATGCCAAAATATATTTGAGAAATACTTCACATAACCAAACTTGTTCTGTACAATAATTTTCTTCAAAGTAAAGCCCAACTATCATACTTTCTCTGTTTATACCACTATTCTTTAAAATATGGGTATATTTTATCATCCTTTAAATTAAAAAAATGAATGGATATTTAATAAGGATTTGTTGACAGCTGCAAATGGTTGGAGAATTTTGATGAGGTAAGCTTAAATATAAATTTCAAAGATTGAATTTAGCTTCTTAATAGAAATAAAGGTTAATTGTTTGTGTGGTTAAATATCAGTTGAGACAGAAAGTGTAGTCCATTTTGAGAAAAACTTATAACACATTAAAAAAATTCTGGACATCAAAATATGGAAAACCTAAAATCTATAGATCCTGAGGTCAAAGGAAGGTTTCAGAGGCCATTCCTATCCCTTATAGTATATTGATGTTATCATTTACACAGAACTGTGGTAGCACTTTATGTACATTAACTCATTTAATGCTAAAAAATCCTACAAGGTACATGTAATTATTAAATATATATTTTATAGATAAGAAACTAAGTCAAAGAGAAGTATTCAAGTTATACATTAAGTATTAGAAGTGCTTGAATAGACACTCGACATGAAGTTCTGAAAAATGTTTCTGTGAAATACATTTGTGTCTGTGTCCATTTCTTCCACATGCATACCACTGTTGGGCATTTAAACTATGAAGAATCAAAGAAGGATCAAGAGTAATTGGAGGGAAAAGTAGAATGTGTCAATTTAAGTGAGGAAGGCTTGAAAAAGAAAAGTGTCCGACAGTGAAGGACAGATATTATCAGCCTAAGTAAGAAAAAGACCAATAAAGCTGTCAGACATAGCAAGAAGCAAACCACTGATGACCATAAAAATGCCCTGGAAAGGTGGGAGGAAGGCCTAATTTCAGTTGGTTAGAATCTGAGTCTATTAGAGGCAGTAGAAACAGTTCAGTATGGCTATAAAAGAATAAAGAAAGTTGGGAGTCAAGAGAGATGGGTTCAAGCGAAATCTCATATATATTTTATATACCATAGATTTTATGCACATACACACATATACACACATTTTTATGTTTAATTGTTAAGAAAAGAAGAAAAAATTAAAGTTAAGAAGTTAGAGGATTATATTCTACTAGAGGTCCAGTACACATAATTTGTGCACAGTAAGGGATCTCCTCACCCAGCCTGCACCCTCTCAATCCGGGACCCAGTAGGGGAAGGCAGGAAGCACTCACTGTGTGACTGTGTCAACCCTGTCCTAAACATTTTACACGAATTTCTCCTCTAATCTTCAAAAATCTCTAGGACTTATTTTTAGTCTCCATCATTTTTATAGATAGGTATTGCAAAATGGCTAAATTGAGAAGAAATGAGCAATGTGGGCAGTGTCTTAGAGGACATCTTTTTGTTGAATAGTGAGCAAGATGATTCAAAGAAGGAATAACCAGAATGCCCACAGCAGGACTGAACAAATACAATTTCACTGAAGTCAAATCAGAAGAGGGTTAAAATATATAAACCATATAAATTTTTGCAGGATAGTAAATTATAATATTTTTAAAATAAGATTTTAAAAATGTTTTCCTTTCACTCAGATGACAACCAGTTGAATTATTAAGTGATTTATATATTATGACAGCCTTTTAATGGATTATATATACACTCTACAATTGAATCTAAATTCTCCTCACTTGACTTTCACTGAAACAAGCTACAGAGTTAATCTTAAAATAACTCGGCTAAGAAGGGAGTGAATTTTGCATAGTGTACAAGTCACCTGAAAGCACAGAGTTAAAATCATAAGTAAAATGTTAACCCCAAAATGTATTTGATGTTCAAAACAAGACAGGGCTTTAAAAAACGCCATTAATCATGGCTAATCTATGAAGCTACTGAAACATAATACAATACTGAGATGTCATTATTCTGTTGTAAATCAGCAAATTTCACACATAATTCAACTAAATATCAAATGTTACACATTATGTGCCTTAGCATCAAATATTTGTGTTAGGAATTAAATATAAACTTAGAATTTATCTAAAATAACAAATATTTCCAATTTAGCACCACTAAATATAAGTCAAATGTTCTGAGCATCACTATTCCTAAAACTACTTCTACTACCACCCTATGAGTATTTTTCACTACGGAGTTACGTGTTGAAGTGATACTTGGCAATGATACTCGGGAAATATTTGAATAAGATACAAGTTTAGTTATATTTAGCAAAGGATAGCTTATCCATACATTTTATTGAATGATTGAATAAATGTTTGTACTCTGAATCTAATTTTACCTTTGCAGTTATAATATGTATTGCATATAATTGGTACAGCACATACTTATTAGTGTTTATAGTGTTTTGTAATTAAGATATGTATGCAAACTAAAATAGATCAACAGAGAAATAGAGACAAATATTTTGCTTTGGCCTAGCTATGGACAGGACCAATGCTAGTAATCTCAGTTTATGTTAAAGGCTACAGTAGTACAAGTAAAACATGAAGCCTTGTCCTTTTTCAGGTCTCAGGTAAAGATCGAAGTTATGAGATGAATGAGCTTTTAGAAGTCTGCACTTTGTATGTGTCAAGGCTAATGAATTTAGATTATTGAGAAATAAACTCCAAAAGGAAAAACCAGACAGAGAATTTAAAAAGCTTTAGTCACAATAGAAATGATGTGAAGAGGAGGCAAACAGTCACCATGCTCAGGAAGAAAGTCTTTGTGCATTTTACATTCAGTATTTCTCTGGTGATAAAAACTTCTGGGCAGGACATTAGTGAAAAACATCCTTATAGTATGCATATGCATTATACATATGTTATATATGTGTTATAAACATATATTATATATACACACTTGCTTATGAGTATAATTTATATAGTTCTGATAGTGAAGAGCAAAAACTCTTCAAAATGTTAATATTAATTAGTCATCAAAATAAGAAAATATTAAAATTTTTCATTGTGTGTATCAGAACTAAAAGAAAATTAGAATCAAGCGATTTTTTTTCAGGATTGTCAGTGAATAGAAGGAATTCTGTATAACAATAGCAGATCAAAAAAATAAACACGAAGAGAACCAGATATTTTAGTTGGGAAATCAACACAAATCACATTATGATGGATGTATACACTTAACTATGATAGTATGCAATTCAATTTTATAATGGTTTTTCTCCAATATTATCTTGTTTTAACCGTTTCTTATGAATAAAATATAATTTCCAGTTTTGTTTTCAGCCATCAAATAACAAACACCTTGTAAATGAGAAGGAAACAAGAATCCATTTGGCTACTGCACCAGGAGAGACCCTAACAGCAGGTGATTACAATAAAAACACCTTGTTGTTATATAGTTAACATCTGTGCTTTCTAAATGGTAAAGTAAATGAACATAATGGATATAGTTTTGAATTCACATTTTGCCACCTGCCTTTACACAAGCGTATGTAGAATGTCTTCAAACCATACAGCCAAAATTTCAGATACATCCTGCCAATTTCCCTTAAAAAATTATATGCATCAATGACAAGAAGCAAGAACACTTTGTAATTTTGTTCACAAGAAATGAGCAATAGTTAAGTTAATAATAGTGAAAGGCTAGGATCAGAAGCAATTTTGAGATGAATAAAGACTAGGAAGCAAATATTCTGTGAATTCCAGAATTACTTATTTTTTAAATCTTTTTCAAATATTTAAAAAAGAACAAATATCTGTGGATTTTTTAGGTGATATATTAACATTCTGGATTTAAGTTAAGTAAACATATTTGATATTGTTCAGGCAGAATTCTTTTTTTATTATTTATTTAAAATTAGTTTGAATTCTTCAATATTATTTACACATCTTTATGAACCAATATTTACATATAAGTAGAACTTTATGCAAATATTTATAGCCATTAAATAAAGTTTTTAAAATATATTTTTATTGTTGACATTATGATAGATGTTCCCTACCCCCACCCTCACTTTGCCAAGTCCCCTCCCTACCTTTCCTTTAGCCTTCATCATATTGGTGTCTGTGTCAATGGGCTATGCATATATGTGCTTTGGCTATTCTTTTCACCTTCTTTCACCCAGTCAGTACCACCCGCCTCCCCTCTGAATTCTTTTTATGGTTACTTAGTCTGCAATTATAATTTAGAGAATAATCAGCCAATTGTTTACAGAAATTTTTTTGAGCTTCTGGAACACCTAGTATATTTTTAAATTGTGTACTTTGAAGAGAAATGAACATGTTGTCAACTAATTCCATAGATTTTGTTACCTGTTATGATGTGCTTTAAAGTTGTTAACATGGAAGGTTTAGTAGTAATGATATCTATAATTGGATTCTTAAAACTTGAGTGTTTATTGTTTTTGTTCATAACATTTAACTTGAAAAAACTCACCACGCTCTACTTAAAATAAAGATTTTAATTAAAAATAAAGTTGTATTTGTTAATATACTTTTTTAGTGAAAAGAACACTTGATTATGAGTGAAGAGAATCCTAGTTCCTAGATCCATTTATCTTGCGCCCTAATGAAGGTACTTAAAACTCTAGTCTTGAGATTATCTATCTACAGAAAGAAGGCTCTATAGTTAGTAGGATTAAACTGAAGATGCTCTTGTCTATTTCAAAAATATAAAATCAAAGAGAGAAGTGCCCCCTGATAAAGTGTTTGGGGAATATTAGTCATTCTAAATTTATTCACAATGAACCTCAGAACTCAAAATATTAGAGACTACAAGAAATCATGAAGAAAAACCTGAAATCAATCAATCAACCACTAGCATTTCAACTCTCTGGTCTCTAGGATGCTGCACTGCTATTTTAAGGTGAAAAGATGACATGGCATGGCATATGGGTACCTAACAGCAACAAATTCCAATGAAACTTAGTATATTTAAAAATCACAATTCTTCATGTTCTCTAAAAGTTAAAATGAGTCTTTCATGACTTAGGATTAAGGAACATTTGCCTTTTTTATTTTCATTCACAAATATTAAATCAATGCATACACTGTAAATTCCTGTTGGACATTTAAATTTAATTTTTCCCCTTTGAAACATATCTCATATTGTGTCACTGATAATATAAGCAGGCACCATCTGTCTGCTTTTTAAATTGACATTTTTTACCACCTGAATGCATTATTTTGTGTCATTATGGGGAGAAAACAACACAACATTTGGAAATAAAATGAAAAGTTTTGCATTTCCAAGGTTACTTTCTGTTCTATTAGAAAGTACATATAAATCATATAAAAACATTTTTAAATGCTATAATTTCATGTTTATTTTAATTACCAATTCCAAAATTGTTGCATTGTAATATATTTGAGATTAAACATAATCCAATGAAGTTAAATTTCTTTCTGTTGTTCCACATCATTGTAATATTGTTCAACATAATTGTAATATTTCATTCCATTGTGTATTTCCACAAGATTTTACTTTTAAAATCTAAGGACTGTTTTGTAATAGTTCTTAATGTGATGTCATTTATTATAATTTCTATTATATTCATGACATATACTTATGAACATCATATTTATGCTTCAAATATACCGTATTTTCCGGCATGTAAGACGACCCCCTAATTTTACAGTTAAAACACAGGTTTAGGCCTATATTTGCTGTATAAGATTACCGGTACAGATGTACCGGAAGCTACACTGTGTTCTAGTAAAAAGCCTGCTCAGATTGGCCAGAGTCAGAGAGGCGGTCTATTAAAAAAAGAACTGGTGTTGCCTCAGAAGTGGGGGGTAGTCTTATACAGCGAATATAGGCCTAAACCTATGTTTTAACTGTAAAATTAGGGGGTCGTCTTATACACCGGAAAATACGGTTTATGTATTAGACGCCTGGTGCACTAGTTCGTGCACCAGTGGGGTCCCTCAGCATGGCCTGTGGGGATCTGCCCAAAACCAGCAGTCCAACATCTCCAGCCACTCCTGCTCATCCGAGCCCTGCTGCACCTGCTGGGGGCTCACTTCCAGTCATTCCTGATCGGGAGAGGCTGGCACTGCCACAGTGGTACTTGCAAGCCATGAGCGCTGCTTCTGGTGCCCTTTGGTCCACTGAGCAGCACTCCCACTGTGGGGGCACAATGATCACCAGGGGATAACACCCACATAAAGCTTCTGTCTCCTGGTGGTCAGCGATCATAGCAACTGGTTGACCAGTTAACCTGTCATTTGATCTTTTGGTAGTTTGGTTGCTTAGGCTTTTATATATTTATTAGAGGCTCATTGCAGGAAAATTCCTGCAAGAATATGCTTTCCTCTGGCCTATTCCTGCAAGAACAGGGCTTCTTGCTGCTGGAGAAAAGCGGATAAATCTCTGCTGACTTGCTCCCTCCCTTCTCTGCTGTTTCCCTCCCTTCTGCAGTGCTTTCTTCACTCCCTTCTGCAGCATTTGCTTCACTCCCTCTGCAGCACTTGGCTTCCTTCTCTGCTGTCTTCAGTGTTCACTCCACCCCTGCATATTCAAATTAACCTGCCATCTTTGTTGGGTTAATCTGAATACTTGCTCCTGATTGGCTGGTGGGCATAGTGGAGGTATGGTCAATTTACATCTTTCTCTTTTATTAGTATGGATATATGGATAGATAGATAGATAGATAGATAGATAGATAGATAGATAGATATTGTGCTATCATTAAAATTTTAAAAAAAGTTATTTTATGGTCTTATTGACAATTTGCCAAAAAATATATTTTAAAAGCCTAGAAAAACAACTTGTGATTTTATTATCTATTAAGTAATTTGGATAACAGTAAGGAGCATTGCCCAATTAATATCTTTAATTCATTTAACAGATTCTTATTGCTTCCTGCTTAGCATGTGCGAAGGATAGATAATTTAGAAATGAAATATGCTTGATAGTAAGACTAGTATAAAATTATAACATATACACCAACCACTATGATATAACATGGTGTTATGATAACTTTAGGCATGGTATACATTTGCAAGTTTTGAGGACACTTCAGCTGAAAGGATTACTAGTCAATCTTTGTCCCAGGGCAAGGACAAGGGAATAATTTATAGATGATATGAATACTGAACTAAAAGAATGAGCTAGACAGCCCAGCCAGTGTTGCTCAGTGGTTAAGCATCAACCTATGAATCAGGAGGTTATGGTTTGATTCCATGTCAGGGCAAATGCCCAGGTTTCCAGCTTGATCCCAGTGGAGGGTGTGTAGGAGGCAGCTGATCAATGACTTTCTCTCATAATTGATGTGTCTATCTCTCTCCCTCTCCCTTTCTTTCTGAAATCAATAAAAATATATTTATATATAGAAAAGAATGAGTTGTACAATAGTGATGTATTTTTAATGAGAAACAATAAAGACATATTTAAGAGTGAATAAATAATGTTTTTACAAAGAAAGCTAGAATATTTCCCTTTAAAAAAAATTTTTAATAACTGCCTGGGTATTGATTCTATACTTGATACAAATAAACAAAACAAGGGGGGGTTGTTTTTGTGAAACAGAAATGAGTTAGTTCTGGATCTACTGAGTTTAAGACAACTGTGCGGCCCCCAATTGAATGAAGATGCTAATTGTTTTTGGATCTATTAATTTGGAAGCTCAGGTCATATTTACTTTTTTTCTTCATCCTTGTGAGCACATGAGATAGTTAATATTTTTAAATTGTAAGCCTGAAGAATCAGTACAGTGTTAATTTGTTTTGTTTTAAATCTATTTAGCTAAGAAATTTTTATGGTGAGCACTACTATATGCTTTTATTTACACTGCCTTTATCTCTTTTGTTGAAAAGTCTGGTCAGAAACTATTGCCAATATTTTTAAATTTTATTTTATTATTTAAAGTATTCTAAATAGTAATAAATATGTCTTCTTTTTTCCCCTGATTGACCTTCCCATGGCTTCCCCTACCCCCAGGACATGCTCTTACTCCATCACCCCTGCCAGTGTCTTGCATCCATTGGATATGCTTATATTTTCAACTTAAGAGTTGATTTAAATGATAGTGGTATTTTAATCCATGAGAAAATTATTATTTATTTAAAGGTAGGCTGTCAAAGGGAAAGACAATTTTTTGGAACTTAACAGAGGTGATGTTGAGGTTATCCAAAGAGAGTATATTATTTTTTTAAAATGATATACTCTAAGTAAGGGGTCAGAGAAAGACCCTTTTGTAAGAACAAAGAAGGAGAACAGGGAGCCCGTGAAAGAGACAAAGATGTTGTTAAAGAAATATTGAGGGAAATGAAAGTATTAGTGAAATAAAAGTATTACAATATTTAATCTGTGAAGTCCTGTCTATTTTTGTGCAACTATGATTCATGAAGAGGGAGTACAATTACACAGCAAGCCCTATTATTTGACACACCATGAAGAAAACAAAAACACTTTATAAAGGTTAACTTTTACTGATGCATTGAAGAAGGTTAAAGAGACATTTTATAGCCTATGTCGTTGATGCATCTTCTTCATTGTGCTTCTAATGTCTTTTTACATACTCATAGAAGCCATGCCGACTCACTTGAAATTATGAATGCCTCTACATTTATCAAATGCAGGTTATGTTTGACTTTCAAGGTCAATAAAATAAACACTAATGTATCACTATGAAATTCATAGAATGTTAACCACTTGATGATGTTTTCCCATATTTTATTGATAAAAATATAAATGAAAGAGGAAAGGAAAATGCTAGCTTGATTGTTATAGTTTCTTAGTCACATCTTTATATATTTGAGGGCAAGTGGCACATGTATTTAAAGTGAGAATTAATATATTTCAGCATTGGTCATAAACAAATTGTGAAAGTAGGGAATATTATGTAAGTATGTATCCCAGTCTTTAATGAATAATTTTTTTTCCTGTTTTACTTAGCAGGTATTCACCTAATTACTCTAAAATAAAACAGTAGAAAGTGTACATATACATCTGCTGATATTAAAATCATTTAAATTATTATTTTTTAAATCAGTTCCATTTTATATCTATACTAGGGGCCGGGTGCACAAATTTGTACACCCAGGTAAATGGGTTTTCCAACATTCTCAGATTGTGAGAGTGTGCATGTCAGGGCAAGGGACTCCTTTGGTGTACCATAAAGGTTGGGCAGAGACTGAGGTTGGCCAGCCAGTGAAGGACCTTGGAATGGCTCCAGGGCATGACTGGCCTGTCTCTCTCAGTCCCAATTGGCCAGACCCCAGCAAGCCAACCTATTGGTTGGAGTGTCTACCCCCTGGTGGTCAGTACACATAAAAGTGAGTGGTTGAGTACCTTAGCATATCATTAGCATGTTACACTTTGATTTGTTGAAAGGTCAACAGCTCGACCGGGCACTTAAAAAATTAGGCTTTTATTATATAGGAAAATATGTTCTAAAGCATTTTCATATTTAATATTTGAGACTCAAATTGCATAGGTGAATATGTGGGATGATTTTTATTTATGCAATAGGTATTTATTGAACAGCTTTCTAGGAGTTGAAGATATATTGTTAAACATAACTATGATCACTGCTCTCAGAGAGCTTATAATTAGGAGAGAGGATGCAAGCAACTAATAAACTAATTACATACATAAAATCTTAAGTAATGTTCACTGCTGTTCCTAATTCTTCAAGGAATTACTTAAGAATAGAAAAGTGACAAGTGCAGTAGAAGCCAAGTAAGACCTTGCTTAATATTTTAGTGTTTAGTTGATTCTTTAATAACTGTGTTTGATGCTGAGGAGGCTTTGGCATCCACTTAAAGGGCCTGAACAGACATGCTGGGCTAACAGACACAGCCCAGCATGTCTGTTCATATTTGAGAGTGTGCTGGCACTGAAGGATTTGAGGATGTCTTTACAGGGAGCTTCAGGGAAAACACTAAGGGACTTTGCATGGTGTCAACTGAAGGACTTCAACAGAGCTGGGACACCTTGTGGCATCAATACAAATAGCTGCAGATTGACAGCTGGTACCAAGTAATCAAAAACAGGTGGCTAAATGTGAACTGAAATGTGATGGTGATTATTGTATTTTGAAGGTGCAGTCTGTGAACCTTCCTATGTATAATCAGAATGGCTGTTTGGATTATTAAAACTATAGGCTCATTAAAACCTGCATTTCTGACTTCACCAAGTCAGCTTCCATATTTGCTTACATAAGTTTAAACATCTGTTCATTTGTATAGTTCACTTACACAGTTATGGAGAACTGACTATGAACCTAAAGGCACTATTCTAAAAACACCAGTGTAATCATTCTTCCAGGTGACTTCTCAAATTAAAATACAAAATAAAACACCTAAAATAAAATTTGTATCTCTTTATATTTGATAAATGAGCTACTTAAAAACATGCTACTTAATAGTTGCCATCTATTTATTTAAAATCTATCATGTTTTAAGTCTAACTTCAAAGTTACTCCTAATTAATGTTAATAAGTTAAACAATTGTATATTCCTTTAACTATATACTATATCCAAAAAAATTTCATTTTTCTTTTCTTTCCCTTCTTAAAATATTCTATCCTATCAAAGAGAAACAACAGTCAGCTATTACTGATTTTTGACAAATCCAAGTTGTTTCCTGATGTCATTTATTTCTCTACTAGCCATTTTATTAATTCTTCTAATATCTTGTTATGTTCTGAAGCTCACATGTAATTTCATAAATCAGAACAATCTTTTGAAACTATATTTACTTTGATTTGTCAGGAGTTTCACAACAGAATCACTAGTGTTCTCAATAATTATTTCTCTACTACTTCTAAGGGGATGAGAATGACTTAAATACGTATTTTCTAACTTACTTGTGTTTTTAACATTTTAATCATTTTATGTGATTTAAATATCTTCCTTAATATTTTAAGATATTGCAAAATAAGCACAATAGTTTTTCCAGCATTATAGATATGTTAATGACATATAACATATAACTTGAAGGTGTACAATGTGGTAATTTCATACATACATTTATTGAAAAATAGGTACCACAGTAATGTTAGCTAAATCTCTGTCCACTCACTTATTTTTTGTGGGTGGTAATAACATTTAAGATATATTCTTTTAACAACACTAAAGTATATAATATAGATTGTTAATTATAGTCACCATGATGTACATTAGGTCCCAATGAGAAGGCTAAAGGCTAATAATTCTTTCTATATCAAAGCATAGTAACCCTTATTTTGTAAAAACTGCTGCTTGAAATTTCCACTAGACATAAAAGTTTTTTGTTCTGTGAATTAATTCTGCTATTATTGACTCTAATGATAAGAAAAATAAGCTCAACTGTCTGACTTTGCAAGCTGCTCTGCTGCCATCCCTAGCTACCCCCATACCAGGTGTATTTTAGTTATCTGTACTCAAGACTACTGAACTGTGTTATACTCAAGGCTGCAAGCTTCCTGCGAGATATCTTCTAAGCATACACAGGACTCTTTTAAAAACTTGCAAAAGGAAATGGAAGTCCATATTTAAGAGACAAAGACATTAGAAAAGTCATAAAAGAAAAGCTTCCACCAGATTGCTTTGCTCAAATTTTGGAGGTGACTCTGCTGAGTCCACCAGTGAAATAAAGCCGTGTAACTACATTTCTCTAAGTGTTGCTTGGTTTTTCTCTGGTCTTCTAAAGCATTCAGACTTCATCATCTTATAACTGGAAGCTTGTACCTTTTGACCACCATCTCTACATAACCCTCCATTTCCCACCCCCTACCACCACCATTCTACTCTCTATTTCTATGAGTTCAGCTTTTTTAGATTACACTTATAAGTGAGAACATAAAGTATTTTCCATTCTCTATACAACTTATTTCACTTAGCATAATGCCCCCAGGGTCTATCCATGTTGTTCCAAGACACATTTTACTTCTTTGCTTATGTCCATTGTGTGTGTCCATTCTTCCAAGTTAGGACACTTGGGTTGTTCCCATGTCTTGGCTTTTGTAAATAATGTTACAATGAACATAGGAATGCAGATAACTCCTAGAAACATTGATTTCAATTCCTTCAAATATACTAGTATACCTAGATATATAGCTGCATCATATGGTAGTTCTATTTTTTATTTTAGAAATTACTATACTCTATTCCACTATGACTTTACCAGTTTACAGTTATAGCCACAGTAGACAAGGGTTCCTTTTCTCCACTTCCTTGGCAGCATTTGTCATCTCTTATATTTTTAATAAATAGCCATTCAAACAGGTATGAGGTAATGTTTCACTGTGCTTTTGTTTTTCATTTCCCTGATGGTTATCTTTTTATGCATCTGTCGGCCATTTATATGTCTTCTTTATAAAAAAATGTCTATTCATATCTGTTTCCAATTTTAAAATAAAATGTTTTTGTTTTTGCAGTTGAGTTATATGAGTTTTTATGTATTTGGGATTTTAATGCCTTATCAAATAGAAGGTTTGTATATTTTTTCATCCATTCTATAGATTGTCTTTTATATTTTGCTGATTGCCTCCTTTGTTGTGAAGAACTTTTTTTTTTTTAATGTGTATATCGAATTTTCCCAAAACTATTTACTGGAGAGACTATTCTTTTCCTGTTGAGTATTCTTTTTCTGTTGAGTATCCCTTGTCAAATATTTGTGGACTGCATTTATGTTGTTTATTTCTGGGCTCTCAATTTTGTTCCATTTGCCCACGCCTTTGTTTTTATTCCAGGACCATACTGTTTTGATAAGAATGGCTTTGTAATAAAGTTTGAAAACAGGAAATGTGGAGCCTAGAGCTTTGTTATTCTTTCTTCTGATTGCTAGATCTGATTATTTGTTGTTTTCTGAGTAGTACCATTTTTCCATAAACATCTTTTACACACTTTGTGGATATCCTTTTAAAAGGCTGAGCTGTATAATTAACATACTATTTAGGTAAATTACCTTGTGCTCCTTATTCTTGTCATGGGTTATTAATAATTAGATGACAATAATGCACCTGGAAAGTAGTTGCTTGATTTTGTATTTACAGAATGTTAAAAAAATAAAAAACAGAACAGGAAACAACAAACACTGTTCTTATGAGTTTAACCATGCCAGACTATTAATTTACTGAGTTTAATACCCAGTTCTTCAAATTACATGTCTGGGAAACAATGTAATGTACTTTAGTACTATGAGTTAGGAAATTAATGTACTCATTTTAATTAATTTATTCCTATCTATCGTTCAAGTCAACTAAACACATTTTTTTTTCCTTTTGAGTTTTGTTTTAACTAAGGTCATTGTTACTTTTTATTCATACCTCTTTCCTGCTGTGGTAAAGGGAATGTGATCTTAAAACAAGCATGCACAGTGAGTGTCCTTCCAGAGGAGGTGCTTTCCAGACCACTTTACACATCACACTGGAAAATGACTCTCATTCTTTAATAGACAATTGTATTTGTTGCTGTAAATGATATCAAGGTTGATCACTCATTTTGTTCACCAGGCATGTGAGTTTTACTTTAAAGAAAATATATTTACCACCACTGAATATATTGGAAATGTTTATTTTAGGACTCAAGTGCAATTGCAAAAGATAAACTCTAGACATGTTTTCAGAAATGTAGATATCTTTAGATTATCATTTGATGGTTATAGTATATAAGTTTATAATATGGCCCATAATTTAATTACTTTACAAATTTATAATATTATTTTTTGCAGGTATCTTTAAGAGTTTTGTCTGATGTTAAGAACAGTTAGTAGTAGCATGTGTGTGTGTGTGTCTGTGTTTGTGTGTCTACTAAGACAGAGTACAGGTAATTCCTAGTCTATGGTGTTAATATTGTTGGAGAAATCTTCAAAATGATTTATCTCATCAAGTAAAAATTTTTTAAAAATCAAATATACTAGTATTTTAAATCAGTCTGTATTTTCAAAGTGACTTCTTTGTTCAAAGTTATGAAATTTTACCAAATATTTACCATATGTTAAAATTCTAAACTCAATCTCGTATTTAAACTTGGCACAAATACTTCTCAGTGATTATATTACAAACAATACATAAATAAATTACAAATCTTGAATATAAATTTATATTAGTTTGCTAGTTAAGGTGTCATGTATTTTCAAGTTTTCATTAGTACTCAAACACTAGCAATGATGATTTAACATATTGTTACCCTAGGAAACACTATATGGATAATAACTCCATAGATATCTGTGAAGAGAATTCACAATGGTTAACCAACAATAATTTATTATTATTTCATTTTTGTTTTTCTTTTCTTTTTTACTCTTCACAAGAGGACATGTTTAAAGAGAGGGAAGGAAGGAGGGAGGGAGGGAGGGAGGGAGGAAGGGAAGGAGGGAGAAAGGGAAGGAGGGAGGGAAGGAAGGAAGGAGGGAGGGAGGGAGGGAGGGAGGGAGGGAGGGAGGGAGGGAGAGAAAGAGGTCAATCGATAGCCTCCTGTGAGCTCCCCAAGTGGGATCAAACCTATAACCCGGGTATGTCCATGACCAGGAATTGAACCGGCAAGGATGCTCAATCAAGTTAGCCACTCCTGCTGGGTTTATTTTATTCTTAAAACCACAATATCAAGTAGGTTTTATATTATGGACATTATACAGATAAGAAAACTGAGGTACTGAAAATTTGAGTATTTATTCAAATCAATAGGTCAGTCAAATTGAATGAAAGATTAGAACCTAAGCAGTCTTATCTACATTAACAATACTGCTTCATTATACAATCATGCAGTCAAGTATTACTGAGTTAGGAGTCTAATGTGATTGTTTTTATGCCTGATTAAGAAAAAAAATGATTTTTATTAAAAAATAAGTTAATGTGTGCATCTGAATATCATTTGAAACCCATATTTAATCCTTAAAGATCTCAAGTTATGCTTCAGAGTTCTAACAATCTATGTTAGACTTTACTATTACTTGAAATAGCTGGTTGGAGGTACTTGACAGTATTATGGGATAATCTTTTTAAAATTATGCAAACTTTAAAACTGAGGGAAACACATATTTAATATAAGAATAGTCACAGTATTTTTATTGGTATTTAATTCACATAACGTCTACATTAAATAAAATATTTAGGAAACATCAATATCTGAGGGAGAAAAAAAGCAAAGAAAACACTAAAATGGCTATCCAAAGTTTAATTCAAAGTGTTATTAGAGAATTATTATAAAGAAAATGAAGAACTGGTAATTCTGTTATGATGATAAAAAGAACTTTGGTTCAGTGATTCTAATGTACAAGTTATGGATCTCAGCATTATTCATGGATTAGCTCAATTAACACAGCTCTTCTATGTGCCAGCTGCTATTATGATTATTTTACGAATGAGGAAGCTCACACAGGATGGTTAAGTCAGTTGCTCAAAGTCACATAGATATTAAAAAGGCAGAGCTGAGATTTAACTCCAGTTTACATGGCTCCAGGCTGTCTCTCCTGAGCACCACTTTTTACCAGCTGAAGCCAACACACCTCCAGGATCACTGCTAGTTGCTTTTCAGAAAGCAGTTTTGTTTGTGTGGTTTTTGTTTGTTGATTCTTTTTCTCTCTTTTCCTGTTTAAGTGGTATTACAGTAAATAACTTCCAGGTTTACTTTGGTATTTGTAGCTATAACCTGAATATTTAACTTTTAGCATAATATTAAAATAATTTATATTTTAAAAATCTAAGAAATATCAGACAGCACACACGGCTTTATTTTTCTTAATATTTGGTTTCAAGAAAATACAATAGTTTGTAGTATTACAATATTACAGTAATGTTAGGATACTAAAATGACTTACTATTTTTCAGAAATGTGCTATACTTTATTGTAAGCAAATAAAATAAGATATTTGTATACATTTGGAGAAGAATAAGGATAAGATTTTGATGATTTGAGTGAAATTACCCATATCTCCAGGGACAAAAAATGATTCCAGTACAAATCTGGTCTACTGTAGAAATTATTATTCCTATTAGTACACATGGCAAAGATAAAGCTTAGAAAACTTAAATTCATTGCTCACACTACTTTGGCTAGTAACTGACAGAATTTAAGTTGATCATTGTGACTATAGTAATTTTTATATGGAATATATAGAAACATAGACACTATCTTCTTAGATTTATAACATAAATATTGATGTGAATTATTTAATATAGCTTATGTTGTTATTATAGTGTCACTATAAAACCTGTCCGTTTGGAGTAGGGGATCTCCAATAGAACCTGACCACATAAATGCAGGTGTACATAAAAACAAGCAATTGGAAAAATGCAGGCTCAAAATGTCTGTTTTAATGATAAACAACCAAAACAGAACAATGTATGCATGTATATACACACACACACACACAAACACACACACACACACACACACATCTGAATATTTATGTAAATATAATTTATATCCTCATATTTTTGCATATCTGAAATAATTTAATTCTAGATGCCAGTGTAAACATCATCAGAATATTTAAGTGCCAGCAAAATATTGTGTAGTAACAAAAACATTAAATGTTAGTTATATATACTCCTGTAGTGAGTAGTATATTTCACTTTGCAAGTTATACCATTTATAACTTTTGCTTCTCTCAAAGTTAACTCTGTTAAGAGATGTATTTAAAAATTACCATAGTTTAATTAATTTTGTTAAATAAAACTAGTATCATGACCCTCAGCCTTTTAAGGTGCTAACTGAATATATTATTTCAACAGAATAAAATATATGATGTATACATGTATTAAGCATAACCAATGGACACAAGACACAGAAGGCATGAGTGAGGGGAGGGAGACAAAGAAGGGATAAGGACACATATGTAATATCTTAAACATTAAAAAAAGAAATTATGCACATACATTCTAAATGAAAAGGACTGTCAAATATGAAAGGACTAAAATAACATATTTGAAGATAATTGAATATAATTCAAGACAAAATAAACACATACATAAATAAAAACCAACCCTACCAAGCATTCTACCTTTTAAAATAAACAAAGGTGAAATTAAAATGTCTTGTTTTCTTCTCTTCTCGTGGTTTACATAATTTAAGTATTATTTCTACCATTAAAATGAGAGAAAAATTGGTTTCCTAATAGGTCCCCTGAAGACTTCTATCAAATTAACTGGGTCTCATTTTGTCCAGAACATCCATTATATTAATATAATATAATTCACCTTTAGGGAAGTTGTAATGAAAAATATACAACTTAATCATGTAGATGAATAAGTGTTAAGTGCCTTGCTATTTTTTAATGGAAAACTTTAATCTTTCCTAAAATTCAATAACTTATTTGTTGCTTTTTCTTATGTATTTGATAGTTAATATTGTTGACATAGTCAAGAGGGCAAAGTTAGGACTTGGGTAGATATTACTAGTTTTCATCTTGTTTAGAAAAATAAAGAAAAACTGATTTCAAATGTTTCTACGCATTTTGACATGGCTTAACAAGGTTTGGGCAAAAAATAGACAGGAGAGTATGTAGATTCTACAGTAGACAAGACTGTTTAGGTTCTACCATCCAGTTGCTATATGGCATTAGATAAGCTACGACTTCTGAGACTCACTTTCCTATATTCTTACAAGATAGGAAAAAACAAAACTACCCAAAGAAGTCATATTTATAAATGTAGATCCTAGTGTACACACACACACACACACACACACACACACACACACACACACATACTGCTTGGTAGTTATAACTTTTAAGTTATACACAAACTTATTCTGGAACTAAGTTAGGAAAGAGGGTGGGGCTGGCTAGGAGGAAAGGTAGAAAGCCTCTTACTCAAATCCTAGGAAGGACTGGGATTGATGGACACAACCCCAGGCGAGTTGGGCAGTTAAACTTTTCATTATGGAGAGGAAAAAGTGACTGACACTAACTTCCCTATTGAGAAGAACCTTTGCTCAAAAGAGTATCTTCAGTCCTCAGAAGCAGCTCCCAGTATGGAATGAGTTTTCCAGTAGATAATCTCAGCAGCAAAGAGCAGCATAGTTCTCTGGACCTATGCTGCGGACTGCTGGCGAGTTCCTACGTGATAATTACTTTTGGCAGCGGTTTTGATTATAAGCATTCACATCCATTCAGAATGATTACATGCCTCTTCAGTGGCCTAAGAGAACAAAAGATATTTGATTTCATAGTGGTGATGGGGGAATTTAATTCTCCATGGGGATTACTGTTTTTATACCAACAAAAACACCGATTTTATAGACAAGCATACAATTCTTGAGTCAGACAATGTGACTTAAATGATAAATACTAGGAATAAATGAATTGTGTTAAGCTACTGTGTAAAATAGTAGCTGGTGAACTATTATAGATAAAATTATATAGTGCTACATACAATAGTATATATGTATGTCTTAAAAGTAATTTTAAAAAACAGACCTATTTTCCATATACACATATATTCAAATATATTACTAAAATTGAATTTTAAAATATTCTAGCTTAAAACAAGCTAAATCATTTTTCTAAATCTAAATCTGATAATAATTAATATATAAATAACAGTATAGCTAAGCCAATCTTCACATTTCTTCTAAGGAATACAGTTACCAGGATTGTTGTTTTTTGTTTTTTTGGTGTGTGTGTGTGTGTGTGTGTGTGTGTGTGTGTGTGTGTGTGTATGTGTGTGTGTTTTCCTGTCAAGTCCTATTACTATTGTATGTTCTATAGGTTGGAAGCAAAGATTGAGAATGTTCTCAGAAATCTGACTCAAGGCGATAATATTAAGGAGAAGAGAGGCTGATTAAGCCCTAATTGAGCTACTTGGGATAAATTAATTATATTGCAATAAATATAAAGATTAAAATTAGCAAAGTTTTATGCCCTGAGCTATGTAAACACAGGGCAACATTGCCATCAGCTATATTTGAAGAGCTTTCTAAATGGTACATTCAGAGCTAATTTGTATTCCCTTGAAATTTCACAACAGAAGAAAATTACATATCCAGGTCCATAAGGAATACATAGAAACAAAACAAACCTCTCCTTTGAGTATAAACAAGATCATTTATTTAATATAATATCAGTGTGCTTGTTTGCAATCAGAGTCCTGAATCACATTTGCTTCAAAATTTATAACTACATTACAAATTCACAAAACTCCCAGAAATTGAGACCTAATTATTCAATTCCAAAAAAATATATCAGAAGTGCAAAAAAAAAGATAAAAAGGAACAATTGTCCTAGAATTATACTTGAAATTTATAGAAAAGATGAAAACATCTACCTACTCAATATGTTTTAATATTTGCTCTTTTTCTGATCACATAGCAACTTGATTATTATGCTATTAGAGGCACCAATAATACCACATGTTAGTTAATTCAATAACATTTAATTTTTTTCCACTAAAATTGGTAAAAGAGACAATTCAAAATTAAATGCAATCTCATTTCAATGGATATCTTTTTCAACTTGTACACATTGAAGTGTGCATAATTTCTGCTGGATTGGGAAGAAAGGTTCACAGAAGGAGGAGATGGCACTATGAAACAGCACCTAGGTTTCAATAAGAAATAAGGTTCAATGGGGGTGGGGGGAGTGAAACATTTATTCCTGGCCCATGTGGCTCAGTTGCTTGAGCCTTATCCTGTGCACTAAGAGGTCATCGATTCAATTCCTAGTCGGGGCAAATGCCTGGATTGTGGGCTCAATCCCCAGTAGGAGGCATGTGTGAGGCAGCCAATCAATGTTTCTCATCATGTTTCTAACTCTACCACCCTCTCTTAAGTGAATTAAAAAAAACACATTTTTTAAAAAGTAAAATATTATACCAGTAAGCTTGCTGATTGTTTCTTTGTTTGCTTGTTTTGTAAATGCTTATATGCATCATGTCATCAAGGACCTTATTGCTTTATAGAAACACACCATAAAGCACGTATCTCTGTAATAGAGAATACCAATAGAGAATAGAGAATACTAATCATTTGTAAAAGTATAAGCAACATAATTTGGTGCTCAGAGAACAGTGAAATGCTTCCATTTTGAGGATGGGGAAATTATCTTGTATCACAAGTCACATAAATTATCCTTAAAAGCTAATTCAAGGCAAACTTTCCAATATGGAAAATTAGAAGGAAGGCATAAGGAGAAGCATGGTGGTGGGTAAATGTGTGTGCATAAGAGGATGAAGAATATCACAACCAAGTAGCTTTTAGTTTTCAAAGGTATATTTCAAGGAAAATATTAATGGTATTTTTAATTATAAAATTAATGAAATACTGACTAAATAGCATCCAAGTGTAAACATTTTTTAAAAAGCTATATTGAAATATTGTGTTTTTTTGTATACAATTATCAAACACTTATTGAGAATATAATTGTATTGGAATAAGTACTGCCCTTAGAGAAATAAGAGTGAACAACTTAGCTAAATATGTGTCTTTCTTTATGGAATTTATATTTTAATGGGGAATAAAGAGAATTTCTGTTTATATAAAGGTCTCTATTTCTTATTTATTTGCATATTTGTATATGCATTGTGTGTATGTGTATGCATCCACAGAAGTAAGCAAGCAAATAAGTACTGTAAATTCAAATATTCATAAGTATCATATAAAATGAAAGGGGAATGGACAGTATGGATGGGAGATAAAGAACTATGTAACATATGAATGAGTCCAGAAACCTGAAAGTTTAATAAAAGAAAAAAAAGGAGCTTTTCAAACACCTGAGGAAATAATGTTTAGGCAAAGTACACAAGACCATGAGGCCAGAATAAGCTTTGATGCTAAAAGAATGAAAAAAACAGACCAGACAGACCAGATCCACTAAAGCAGAGTACTTATTGGGAGGAAATGATGAGAAGGGAAGTCCAAGATTGTTGCAGAAGCTAGATACATGTATGTGTGTGAAGTCTGGAATTTACACGGAGATCACTTGGGAATTCATTGACTGGGATATTCAAGAGTGGCAGTGGCAGTGGCAGTGGCAGTGGCAGTGGCAGTGGCAGTGGCAGCGGCATGCTCTGACTTGGCTTTTAACAACACCTCTCTGGGTGCAGAGAGGTGTTGTTTAAAACGCTGCTACAGCGCAGGTGAGAGGTGAAAGTGGCTTGGTCTCCTTAGTAGGGGAAGTTGTGATGAGAAGTGACCAAATCTGATACCTATTTTGAAGATGTTGGCTAGACCCCCAGCTGACAGGTGGAATGTAAGATGGGAAGACAGAGTGAGGTCTAAAGCAGTTTTTGAGTTTTGATCTGAGCACCTCAGTAAAAATATATTTAATTCTACCTAGAATTATTTTTTTTTCTAACATCTCCAAAAGACAGTTCTTAGGGAACAATTACTTGTAACATTCGTAAGCACTACCGTATGGTAATCTGCCTGAAATGCTACCTCCTCCCAGTTCAATCCCCATCCCTTTCATCAATCTGACTGCTAACCTGGTACTTAATATAAATCAATTCTCTGAAAGCCTACATAAGTATCTATTAACACATTTATCTCAGCTTTAATTACTTATTTTTCAATTTAACAACTTGAGATTTGCATCCCCACTATAAAAGCTTGAAAAGGGCAGGGACTCTATTATGCTCACAGATTATTCTCAATACTAGTGCCTTGCAGACAGTGGGAAGTCTGTGAGTCTGTAATTAATTCTCTTTTGTCTTTCCTCCTATTTTTTTTTCTCTAGTTCTTTTATATGGGAGCTCTTGCCATCTGTTTTTTATCAGTTTTTGTCTCTTCCTTTGACCATCAACTATCGATTTAGTTAAGTGATGGGACTTTTAGTTTAACTTTTAGCTAACTGCCAAATTCAGAGTTCCTCTGGATAACCATTCATCCCCTCCACCGAAAGTCCTTGACTTGCATAATTCACTTTCATAGAACTATAGTAAGGGAGCCCTTACTTTTTCTAGGTACTATGATAGGCACTGAATATAATGTATTGCGCTAAAGCAGACAGGAGCCCTGCCACTCTGCAAGTCAAGTTCCAATGGAGTAGAATCAAATAATCTCATAAAAAAGCCTGACCTCCAGTCCATGTTAGTTAACCTCTTCCATCTACACTGCCTTGAGCTGCTTCACTCTGAAATCCTAATTCTAATTCTCATTCCTAGACCACAAATACTATCTCTCCACCATTATCATTCACTGGTTCTGCTCTATAAATACACTGAGCTATCTGCCATGTGGCCATGCCATTTACTCCTATATGAGTGCTGTGTTTCTAGTGTACTTCCTGTTGTCTCTTCTCTTGATATCCCATGGAACTACACTCTTGCCTAGAACTTTATCTTTTTTTTTTTTCATTTTTATTGTCTAAAGTTTTACATATGTCTCCTTTTTCCTCAATTTCCTCAATTTCCCCACCCTCAGCCATTCTCACCCAGAGCAAGCCCCCAATGACCCAGTATCTGTGTCCATTGGTTATGCTAATATGCATGCATACAACTTTATCTCTTTTAACTCTCAGTCACAAAATCTTGCAACCACAATCTGTAATATATGTATATGGCTTTCTTTCTCTATGTTTATGGGTGCAGTTGAAGATCACTGGTGAAAATCTCATAGAAGTTTTAGTGGCTTGGCAAGTTTGACGGGACCAATATTGTTTAGGCTGGCCCATATGACTCAGTGCTGAGCATCTGAACCAGGAGGCCGCAGTTCGATTCCTGGTCAGGGCACATGCCCAGCCAGGTTTTGGGCTCAAATTCCAGTATGGGGGGAAGGAAGGAGGCAGCCAATCAATAAGTCTCATCATTAATGTTTCTCTCTCTCTCTCTCTCTCTCTCTCTCTCTCTCTCTCTCTCTCTCTCTCCTTCTTTCTTCCTCTCTGAAATCAATATATATATATATATATATATATATATATATATACATATATATATGTGTGTGTGTGTGTGTGTGTGTGTGTGTGTGTATGTATATTATATGTATGTGTATATATATATATATATATATATATATATATATATATATATTGTTCAGTAGAATTTTTTTATGTATTCCTTGTCAGACCTCTCTTATTTCCACCCTCTCCCGGAATTTTTCTTAACATTCTTTTCTAGTCTCTTGGCAGATGAAATTGCTCACTTTTTAGAACATATGATCTACCAAAAATGAAACCCTTAATTTATTACTACGGTGCCCTTAATTTATTACTACCTATCATCACAAACTTCTTCACTGCCTCCATTGCTGTCCTAGAGGAACAGATGGGCACCTCCCCCCCTTCTTCACATTATATTGCTATACTTATGGTTTACAGACGTGCTAATTTACAAGCCTCATAAGTACTCTTTCAGCTCTTAACCTTTTCTCTTTGATTTATCATACATTTCACCACCAGATTAACCTTGTAAAACATATTTCACTGGGTTATATACATTTACAAAATCTTCCAAAAGTTACATTAAGCCTTTAATATATTTCCCAGCCCCCTTCCCCCTCCTGACCAATTAATTAAAACTCTCCGTGACCTAAACTTAATGGTAACTATCTAAAGTTGTTTTCTAAAACTATTAAGGTAACATAAAAACCCCCAATTCTTAGAACTTTTGTTTTTCCCTTAAAAAAATCTGTATTTTTTATTTTAAAAATCATACTTGTTCAATGAACAAGTATAAATTCAAATCAAGAAGGCAGTTATATAAAAGGCATAGCACTACGTATTGTGAATAAAACAATGAATTAGACAGGTCTGTTACTTGCCATTACTAGGCTTATAGCCAATCTGAAGCAATGAATTAAATGTTATCATATTCAAGTTCAGTGGGCTATGCAACATGTTGGAAGGATATAAGCCTCAGAGTGACATGTGAAGGTGGGATGTCAAAGAAGGCTTTGAAGATTAAATACCAATTAAGAGCAGCAGAATAAGAAGACTATATTAAATAAAAGAAAAAAAGAGTTATACATAAAGATGAGTGAGGCACAGAGTTGAGTAAGTAATGATAATACTGTATGCCATGTTAAATAACATTGATGTTTTTTTCAAAAACATGGGGATACTTTAAGAAATTAAGAAATATTAGGGTCAGATTTGATTTTTGGATTGGGATTCAGGATATAGCAAGTTTCCAGGGACTGAAACATGGAGGCAAAGAGTTAGATTTAGAGGAATCCATGTAAAAGGCAATGGTGGCATACATCAGGATAGAGGCACTGGGCTCTAAAATCCTCTACCCGTAGATAGATTGATACAAAGTAATTGAACCATTCCCCTAGTTTTGTACATTTATAGTCTGTCTGGTGAATCTCTAAGAAGGGAATAAAGTGTATAACATTTCTTACATGTATCTCCCTGTATTTTCCCCCACAAAACATCCCAAAACATTATATTTATGTGGCCCACACTTAAAGAGATGCTGATATAGTGTTGTTTAGCAATGGATGAAGGCTAAGGTATGCATCCAAAGCAATACAAGTACTGACAACCCAATGGACATTGGATGTATAGTACACATTTATTACTACCTACAAAAACCAGCATGTTATATTTTTCAAATTTACAATATCTAAGTCAATATTACCACCGAAGATGCTTGAGTATCCTTTCTTTGTTCAATGTACCATGTACTAAATCTATAAATATTTGTGTTGATATCAACCCCTTTTCTGATTCTGCTAGAGCGTGCTATATTTTCTTTTCTTATCATTTTAAATGATAGCTGGGTGGTGGTATCAGTTAAATTTGAAGAATTATTCTGACATTAATCTTCACTCAAATATGATACCAAAAGTTCAGTTGGACAATTTTTTGGGGAAAAATATTCAGAGAATGCTGTATTTTTTATAGGTAGAGGTTGACTCTTCCTTCTGGACTCTTGCTAGAGAAGCAGCTGAAAAATTTAGTGGGTCAACTTTAACTCACTTCAGACAATCTTTGGAAACTGCTTTCTCACTTTAATTCTCTGGTGATAAATGTAATATAATAATAGTTGACAGCAAGATAGAAAGAAAATATATGAATATATAGAATAAACCACTCACAGACAATCTGATCAATGCTTGTGCCTGTGACTAAGAAATCATTTCTCCCTTGATGCAAATCCAGTTCATTCTATCCCACTGAAAAGTAATCTAACCTCATTAGTCTTTCCTCACCTGGTAAAACTGACAGGGCATGTGCAGGGAATTCCATCCTTCTTTAGTAGGAACTGCTCTGCATAGATCAAATTAACTCTCAGTGGGAATGAATTTTTATGCAAATACTTACTTCCCATTTGATAAATGTTATAGAAAAACATTTAAAGCAATTCATTTATGTCTAGATAAAGTACATGTCTTTCATAATCTTGTAAAATATACTCTTTTCTATATAGTAGTGCTATTTTACCTTTGCTTTCAATAAATACAATAAAATATAACCAAAAATACATAAATATTTCATTTATGAACATGAAATATGTACTTGAAATAATAATTACTGGGCCATTGACAGTTTTAGTGTAGTAAAAGTAGTTTAGTAGTTTCTATTTCAATTTCAATTTTAAAGAATTAATATGATCTCACCTGGCTGTGTGGCTCAGTGGTTGAGTATCAACCTATGAACCAGGAGGCCATGGTACCATTCCTGTTCAGGGGATATGCCTCAAATGTGGGCTTGATCCCCAATTTGGGGTATGCAGGAGGCAGCTGATCCATGATTCTCTCTCATCATTGATTTTTCTACCTCTCTCTCCCTTCCTCTCTGAAGTCAATAACAATATATATATATTTTTAAAAAGAATATCATCACTACCAAAATCAAGCACGTAATATTTTTATATCAGAGAAGATGCCATATTCAAGCATGCAAGAATGATCTATAAGAAATCAGTGTAAGAAAAAAAATTGTAAAGAACTTGCAAATTTTGAGTGGTTGTACCTTTTTTCTTTTCTAAAAGTAAGTAGAGAACTTAAAAATGCACTTTTATTATAATCCAAACAATCTGAAAAAAATATGTGATAAGCCTATGAATAAGTGAAGGAAGTGTGAATCATCAATTCTCCCTTGATTGCAAAATACTCTTTGTACCAAATGTCAGTGATAACATTACAATTTCACTTGATTAAACTGACTCATCTGTATATATAAAAGGCTAATTTGCTATGACCAGTAGCTATGGAATGCAATGACCAGCAGGGGGCAGATGCTCAAGCAGGAGCTGCAGAGCTGCAGTGACTTGGCAGTGGTGGTTCTAGGTTGTCACACCCTAAAACCAGAGTGGAGGGAGCCGGATTCCTAGCAGGCCTGTGCAATTCCACCTTTGACCTTGAATTATGTTGTTAATGGGGCACTGTTGGCCCCAGATCTGGTATACTGCACACTTGCATTTGTGTTCCACACCTTATATGACAGCAACTTTGCAGAGTGCCCTTTCGTACTCCGAGACCCCTCTGAGGATATCAGAGAACTGGTTTCAACACCATCCCTGCAAGCCAGGACCTGGTGGAGGGACCCTGCTCACTCCACAGACACTCTTTGAGCCTCTGAGCCACCCCAGGTGAGGTTGGCAGGGGAGGGACTGAAAGAGGTTGGTTCCAGGGAGTGTCTAGTCTGTCTAGCTGAGTCCCACCCTGCTGGCACATTCTAATTAAGTTTCCTATGTGCACGAATCCATACATCGGGTCACTAGTATGTAATAATCCCTAAATACACATAAAGCCAATTTTATAGTAACCCATGCTCCTCTTATTTTATTATCATTTATGATACTTTAGCATACATATTTCAATGGAAATATAAATTATGTATATTTTTATAGTGTTGCAGGAATATAAGAAGAAACATAAAAGGGCACAGTGTTAGGAAATAGATGGTTTTGCTTAGGGATAAATAAATGATCTTATTAGATGTAAATGGTGAATAATAATGATAGAAAAGGCATGTATATGTCAGAGGGTAGGAGTTCTTGGATTACAGACTGACTTTTACATGTGATAACAGAACAGGCATGTTTTACCAAGGGGTTTCAGGATAATGAAAATTTGTATTCAGCTCATGGAGGAAATCAATACAGACAAAGAAAGTAAAGAAACAGAAGAATCAGTTAAAGGTTGTTGCAACAGTTTCAACAAAAGAAATAGAGAACATTGAGAGGCTGAATGAGGTGTGAGAGGCATGCTGGCACTGGCAGACTGGAAATGATGCAAGCCAAAAAAAAAAACACAAAAAAACAACAACAAGAGGGTGTCAAATTTATCTGGGAGAGGAATAAGAGAGTTAGCTTTTCCAGTTCTTGATTTCCATGAGAAGTGATTTACCCCACCCTCTCTCACTTTTACCAGCTCCACTCTTGAGGAATAGAGTCCTTTTTCTTGCTTGTATTTAGAAAGCATAGTTCCACAACCTAATTGCAGCTCTTCTCATTTTCCCCCTTGAGATTTACCTATCTGCCAACTCGGCTGCTCCTGCAGGAGCTGCAATCTGCTGGAGAAGGACCTTTGTGCCACTGGGATGGGCCTGGCTAAATCTGTGGTCAGGGTTTTAAAAACCATTAGGCTCATAAATCTAAAGTCATGTCTTCCAACTTTGATTTTATCAGTGGAAAAAATAGAAGCCTCTGTTGCTGAAATGTATTGTAGGTCAAGTGGGTCCTATTTAACCACCCAGCCTGAACTTTCCAAGAGCAGTGTAGACTCTTACTTTTCCACAGGTTAGGTTAACATCAAACAAAGTATTTCATACTTACCTTTTGGAAACCCACTATTTCAAACTAGATCCTGAAATGCCTTCTAATTGAAAGATTTGGGTAAAACCCTGGGGGCAGTATCCATAATATAATATAGTAACTTGTGCTATTGCTGAGAAATGAAACTTAATTCTGACAACTCTAACTGGCAAAAGAGTATGATTTATCTATTTAATAACTCAAGACCAATACTGATAGTTTAATAACTGAATTTGAACTCAATATTTTGTTCTATACTCACCACACATGCGTGGGTATACACAAGCAACACATACATATATGTGTGTGTGCTTTTTGTAGTAGGTTTACATTACATACTGAAGCTGGGAATTCAACAGCATTTGGTAATACACTCTATTGAATACCTGGGACACCCTATACAACAAGTACACGAAAAGCAAACAGCTTTCCCCACAACTACCTCTGTTATCCACATTTAAATCATGGTTTAATGCTGATTTTTCTGATCCTTTGACAATTACTTTTTTTCTCCCTGAGTGTCAGCAGTGTCCTGATGTATTAAATACCCTGGTGGGGGGAGGGGGGATGCACAAGTCTTAGCATTCTACTAATAGCAGGAAAGGGCTTAGGTCATTGTCTTTTTGTTGTTGTTGTTGGGGGTTGTTTTGCTTTTTTGACAGAAAATTGATTTCACTTACACCGGCTTATCTGGGCCATCTGGCTCCATTACAGTCACAACAAAGGTTACAAACACAGCCTAATGCTTTGTGGTCAGTTGTATAGTTAGGTTTAGAAAAGACTTTCTTGTCTATTTGAATGATTTCTCCAGCATATTTTCTTGATTCTGAATATAGAAATTCCTTAAATGTTAATTTGTATTTTCTCTCAAAGATGATTTATTAACCAGGTTAGTAGGCATCTATGGAATTTTATAAATGACCTCCGACTAATATATGATGCTCGTCCTTAAGTAGCCCCAAATCCATTTCTGTCTGATCACTTAAAATTCCTACTTGATCAGTCATTTTTAAGGAAGAAATATTCAATAGCCTTACATATGATCAAAATAATGTTTTGATGTGTGTTATATTTGATCAAATAGTATTCAGTTTATTCACATCCTTTTTTTGTTCAGTTTCCCGTTACCTTCATCCTCTAGTCCACCTTTTTCCAGACTCTGTAAAAGCCGTATTTTTTTTTTCTCTTACAAGACCTAAGCCAACAGTAATGGACTTTAAGCTGATCACCTGTCTTATCTTAAATTGTTCCTCTCTAATTCAGGATTTTCTAAAATCACTAGTGACCTACTACTTGAAAACCTCAAATCCTCACCTAATCCTTGACATCAGATTATTTAGAAACTGAATCTGCTGTACCAAAGCAAAATTGTAATACCTGGAAAATTGAAAACATTCACACGGCTTTGGCATCTTTCTCAGTTAAGAGATTTTCTTTTCTTATCTGTTTGCTATTTTACACCATTAAATGGTGCCATTTTTTTAATGGTACTATTAAAAAATCCATAATATATATTTCAACCCAATTATATTATGCAAGCTAATTACAAATCCAAGATAATTATTGCAAGTTCTAATTAAGGAATAAGAAAACTATAAATAATGATAAATAAGAATACTATAACTAGAGTATTTTCTACTTAGATCAAAAACACTAAACATAAAATAATTTGTGAACATGTTTCATCTTCATTTTTTTTCTTCTACACATTGGAATTTCCTTTTCCGGTAGAATAATGATTTCACAGAACCTGTGTTATCTTTCTAGTTGAGAGTAGAGCCACAGACTGCAGCATTATCAGTAGGATTCTCTGGTCATTCATGTATTAAGCCTAGTGCTAAATGGTTCACTAGTGCTAAATGGTTCACTAAAATTTATAAATAGGTTGGTTTCATTTTGTCTCCAAAAGATACCTTTCCAAAATGTCCATACATTATTCAATTTGGGTCAATACTTAATTATTGATTTTCAGGGAAATAATTGCTAAAGAATAAATAGCTCCTCTCTTAGTGGGTAAAGTATGTTAAAGATATGTTTTGGATGTTTGTAAAGCAAATAGTATTCAGGAATGTGTGATTCCCCCCTTCCCCCCGGCCTATACCACAATATTAGTTTAAAAACAAGAGGTAAAAGTAAACACAAACTTCTAGCCTTCAGTTCCTCATGTAAGGATCTTTTAAGTCACCAAGCTGTCCTAATTGTAGGACTATAGTATGCTTCTCAGCCCCACCCCCACACTACCTTGCCACCACATTATACAAGAAATTGTATTTCAATAAATAAGATACACTGAAATAAATATCTTCCATGTTCTTCAGTCATATGTGAATGTAAAAGGGCCAGTACTTTAAGAGAAATGAAGAAACTGTTTCTAATGTAAAAGAAAAAGTGCACATTCTGTTTTAGGTTACAAACATGCTATACCTGAAATTGAAACACATCACAAATATTTGTATAGGGATTCGTGAATCTCTGGGTTGGTTGTCAATACAACATCCTGATATAAACTTAATCTAGAAAGATTATAGCATTGATTAAAGACTACTGTTTAAATATATTACTCAAGTTTGGACAACTTAAGCTTTAAAATAAGTAAATTTATGATGGCTAGCATTTTATTGTCTTGGTAATTTATAGGTAATGCAATATTTAATGGTTCTGAAGAAAGCCTGTGTAGCAAATTCTTAAATCCCAAGTCCCATAACAGCATTAGCAGGTTAGGCTGAGAGTCATTTAATTTAAATTAATGTTGCATGTTTTCAGGGGTATCAGACAGTTATTTAAGCACATATAAATAAATTAAATTAAGCATTCAGACTACTGACCAAGAAAGAAAAAAAACAACAGGAGAAATAACACTAAACAATTAAAGCTACTTTGCACATTATTGACAAAGTGTTTTTGTCTACTTCAGGGTCCCTGTATTCTATATCTATCTATCTATCTATCTATCTATCTATCTATCTATCTATCTATCATCTATCACCTACTTATCTACCCATCCTATTTATACCATTGGGTGTCTTTACTTCCCCAATTTTAAATGCTTCTCAGATGTTTTCACCTTTTGCTATTACATCCTTAATGAAAACTATAGCATTTTTAAACATTTTTAAAAATATCTACCTCACTTAATATTTTCCAAGATGTAGTGTACTTTATTTTCTAGTATATTTCTACTTGAATACATAAATGATTAAAATTGATGAGCAATTTCATTTATTAGTCAAATATTCACTCATGTTCAACTGGTGATCTTCCAATTTAATTCACTTGTTCCTTACAACTAATATTTATAAGACTGATTACCCTCAATTATTCTTCTGTAGTAAAGTGTTCAGTAGGAACCTCACCTAGAATAATTTATTTAACAGGTGAGGACACCTACGTTTAGAGAGGATAATACCTTGTCAAGATACCAACTCATCCAGTCCCTGATTACTAATATTCACTACAGTTTCTATTTTCTTTATCTCTTTTTCCCTCCATTAACCCATTGACTTCACCAAAGTCCACAAGAAAGTTGTCTCAGTACTGATATTAATCTCTCTCTTCAACATAAATTTATCCTACCAAAGAAGCCCATTTGAATGATCAAATTTAACTGACAGTGCAGCTTCAATTTTTTTGACCTGAGAAATCTAACTTGCAGTCTACATTAACTATCCATGTTCATGGATGCATCTAGGATTTTGTTTTCCTTATCTGCTTGTTTTCCTAAGTCTTATGCTTGGATATCTGACACTCTTGTTTCCTGAAATTATAAATTGCTATGCTTTCATTTCAATCATGTCATTATCTGAACCATCATATGAGAATGTAATATGACTAACAATAACTTTTCCAACATAAACCTGCTTTCATTTGCTTACTTTTCTAGTGATTGCCCCATATAAGCTCAATGCTCAGTTTGTTATTCAGAAACAAATCACTGGTCACACTATTGTAATTCAAGATGCATTCCTTTTTATCATTATACTATACAGTTACTATTTACTTGGTTTTGGAAAACAAGGGCTAAAGTTTCTAAGTTTGTTTAACATGTTATAATTCTCAGTTCACACTCATAGGACAACAGCAGAGATTTTTTCTTTTCAACAGAAATTATAATTCTAGTTATCCTTCTAATATATAAACCTTGTAGAATTCTATAAGTTCAAACATATATTTAACATATCTATTTACACATTCTCACAGCTTTTCAAATTTAAAGAATTAACCCAAAATTAACAAAGTATTTCATATAATTTTTAAGAATTCTCATATCAAAAGCTTATTTATAAACTTTTGCACATGGGAAATATCATTATATATTTATATCATTATATGTATGTGTGTGTATATATATATATAGATAGATATAGATGCATATATATAAAATTATATATACATATATATGTGTGTATATATATATATAAAATTAAAATACTTCTGAATGTCATGATTCTTAGACCTTTTACTCTGATCATTTAAGTTAATAGTTAAAAGAAGAATGAAAATTGAAATTCTTCAGATTTTCGTTTGAAAAATATTTCAGGAATCAAATGACATTTTGTATCAATATCTTGTTTTACTTAACTTTCATTAAAAGAAATATTCAAATATTGTGTGTATATTATAAAAAACTGTTTGCCATAATGTTGTATTCTCATGCTGCAGATTTTCATATCTTTTTCTTGCAAAAAAAGTAAAGGAAAGTATTTTTAGTCTAATATAAGTCTGTGTTTTCCCACCATAGCTAAAATTTCTGTTTTAACACTTAGTCATACAGCAAAAAAGAGAAATGTATTCCCTCAACAGCCATTTACCATCTGGTTAAGCAAATACACTTAAAGATACTTCTGCAATTGTGATCAAGTAATGGCAGATCTAAGAGCAGACAGAGCTTGGACTCTAAAATGATGATTGTACAGCTGTAGTTGGCATCATTAGAGACCAATAAAATCTTTATGTTCCATTTGGATGGCAAAGACCTTTATCAAAGAGATAAGCTTGAATGGCTAAATAACAAAGAAATGATCCATATAGCAGTTGTTTTAAATTTAAGACAGATAATGGAACTTCTAAGTCATAATTAGCTTTTAGCACTGGAAAGAATATTCTCAAGTTCTATATCCCATTCTAATATTTTAAACTTGTCATCTTACCATAATTCTTTGTTTAGGATGCTGCTTCCTTTTTCTAATGCCATCAATATAAGCTAAAGACATAAAATAACCCTTAACAGCTAAACCACTGCTATTATCAGAATGCTTCCATGCTATGTCCAGTTAAATAGCACAATTAGAAAAACAAGATTAAAACTCTTTTGCCTAGTAAAAACTAAGCAGACATACATTATTATTTTTTATCAGGTAATTCAAAAATGTCTCCAAACACTGAATATTGCATTCTCTGTTAACAGTGTAATTCTTTGTAGATATATAAATTTATTAAAACAAAACAAATGAGAGCAGCATACTGCTGCCTGATTTGCAGTATCAGCAGTAATCCCTTAGAAATCACTCTTACACATTTTCAGTGATCTAAGTTGACATTGGGAATTTTTGTTAATCGGTATTTATTCCCCTTTCGCTAAAGATTCATGTTCTAAACTGTAAGATAAAAACAACTTTTTACTCTATTAGTCAGACTTTTCTAGGGGATGCCTGTGGAGCTTAAATTCTATCCATTGTTAAAAAAACACAGTGATGTCCTAAATCCTGTATCTATAAGCTATATTAAAAAATCATTGAAGTTAGGAGCTAGTATACAGTTCTAAGTTTTAGAATGTTACATGAAGGTTTAACAGGCAGCACTTCATCTAACTCTATATTATGTTCATGGATGAAGAAGGTTCATTCTGCGATGCATGTTTAGATAAAGTCAAGAGTAAGCAGTGGAACACAGATCAATGTGAGGCCTCTCTGACTCCAGATTTCAATTTCCTTTCCATTACACTATGACGTTATTAATCCAGGCTTTAGAAAAATCAGGACTCTTCTTCACACTCACATAACTACAGGACCACCAATGTCCATTTTAATGTAGTATTTGAATTGCTCAAAAAAAAAATAATAATCCCAAAACATTTTTTGGTCATCTCTGTTTGTTTGACTGTGGACAAAGATACACATGCTTCTTTAAAATGCATTTAAGTAAACACACATGCACCCACACAAATTAATTCATGTGGCACATATTTATACTACTAGTATATCCCATGTTATACATGAAGCTTTAAGACAGGGAATTATTTTCTTCATGAATGTGCACTTTATTTAGTATTACTCTCCTGGTTATATCAGTACTTGTCAAAAGTAAATAAATGCTTGGAGAAATCAATCATAATGGTAGCACAGGGTACTTACTATCTTTTTTTTTTTTTTTTTAAGGCAGAGACAGGTTTAATGGTGCCAGCTTGTCGTTTTGTGTGTGTGCATTGTTATGAGCCCTCAAAAAAAAACAACAAAAACAACAAGCGGAAAAAAGGTTTAACAGGCAGCACTTCATACAGATATCTTAAGCAGTAGGCATTCACATCTCCACACGAACAACACACCAGGAAGCACAGCCCACCAGCCGCTCTGGATGTTTCTCAGAAGATACCAACTGGGCTCTAGATGCTGCGGCCCATGGCCCAGCTCCATCCTTGCCTATGGCTGCTGCCCACTGGGTGGAAATGGCACAGCTCAGGTGCAAAGCCAAATTAAGGCAGACAAATCTTGCTTTGTCTTCTTTTTTGAGTAAGAGTTAATATCTTTGCATTTAAAATTTATTTTCTTTCAACCTTAAATAGTCCATTCACACATACAAACACCAAAAACTACATACTTGTGATGTGCTCAACGGCATCCTCTGAACCTGGAGCTACCATTATCAAAGCTTAGAAACTCGTAAACCTCCAGGCCCTTCTCTGCGAGGGAGGAGACCCCACACTGGCCACCTCTCCCCTGCGGAGAGCCTGCGGAGTCTGTGAGTGAAGGGTTGACAGGAGGCCTGGTGCTCACCAGAGGGCTGGCTCAATGTTTAGATCAACAGGCCACCTCCCAGCGCAAGCTCCCCACTGCCCTCTTCTGCCCACGGTGGCATTTGATGCTGAAGTGCAATAAGTTTCTTGAGATGCTTCCATTTCTATTCCGAGGAAGTCTTTCAACAGGCAAGTCCCCTGTACAAAGCAAATCTGAACCCTGTTGCTGACTTTCCAGTTGTCACCCCGGTTGGAATGTTCTGGTACTTGTTCCCTTGCTGTCTCCCTCTCAGGGGGAAGGTGGAGTTTTCTGAGGGCCAGGCTCCAGAGGTTCTGGGGTCCTGGGGCCTCAGTGCTTTGCAAAGCAGCAGCAGGACCAGTGGCCATGCCTTGCGTAAGTGTGGGCTGATCTGACAATTTCCCTGGTCCC
Organism: Pipistrellus hanaki; assembly: GCF_964339955.1. Classification (NCBI taxonomy): domain Eukaryota; kingdom Metazoa; phylum Chordata; class Mammalia; order Chiroptera; family Vespertilionidae; genus Pipistrellus; species Pipistrellus hanaki. The sequence continues at coordinate 56,528,094 of NC_140507.1, read as the reverse complement.
CTTCATCCTCTTCAGTGCCACTGTAGCTTCCCCATGTCCCCAGCCACTGTCCCCCGGTCCTCCCTTATCAACAGGCTTCCCGGGAGCTGTAGCCGCTGTCACTGACTCCGGCTCTGCTCTAGTCCATGTACCACAGGGCAGCCCTCAGGCCTGTTGAGCTTGCTCTCAAAGAGACCAGGCTGGGTTCAGAGTGACACCCAGAAGAGGTGGTGGCCCTGCACGCTAACATGCAGCGAGGACCAGGGAGCTGCTGGGAAGGAAGAGCGGTAGGTGCCTTGCTCTTCTGGCCCAAGTGGCTTGGATGGGCAGCTCTGGTTTTGCGGCCTGGCCTGCTTGGACTAAAGCTAGTGTGTGCTCCTTGCTCAGTCTCACCTAGGACCCCAGGGGTAGGAGCAGTTCATCCAGGGCCTGGGCACTGCTGGGGTCTCTCCCATGGATCCTGCCCCTCCCACTACCAAATGCTCCCTGTTACCTTCTTTAGAGTATCCAATCAGCACAACCACCCTGTGGGGTAGGTACTGTTATTATCTCTATTTTTCATATAAGAAAATTCAGATTTAAACTTTTGGCTAACTTACCCAAGGTCACATAGTTAACAAGTGGCAAAAGCACAATAACTAGACCACAATGCCCATTCTCTTAGACACTTTTTCTATTTCACAATAGGTTAGGCATGCTCTTTTCCCATGAATAAGGGGGGGAAAATCTATTGTTGCAGTTCTTTCTATCTTTCAAAGAGGCATTATTTTTTTTAAACGTTTCATGTCTTTTTATTTGGAACCAGCTTTTAAGTGACATTTATGATTCACATTTAACTGAGGAGCTCAATTAAATTGCAAGACTTGCCACACTGTTAGCAAGTAGCAAGGACAGAAATTGAACCCAATGTTAAATCCAGAGCAATTTCAACTAGAGAAATGTGAAGCTGAATTTAAACAGGTTTTTGGATTGCCTGAGACCTTATCCACAGCAGTTGTAACTGGCATACAGTACACGATGTCAGAGCAGGAATAGAGCAAGAAACAAAAAATAAATAATAAATTAATTATTTCAAATTATTTTAAAGAGTATTTAACTGTAAAAAAAACAGTGTGATAAATACACATTTTGAGTTTAATCCTCACTAAAAACTCTTAGAATTATTTTTACATGTCACACAAAAAATAGAGAGGGGCATATTTCCTGTTTTCCTTCCTATGTTATTTTCCCTTAGACATATGACAATATTGGGCTTTCTAGATGACAATGGACCACCATCTGCATTGCAAGAGAGTAAGCTTCCTCTTTCATTTATATCAGTGGTTCTCAACCTGTGGGTCTTGCTACTGTTATGAATCATAATGTAAATGAGGATCTGGATCCTCAGTGGAACAAGTACTGAGGCATATCAGCATAACACAAATGCCAATCTTTAAAAAAGCCACTGTTCTGCCAAAACCGGTATGGCTCAGTGGATAGAGCATCTGCTTACGAACTTAAAGGTCCCAGGTTCGATTCCGGTCAAGGGCAAGTACCTGGGTTGCGGGCATGTCCCCAGTAGGGGATGTGCAAGATGCAGCTGATCGATGATTCTCTCCCATCAATGTTTCTAACTCTCTATCTCTTTCTCTTCTTCTCTGTAAAAAATCAATAAAATATATTTTAAAAATAAAAATAAAAATAAAAAGCCACTGTTCTATTGTTATAATATCTAGAAAAGTAAAGTGTACTATTACTGTAAATGTTAAGGTTTTACATAAATGTGTGCATGTACATATACATAACTATTTTTAATTTATGAATTACTTAACTCTTGCCTTCTAATATAAATTTATTATATGACTATCCCGGTAATGAGCAAGTTGGCTGATATTGTGCTTTAACCAGCTTGCTATATAAAAATTTACTTTATAAGAAAATCAGATGAAAGATTACTCTCAACCATAATGAGATGTGTAAAAACATTTTTAAAATATAAATTCATTTTAAAAGATTGTAAACTAGGAAACATGTTTCATCAAAAAATAAGCATTTTATAGAATATATTATCTCACAATACAGCTGTTTTAATTAAAAAATTAATTTAGTTTCAAGTATAGCAGACAATTTTAGTGGACAATAACATTCACTGGTAATGCAACTTCACATGTAATAGGTGGTGTTAGGACAGAAACAATGGAACTTTGCATGCTTACCCAGAGGTGCTCTGAGTACATCACAGACTTTCTGTGTCCAGTAAAACATCTCCAGAAACACCTCTTTTATCACAGTTGTCCCCTCTTATCCATGGAGGATATGCTCTAATACCCACATTGGATGCCTGAAACTCCAGCTAGAACCCAAACCTATGTAATGTTTTTCCTATATATACATACCTATGGTAAGTTTAATTTATAAATTAGGCAAAGTAAGAGATGAACAACAATAGCTAATAACATAGAACAATTATAACAATACATTGTAATAAAAGTTATGTGTATGTGGTCTCTCTCTTCTTAGCAAACTATTACTAATTTCTTTTTTTCCTTTTTCACAATTTCAGTAATAAAAATTGTTCTGACCTTAGATCTCAGCAGTGTCGTCATACACCTTTTTTTTTCTTTCCTGAAGTTGAAATGTTCATCTTTTCACATACGGGACATACTTTATAGTGTCTCTTTAGCATATCTGAATTTCCAGCATCACTACTCTTGTGCTTTGGGGCAATTATTAGGTAAAATAGAGGTTACTTCAACACAAGCACTATGATGGTACAACAATGGATCTGATATCTGATAATCAACACTGCTACTAAGTGACTACTGGACGGGACATCTAAAGTGTGGAAATGTTGGTCACAGCAAAGATTCATAGCGGGTGAGGTAGAGTGCATGATGAGAGGTTTTATCCCAGTATTCAGAATAACTGGCAATTTAAAATTTGCCAGTTATTCTGTTAGGCTTTGTTGATTCCTGGAATTGTCCATGTGATACTTTTGGAAAGTGGTGAACCACAGGGTAACTAAAACTGTGGAAAGCAAAGCCAAGGATAAGGGAAGACTACTGTATAAGAATATAAAGCAGATGATCCACATTTATTTTGTAAAAAGATTATGATCAGATGTGTAGCTTAGATGAAGCAAAAAACAAACCCAAACATTAGTTCTTTTGTTGATGTGAAAACTGGGGATGAACAGTAGGCAGGTATAAAGGAAGAATATTGCCTTTGCCACTGATATCCAAATCCAAGGACATATGATACAATGGCTTAGTAGAGTGGCTGAAATTAGTTGATTGTTGAGGACACTGAGCATTTAAAGCACAACCCATTAGAAGAAAAGGAGGATTAGACAGATTTGTGAAAGAGGCTTTCTTCTAACCCAGATTGTGCCTAAGCCTGGAAGCTTCTGGGAAGCCAACTTTGGACAATGTGTTTTTGTTTGTTTGTTTAATATATATTTTGATTGATTTAGGTCACAGTGTTTCCCAAAGTGTGGTACGCGTACCCCCAGGGGTACGGGAAGAGTTTGGTGGGGGTATGTGTTGCACCGGAGTTTGGTGGGGATATGCACTGCACCGTGCTTAGCTGCGCCTAATTCTATGTTCTCATGAGTACGAGGGGCACTCAGGGTTATGAAAATTATAGAAGGGGTACACATATGTCAAAAGTTTGGGAAACACTGACTGGAGATGAATGGAGAGGGAGAGAGTGACAGAAACATAAATTATGAGAAAGAACCAATGATCAGCTGCCTCCTGCATGCCACCTACTGGGGATCAAGCCTGCAATTTGGGCATGGGCCCTGACCAGGAATTGAACAATTATGTCCAGTTTCATAGGTCAACACTCAACCATTGAGCCACACCAGTTGGGCTGAACAATGTTTTATCCTATGATTTTGGCATATGAACTCTGAAAGTAGAGCCCAACCTATGCAAACCTATGATCAGTTCAGAGTCAAAATTTCCAAGCTCCTGAGTCACTAGGCAAGACAGATTGTGACATAGAATAATAGAAAAGAGACTTGAGTGTCCCAAGGAAAAGACATACCTACTAGTACGTGTCCCAAGAAAATGTAAAGAAAACAGCCAGAGTCAAACATGTCCTGTGAATGCTCCCTGACATCTTAAGATTAATTATTGCTTTCTTCTCCGTTTCTAGTGGCTGATGGTGACATGAAATAAAGAGATTACACTAGCATCCAGGAGTTAGGACAAAGTAACAATAACAGTAGAATGATAAACATAAAAGGATTCAGGTTAGGACTTTGGAAAAAGAAGACAGATTTTTGAAACAGCTAAAGGCTCTAGCTCAAATCAATCCATTCACTCTAATATGAATAAAAATAAGGTTGGAATAGAAGCTTTTCTTTTTTAAGCACTTAACAGTTTGGTCCTCTTGAGCTTCTTTTCAGAAACAGGGTCAGAAGATTGGGTTGTAAATGGGGTCAGTGCCTTGGCCTTTTCCAAAAGCAACAGTGTAATGATTTATGTGTGTCAAAGCCACAGCTTTCAAGTTTCAGACAACAATGTTCTCCTTCTGGCAGGAGGGTGGGGATGACTGCAGGAGGGGGTGGGTGCAAATAGGCTTTGTCTTTGAGTAACAACCCATCTTCTGTCTCTAAAAGTAGATTTTCAAAATATCTAAAAGTAGCCACTTTCTGCCTCCTATTGCTTGTAAGATAATGTCTAGTTGTCAAGATAAGATTTCTACTTATGTTATTTATTTGGTGTACAATTCTGACGTTGAAATAATTAGCAATATACAGAAAGGGTCCGGCATAATCTTTCCTTCATGTATTTCATAAGTATATTTAAATGAAACGCACCTCCACCCCTGCTGTTCCTAGTAGATGGAGATGCAGAAGTGACAAATTTATACAGGAGTCAGTGTGCATGTTCATGGAATTAAAGAACAAAGCTGTTGCTATGTTGTATATACTGAACTGTTCTGGGCTCTGGAGGTTGTGCCAATGTGTCATGTAAATGTTTCCACTTGCTAAAAATTTTAAAGGCCGAAACATGTGCTATGTCATTCAAGCATATTTTTCCTCAGGATTTGAAAGTAAACTTGCCATAAATTGAATTAAACCCCAAATCACACTCTTGTGTTTTGTAGACTGTCACTGCAGCTAAATGCCTTACTTATTATTTGGAATACTGGAAAACATACCTATCCCAATTCTACATGTTCTTTTGTAGTCCCTAAAAGTACTTCTAATGTAGGCCTATTAGTATTTTTCACTTAAAAAATAAACAATGATCAGTCTTGCCTTGTAGAAATTTTGAAAATAAGTAAATGAAGGGATTCACAAAATAAATTATGGTGTTTGATAAGGCATAAAAACTCCACCTCAAAGCTAGAGGATATGCTATTCTGTACTTCTTTGGGAGTAGATGAATGTCCAATCGCCAGAGAAATACAATGCAAATGAGTAGTCCCAAAAGTCTTTCTCCTCCTTACAATAGTCACTTAGTCAAAACATGACATGTTCCACAGGTAATGACAGTAGGTTGTCTGGGTTTTTATATGCATGCATTAGCTTTGACATACACTGGATCACTATACCTTACCTGATATCATCACTCATCTGAAAGTAAAGTGAACGGCCATCATATTCTAGGTTGGTAGAATAAACTTAGTAAGGTTGAGTGTATAAATTCTTATAAAGGATCCCTGCCTGCTTATTAAAACAATATGCAGTGCCTTTCAGAGCTGCAGGAATTCATTTGAATGATGAGCAGGTGAAATTTCTTTTAACTTCCCTGTTTTTGTTTTCTTAATTTGATTGGTTCATTTCTTCCTGAATATGGTTCTCATGTACCCCTGCTCTATAAAATTCAGACTTCATATTCAGTAATAATAAACTGCCAAGAGCCAAAACTAAAAATCTATAGACAACAACTGGATTCAATATGGCATTTGTACATTATGGGAAAACTTGGTTTCATCAAACAAAAGGTAGATAGATTTGTTTTATATGAGTAAGTTCATTTATCTGAATATCAGCTACATTTGCTAATCTATCCTAATAATGATATTTTTCCTGCAATGGGGAAAAGTACCATTAGTCACTAATTAATTGGCTTAGCACTCAACTTCACCCACTTGGCAAAAGTAAGAATTGTGTAATCTCCAACACTGATAAACATATATGCACCCAATGCAAAAGCACTCAAAATACATTTTTAAAAAACCCTGGAATATATAAAGGGAGAGATCGTCAACAATACAATCATAGCAGGAGACTTTATAATATCACTGAATAAATCCTGACATCACTGGATAAATCCTTTAGACAAAAAAAAAAAAAAAAAAAAAAAAAAAAAATCAGCAAAGAAACAGCAATTCTAAATGACTCATTAGATCAGAAGGACTTAATTGACATCTTCAGAACATTTCACCCCAAAGCATGGAATATATGATCTTCTCAAGTACACATGGCATATTTAAAAAAAAAATAGACCACATATTGGGACGAAGGCAAAGTCTCTCCAAATTCAAGAAGACTAAAATCATACCAAGCATCTTCTCAGACCACAATGGCATAATAATAGAAATAAACTACAATGAAAACAATAAAAAAAGTCAAACACTTAGAAGCTAAATAGCATGCTATTAAATAATGATTGGGGTTACCAATGAGATAAAAAAAAAAAGAAATTAAAAACATCCTGGAAATGAATGACAATGAAAACACAACAATCCAAAATCTATGGGACACAATAAAAGCAGCTCTGAGAGGGAAGTTTATTGCTCAATAGACCTATCTCAAAAAAAAAAAAAAAAAAGAAAGAAAAAATGGTAGTATATCATTTAACTCTAAAACTTAAAGAATTAGAAAGAGAGCAATAAGAAAGCCTAAACTGAGCAGAAGGAAAGAGATAATAAAGATCAGAGCAGAAATAAATTACATAGAGATAAAAAAAAATACAAATGATCAACAGAACCAATAGCTGTTTTTTTGAAAGGATAAACAAGATTGATGAACCTCTAGCCAGGCTCACCAAGAAGCAAAGAGAGAAGACCCAAATAAACAAAATCAGAAATGAAAGAGGATAAATAACAACAGACCCCGCAGAAATACAAAGGATTGTTAAAAATACTATGAACAACTCTATTCCATCCCTAACCAGTTTGGCTCAGTGTATAGAGCATCAGCCTGAGGACTGAAGGGCCCCGGGTTCCATTCCAGTCAAGGACATGCACCCTGGTTGCAGGCAGATCCCTATTAGGGGGTGTGCAGGAGGCAGCTGATCGATGTTTCTCCCTCATTGATGTTTCTGGCTCTTTATCCCTCTCCTTTCCTATCTTTACAAAATCAATAAAACATATTTAAAAAGACAAACAAACTCTATTCCAACAAACTAGACAACCTGGAGGAAATGGACATATTCCTAGAAAAATACAACCTTCTAAAACACAATCAGGAAGAATCTAAAAATCTCAATAGGCCAATAACTATGGAAGAAATTGAAACAGTCATCAAAAAGTTTCTAGCAAACAAAAGCCCAGGGCCAGACGACTTCACAGGGGAGTTGTACCAACCACTTAAGAAACAACTAAAACATATCCTCCTCAGACTTTTCCAAAAAATCATTAGGTACACTTCCAAGCTCCTTCTATGAAGCCAGCATCATCCTAATACCAAAACCAGATAAAGACAACACAATGAAAGATAATTACAGGTCAATATTCCTCATGAACAGAGATGCCAAAATCCTCAACACAATTCTAGCAAATCGTATCTAGCATTACACCAGAAAGATCACACACCATGACCAACTAGAATTTAACCTAAGGATTCAAAGATGGTACAATATCCACAAATGACTAAACATGATACAGCACACAAATTCAGAGATAATAATATCATAGTCATATCAATTGATGAAGCAAGAAACTGACAAAATCCATCACCCTTTCTTGATTAAAAACCCTCAGCAAAATGGGAATAGAGAAATCATACCTCAACATAATAAAAGCCTTATATTACAAACCTAAAGCCAACATCATACTCAATGGGCAAAAAATAAAACCATTTAACCTAACAGGAAGGAGATAGGGGTGCCCACTTTTACCACTCCTGTTCAACATAGTCTGGAAGTGCTAGCCATAGCAATTAGACAAGAAGAAGAAATAAAAGGTATCAAAATTGGAAAGGAAGATGTAAAACTAATCACCTTCACAGATCACATGATACTCTACATAGAAAACTCTAAAGACTCCATCAAAAAATCATTAGACTTAATGAATGAATTCAGCAATGTACAAAATCAATGCCAAGAAATCTATGGCATTTCTATACAAGAATAGTGAACTTGCAGAGAGATTTAAAAACAACACCAAAAATCCCATTTACCATAACTCCAAAAAAATTAAGATCTAGGAATAAACTAAGGAGGTAAAAGACTGGTCTGCAAAAAACTACAGGACACTGAAAAAAGAGATAGAGGAAGACATAAACAAATGGAAGAAAATATTGTGTTCATAGATTGGTAGAATCAACATTATTAAAATCCCCATACTACCCAAAGCAATCTATAGAGTCTATGCAATCTCCATTAAAATACCAAAAGCATATTTCACAGACCTAGAACGAACTCTCCAAAAATTCATCTGTAATAAAAAAAAAGACTCCACATAGGCACAAAAATCTTGAGAAAGAAGAACAAAGTAGGATGGATCTCAATACCAGATATCAAGCAGTATTACAAAGCCTCAGTTCTCAAAACTGCCTGGTACTTGCACAAGTACAGACATATAGATCAATGGAATAGACTATAGAGCCTAGAAATCGACCCAAACCATTATGCTCAATTAATATTTGACAAAGGAGGCAAGAATATATAATGGATTCAAGACAGCCTCTTCAATAAATGGTGTTGGGAAAATTGGACAGATACATGCAAAAAAATTAAACTAGACCACCAACTTACAACATACACACACACACACACACACACACAAAAAAAAAAAAAAAAAAAAAAAACCTCAAAATGGATAAAAGACTTAAACATAAGTTGGGAAACCTAAAAAATATTAGAGGAATCCACAGGCAGCAAAATCTCAGACATATATCAAAGCAATTTCTTTACTTATATAGCTCCTTGGGCAATGGGAACTAAAGAGAAAATAAACAAATGGGACTACATCAAAATAAAAAGCTTTTGCACTGCAAAAGAAATCACCAACAAAACAAGAAAGCCCACTTAATGGGAAAACATAGTATTTGCCAATGTTATCACTGATGAGGATTTAATCTCCAATGTTTACAGGGAACTCATACAACTTAACAAAAGGAAGTCAAACAACCCAATAAAAAAAAAATGGGAAAGGGACCTAAATAGATACTTTTTGAAAGAGGGCATTAGCAAGGGCAAGAGACATACGAAAACATGCTCAAAGTCACTAACCATTGGAGAAATGCAAATTAATACAACAATGAGGCAAGATCTCACACCTGTCAGAATGGCTATCATCAACAAATCAACAAAGACAAATGCTAGAGAGGATGTGGAGAAAAAGGAACCCTCCTGTATTGCTGGTGGAAATGCAGACTGGTGCAGCCACTGTGGAGAACAGTATGGTATTTCCTCAAAAAACTAAAAATGGAACTCCCTTTTGACCAAATGATCCCACTTCTAGAAATATATCCCAAGAAAGTAGAAACACTAATCATCCCTATGGTCATATTGGCATATTTTACCATAGCTAAGACTTGGAAACAGCCTAAGTGCCCATCAGCAGATGAGTGGATTAAAAAACTGTGGTATATCTACACAATAGAATACTATGCTGTGGTAAAAAAAATATATATAATAATAATGGAATCTTACCATTTGCAATAGCATGGAGAGAACTGGAAAGCATTATGCTAAGCGAAATAAGCCAGTTAGAGAAAGATAAATATCACGTGATCTCACTCATGTATGGAATATAATGAACAACCTAAATGGATGAACAAAAAACAGATTTAGAGACAGAGAAGCATTGATCAGACCATCAAACCTCAGAGGGAGTGTGTGGGTAAAGGGGAAAGACTTGTATGCATGCATATAAGCCTAATCAATAGACACAGACACCAGGAGATGTCTGGATAGTAAAGTAGGTATACACAGTAAAGCATAGATAACATAATCATACTGTCACTGAGAGAGATGGAAAACGTGGCTTTCAACTCTTTCTTTAAGTATAATTATTTTTTGGGAAAATAAAAAGCCTAGTTAAACCCAATTCTTCATCTTCTCAAATCATTAATCTAAGCAGCTGACTACATTTATAAATATAATAGAAAAAGTACAGATTCACAAAACACTACTCTCTTTAAATTTATGAGCAGAGTAACAGATACCATATGGTTTTTAAACCTGTTGGAAATTCTATTATATTCTCTTGAATTTTTCTCCCTCTTTCCTTGTTTATTATTTCATAACCTTTTTGTTTTATTGTCCTCAAATCCCCATAATCATCTTCTTTGCCACCTTCAACTGATGCTTTATTTCTTATATCATTATGAAAATTCTACAGGCCTGGTGCATGAAATTTGTGCAAGGAGTTGGGGGGTCCCTCAACCCAGTCTGCACCCTCTCCAATCTGGGACCCCTCAGGGGATATCTGACTGCCTCTCACAATCCAGAACTTCTGGCTCCTAACCACTTGCCTGCCTGCTTGCCTAATTGTCCCTAACCCCTTTGTCTGCCTGCCTGATAGCCCCTAACTGCCTCTTGCCTGCCTGATTGCCCCTAACTGCTCCCCTGCTGGCCTAATCACCCCTAACCGCCTCTGCCTCACCCCACACCTGGGACCCAGGCTTCCTTTCTGAGTCTAGCAGGCTGCAGGTACCCAGGAACCTGGCTGGCTTTTCCTTGGCCAGCTGCAGTCACAGAGGACCATGGGTGCGCGGCTTTGCCTGGGCCACAACCAAGGTTCTTGGGACCATGGAGTGGGCAGCTTGTCCTTCTCCCAGGCAGAAGCAGCAGGCACTGGCATCCAGGACTGTAGGACAAGCAGCTTGTCCTTTCCTGGGCCTCAGGCACAGGTGCATCCACTGACACATGGGACTGTGGAGCGGGTGGCTAGGCCCTCTCCCAGGCCGCAGGCACAGGTGCTGGCGCAGGCATAGCCACTAGTGCCTGGGACCAGGGGCTGGTGGCTTGTCCCTCTCCAGGGACACAGACTGGCTTGTCCCCATTCCCCTCTTGCGAGCTCATTTTTGCCCGGCTGGTCCCCATATCTCTCTCAGGAGCTCATTTGTGCCTGACTGGTCTCCATTCCTCTCTCCTCAGTGTTGAGTGTCCAGACACAGAAGATCAGATGACTGGAAGACTTGATGACCATTTGCATATTAGCTCTTTATTATATAGGATAACAAACCATATGGGAACAACATATTTTTATTCAATATATCATAAGATATAACCATCTGCCTGCACCTGAAAGTGCTTATTTTCCTTTCCTTCTGAATCCTAGCTTTCATCTAACTCAAAATCTGCCCCTTATTCATTGGATCAAGTTCTCTCTAGTCAATCCAAAGGATCTGCTCTGGCAATTTCTTATTTTCTTGCCCTGTATATTTCCCGCTCTCTGCTTCATTATTCCCATTCACATGTCTCCCTCCTGACCACTACACATGTGTCTATATCTGCACTACATATGCCTACATATATCTGGTGTCTTCTAGAGAAACACTCATCCAATGAGCTTCCTATTCTTCCTATCTCACTTCTCAGCTTCTCTACATACTCTTACCAAAGTTAACCATGGCCTTAATCTTTCAAAATCCAATGATTATTTTCAAAACCTCATCTTACTTGATCTCAGCAACATCTTATTCAGCCTGTCATTTTATCCTCCGTGGGAAACATTTGTACTTAGCTTCTGTGTATCTACATTGTGTTGGTTCCCTTCTCTATCACTGGCGACTATATATTCACCTCCTTTGCTTGTTCTCCCTCCACCTCCTGACTGTTGAAAGTTGAAGTACTACAGCATTCTACCCTCAGCTCTCTACTTCCCAGTGTGCACTTATTCTAGGGTTTATCTGAACTACAGAGTACCTTGCCTCATCTCTTTATTAATCCTAGCTAATAAAGACGAAATATGCAAATTGACCATAATTACATAACAAAGATGATGGTGCCCACAGCCAATAAGGAGGGAATATGCAAAGTGACATGACAAGGTGAGAGGCGGAAAGGCAGCTCCAGGCTGGAGTGAAGGCAGAAAGGCGGCTCCAAGGTAGCTGACTTCTCCTCTTATATCAAAGAGGAGAAATTATTTTTTAAAAAAAGTTCCTCACTTTGTAAGTTACAGAAATATCACATTCAGCATTTGAAAATAGTTACGGAGCAAATAAACATGATAAGTGAAAGTGTCAGTGAGGGGTAATGACTGATACAATATTTAAACAGCTTCAAGATGGAAGACAAATCATTTCTCATTTTTCCATGTCACTATTGAATATCATGCTTAATAACCATTACTGAAATATTCATATAGCCATAGAAAATACAAAATAGAATGTTAAACAAAAATATTTCTTTTATAATTTGCACCTAAAGAAAAATGATATAACATTAAAATGTACAAAAACAAGATAAGACTATGTATTTGAAAGTTAAATGTAGTTCCTATATATTGTAAATGGGAAAATTTGACCAAAATTATGCAACAAAGCACCAACTCAGACAAAGTTTTGTTTGCTAGAGGAAGGTCAGAGTGTAAAATAACATTGTTGTAGATCTAATAGGTATTATATTTAGAGACTAAATGAAATTATGTTCTATTATTTGAATAAATAAATAGAATAAAGATAAAGTTTATATATTTTTGAAGATTATAATATTTTATGAAATATAATAAAAGATTGTGCATAAAACCAAAGCTTTATAAAGGTATACTTTTAAAAATAAAGCAAATGTGGATGAGCACATTACACTGACTGATATATTTTAAAGCATATTGGCAGCCTAGTTTTTAAGCCTACATTCTACAAGCCCCATCTTAAAAAAAAAGTTCTGGTAAAAGAACCAATTTTAAAATAATGAAATATGAATGTCTATCCAAATTATACCAAAAAAAAGAGAACACAATGTCATGTCTCATTCAAAGAGCACACATATAGCTATAAAACCATATTTCCCAAGTTGTTATTGTTTGTGATGCACATTTAAGTGCACAGAACATTTGCTTTTATGAGTTTTATTCTCAACATAGTAAATGGCAAAAGAGTTTTTGTTCAATTGACTTTCTCATAAAAGGTTTAATTCCTCATTTGGCACCGGTTACATCTTGACTTTCCTATTCCAGCTTATATCTGCATCCCAACTAACTAAATTTTGCTGTGGATGACAAACTGACCTGTGTCAGAGAGAGGGAATTATACCTGTTACAAGTGATGTGGGATTTTAGCAATTAGAGAGCCTTTGGAAGTAGGGGTGGGATAGGAAATGTCATTAAAGTAAAACTATCACCATAAGTAATAGCTAGGCATCGTATAAAAATAGAAAGTCTTAGGCTATGTTAAGCATCAGTATAAACTATTTCATGTCAATAAACAAATAGTATAATATTATAATCCTATTATGGTTGGTTTCTTTGAAATCAGATAAATGTCAATATAACTAAATTAGAAAAATGTATGTTCACAGAGGTATTATGTTTTCTCTATAGTTCCACAAATATTTAATCATAAAGGCAATTCTTAGTGAATTTATGTCTATATTTTATAATCAGTAATAGTAAATGCTGAGCACAGAACAGAAACATTTAAATATATTACACAAATATAGTAAGAGGATATATAGACATAATTATATATACAAGTATAAATGTAGATATAAACACACACACATATATATTTGATCTATATTCTAATCTCAAATTTAAAACAATGAATCAATATATATGATTTTATAAATATAAATATTTAAAATATTAGTACCAAACAGAAGCATAATAAATTCAATATAAGAAACAAATAAGACATTAAAATTCAAACAATAAATAAATAAATAAATAGTGCAAATTCTACTTTCTTTAAAATTGTTTTAAGTATCTGCTAATATTTTTCCAACTCAATTGTTTTTATTAAATACCGTTATTTTGAGATAATTGTTGAGTTACATGCTGTTGTAGATAATAATACAGAGAGAGTGTATGTACCCTCTACCCAGTTTCTACCATGGTTAACATTTTACAAAACTATAGGATTGAGCAAAAGTGGGTCAACAGTTGTATGTATGCAAAATAATACAATAATTAAAAATAATAATACAAAAATAAACTGATTTGTGTATTTACAACTTTAAACATACTTTTGCCTATCCTTGTATAATACATCATAAGCAGGATACCAACTATGATACTATCTACTGCACAGATTTCTTGTTTTACTTGTATCCATTTATTTATGTGTTCTACTCAATCTGACCATGTGTGTTTGCCCTCCATAGCCAAAAGATACAGAATAGTAAAGATCTGCAAAGATTTTTAAAAATTAATTTTAAGGCACTTGTGATTTTTTAAAAACAGAAGTTAATAAATTTATCTGAAAAGATCCAAATAAAACACTTTTTAGGCTTTGCTGCCCATATTCTTGCTTTGCAACTACTCAACTTTTCTTTTATAGTGCAAAATGCCTCCAAAATAGTTCCTACACAAAAGGCTGTGGCTTATTCCAATAAAACTTGATTTGCTTCTTCCTTTGTACCACTATTAGAAACTAGAGCTTAAATGCCACAGAAAATATTATTCACGGTCACAAGAATTCATGTTAGCCCTCACAACAATGCCAGGCCTTCAGTTATACAGAATCTTCTTTTATGTCCAAAACTTGGCCAATTGTACACACAAAGGCAGGCAATTTATTGTTTCTTCCATGTTACTTAAGTTCTGCTGAAAGTAAGCCCTTTTATGAGTGACATGTTAGGCAAAACATCGAAACAAATAAAACAACAAACAACAGATGACAAATTCTGTGACTTGGGAAATGTGCTAACTAACCCCCCAAAATAAAAGAAATTTTAATATTATATATAATGAGAAAGTATTTTGAAGCAATCGTAAATCTTCTAACTATGCTTAGTATACATGTGAAGGACCAAAGTTCTTGAAACTACTGTCTATAAAATCATAAGGAAGGCAATATTTTCTGCTATATCCAGTTCATGTTCCTCCATACTGATTTACATATGAGTTGCACTATGCCTAAGCATCCAGAAATAAAGCAGAACATTAAATACGCCAGGTTTTTTCCCATATGATACTTAATACCATATATTTCCATATAATCAGTTCTTTAGTGTCAGCTGGACAAAACCTCAGCTGGAGAATATGACTCTAAAGTAACTTAATAACATATATTTACATAGTTTTATGATATTATACATCAGTGGAATAGAAAAATTCTCACTGTAACATCTCAGGTCCAAATTACAGAAAAAAAAAATACTCTTTTATGAGCTTTAAAGCAGAATGTTAATGGACTCAATTTTAGTTATTTGTAAAACAGATTTGATAGAAGAGGGGAATAAATTGAACTTAAAACCAAAGTACCTGCTCTTATTTCTGTCAAAGAAGAAGAAAATTTAATATCATAAAATTCTCAGAACATGTAGTAAAGGTGCACACAGGTCATACTGGTAAGGAGACTATTCTAATATTTTTTTCTTCATTTATATCAGAGGGCTGTTAGTAGCCACAATCACTATATAGCACTTCATTGGTGTCATTTAAAAGCTATGTATAATTTTTCTCATCACCTGGGAAATAATACTTTATGTGTCCTACCAAGATTAAAAAAGGACAAACTTTAATAGTCATTTTACCATAATTGGTGAACAAAGAAAGTGTAGTAATATATTTGAAACATGAATGTAAACTAAAATTAAAACATCCAACAAGTTTGTAAGTGTAAATAAAGTCCAGGGATAGATAGTCTGTAAACTGGGCCATGGAACCAAAGATTCATAATCAGATTGATCACTGGCCTATTCAAATAATAAGGTTTATATATCCTATACAATAAAAGGGTAATATGCAAATTGACCCTAAATGTGGAATGACCAGGACCAATGGTCACCATGATATGCACTGACCACCACAGGGCAGACACTCAATGCAGAAGCTATGCCCAGGTGGTCAGTGTACTCTCACCCGGGGAGCTCTGCTCAGCAACGATCCAGGCTGAAGGCGGCAAGCGCAATGGTGTTGTCAGGAGCCTCTCCCACCTCCTTGGCAGCACTAAGGATGTCTGACTGCAGATTAGGGGAGCAGGCCTAAGCTGGCAGGTGGACATCTTCTGAGGGCTCCTGAGCTGCCATAGGGATGTCTGACTGCCAGCTTAGGCCCAGCCCCCCAGGTAGCGGGCCTAAGCTGACAGATGCATATCCTCTGAGGGGTCCCAGACTGCAAGAGGATGCAGGGTGGGCTGAGGAAACCTCCCCACACCCACCGAGTGAACAAATTTTCGTGCACTGGTCCTCTAGTATTTAAATAATGCATTAATGTTTTAAATAAATAATATATTTAAGACTTTAGAATTTTAGTCTGCCTTATGACTGTCAACAAGCAAATAATTTCTCTAGTCCAAAAACAATAAATCAAATAAGTTTATAAATAAACAACTCATTTAAAAATGTTCAATGATTTATTTCTATAGCATGTTAAAATAGCTGTCATATTACTAATTTAGCAGTACCTACCATGAAAATAATTACCAACACTTTAAAATTTTAAATTATGGCCATCTCAGATTTACTAAGTTTAGCATGAGTTCTTCACAATTATTTCAGTAGACATCTATGGGTTCAATACCGTTTGAATTATGTAGTACAAATGAAAGCATGCTTTTTAATCAGGGGGAAATGAGATGTTATCACAGCGTGACTTGGCATTCACTATTCCCTCAGTTCCACTCCAGGTGCTTCTCACCGGCTGGGTTTGGCCTGTTGACTGAATTGGCCAGCCACCCTGTGTCTGTAAGATAACTGCATGATTGGGAAGCCATATGGTGCAATGCTATAAGCTATATTAAATTTTGAGTCATATTTTGGCCAGCTTTGTTGTCATAACTGAGATTCAGAATTGTATCCTTGTACATTTCTATTCATTTGCTGCTTACTGGTGTAACCAAGCTCACGTCTTTTTTCTTTCCCTTTTCAGACATTTGCTGATATAAAATTGTGTTAGTTTAGACTTAAAGGCACTAGTTGAGAGAAGAGAAAAACAAAACAGAGGGGGGTGACAATTTAGGTTCACCCTGCATTTACCTTTGAAGAAGCAGTCTTCATTGTGAACAATGGTGATCTTTTGTTTCTTCAGGCAAGCAGCTCTGTGCACTTCACAGTGGTTTGCATAGAATTCTCCATCAGATCCACACACAGGTTTGTAGTGCCGTTTGCAAAGGTTCATGCAGGCACATTCTGCTTGCCCTGTCTCTCTGCTGATTACACAGTGTCTTCCCAAACCACAGTATTTATTTTCGCAAGATACCAAATGGCCTTCCTGAATATGGAATCCTGAGGATCAAAAATAGAAAATCATGTTGATTCATATGCCCAAATAATATATCCCTGTCAGAGTTTCAAATGAAAAAGAAATTGTCTAAGAGAAATACAGTCTAATCAGGGTTCGGCTGTTGCACTCAGTGGAGAAGGGGCACAGAACTGGCAGATGAGCCCATTCAGAATACTCTCAACATTCTTCCCTCCTCTCTCCTGCTCTCCTTGAGCTTTCTTCTCTCCCCTCTATGAGAAGTATGGTCCTTAGAACAGGTTTCCAAAGTTACAGCCCGAGTTCAAGGCTTGGCTCTACCATTTATTTGCTTTACATCCTTGGAAAAAACTAATTATCTGGGCCTAACGGTCCATCTGTAAAAAGGGGATAATAGTGTAGACCATCTCCTAGAGTTGTACAAAATACTACCTACAGTAAGCCACAGAAAGCACATCCTTAGCACACAGTAGATATTTAATAAATGTCAACTTTTACATTAGCAGATTTCTGGATAGGGGAAATAAAATATATGCATATAAAGCAGGAAATAGGAGATAGGGATGAAAAATAGTGCCTTGAAAAACTTCTTGGTAGATTCTGACAGCTGATCATTTCTTGTTTTGACCTTTGCCACCAATCACTTAAACAATTCATGACTGAATTAATAAATCATGGATAATTCAAAATGTTTTTTACTTAGTCACTCTAATAATCTCCACTGGCATAAGAAAAGTATAGATAGATGGATCCAGCAATCTTACACTAAAATCAAACTTTAATACCCATGCTTTTATAGCCGGAACTGGATTTTCTCCTTTGAGATCTTATTAGAAAATTTTAAAGGTCATTAAACTATATACATATATAGTTTATGTCCCCTGTGCTTTTGTAATTGGCTATTTTCCCTTTCAACCCTGGATGGTATCAGTTTTCAAGTTTTAAAGCTCACCCAGTGCCCCCTACCCTTCTTCTTCCTTTATCTTGTAGCATGCTGTCCTCTGTGTGTGTAATATAAATAATCTGGCAGCTTGGAGCTGTCTCTGCCTCATTTATATATAAAGATATACACATGCATATATGCATATGCACACAAACATAATATGTATATACACATGCGTACATGCACAAATGTATATGTATATTTAATATCAATGACACCTATGTATTGCAAAAAGCAGAGAAAATATTTGAGAAGTTATAAACTTAAATTACATTAATCATCATAGATAGTTAGAGTATGTTTTCAGCTTGTTAAATAAACAATATGAATAAATCATGTTAAATAATCCAAGTATTTAATATAAATGATAAAAATATATGAAAAATAATATGAAGCAAATTTTGCTTCTGTAATATTATTGCTTTTTAATGTTCATTCAATGTAAAAAAAGAAAGTCTAAAATTATGTCAATCATAACTATAATGTAATGACCAATTTCAATTTGGAAAATCTTTTTCCTTTTCCTTATACCATATATGTATGCCTCTGGTTGATATAATGTTTATAGTGTTCAAATTCCATAACTCAGGAATTTGACTCACATAATTGTATTTTGTATAATTTTATATCTTATATTTTCTTTATTTACTAATTTACTAATGAAATTTTTCTTGCTATCAAATAAAGAGTTTAAGATTTATCAAGAAACAATTTATTTTTATTATCAATGAGTTTAATGTTTATCAAAATAATCTGGTCATTATATATTTTAGTCACAAATAAGGTGGCTACTTAAACAGTACAATTAATTTCCTTTTTGGTGAGGAATGGTCTGTTGTAAAATGAAGTCATTTTGGTATATCTAGATTGAGTATCTTTCCCAGTTCAGAGACTTATAGTATTAGAATATTGGCTATTTTATAGAAGTTAATGAACTATTTATACTAGCTATAAGCTGTGAGTTATATGTAGCTGGTATAATTAAAAAAATTTTAATTAATTCATATGTAATCTAAAAGAAAATGTGTGTTATGTAAATGAAATAACTAGACATATCCTTTCTGACAGTAATTATCCATGAGTAATGCTGAACTAAAGTTTCAGATGAGATCAAATAAATTTAATCTTATCAACATGTCAAAAATTATTTTGTGTACATTCAGTCAGATATTATTACATTAAGTGAATTTTAATCATGAACTTATATCCTGCTATCTGATAGTTGATAAAATCATATTTGTTCCCAGAAAAGTACTATATATTTAACAAGTACTTCATTTTATAATTTTTATACCTTCAGAGATTCACAGAAATTCCTCAAACATATTTAAGACAAACAATTAAGAAGTGCAAATTGGTAGTTAGAAAATAGTCACGGAGATATAAAGCATAGGGAATATAGTAAATCATATTGTGATAACTATACAGAGTGCCAGGTGGGCCCTAGAAATATCAAGGGGAATACTATAAAGTATACGACTATCTAACCACTAAATTGTACTCCTGAAACCAATACAAAAAAACATTGAAAGTAAACTGTAATTTTAAAAAATCACCTTTAATTCATCTAAAACTAAATTAAAAATGAAATTAAAAAAAAAACCAAAACTGTAACATTAAAAGATGACAGAGATCATGTCATAAAGTAAAATAATTCTATGTAATTCTACAGATAGTACAGGTAAGACCTCATAGACAATGTCACAGTTGAGGTGATGTTTGAGAAATGGAGTTCAGTATGAAACAAACTGATGCTGAATTTAAAACAGTAACAATAGAGAAAGGGGAGAACCAGATTTTGATGAGTCAACTACCTCTAATGATTATAGTGGTAATACACATACTTGGTATAGAATGCCAAGTTATTTTAGGTTTCATCTCATAAAAATACATAGTAGTAAAGTAAAAAATGTAAGTACTGTTTAAAAGAACAACAGATTTCTGGTCAGAGATTAGCAGATTACAGTCTGCTTTTACACTTCATATTTGTCTGATCTCAACTGAGCCTGATATTCAAACAGTAAAGAATCAACTAATAAACCACCTATATTTACTTTCATCCAAACAATCATTTCATTTAAGAATACTTGTGCTTTTTAGGTTAAGAGATTAAGCAAAGAAACAGAAACAAAATTCATAAACATGGACAACAGGATAGTGATTATCAAAGGGAAAGGGAGGTGGGAGGAGGTAGAAGAGGGCAAAGTGGGGATAAATGGTGATGGAAGGACACTTGACTTGAGTTAGTAAACACACAATGCATTATACAGATAATGTGTTACAAAATTGTACACCTAAAACCTATACAATTTTATTAATCAATATAACCCAAATAAATTCAATAAATGAATATATATAAAAGCCTAAGCAAACAGCTGATGGGCCAGTAGCCATGATGCACAATGACCACCAGGGAGCAGATGCTCAATACAGGAGCAGAAACCGCAGTCTTGAAAACATGGAACAGACTAATGAATTTCAGAGGGAAGTGAGAAAGGGGGAGGGCAGAAAGAAATTAACCAAAGATCTTATATGCATACTAGAGGCCTGGTGCATGGATTCATGCACCAGTCAGGTTCCTCTGACTGGCCTGTGGGGATCAGGCCAAAACCGGCGCTCTGACATCCCCCTAAGGGTCCCAGATTCTGAGAGGGCACAGGCTAGACCAAGGGACCCCATCAGTGCATGAATCCGTGAACCAGGCCTCTAGTAAATAATAAAATAATTGTTTTTCAAAGCATAGTTTTCTAATAAAAGCTAATGTCT
This sequence comes from Pipistrellus hanaki, assembly GCF_964339955.1. Classification (NCBI taxonomy): domain Eukaryota; kingdom Metazoa; phylum Chordata; class Mammalia; order Chiroptera; family Vespertilionidae; genus Pipistrellus; species Pipistrellus hanaki. The sequence continues at coordinate 56,506,931 of NC_140507.1, read as the reverse complement.
GAGAAATATATTTAGTAATATATCTAGAATGCCTAATAATTAAAGTTCATCTACATTAAACAACCACATACTCATAATTCTCTATTTAAAATATTTAGATATTCTATAAGTAATCCCAGCTATACTACATGTAACATTATTTTTAACCTAGATTTTTTAATTACTCTTTTTCCCTAAGATTTTGTCATTTTTTATTTTTGTGTCAGGTTAATATCTACAAAAGCGAACTTTCAAATCAGAGTATTTTATTTGTATTCCAATTGTCACTACAAGTGTGATTATAGATAATTAGTTCAAATAACAAAGCTTCTGTTTCCTCATCTAACTAGAACACAAAGAAATTCCACATGGCTCAGTGGTATGGCTCAGGGATTGAGTTTTGACTTATGAACTAGGAGGTCACAATTTAGCTCTTGGTCAGGGCACATGCCCAGATTGCATGCTCAATCCCTATTGTGGAATGTACAGGAGGCATCTACTCCATAATTCTGTCTCATCATTGATGCTTCTTTCTCTTCTTCTCTCTTCTTCTCTAAAATCAATAAAAATATATTTTTGAAAAACACTAATAAAAAGGGAACTCTACATGTATTATTTAGAAGAGGAAATAAAATGCAGTAATAAATATACTCATAGTATCATATGGTGGTTGAGGGGAAAATGGGAGATTATGCAATGAAAATGACTGGCATAGAGTAGGTGTTTAACAAATATAGTTACTATTATTAAGAATTATCATTTACTATAAATTTGAAATGTTAAATATATTGACTTAAAACCATTGGAATAAATAAAAAACAGCTTTTGATACCTCTAGTTTTTATTACACCTCCTGGAATGTATTTACAGAAGTATTAAAATGTGTGTTTCCAAATAATACACATAATTTTTTCAAAAGTATCAACTACATATATATATATATATATATATATATATATATATATATATATAGAGAGAGAGAGAGAGAGAGAGAGAGAGAGAGAGAGAGGGAGAAAGGGAGAGAGAGGTTCCATTTATATTATTATATATTTTTATTTAGAAATAAGTATAATATTTTGGTAACATTTTGGTATGCACATATGGAAAAGTGTGAAATTCTACAGTAACTCTAAAACACGAATACCTGTTACACACTGCAAACTCTAACAAAACACATTCAGTCCTCAAAGACTTCATGACAACTGGCAGTTCAAGTTAATACATTACTGCCTGCAGAAGACTGAGCACAGTATGATCCTATCATGACCTTTGCTGACTGGGCTATGCATTGCCTGTTGCTATTTTGTATCTGTCAAAACAAGGCTGCCTTCCTAAAAGTTCCCCAGTGTGCCATGACTGAAAGACAATTTGCATGCTACAACATCTGTAGCTCAGTGAATTTGGAATCTTCTTCACCATCTTATTTCAGACAATCCATTTGACTTCAGCAAGAACCTGCATGTTATGCTGCCATCAGATTTATAATTTTAAAAAAGGCATTTAAAAAGGTCGGGTATTCAGTTTAATTTCACCCATCCAAATTATATTTTATGTTTAATGAAAATAAATGCTTGCCAGTGAAGATGATTTTTAATGCATCATTTCAAAAAGTTAGTTAATTGGAGATCACTAACTAATATGGCAACAGTTACTTCTTTATTATTATTCTCAAATACAGGATTATGATTTTAATTATGACAACAGAATTGGTACTTATGGTTACACATTTAGCTAGTAAAAATACTTTCCTCACCCGTGTGATTTATTTAGATCAGAGAAATGGGTTGGAAACCAAAGAAATCGCATTTGATAATTTTACTAGTAACTAAGTAAAAGTAAATTATTTCATTTTATATAACTCTATGCAATCACTTGAAAGACATATACTAAATTATCTGTGAGACTTGAAATATTTCAGGATTTGAAATAAATTCAAAACTTTAAAATATGTTATTTCTTATTAAAATTTAAAGCAATAGAGAGAATATTCTCAAATAATATATTTTCAAATAATAATAAAATGTTAAATAGAAAAATAAAAATTATAAGTAAAAATCAAACATTGTCATAGAAGGGTAGATTTGGCTAGATAGTCTTCAGATTCATTATAATGACGATTGTTAGACTCAGACCAGCCATATGGCTAACAGGGAATCAAGATAGAGATGAAAACATAGAAATTTCTGTTATTAATATAGAATCAAATGACTGTTCAAAGATGAATATTGCTTTAGAATTTAATCACTTTAATTTTAAAATCTATTTAAATAAAGTTTTTTAATATGCTTTATTTCTCTTGAAAAATACTTTTCTTTATGAAAATGAATAATTTAATGCCTTTTGTGTTTTTAATATTAGATATATTATTAATTTTTAGCATTAATAGGTTACAGCAAAATGGAGAGGTAACTACAGATAAGTCCATACACCAGTCAAAAAAGAATAACTACAGTATAATTTCCATTATGTGAGCTTAGTGTAGTTAAATCATACAGACATAAAGTAGAAATCAGAATGAGTTCCATCCCAAAAATAATTCCTTCCTCTTCTGACCTGAAACAGTAGACACAGATAGGTGTTTTGGAGATAAAATAGGATGCAAAATCACAAACCACAATATACATGAAATGGGGTTATATAGTACACTCACTTTAGAGTATCCACTGTTTACCCCAAGAATCACATGGCTGCTTGGGATCTGTGGCTCATTACAACTGCCCAAAATCATGAGAGTACTGGTGGCCAGCTGCACAAAATTTGTGTGTGCGGTGGGGGTGTCCCTCAGCCCAGCCTGAACCCTCTCCAATCGGGAACCCATTGGGGATGTCCAACTGCCAGATCTCTGCAGAATAGGGCCTAAACCAGAAGTCAGACATCTCTCTCGCAATCTGGGACCCTTGGATCCTAACTGCTCACTTGCCTGCCTGCCTGATCAACCCTAACTGTCCTCCCCTGCTGACCTGGTTAATCCCAACTGCCATCCCCTGCCAGCCTGATCTCGCCCCCAAAGACCCTCCCCTGCCAGCCTGGTAGACCCCAACTGCCATCCCTTGCCTGTCTCATATTGCCTCTAATGACCCTCCACTGCTGGACTGATCTTGCCCCCAACTGCCCTCTCTGCTGGCCTGATCTTGCCCCAAACTGCCCTTCCCTGCTGGCATGATCACTCCTAAGGGCTTCTGCATTGGCCCCCATCACCATAGCTTTGTCCAAAATGAAGTCAGATGTCCAGAAGATGGCCATTTGATTTGGTCTAATTGGCATATCACCCTTTTAGTAGTATAGATAGATTATATAGGATAGGATTGCTTAAATGGGGGAGAAAGCCATTTTAATCAGGAAGAGATGCTCTTGGCAGACAAAAAATACATAATCCCTATATCTGGACTGATAGTCAGCCATATGCACTATGCTACCAAAACAGTCATTAAAAAGTTGAACTGCTTTCTTACATCTCACACTAAACATCTGTTGCCCTCAAAACCCCTCCTCAGCCCCCACTTTAGGCTCTGCCTTTGCAGTTCACCCAGATTAGGTTTTGATTGGTCGGTTCCTGTGCCAGTCAGTGTCAAAAGCTCTGCCTCCTATGCAGCCATTGGCTCCTTGATCTTCACAAAGATTAGGTGATTGATCAGTTTCTATGCCAGTTAGTGTCCAAAGTTCTGCTTCCTAGGCAATCATTGGCTCCTCGCACTTCACACAGATTAGATGCCGATGCCGATTGATCGGTTTCTATTCCAGTAAGCATCAAAAGTGCTGCCTCCTAAGCAGCCATTGGCTCCTCACAGTTCACCCATATTAGGTTTTGATTGGGTGGTTTCTATGCCAGTCAGCATCTCTGGGCCTAACAATGGGCCTAATCAGAGAGGTGGGACTGATCAGCAGCCTCAGCAGAGGCCTGAGAGAAAGAGAGAGGCAAGGGCTGATCAACAGCTGCCACAGAGGTTATGGATCAGACTCTGCTTCTCTCTCCAGGCCTCTCTTCGGGCCTGATTTGCAGCCCCTCAACAGCACTGACTTTTGGATGGTCAAGCCTTTGGTCATTTGGGATATTATGGACTCTGGGTTTTTATATATTAGGATGGTACCGCAAGTGCAAGTTCAGGAAAATATCAATGTCTGAATAAATTTTCTACTAAATGCATCTCACTTTTGTAAGGTAGGTTGAACCATTGTTAGTCAGGGAACATCTGTACATATATTTAAAATCTCATTTAGCCTGTGTCTTCTATGATTTCTAGGTTTTTGGTCTTACTGATTTATCTCTATTTTGTAGCTCTACAAATATTTGTCACTCCATTGTTTTCCACTTTCTGAAAAGTCAACTTGGTTTTTTCAGTTATTCTATGTTTATGATGTCTACATATTTGGAATAAATATTTTTAATTCATTGTTCAACCAAAATAAAGCTTTTTCTGTTATTTTAAAAGATTATTTTATTAATGTTGTTGCTTACTTGCCTTCTCAGCATTCTGAGTATTTTGATACTGGTATTCTTGCAATCACTAGCTTTTGGTTATTTTTGAATCATTGATAAACTCTCTACAAACTCGTGTTTGTTTGAGCAAAACAACACACTACAATATATAGATACAGTATTATAAATGTTTTAATTTTCATATGATTAACTTCTCTAAACCTTTATATCATGTATAATTTGCTTAAATAATAATATTGCCTTCTACTTTACATTGTTGGCAGGCAGATGTGACAGGTTTTAGGCTTAATGTAGAAGTTATTTCATGATCTTGGCACTCACTCTCCCTACCTGCCAACGTATCTGGCATCGAAGTTCCTTTCCAGTGGTTTCTCTTATTATGCCTTTTAAGCTGCAGGGCCACCGGATCCCATCAAGCTAATATTTTGTGGAGTTGATAACTTGGCAACTATTCTTGTTTCAGCCCTCTATCCAACATTGCCTTCTTGGATATACAGGTTATGCTATAGAACTCCCTACATAAAAGTAATCACCTACATACTGGTAAGTATACTAAGATACATGTCATTTGTGCCGAAACCAGTTTGGCTCAGTGGTAGAGCATCGGTCTGTGGACTGAAAGGTCCCAGGTTCGATTCCGGTCAAGGGCATGTACATTGGTTGCGGGCACATCCCCGGTAGGGGCTGTGAAAGAGGCAGCTGGTTGATGTTTCTCTCTCATCGACATTTCTAGCTCTCTATCTATCTCCCTTTCTCTCTGTAAAAAATCAATAAAATATATTAAAAAATAAAAAGATACATGTCATTTGCTTAGGTTCCAAAGGGCATTATATTTTAGTAGAAAGCTGAGATAATTAAAATAATTATTTTATAAGGTAATAAAGTAACATAGAAGATACAAAGTTATCTGAATTTTAGAGGAAAAAGACATTTATATTGAGGAAAAGTGATATATTGAATAATATTCCTAATGGAAGTCAGATTTGATCAGTTTTGGTCTTGTTTTGTTTTGTTTTTTTAATGATTTGGACTTTGACAGTTGAAACTTGACTGGAAAGGGAAGAGAACGGGAGGACATGAGAACAATATTCTATGTCTCATAAAACTCAACTCTGGTGTCATTTTTATAGTACCCTTACAAGGTGTTTTAGAGTGATAATTTCCTAATTTAGTAAGGCAATCCTTATTACTATTCCAATAAAGGAAAGCTAACAAAAACTGTCGTATATCTTTTTAAAGATCTATTTTAAAATACTTACCATATACTTTTTAATTACTAAAAAGTATCAGCAATATACTTATGTTTCTATATAGTTAATTTTTTAAGTGTTAGCTCTGGTGTGGAAAATAGGAAAACATCTCCAAACCAAGCTTCCCTTCTAATAATAACTTGCATTTGTGTATGGTGACTAAAGCATTTTCTTAAGCATTTTTCTACTTTGATATTTGTAACAATCATTTGAAATAAGTGCTATTTGTTTCCTGTTTTACAAATAATGAGGAAACTACTTAAATGTGTTTTTTTTATCATGTCCTAGGTAACATAGTTGGTAAGTCATAGTTCAAGACTTCAAACTCATGTTTGTTTGAATAATTAACCATGATGCTATTATGCCTGGATTTTGTTTCTATTAATTTTTATTAATTCTTGTGGAATACATAGGAAATGTACATTATAGAAAATTATAAATATAAAACTTAAACTTATTAGAAAGTCTGGAAATCTGAATGTGACAACCATCTATGTCAAATAATCGATGAAGATATAAGTGAATGGTAAGAAAAACAAGGGATAGTTGAAAATATAACAACTTAGTCTTTGGGAAACTTTTTCAAAGGGAGTGGGAGCACCTTCATCCTTAGTTATAAAAGAAATGGTCAATTTGAAAACTCTCATTTGCTCACTAGTGGTTAGAAGCATTGGAGCTAGAATTCTAATGCCTGGGTTTAAAACCTGGCTTCATTAGTAACTGGTTGTGTAATCTTGGAAGTTTACTTGGTTTATTTTTGCTTTAGTTTTCTCATCTGTAAAATCTAGGTGGTAGTAAAACTGGTCTTAAATAGTTATTACAAATTAACACCTGTAACCCAGCCAGCATAGCTTAGTGGTTGAGCATCAACCTATGAACCAGGAGGTCAAGGTCCAATTCCCGGTCAAGGCACATGCCCAGCTTGTGGGCTCCATCCTTTGCGTGGGGCATACAGGAAGCAGCCCATCAATATTCTCTCTCATCACTGATGTTTTTCTCTTTCTCCCTTCCTCTCTGAAATTAATAAAGATATATATTTATAAAAATGTATTTAAGTGCATGTAAAGCCCGAAAATAGTATATGTCAGGTAATAACTGCAACATTAATGTTAGCTATTACACAGATCAATGTTATTGTTGTCATTTTATTTCATTCTAATAAACCCAAAAATGTAGGGGTTTCTAAAGGAATTACAATCCAAAATCCATGTGCTATTTAAAACCCATTGAAACTTTATGTGATATGCTAGATTAGCTAACAAACTGTACTGAACCTTCAGCTACTCAATAGTTTGGTACCATTTCTGCGATATTTTATAGAAAATAATCATTATGTATAAAATGTTCTTAAACAAAATGTGGCTAGCCATTTAACTCTATAGCTCATTACTACATTCCTTCTATTGTAGGGCATTTCCAGTGCATATTGTCAACTTAACAAGTAGTGAAAGTGATAACTCTTCCAGTTCTTACTTAATGATTGTTTTTGGCATAAGAGTTCCAGCAGGGCATTTGTAAGAGGCCAGTAAAAGAGAAGAATGAGAACATCAAGGTAGTAGGGAAATAAAACTTTGCAGACTAATCATTCCTCTCAATTTCGATTCCCAGAGAATTTTTGTTTCCAATTTATTCTCTGTTCTTGGGAACACAGATTCAGTGGGGCAGATCCCCTGCCTTTCCTCAACAAGGAATGTACAATAAGGCCAACCACCTCATGATGTCTTTCTGAAATAGGACTTCATACGTATCTGGTGACTAATGCCTGTTCTCACAGAACTAAGGAAGTTGGTGGTCACTGAATGTGATTCTGTTAGCAAAATTCTGATAAACATATAAAGCTACGTAGTCAGAGCCATCTTTCTATTACCAGGAAGAGGTAAGCAAAGGTTGGAAAGTTTAAGGACTTTTTTTTTTCAAGCTTCTGAGTATCACATTCTGTCTCATTTGCTTATAACTATGTTGCTTCTGACTTTCAGTCTTTTTTGCCCTATATTAGTTTCCTTTTATTCAACTTTTATCCAATTAACATTTTTTTCTTCATACATTTTCACTAGTCCTAATGGTAACAAATAGGATAAATCTGCACATCCTTCACAAATAGTCTTATGAGTAGACTTAAAGACCCTCCCTGAACTTTAAGAAAAAAGAAAGAAACAAAAACAGAAACTACCTTCCCCAACAGACAGCTTCCTTTAATGAAATATAGATTGAAGTTTACTGGATAGTTGTTACTTTGGGGCACAGTAGAAATTAAGGAAGCAATAAAGGTTCTTTTGCAGCCTGGCCAGCCTGGCTCAGTGGTTGAACACCGACCTATGAACCAGGAGGTCACCCTTGGATTCCCAGGCCAGGGCACATGTGCAGGTTGTGGGCTCTCTCCCCAGTGTGGGGAATGTGGGATGCAGCCAATCAATGATTGTCTCTGAACATTGATGTTTCTCTCTCTCTCCCTCTCTCTTCCTCTCTGAAATCAATAAAAATATATTTTTTAATGTTTGTTTCACATGTATTTTACACATATGCATGCATCCCTCAGGTATGTCTAACTGCCAGTTTATGTATATATAATACATATAATCTAGGTTTGTGTAAGTTTATTGCTGTGTATAGACATTAGTATACTTATACTTTCCTAAATGCACTTCTGCTTTACTTTGGCCTACTGAATACATGAACATCAATTTGTTCCCTGCTTAAATCTTTCAAAACCACCAAATAATATTTTAAAAAGATATATACAAGAATCAGGAGAACTGGAGAAAGAAAACAAAGTATTGGAAGTTTGAAAGCACATGAATAAGTGGCAACTGACTTAGTAGCCCTAATCTCAAAATTCAGTAGGCAATCTCAAAAACCTCTTTTACTGCACAGATACCTAAAACAAACAAAGAAAAAAAAAACATAAATTAGCAATACCAAGTACTTTAAGAAATGGGAATGATGGTGATTTTAAAATATAGAGGCATGCTGAACACTGTGTGAGAAGTTGTTGAAGTACTAGACCCCCTCCACTACACAGCCCTGGTAGACGCTGGAGCTCAGCTGTGAAGAACGCTGAACACTTAATGCACGAGCAGCAGTTCTCTTCCCCAGTGAACTCCATCCCAGAATCCTGCAACCTTGTTGATAGCCATTGACTTTGAGCAGGTGATTCAAACTCTTCTCTGGGAAATGTGTAACCTAATATTGAGAGTTCCTTAAAAGTGATCCACCCAAGTCACCCACAGTGAAGTTTACAACCCAAAACCTTACCCAGTGCTCAGAAATTCAAAGTCAGATATTTTATGCTCTTGCTCTTGCTAAAAAACAGAAAGTCAGTATTAACTGAACACCTGGGTAAACTGTCCAAAGTGGAAAATAAGGTTAAAATAATCAGATAAAAAACAATGTAAAATGAGGATATGCGAGGAGAAAAATAGTGATTTATATCCACGTAGAAATAAAGATAATAGTTAATCCCTAAAATAATAATAAGAAGATCCTTTATAAAAACTAAAAAGAACTATTGGAATTTTAAAATCCGATAGCTAAGTGAAAATTTCAACAGGAAGTCTGGGCAATAAAGTTTTAAAAAATGTTACAGAAAACACTTAAATAGAAAAAATGATAATATATCAGAAGGAAAATATAAAACAACAGAGACTTCAATTCCAGAATTCCAAAGTCCAAATAATAGAAGGTACAGATGGAGAGGAAAGAAAAACAGATGGTAGAAAATAATTAAAAATAATTAATAAAATTATGAAAATATTCACCAGAACTAAAGGACGTGAATTCACTCAGTCCCCAGAAAAATGAATTAGAATAGATTCATAACATGACACATTGTGAAATTTTAAAATATTGAAAACAAAGAAAATTTTCCACAAGTTTCCAAAAAGGAAAACAAAATGTTCAGTTATTCAAAAATAATGGATTAAGAAGCAGAGTCCTTGCTCAGCTTATGAATCAGGAGGTCAAGTTTCAATTCCCAGTCAGGGCACATGCCCAGTTTTCCAGCTCAATCCCCAGTTGGGATGTGGAAGAGGAAGTGAATCAATGATTTTCTCTCATCATTGATTTTTCTATCGCTCTCTCATTCTCCCTCCCTCTCTAAATTTGAATAAGTGAATGTTTGATACAGTAGTTGATGTTGCATGCCAAAATGTTAATTCATTTGTGGAATATAATAAACAACATAAACTGATGAACAAAAACAGATCCAGAGACAGAGAAGTATTGATCAGACCATCAAACCTCAGAGGAAAGGCAGGGGATGGTGGGGGTAAAGGAGAAAGATCAATCATATAACCCTAACCAATGGACACAGACACTAGGGGTGTGAAGGCATGAGTGGGGAGTTGGGGGGGATGACGAGGGGATAGGGACACATATGTAATACCTTAATCATTAAAGAAAAAAATATATATATTAAAATATATATATATATATATATATATATATATATATATATATATATATATATATATATATATTTGGCCTGATACATGAAATTCATGAAATTCATGCACAGGGGTGGGCCCTCAGCCTGGCCTGCACTCTCTCCAATCTGGGACCCCTCAGGGGATGTCCCACTCAAAAGATCAGGCCTAAATCAGTAGTGGGATATCCCTTTTGAAATCTAAGATCACTGGCTCCTAACCGCTCACCTGATCACCCCTAACAACTCTTCCTGCTGGCCTGGTCAACTCCAAATACCCGCCCCCCCCGCTGTCCTACTCACCCCCAACTGCCCTCCCCTCCTGGCCTGATCACCCCTAACTTCCTCTGCCTTGGCCCTGCCACCATGGCTTTTTCCAGGTCTGCCAGAAGGTCTCCCAGTCTAATTAGCATATTATCCTTTTATTAGGATAGACATAAAAAGAAATACAGTCGAAGCAAGTTTGGCTCAGTGGTAGAGCATCGGTCTGCAGACTGAAAGGTCCCAGGTTTGATTCCAGGCAAGGGCTTGTACATTGGTTACGGGCACATCCCCGGTAGGGGATGTGCAAGAGGCAGCTGGTCGATGTTTCTCTCTCATCGACGTTTCTAGCTCTCTATCTCTCTCCCTTCCTCTCTGTAAAAAAATCAATAAAATATATTTTTTTAAAAAAGAAAGAAAAACAAATCACCAAATTGTACTATATTGTTAAATGAAATATGTGTGTGTGTGTGTGTGTGTATTTTTTTTAAACATATTTGATTTTTTTTACAGAGAGGAAGAGAGAGGGATAGAGAGTTAGAAACATCGATGAGAGAGAATCATTGATCAGCTGCCTCTTGCACATGGGGGTATGCCCACAACCAAGGTACATGCCCTTGACCGGAATCGAACCTGGGTTCTTTCAGTCTGCAGGCCGATGCTCTATCCACTGAGCCAAACCAGTTTTGGCTTTGTGTGTGTATTTTTAAAGTGATATATACATATGCAGATAGATATTGAAAAATCATTACATAAAATTTTCATAATTAAGGTACAAATTTTACCTCTGAGAAAAATTACATGAGAAAATCTGTCACATAAAACATTGGTGCACTTCATCATTACTATATAGCAGTTGATTAAAATCTGAGACCATTGGTAGCTTGGAGCAGAAAAATGTCCAATGTTGAGAAATAAAAAAATTGATTAAATAAAATAGAGTTTACTAACATGTGTGTTTTTTTTAAATTATGCATCCCAGGGGCATTTTTTTTATTTTTATTTTTTATTTTATTGATTTTGTTTAGAGAGGAAGGAAGAGAGATAGAGAGTTAGCAACATCGATGAGAGAGAGTCATCAATCAGCTGCCTCTTGCACACCCCCAACTGGGGATATGCCCGCAACCAAGGTACATGCCCTTGACCGGAATCGAACCCGGGACCTTTCAGTCCCCAAGCCGAGGCTCTATCCATTGAGCCAAACCGGTCCTGGCGAGTTTACTAACATGTTACATAATGAAAGGAATATCATAATGATGTATATGATGTATATCAGATATCAAAATGATTTTTCTTGATTTCCACTTTTTCTAAGAACTTTGATTATAAGGTTTTTACAATCAAAGTGAAGAGGAGCCAGCCAGTGGAGAGAGAGCATGGCCCCAAATTCCTGGGTTTTAAAGAGGGACTTTCTGGGTGGAGACTTTCCTTTGCATTCAGGGATGACTGACATACCTATATTTCTTCTGGGCATGCCATTACCCAACATGCATATAGAAAATCCACATGGGTGGTGTCAAGATCAAAATGCAAATTTTATTATAATTAGCCCAGTATTAATAAGATCACATTGTCCTTTGAGGTCATTTTGTATTCTTCTGAACTTGAGCCAAGAAACTGCTCTGAACCTGCCTGCTGGCAGTCTACTGGCTGCTGGTCTGCCCATAGAGAGAAGGTCTGAAGAAATATTGGTCTGGCCCCTGTTCAAGACCCCAGGGCAGCCCCACCCAGCTACACCTAACAATCAGATTTTTGCTCAAAATATTTCTTAAAAAATTCAATATGCCTCTATCTATGTTTGTCATTTATTTCTGTGAAGACCACCTAGGAATCTCAGAGTTGGTATGAAGATTATTTAAAATAAAGACATTTGAGAGTCAATAGATGTAGAAGGAAGCCTTCTCTGAGTTTACTTTATCTGACTAAAATCAGGCTGCCAGAAATTTCCTCTTCAAGGCAGGTTCACTTCAGGAAGAAAAACAAGAATAAAGCTACTGAGGAGACAGAGGGAAGCTAGGTAGTCAAGAATCTGGACCCTGGGGAGGGGGAGGAAGTAAAACCAGGGAACCCAGCTAAGTGGAACTGCTAAGGCAATTCAACTGGGCGTGGAAAGAAGAAAATGTGTGAAAGACAAACTTTAAATGTATGGATTGTTGCTAAGATAAGCAACTTGCAGATAACCAAACACAAGGCAATAAAATATATAAGCCAATCCCAATGATGTTGCTAAGATAGAATTCTTTGAAAAGACCAATCAGGAGGTAAGAAGGCTGTATCCACTGCCTAAATTAAAAAGTGTGCACTTCCTCTTCTCTCACTCTCTCTCCCAGAAATGCCAGATTCTTGGGTTGATGATAGGAGGTATGCTCCCCTGTGCCCATGTGGCTTATGGCCATATGGGACTCTATAGATGGACTAATAGACTTCAACACCCCACTGTAACAAGGAAATGAAGCTCTGGACACTGGCCTGCTCCTGGAACTCCAGCTGCACCTTTTCCAGGAATGGCTTCTCTCAATAAACTTTGATTTTGCTAACTGTTTTTGTCCAGGACTTCATTTTTGATGTGAGATAACAAACTTGGACTGAAACACCCATGTTTTAGTTTCATTATCATAAAACCCTGAAGAAGATGAAAAGATCATTAACCTACAGAGGCAAAATTTATAGAAACTTTATCTCCCCTTGTTCTCCTAAAAACCCATTGTTGGTCTTTTCTAAACAAACCTTTAATTTCTTTCTACACCTTCCCTTTTTCCTATTTCACTAGGTATACAAAGTTCTAACTTGACTCATTTAACCAGCCAGCTACTCTTAGTTGGCTCCACTGTGCACAGTATGTATATATATAAGCCTTTTTCTCCTATCAATCTGTCTGTGTCAGGCCCCCAGTATGGGACACAAGAAGGCAGAGGAAAAGTTGCTTTCCTGTACTCACCTTCAAAGAAGTACTCCTTTGATCACAATAAATTAACATGTTGGCGCACAAAGAAACTCTCCTTTACCTTTAAGGTTCTAATAATCAAGTAGATGAGAAATAGATTCATAAGAGCAAAGATAAAATAATCCAATTTAATAGATACATAGTATGGGAACCTCACATACATGAGAGTCAGAGACCCCATATGCAGGAGAGGCTTAGAGATAGAAAGGGGCTCTAGGTATATTTGCTGAAATATTGTGAACTGTAACTGAATGGTGCCTTGATCATTTGGAAGAACACCAGAGAAGATCCATTCTTTGATGTTTGATTCTGTTTTCATTTTAAACTTAAAATTCTTTTAATTAAAAATTTACAGTAAGTAAAAGAAAATCCTCCCAGCTGACTATTAATCATGCTAGCATAACTTCTGTGGGATCCTCAAAGTGTTTTAGTATATGTACACATCTGAAAAGGGGAGCAAATGTTTGAACTGTGATTTTTTACATTCAATTGTAACTAATGTTTGAATTTTAAACTCTGCAATTAATTTTGAACCTTTAGAGGGGAACCTCTGTTTCAGCCTACAAAAATAGGAAATATGTTTATTTTATTGTTTTGTTTTTACTACAATATGACCTGGTCTGTACAATTTAATTTAAGAACAGTGTAACTGTGCAGAAATGCCATATTTTTCACATAACCCTTACTCTTTTCTGTCTGTCCACTCCATTCCTTAATCATTAAGCCCTTAGGATATCAGATCCTGGTCAGCATCAAAATATCTTAAGAATAGCCTGAGGTCTGTTGACCAAAGAAACAGATTAAGCTAAAGAAATCATCTTGACTCTAGTTGTGTTTCAGCCCCACACTTAGGAAAGCTGAATGACCCTAAGGCTCACACCCATATGCAACCAGACAGAACAATGCCATGATGGATATCAGAACGTGATACAATGATCATCTAGTCCCTACCCTGGCTCCAACCAATCAGGAAGCCCACAATTCTAACTTCTTTAGCTAACATGATTAATGATTTCCCCCCTATGAAACCCATCCTCCTGAAAGCCATTAGGAAGCCAGGTTTTGAGCACTGGCTTACCTGTGACTCTGAGCTGTATGCTATTTCTTCAATTAATAAACCCTTACTTTCTTGACTACAAATTCCTTATCTTGTTTGATTGGGCTTTGATACATGCAGACAAATGGACCCCTTTAATGCTTTAATAGCAGTGGATATGTGATGCTTCACAAAGGTCTTCAAATAAGAATGCACACACCTTTACTATAGCCAACTGAAGAGAAAGGATACCCAAGCCACATTTTGTTTAGAATTTTCCTTATCTCTAATTTGAAGTTGAAATGGATAGTCTACTAGATGGTTTCTGTATGTGGTTGAGGAATTCTAACATTTAAAATTGGAGAATGTGGGTTTGTCAGAGTTTCTATATGTACAGAGCATGGGCATCTTTCTGCTGAAGGAATGGACAGAGAGAAAGAAAATACAATCAGGATATTTTTTGAGTCCATAGATCCTGGTTCCTATTCCTACCTGCATTTTATGTAGAGGTTTACATTATGCCTTTGGTTGGTTTCCTGAGACAAGTTCAATGATAAATACACTTGTTCTTGTCATTATTTAAAACAATTTAATTTCTGTCCTTGCAAATACAATTATAAATGCATTAAATTATAGTAATGACACTATGGAGAAAACAAATATTGATGTCATATTTTAGACATAAGTAACATTCCCTGACTTTAGCATACTAACAGGAATATGGTATATAAGTGGATATAAATGGTTGATGTCCTACTGCTTAATATACATAATGGATGTGGAATTACAGGGCACACATGAGAATGCTCAGGGACTAATGGATTATCTTTCTGTCTAAGCAATTCTGTTCCATAAATATCACAAAGCCACACAAGTTAATTTCTATTGCTATACCTATGTGGTTTCTTGGTCCTATTTTACATTGTTTTAAAAATTTACCTGCAAAAGTTCACACAAAAAACATCACAGTAATTTAGGTTCTACTGAAAAATTAAAATTCACACATTCTTATCCAGAGAAAAGCTAACTCTATTTGTTAAACTACAGATGACAAATGTGTTAAAACATTTTAGCATAGATGACATATATTTACTATATATCCATATAAATGTGCATAAATACATAGAAAATACATAGACATAAATGACTGTTCATACCAGTATTTCTGTATTTACTTTACTCAAAATAATTTATTAATATGAAATGTGTCTTTCTTATTTACACACTGAATTTATTATGAATAGCTAATATTAATTATGGCTGAAAACAATATTATATTTTAAGCAATTCTTTGAAGAAAAGACAGAAAATTATTAATATGAAAATGCTCCTTGAATTCCTCTTGCTATTTCTTTTTCTCTTCCTTAAGAACAGGGTTTGTGCTTGTTGGCATATATGTGGGGGAATGTTCACTTTATCTAACAATTAAAGGATAGATAGTAGTGGAAAGAGGAGAGAGAAAAACACCTCAGCAAGGTATGTGTGAAACATTTGTAGGAAGAAAATTCCAGGATTGTGGGTAGTTGCCAAAAATGTAATAGATAGAATGGTTTGGGGAAGTATTAGTGTAGATTATGATACATATAACATTAGCCACAATGAAACTAGCTTTATACAGCACAAAATATCTGGCCTTGTAACTCAGAAACCAGGGTTGATTCTGGCTTTAGGCATGGCTGTTTTCAGCTATGTATCTATGTCATCATTTTTTTTTTTTTTTTACTCTCAAACTGTTTTCCTTAATATTGGCCTTATTGCTTTCTGCAGTACTCTTTCCACCCAGGAGCAATAATTATTCTGGGTTACTCTACATTTACATTTTATCTTAAAGAGGAGATACCATCCTCTCTGGATCTTAGCCTGTTCAAAAGATTTCTAATTGGCCCTAATTAGACGAATGCTCATCTCTAATCCATACAACTAGAATAAAAGGAGTAATCTGATACTTCAGGTGAGGTGGCAAGTATCTTCATTTTTTGCAGTAAAATAAGGACAGGTTGCTAAATAGCTTTACCAGACAGAGAAAAGCAATATCTAAAAGGCAATATTATCAGGCAGGAAAAAAAATTACTTTTTTTGATGGTATTGAGAGACAGAAGTAAAGAAAGGAATTCCTTTATTTATTCCTGTTTAACGCTGGTAATTTACAGACACCAAGCTATGTGTTTTCTCACTCTAAGAAAGTTTACATGCATATGTAATATAAAAACAATATTAAGCTGGACCAAAAGACTGGAATTTGTGGCACAATAAGGCTTCTTGCAAGATCTGGGATAGGAACTATAGATCAATGAGAATGACAAAATAAAAGTTTTGTTTTAGGAAAGGAAGAATAAATGTCTATGCTCACTCAGTATTATTCATCTAATAAATTTGGGGTTATGATGTATTTAAATCTAGATATTTTTATTTATAGATTTACCTTGTTTTAAGATAGAATTTATATATCAGTAAATGCCTAGATCTCAATTGCTCAGTTTTCATAGCCTTATATACTTGATATAAATATTACTCACACCAAGATATATATAATATTCCCATTACCACATTAAGTTCACTCTGCACTTTTCTGATCAATTTCCAAGTTCAACTCTCCACCCCAGAGAAAGAAGCACCGTTCTCATTTTTGTCCTGACAAAGCTAGTGCCCATAACATTGTTAGGGAATGTTTTAATTTAGTTTAAATCAGAAATAACAAATAAACTTTAGGTCTTATAATAACTTAATGTCTTATAATGTTTTTCATCATTATACTAAAACTAGAGGCTCAGTGCACAAAATCTAGGGTGGGAAGGAGGGAAGGTCCCTGCAGCCCAGCCTGAACCCTCTCCAATCCAGAACCCCTCAGGGGGATGTCCAACTACCGGGATTGAGCCTAAACCAGCAGTCAGATATCCGTCTCACAATCCTGGACTGCTGGCTCCTAATCACTCACCTGCCTGCTTGCCTGCTTGCCCCTAATTGCTCCTACCCCTGCTGGCCTGGTTGCCCCTCACTGCTTCTGCATACTTACCTGGTCACCCCTTACTACTCTTGCTGCCGACCTGATTGCCTCTAACTGCCTATCCTGTTGACCTGGTTGCCCACAACTGCCCTCCCACACCAGCCTGGTCACCCCACAGAGCCTGCTGTTCAGTTGTTTTGTTGTTCCTCACTAACCCCCCTGTCTGCCTGGTTGCCCCACACAGCCTGCTTGTTCATTCATTTGGTCGTCCCTCACAAACCCCCTGCTGGCCCACCAACATGTACTCCCTTTCTTCCCCCAGCCGCCTGCAGCAGCCATGTCACAGGCCTCCTCCCCTTCCCTCAGTTGGCCCCACCCCCAACCCCTGGTCAAATTCACAGAAGAACTTATGTTGAGGATATAATTTGCATACTATGCTTTTATTATATAGGATATTCATAAAGTATAATTGTGAGTGTGTGTATGCGCACATGCATGTCCATAGGGGAAGTAGATAATTACGGCAAATGTGCTTAAGGCTCACAGAGACATACTAGAACCGTGATTTCTATCAGTAAAGAAAAGTTTTGTCTGCTTTGAACCTCATGCCAGTCAATGATATCAATGATAAAGTATGTATGTGTTTATTTTTATTTAATTATTTTTATTTAGCTTTTTATTGTTTACTGTATTACATAAGTCTATTCCCCACCACTGACCTCCCCTGTCGCCCTTAAACCCCAACACATGCCCTCATCCCAAACCACCTAGTCTGCGTCCATTGGTTATGCTCTAATGCACATGTGTCAAACACAAGGCCCGCGGGCCAAATCCAGCCCGCCAGGCCTTGCAATGTGGCCCGCACCGCGCTGTCATCACTGCACTCCGCTGTCAGTTTATGACATTGTCAGTTTATGACTGTTCAGTAAACCATTCGGCCCGCGATTTAGGCTGGATTTTAGATTTTGGCCCCTTCTCTGATTGAGTTCGACACCCCTACTCTAATGCATTCATACATGTCTTTTGGTTGATCTCTTACCTCCTCACCTCCCACTTTCCCTCATAGATTGGACAGTCTATTCAATGCTTCTATGACTCTAGTTCTGTTTTTGTTCAGTTTATGTTTTTCATCAAATTCCAGAAATGAATGAAATCATGTGATATTTATCTTTTCCTGACTGACTTATTTTGTTTAGTATAATGCTCTCCAGTTCCATCCATCCTGTTGCAAATGGTAAGAATTATTTCTTTTTTTACAGCAGTATAGTATTCCATTGTGTAGATGTACCACAGTTTTCTAATCCACTCCTCTGTTGATGGGCATTTAGGCTGTTTCCAAATCTTAACTATTAAAAATTGTGCTACTATGATCATAGGGGTGCATATATCCTTTCTGATTGGTGTTTCTGTTTTCTTGAGATATAGTCCTAGAAATGGGATTTACTGGGTCAAATGGAAGTTCCATTTTTAATTTTTTGAGGAAATGGCATACTGGTTTCCACAGTTGTTGTACCAGTCTGCATTCCCACCAACAGTGCACAAGGGTTCCTTTTTCTCTGTGTCCTCTACAGCACTTACCCATTGGATTGTTGATTTGCTGATGATTCTGACAGGTGTGAGATGGTACCGCATTGTTGTTTTGATTTGCATCTCTAAGATGATTGTTGACTTTAAGCATGATATTGTACTTAGAAAACCCTAAAGACTCCATCATAAAACTGCTAGGCTTAATAAATGATTGCAGCAATGTAGTAGGATACAAAATTAACACCCAGAAATCTATGGCTTTCTTATAAACCAATAATGAACTCACAGAAAGAAGAAATAAAATAAATAAATAAATAAATAAATAAATAAATAAATAAATCCCATTTAATATTGCAACACAAAAATTAAGATACCTAGGAATAAATTTAACCAAGGAAATAAAGGACCTGTACTCAGAAAATTATAGGACATTAAAAAAAGAAATAGAAGAATACATAAACCAATGCCCATCCTACCCAAAGCAATCTATAGATTCAATGCAATCACCATTAAAATACCAACAGCATTCTTCAAAGATCTAGAATAAATTTTCCAAAAATTCATCTGGAATAAAAAGTACCCGAAATAGCTTCAGCAATCTTGAGAAAGAAGAATAATGTTGGAGGGATCATGATACCAGATATCAAGCTATATTACAAAGCCACTGTTTGCAAAACTGGCTGTAACTGACACAAGATAAGACATATAAACCAATGTTACAGAACAGAGGACCCAGAGATGGACCCAAGCCTTTATGCTCAAGTAATATTTGACAAAGGAGGCAAGAGCCTACAATGGACTCAAGACAGTAAGTGGTGTTGGGGAAACTGGATGGATACATGCAAAAAAATGAAACTACACTACCAACTTACACCATACACAAAAACAAAAACAAATTCAAAATGGATAAAGGACTTGAATGAAAGATTGGAAATCATAAAATTCTTAGAAGAAGACATACGCAGCAAAATAGTAGGTATTTGTCGTAGGAGTATCTTTACCGTTATGGCTCCTAGGGCAAGGAAACTAAGAAGAAAATAAACAAATGGGACTACATCAAAATAAAAAATTTCTGCACAGCAAAAGAAACCATCAACAAAACAACAAGAAAGCCCACTTCATGGAAGGACATATTTGCCAATGTTATTTCTGATAAGGGTTTAATATCCAAAATTTATAGGGAAATCATACAACTTAACAAAAGGAAGATAAACAATCAAATTTAAAAAATGGGCAAAGAACCTAAACCTTTCCAAAGAGGACATATAAAAGGCCAAGACACCTATGAAAACATGCCTTCAAACTATTATATGTTTACTCATTAAAGGCAATGAAAGTATAAACCTTGTGATTGAACATTAAATTAAAAATAATATCTGAAAAACAAAGCTTTACAGCAATAGGAATATAATATAACATGGCAAATAATCAAAGGTGTGTAAGAATTTAAAGTGGCTAAATAATGGATCTTCTCTTTAATGTGACACCATTCATCGTACTAGCTTTGACCAGTCTTTTAGGTATTATTCTCTTCTCTTTCTTTTCCATGGAAAAAACTTTTGACATTTGTCAGACACAATCAATACTTCTTTTTTGACCTTATTGAAAAATATGCCTCAGAGGAACTAGAGATGTAAAGTGAAAGATAAAAATACAGACAAGGTAAAGAAGAATATGATGCAGTGGTTTTCAAGTGATCATTAAAGACTGATTTGGAGTCACTAAACAAAAGCTTAACTCATCTAATATAATAAAAGCCTATATAGTACATAGCTGAAACTATTAGCTAAGGTTTGCTTTGGATATTGAATAGCTACTTAGAAAGTATAATAAATCATCTCATCTTAAATTTAAATTCTTATGTAGTGAAGGGATGCCACCTGGCTTTGAAAATAAACATCGTAAAGTTCTTAGATTCACTGTAAAAGTCAAATCAACCAAATGGTGGAAAGATCAGTCAGCAGGGGTGGGGGTGGGGGGGCAGTGAGAGGGCGGTGCAAGGCCAGCCAAGGCAGGTGCCAGCAGGCAGAGGGAGGGGGCGGAGATCAGGGGACAGCAGCGATTGGCAGCAGTGGTGGCAGAGCAATGGGTGACAATGCCAGAGCTGCCCCTGGTGGTCAGTGCATTCCAGATGCTAGGCTGAAGGCTGGCGAGTGCAGTGGTGGTGGCAGGAGCCTCTCCCACCTCCATGGCAGTGCTAAGGATATCTGACTATGGGGGTAGCAGACCTAAGTAGTAGTGAGACATCCCCCAAGGGCTCCCGGACTGTGAAAGGGCACAGGCCAGGCTGAGGGACCCCCACCCCAAGTGCACAAATTTTTGTGCACTGGGCCTCTAGTCATAATAATAATAAAATACTGCATAGTGCTTTTAGCAAAGCCATAAGAAGTAGCTGAAAATGTTAGTTAAGGTTTGCTTTGGTTATTGAATAGCTACTTAGAAAGTATAATAAATCATCTAATCTTAAATTTAAACATTCTTATGTACTGAAGAGATGCCACCTGGCTTTGAAAATAAACATGGTAAAGTTCTCATATTCACTGTACAAGTCAACAAATTCATTAAATTTGTTTATTTTTAATACATAATTAAGAAAAATCTAGGCATGGAACTAACCTCAGAAATGAAATGATAAAAGTGTTAATAGATATGTTTTAGTTTCTATCAAGGCAGGTAATTGCAACCTCACTATTAACTGCTTCTGAAACTGCTGTTATATAACTAAAATGCAGCCATTACAGTCATAACTTTAAGAACTATCATTTTATTAAAAACATAACCCTATACAAAAATATGATGGGTTTATAGAGAACTAAGCATACATTAAATTATATGACCATTTACTCTTGGCTCAAGGCAAGTTTCCTTATCTTCAATAATATAAGACAGAAATGATTTAGACATTTATCTGCCTGAAGGCCCTGAAGATAAATGGCTGATCAAAGGATTATTTCAGTTCGCTTTCTCTCCTTAAGAATGTATTATCACAGGCACTCTAAATAGGTCCTTTAGAGCTTACTGTAAAAAAAATGGCTATTTGCTTTCTACATTTAAAAGATTTATATTTGAATCTATAATATATTGCATGAATCTGTGGATTCATTCGAGTGCAAAACTTCAAGACTAGAACTGTAGCCCTAGCTGGGTTAGCTCAGTGGATAGAGTGTCTGCCTGCAGACTGAAGGGTTCCAGGTTGGATTCCCACCAAGTGCACATGCCCGGTTGAGGTGCTCAATCTCCAGTAGGGGGGCATGCAGGAGGCAACCTATCAATGATTCTAGATCATCATTGATGTTTCTATCTCTCTCTCCTTCTCCTTTCCTGTCTGAAATTAACATATATATTTAAAAGAGAATAGAACTGTAAATCTTTCTGTTAACTTTACAATTACCTCATTTAAATCTTTGTAGGATTAGATAACTATAAAATATAAACTTCCTAACACTTTGGGCAAAAACAGGGGGCGTATGTAATAGTGTCAACAATAAAAATAGATAAAAAACAATTAAAAAAATAAAAATAAAATTCTATTCTATATTCCAATAATTTGTGACAAGTTGTGCTTAAACAATTTGAAAACCGTTATAGAAATATTTCCCTTATTTATTTATATTTATTTTATAATATAAATGGTTTATAAGAGACATTGCTAACTTATAAATTATATGTTTCACCCATTTCATAGAACTGAGATACTTCTTTAGGTAGGTAGGTTAGTTTTACTTTGATAGAGACAAATAACAATCATTCTGTGTTATTTTAATAAAATTGCACAATTTTAGGTCAACTTAGAATTACAAAACACATCTTTTCAAAAACTGGATAGAAATATTCTAAATCCAGAGGGAACTACAGTAAAATTGCTTCACTTGGTATATCTCAAACCCTGTAATTATCCCACAAAGAGATTTTCTTTTCTTTTTTTTTTTTCAATGAGTTTCAAATCTCTTTTTATATATAATTGTAAGACATATAACTTAGATATGTAACTTTTGTAGAGTCTGGTAACAGTTCAAAAGAGTACATTTCCATTAGAGGTTGGTTTTGCCAAAGTAAATTATGTCCAATATAGAGAAGATAAATAATTTTTTAGTATAAGAAACAGTTATGAAAATTAAGAAAATTCTAATTTCAGAAGATAGAACTTCTCTATATTACATTATTTGACATTGAGCCAATAAAAGTTAAATAAATAATAAAAGAATAACCTCCAATTAAATAATGTAAATAAAAACAAAAACATTATAAATAAAAGTTGTAGTACATAAAACTAAAATTAGAATTTTGAGAAAACTAACAAGTAGAGGATATAGAATTTCATACACAAAAATTTTATCTCTATATACTTCAATATTAAGCAAAAATCTTAAAATAAATTAATCTAAGTATTTAATATAATAAATTGAAATTGAGCAACAAAATACATTTAAATAGAATCTTCATATGACCCACATCTAGCAGCCTGCTTGAGACAGACTGAACTGTTCTGCAAACAGAATATGCATGTGGAATGTGAAAAAAAAAATGTCCAGCTTAGGACATTCAGTATCTGTCAACCTTGTACTCAAGGTGGTCATGTAACATGTTTAATTAATAATAAGAGAAATATAAGATAATTAAAAGTTGTGACCAACAAAAGAGAGAGAGAGATGGCTGGAAATGCATGAGCCTTAAAACTGTTAGAATGACAATCACATTCTATATATGGCAGAGAAAGAAAGACAAGAGAATTTGGGGGGGAGGGGGTGAAGTTATTCCAGTTACCTACTTTGTTATGATGAAGAAATAAATAAATAAATAAAAACAATTAATATTAAGTTTCCATGAGATTTATTTTACTAATGGCCAATTGGATGGAGAATTAAGAAAAGACTGAATAGTAAAACAGAAACAAAATAATTTCAAAAGTAAATAGAATACAACAAAGTTAGATTCTTAAAAATGTAAACATATAGTGTCTACTAAAAATAAAAGTAGAAGGAAACATAGACAAAATATATGAAAACTGATTTTTGGCACACAAAATGAGTTTACAACTATTATAGAAAAAGATAAAAATAAATAAATAAATAAACAAACAAACAAACAAATAAATAAATATTTAGGGATGCATGCCTACCTAATCTCCTCAAATTAAAAAGAAGAATACTGACAGATTTTATCAAATAAAATTTATATATTTCTGGTCCTGCCAACAAGGGGTCACAGGTTCAATTCCTAATCATGGCACATGCCTGTGTTGTGGGTTCCCAGTGTGGAGCATGCAGGAGGCAGCCAGTCAATAATTCTCTCTCATCATTGAGATTTCTCCCTCTCTCTGCCTTCCTTTCTGAAATCAACAAAAAATTAATAATAATAAAATTTATATATTTCTGTGTTTCAAAAAATACTAAAAGAGAAGAAAATATTAATGCATTTAACACAAAAAGGATGTTTCTATAATATATGTAATTACTATAGACATATAACACATTGCTTAGTGAAAAAAATGCAAATAATACTGACAAAATGTTTCATAGAAAAAGCTCAAATTAATATTTTTTAAAAAGCTGATTCTCTTTAATGAAGTCATGCCTAGATTAGATATTGAGGTGATGAGAAGAGACATGTGGCAACAGCCTTGGCCACTCTATACCAGTCAATAAGAGTAAGTCCTCTTGCATAAAGTAACAAATTTAAGATATCATTATATGTAATGTCCATCATTAAAAAGAGAAAGTTAATGCTATTTGTGAGATAGAATTAATGAACACTTAACTAAGTATATTTAAACTATACAATTTAAATTGTTCTATAAAAATTTATACATTAAAAAGTTATAAATTAAAGTATAATTTATAAGTCATCATCCTTTTTCAAAAAATATAACTTCTCATCATTGACCTTAAAGAGTGAGAACATATATTTTTTAAGATTATTTATATACATACACACATCTTTATTTTTCTAGCATTAAGGGATTGTAGAGGTTCATGGGTATGTTAACAAATTTTTATCAAAATTGAAATATAATATTCAAGGCTTCAATTACATGTCATTTCCAGAACTCTAGTTACACAAACTATATTAGGTTGCTTGAAGTTAGCCTACAGCCCAATGATGTTCTTTCAATTTTTTTTTTTAACTCTTGTGTCTATTTTTGTTATGATTTGGATAATTTTTATTAGTATGTCTTTAATGTTAGCAATCTTTTCTTCTGCATTGTCTGATTCACTACTAATCCTGCCATTCTATTTCATAGAAACATTGTAGTTTTCAAAATTAAAAGTTCAATTTTGTTTTTATTGTATCTTCCATATTTCTAATTATACCTCACGTTTCCTATAGTTCCGTGAACTTATGCCTAAGCAACTGTTACAACCAGATGACCAACCAGTATCTATGATTATGCACTGACCACCAGGGGCAGATGCTCAATGCAGGGGCTGTCCCCTGGTGGTCAGTGCCCTCCCACAACCAACCTCCCACAGTGTACCAACCTCCTACAGTCCCTTCCCACAGCAGCCATTTCCTGTGGTCCCTCCCCCGAGCCAGCCAACCCTGATCAGCCCCAATCACTGGCCAGACAGATGGAACCCAACCCGTACATGAATTCCTGCACTGGGCCTCTAGTATAGTTACAATTTTCTTTTAATCCCCATATATAGTAACTCTATAATTTCTGTCATGGGTTGGTTTTAATTGATATTTCTTCTCATTGTTGAGTTATACTTTACTGGTTCTTAATCTGTCTGGTAAATTTTGATTGAATAGAAGGCACTGTGCACTTTTCCTTCTGTGGGGCTTGATATTTTTGTATTCCTGTCAATATTACTAAAATTTTCTTCTGGGATGTAATGAAGTTGCTTGGAAACAGTTGGATCCTTTTGCAACTATCTTTTAAGCTTTGTTTAACTTAGTATAAAATTTGGCTTATTTCTCATACAAAATGCTTTTGAGTATTCTATCCAATGTTTTCCTTCTTGAATTGCAAAAGATTCTACTTTGGATGGTAGGAAAAGGAACTAAACCTAGTCCTATGTGAGCTCTATAAATTGTTCTTTCTAATTCCTTCAACTGATTTAATCAATTATAGATCATTCTCTCACATGCTTGCACTGTTCAGAAATCAACTGAAGCACATATCCAGACATCCAGATTCTGTTCTGTGTAGTTCTCTGTGAAGCTCTGTTTCTTCAATGCAGGGAACTGCTGGGTTCTTTCAAAGATCCCTTTCCGATGGGTTCTTTCAAAGATCCCTTTGCCATGGTCTAGAAACTTCCCAGCTTATCACTGGGGGCTAGCATAGTTACCACATTTTGATTGCCTGTTTCTCAGGAGTCATTTACTTTTGTTCCTTGATATCCAATGTCTTAAAAAGTTTGTTTCATATATTTTGTCCTTTTTTTTTTTTTTTTTTTTTTTTTTTTAGATATTTCATATAGAGGCTCAATCCTATCCCTGTTCTTTCAACTTAATTATAAGCACAAATATTATAAGCATGACTATGTAATCTTTTAAAACTATTATTTTATGCCAAGTGACAAGACCTTTTTTTGGCAGTATGGTCTGCAAAGACTAATAACTTGCAATAAAATATACCTATTTCATTACATCTAACAACCCCCCCTATTTTAACGTGGATGGAATAATTTAATTTACAGGATTTTATTTGTCATTTTTGTAGTAGCTAAATAAAGTCTTACAATGGATGACATTCTACATTCAGTGTAAAATCATTATTTAATGCATAATAACTTCATGTTATGTTAAAAATATGTAGACCCATACACAACAGAAAATATAATAAAAAATTAAGATAATATTAACAATAGCAAAGAAATCAGGCAATCTGTAAAGTTAGTATATTTTTGTAATGTGAGTAACACCATACTACATTAACAAAAAGTATCATGTTGGGAGAAATACCATATATTTAGATTAGAGATGTTTCTTGGTATACAAATAATGTGGGAGATTTTGTTTTTCAATAATGTTTCTTTCCTCCTGAGTTTTGTGCCCTAAAATTTATTGGGTGAGAATTGGCTGTCTGAGAAAGCTAATTCAGAGGTGTGCTATTGAATTAGCCTTTAACACAAACAGTAATTCACTAAGTGCTGTCCTGGTTGCCTAGAAGAATGAACTATGCTTTAAATTTACATCTAGGGAGCAGTTTACACTGAAGACTAATTCTGGCTTCCTCTAATGCTCAGCAAGACAAAGCTAGCATTTCAAAGTATTCCCAGACCCAAAATAAAACCACATGGAAACACCAAATCAAGCAAAGTAAGGCAGATATGCACTTATTATCTACAATGTAATTAAATAAAAACAAGTTTCACATTTGAATGTTCAGTTATCTTTTTTCCCTCTTCTGTATTTATTCCTATCTTAAAACATAAGTAGGGGTTGATATATACAAAATTTTAATATATTCTAACCAGTGATATATATACATATACATATGTATATAAATATATATGTATGTATATAATAAATATATATATATATGTATGTATATACCTTATATAATCACAAAGTAAATGAATATCAGAATGATCAGGATGTTTCTAGCTAATATATTTGTTTTGTCATTACGTAATATGCTATATCACTGGCTAAAAATAACTGGGAACTAACATATTTCAAATTATTAACTACTAAGAGATCCAGCACACGATTAAATCATGCACGTGTAGGATCAACTAGGCCTAACCTACCTTCAGAGCCATGTCCACCACCCCACAAAGCCTCACATGCTCTGTGGATACTGCCAGGCCCTGCAATGCTCCAGATGTTCCACCAGCTGTGGCCGCCGCAGGACCCATCGATGCATGGTGAGTCCAGTAGTTGGTCATTAACACTGACAGCATCATGACCCAGGAATTTTATGATATCCTATCTAATAAAAGAGCAATATGAAAATTGAGCTGAAACCGGTTTGGCTCAGTGAATAGACTCGCATCGGTCTGCAGACTGAAAGGTCCTAGGTTTGATTCAGGTCAAGGGCATGTACCTTGGTTGAGGGCACATCCCTGGTGTGGGGTGTGCAGGAGGCAGCTGGTCGATGTCTCTCTCTCATCGATGTTTCTAGCTCTCTATCTCTCTCTTCTTTCTTCTCTGTAAAAAAAATCAATAAAATATATTTTAAAAAAAGAAAGAAAATTGAACATACCTCGGCTATACCCGCAAGCCACACCCACCAGCCAATCAGGAGTGAGTATGCAAATTAACCAAACCAAAATGGCTGCAGCCACTGAGAGAGCAGGAAGCTTGGGTTGCCTAGGTAATGGAGGAAGCCAACCTTTCTGCCTGCCCTAGCGGGCCCAGGCCTCCACTCAAGGCTATGAGGTCCCAATTATAGAAGATAAATAAATCCCAGATACCAGAGCCTCCACTTGGATAGGGGGGACCATGGTCGGCCTGCAGACTACCACAGGCCCCTCATCCAGGCCACCCCATGCTCTAAGGCACATGTGTCAAACACAAGACCCGCGGGCCAAATCCAGCCCGCCAGGCCTTGCAATGTGGCCCGCACCGCGCTGTCATCACTGCACTCCGCTGTCAGTTTATGACATTGTTTATGACTGTTCAGTAAACCATTCGGCCCGCGATTTAGGCTGGATTTTAGATTTTGGCCCCTTCTCTGATTGAGTTTGACACCCCTACTCTAAGGAAACCCCCACCCTAATCCAGGACACCCTTCAGGGCAAACCAGCTGGCCCCCACTCATGCACCGGGCCTCTATCCTATCTAATCCTATCTAATAAAATGATAATGTGCAAATTGACCATCACTCCAACACAGAAAATGGCTGCATCCATGTGGTCAAACATGACTGCCCCCATGTGGACACAAGATGGCTGCCACAAGATGGTCAGCAGGGAAGGGGAGTTGGGAGGGACCAGGCCTGCAAGGGAGTGCAGTTGGGGGCGATCAAGCCTATTGGGAAGGGCAGTTAGTGGTGATCAGGCCCGCAGAGAAGGGAAGTTGGGGGCAACCAGGACTGCATGAAAGGGCAGGGAAAGGGAGTTGGGGGGAACCCAGGCCTGCAGGGGAGGGCAGTTAGGGATGACAAGGCCTGCAGTGGAGGGAAGTTAGGGACAAATAGGCTGGCAGGGGATTGGTTAGGGACAAGTAGGCTGGCAGGCAGAAGCAGTTAGGGGCAATCAGGAAGGCAAGCAAGAAGCTGTTGGGAGTCAGTAGTTCTGGATTGTGAGAGGGATGCCCGACTGCTCATTTAGGTCTGATCCTACCTGGACATCCCTTGAGGGATCCCAGATTGGAGAGGGTGCAGGCTGGGCTGAGAGACACCCTCTCCCCCCATTCACAAATTTCATGCATCAGGTCTCTAGTAGATACATAATACTTTCCATGTGTATATCAATATTTGCTATTTATTTCAAGACAGAAGTGAACCTCTTGCTAAACTATCTGCTTTCAATCAAATACAAACATCAAAGTTCAATTATGAATTGGAAATCTAAGCTTATAATCTAAGACTGGAAAAACTCATGACTCACAATGGAAATAAATCAGGGAATGCAGTGAGTTCTTCTGTAAGTGAATATGAAAATTTTAATTTTAAATATTGTTCTACATATGTATCTTACTAAATATAACCACTTGGTAAAGATTTCTCATGCATACTCTTTTGATTATATGTGCTTTTAATTTGTTTTATTTTGTTCTTTATTTTGAAAAAAAAATAACTTGAAGAGTTAACTTTGGTTATAATAGATCTTAAAGTTTTAAATGGTACTGACACTGTTATAATACCTGGTAATTATTTAACAAGAAAGGAGCAAAGAAACTAGATAATAAAGGATTAAGGGAATGGGTCTTTGGAAAACAAGAATTATAATTCCATGCAAATAAAGACCACTTATCTCCTGTGTGAGTTTTAGAAAATTCTTTATCTCAAAACATTCCAATAACACTGCTCCCATGAGCAACGGAGGAATTTCATCCAGT
Organism: Pipistrellus hanaki; assembly: GCF_964339955.1. Lineage (NCBI taxonomy): Eukaryota > Metazoa > Chordata > Mammalia > Chiroptera > Vespertilionidae > Pipistrellus > Pipistrellus hanaki. The sequence goes on along the minus strand of NC_140507.1, from coordinate 56,477,179 downwards.
CATACAGCTGTGCTGAAATTTAACACTCTCCAGGTCTATTATCCTCAGGTAAATAGAGAAGGGACTGGACAAAGGCAGTTTAGATGCATGTCCAGTAAGTTCTGGGTGACATGGGAAGCTGCTTACCAGTCAATCACACCTAGAAACCAGTTAACTGGCCAGAACAGGAATGGCCACTGAAAGGGCATGGAATCTGAGGTACATAAGCTCCTGAACAAAGGGAGTTTTGTTCCATCTATTGGCTCTCTTGACTCTTGTGCTCTAGCTTTTGAAGTTCCCATGCTCTGCACTCACTGACCTGGTTCAAAGCCATTTGGACCCCATACAATGGACTGATGAACATTAACTAGCCTGGTGCTATATCAGATCCAGCTCTACCATGGAACAGAAACTCTGGACACTGGCTCTGCTTTCAGCACTACTAAAGCTGTACATTTTTCCAGGACTGGATTAAGGGAATGGGTCTTTGGAAAACGAGAATTATAATTCCATGCAAATAAAGACCACTCATCTCCTGTGTGAATCTTAGAAAATTCTTTATCTCAAAACATTCCAATAACACTGCTCCCATGAGCAATGGAGGAATTTCATCCATCTGATCCTCCAGCAACAATACTATTGCATAACTATTAAATTTACTGGTATCTTGGCCATAATGAGGTAATAAGGAAATAAATAATATATTAAATACTTCATATATATATTAGAAGCCTGGTGCACACATCTGTGCACAAGTTAGGTCCCTTGGCCTGGCCTGCACCCTCTTGCAGTTTGGGACCCTTGATGGGTGTTGGACTGCAGAAAGGAAGAGAGAAGGATAGAGAGTTAGAAACATTGATCAGCTGCCTCCTGCACACCCTCTACTGGGGATGTGCCCGCAACCAGGGTACATGCCCTCGTTGGAATTGAACCCAGGACCTTTCAGTCTACAGGCCAATGCTCTATCCACTGAGCCAAACCAGTTTCGGCTGGACTGCTGGCTTTGACCCAAACCCTGAACTCCAGGCCGAGGAACCCCACTGGTGTATAAATTCATGCACCAGGCCTCTAGTATGCATATAAGATCTTTGGTTATCTATTCCCAACCTCACCTCTACTCTCTTCCCTCTAAGATTTATCAGACTGTTCCATGTTTTCATGCCTGTATTGAGCACCTGTTCCCTGGTGGTCAGTATACATCATAGCTACCAGTCGAACAGTTGCTTAGGCTTCTATATAGAAATATATGAACATACACATATACATATTATTCTAAAGAGCATTCTCTCTTTATTGAATAGAACTCACTTTATACTAAATTGAAGTTCTCTTAATCATAAAAACTGTCTTTTCATTTCCCAAACTGACCATTAGCAAAAGAAAACTCTATGGAACAGCACAGTATCAACATCTCCCAAGTAAAAATATGGTGGTGATTAGCTTTTTTAAAATTGTAAAACCAAGTTAACACCTCAAAAATAATTAAAATGACGTATTTTCTTCTAATTTTAATTTACAATAGTATTATTCTTATCTTTATTGCATGACCTAATCCCACCATAATTATTAAAATTCATAAATCAGATATTATAATTATATATTTGCTTGATTATCCAAATTGGGTGAACTTACATAATTTTGAACAAATTAATTTTCTACCACCATTTCAACATGTATTTTAGTTATGCTTAATAGAGTAATATGTGCTAACTATATTATAATTGTTAATATTAGATCATATTGTATATTTATTGTAATAGAATATTTCTATTTTATAAAAATTGAGTCCCAGATACCGAAAAATTCAAATATGAATAAAACCTAATATTTGTATAATCTAGTCTCAAATTTAAAAACTTCCAGTCAAATATGAGTAAAACCTAATATTTGTATAATCTATTCTCAAATTTAAAAACTTCCACAGTATTATTTGAAAGTTATAGAATAAAATGTGATGACTCATATAAAGATTCCTAAATAGATTGTAAGCCCCATGAGAGTAGAATCTCACTTACTTCTGAAAATATTTTTCTCATAACCTAACATTATTTTTAATGTGTAATTTTATGTAAATTAGAAAATATTTTCTTCTTGCTACTATAGCCAAGGCTGTTCTTTTTCTAAAATTAAATAAATCTATTTTCTTCTATGGTAACTCTCCAGAATACTCTAGTTGGTATCTTCCTGTGAACTCAAGAATAATTGCCCATTATGCTCATTTGAAAATTGAATTACAGGCATTGTATAAGAGCATCTTCTATTATTACCTTTACTGTTGGTTATCTGCCATTTAATTTTCACAATTTGATGCCCTGTCCTTTTAGTTCCTCTAAGGTAGGCACCATGAGTTATATTTAATTTTGCCACTGAGACAGCTTATTAACTGAGCCCTTAATACATTTTAAATCACTTCTATTTAGATAATCATATGTGCTATTTCAGGCATGGTCATAGAACTAAAGAACTTTCATTTCCTAAGGCACTTAAAGGTCTCTAATTTAAACACATTCATACTCCAGCTGAGGAAGATTGATATAAAAATTTTATATACTAGATTTGTGATTTTGAGATCAGAATCCATTTATACTTTATTCAGCTAGTACCCTATTATTATAACCATGGATAAACTAGCCATTCCTCTAAAAATTGAACTTTACCAATGGCAGTATTATTTTTATAACAAGATATATGCAATTAATAAGTACTGGTTGCTTACTATATAGAAATAATTAATTAATGGATGTACTGTTTGAATATATGTAATTTTAAAATATATATTTTATTGATATTTCACAGAGAGGAAGAGAGAGGAATAGAGAGTTAGAAACATCAATGAGAGAGAAACATTGATCAGCTGCCTCTTGCATACCCCTTACTGGGGACGTCCCCTCAATCAAGGTACATGCCCTTGATGGGAATCGAACCCGGGACCTTTCAGTCGGCAGGCGGACGCTCTATCCACTGAGCCAAACTGGTTTTGGCTGGATATATGTAATTTTTACCAGCAAAAATATTTACAACCCAGTAAAAATTATTTTAATTTATGAGAATATTTCAAGGGAAGAAAAAAGTGTGTGTGTGTGTGTGTGTGTGTGTGTGTGTGTGTGTGTGGTGTGTTGGCTTTGGGGTTAGACCTAAGTTTGAATTGCAGCTCTGCCATTTGCTAGCAATAATTTGTTCAGCTCCAATTTACTACTAGTAGAGAAGGAATACAATAACTACCTCACAGACTTGTAGATTAAATGAAATTATTAAAGTAAAATGTTACTTTACATTTTACAGAATAGCTGAGTGCAATACATGATAGTGATTTTCTCTTTTCCCTGTACTTTCTGTAAATGGATACCAAATAACTATAAAATAGTCCTCTTTTGTTCTAGCAAGTTCATATAGTCACCCGCAAAACACAAACATGTTCTTTATATAAAATGATACATTTTAAGTCCCCTATATATTGTATATACTTAGAAGAAGACTTTTAAAGAAGTTTGTGCGTGTGTGTGTGTGTGTGTGTGTGTCTGTGTTTTAATTTTAAAACAATAAATTAAACCAAGCATGCACAGCTCGTCTCCTCATTTGCAGGGTTATTTATGACATTCTATATAATGCATGCTGTGACTGAAATGGTAAAACAGCCATGGTCACTCCTTGGATTGTTGAATTCCCTTTTAATAAATGTTCAATTTTAAAAACTCAATTTAGGAAAGAAACTTAAATTAGAACATATGCTTGAATACTCATATAAAAATACTATAACACATCTGCAATCGTGCCAACAATAAAAATACCATAACATAAAAAATGAGATTTTCTATAACAGTATGTATTTATGAACTGTTTGTTTTGAATGTCTGACCTTTTGTGAGAGCTTGATTCAATTTTGTAGAAAGATTTCCTAAAATTTTACTTTTCCACTGAAGTTTGCCCAACCATTGTTTACAACATAATGTAAATACTTATAATAATTATTATCATTAATGAATGAGCTTGCTTAAGTATCAATATACTATACTATGTTTAACAATTCAAAAGGCATTTTTTTTCTATTCATCCTTGACACATGTCTAATTGTAACATATATTGAGCAGTCATTTAAACAATTTCTGAACTTACTAAAAGATTCTGAAAATTGGTTGTGATAGTGAGTTTATGAGAATATTTGCATTTTGTAATAAATCTGTGAATTCTGAATTATATACAAATTTGTATTTCTAGGACAAAGGATATCAAGAAATATAATAAAGAAAACAATTAAGCTATGTCATTTTTTTCTCCAGTTTTATTTAAACTGTATGAATGTTAATAGCAACTAATCATACTTGCAATGATTTAGGCCTATACTGAAGTCTAATGTGTTCCTAAAATACTATTGATATAACATAAAGACACTATACTAAGGGTGTTTTTTATGATAATTTGAAGAACATCCCTAAGAGTTTGTTTTGGATTGGTAGTCATCTGACTGAGGTGGAAAATTTCAAGTCGTATTTCACCTCTAGCAGAAAATGACATCTTCACACTTCAGTTCACTGATATTGGGTTTTGATTATTTAATTAACAGTCAATTTATCAAATTCTCTATGAGATTCTTCAGAGCTTAGCAGCAGCTCCTTAAACATGATTTTTAAATTACAAGTAGATTATTATGGTCTTCCTCTCAAAACCACATCATACAATGAAGCTCCATTATGTTAAAATAAAAAAATACAAAGCTTTAGCTATTCTAGAAAGTAATTATTTGTTATTTACCTCAAATCTCAGGTTCTGGCATATAGATTTAATAATATCAAAGGTTAAATACTTTAAAGATATCCCCCTGCCCATGGTTTTTCTTTTCCTTATTATCACAGGAAATCATCTGATGGATATTTGGTCAGTTTACTGGGCTCTTCAATTAAAACCGGTAACATTTCATTGATAGCGTTTGCTTCATTCTTAGTCTATAAATATTAATAGCTTCCTGTGTTTGCCTTCTAGGAAGCAGCATGATAGTAATAGAAATTTGTGAAACATGGTTTCTGTTTTCTAGCTGTAAAAGTTACATTTTGGAATGAAACACTTCCTAACCTTGTAAATATATGGTCACAATTCCTCAAAAAGTTTTTCTCTGAGTTCCTAAAAAAGTATAATCATTTCTTTGAAACAAATAAGGCTCTCTTTAATTGGTGGTCATCATTATGTTGCTTCTTTTTTTTTTCTATAGCACAATGATGCTAACTTAATTAATAAGAAAACAATCAGAGTTGATGTGAATTATTCAGATGTTTCCTAAAGCTTTAACAGGTAAAGGATAAATTATCAACAAACATACGTTAATTGTTTTGGATATTTTCTTAAAAACACATGCTTATTTATAAGAATGTTTAGCCGAAACCAATTTGGCTCAGTGAATAGAGCGTCGGCCTGCGGATTGAAAGGTCCCAGGTTCGATTCCTGTCAAGGGCATGTACCTTGGTTGTGGGCACATCCTTGGGAGGGGGGGTGCAAAAGGCTGCTGATTGATGATTCTCTCTCATCAATGTTTCTAACTCTCTATCCCTCTCTCTTCCTCTCTGTAAAAAATCAATAAAATATATATTTTTTAAAAAGAATGTTTACATTTTTACTATACCTTAGTTCTTTACATTACAAGGTGGGGATAAACAGGATGGCAGGGGAGCAGTTATACATCAATCAGGCTGGCATGAGAGTGATTAGGGGGTGATCAAGCTGGCAGGCAGAAGCAGTTAGGGGAAATCAGGAAGGCAGGCAGGCAAGCAGTTGGGAGCCAGCAGTCCTGGATTGTGAAAGGGATGTCCGTCTGCTCCTTTAGACCCACTGGGATTAGGCCTAAATAGGAAGTCGGACATCCCTCGAGGGGTCCCAGATTGGAGAAGGTGCAGGCTAGGCTGAGGGACACCACAACCCCCAGTGCACAAATTTCATGCACTAGGCCTCTAATATATATATATATAGCCAGTGTCCGGGCCCACTAGGATGACCAAAGACTGGTCACCATGATGTGCATTGACCATTTCTTGGTCCTGACCCCTGCCCCCCGACCCCTTCCCTAGCCCAAAGTCTCTGATTGCAGCATGGTGAACAGAGAACCAAAGTAAGGGAGCAGCAGGGCATAACTGGTGAGCGGGCGTAATGGCAATCTCTTGGTCCCTCTCCATAGCCTACAGGTTCCAGGGAACCTGAGCCAAGCTGTGACCAGGGAACCACTGGGAACTGAAGTGAGTGGCAGTGGAGTGAGACTGGAAAGCTGGGGGACAGTTGACCTCTTCCCAAGCCTCAGGCTCTGATCACAGCTTGGTGAATGGATTAGTGAACTGAGGTTAGTGGCAGCAGGGCAAGGAGAGGGTGGAAGAGCAACCTCTTGGTTCTTCCCCCTGGCTCACAGGCTCCAGGCAACCAGAGCCATGCTTTTGTGATCAGGGAACCATGGCAAACCAGGGGGTAGTGGTATTTTGCTTTGGAAAAAAGGTCAAGTTATTATACTTCTCACTGGGAAATTAGGCTCAAGGGAAGAAAAGCACAGTGATCCAATATATTGCTCAAAACATAAAACAACTCTTCCCTCTATTTCATTGAAACTAAAATACAACCAATTGTATTATTCACCTTTATTTCACGTGCAACTAAGAAAAATAATGCCTATTCATATGGATGTATTACAGAATCCTATAGGGAAACCGAAGAGAGAGAACGTAGTCTCAGGATGAGTAAGGGAGGAGGGTAAGGTATGTGTTTGGAAAATGTAATTCCTTTGTTATTCATATAGTGTAAGAGAGTACGTTTATGAGCCAAAAAGGCTGGTGGGGACAAGACTCTTGTGTTCTGGCCTCTAAAATATAAACTTGTTTTTATGGAAATTCAAGAAAATTATTTGATTTTTTTTAAATTAAGCACAGTTGTATTATTAATGTAGAAGACATTTTTGAGAAAGAAAAAGTGAAATAAAAGATTATTATAAAGTATTAAAACAGTCTAGCTCTGGCCAGTGTGGCTCAGTTGGTTGGAGCATCATTCCATACACTGAAAGGTGGCAGGCTATATGCTGGGTCAGGACATATACTCACATTGTGGGTTCAGTCCCTGGTCAGTGCATGCTGGAGGCAACTAATCTGTTTCTCACATCAATGTTTTTCTCTCTTGCTCTTCCTCTCTCTCCAAAATAAATCAATAAAAGCATGTCCTTGGGTGGGGATTTTGTTTTAGAATTCCAAATGGACATAATGAGGGCCTGAAGCAAGATCATGGTACTAGGAATAAAAAGGTAAGAACAGATTTTAAAAACATGAAATATTTACAATTATAGAACTTATTCCATCTTTGGCAAATGTATCCTAATTATAGAAATGAGAATATTTTCCAGAATTGGGAAGAGATTCTTTGCAGGTTGCAAAACTTAATTGTTTCTGAATATTAATGGGTTTGAATTTGGGAAGTAAAGAGCAATGGGAAGAATAAAGATTTGTGAACTATAGTGTTTAAATTGCAATACTTGATGATAACTTAAGTTTCACTAGGGCACATTACATTTTCTTCAAGACATAATTTTTTCAGAAGACTTAATTCACAAAAAATTATATTGTTTTAGTTTTCAAGAGTCTAGATTAAACTAAGAGAAAAAGAGCAAAATACTGTTTTCTGGAGAAAGCAACTGTACAGTGAAAACAATATTCTCTATCTTGCACAAAATACTGTCAGACTGGAATATTGAGCAGAACATTTTCTAAAATGTGCAAAATTTAAATCCACATTTAAAGAAAAGGCTATTAGAAATAGAATATCAGAAGTAAAATCCCCATGATAAAGCATGCAAATATTCTGACTATAGACTCTGAAATGCAGAAAGAATAATAGGACTTCAATAGATGATTGAACAATAATTTATATTCTAAGCAACTCTGTATTAGTTATATTTGAACAATGAAATTGAAGTGAATAATGTAGAAATTAGAGTTAATAACTGGTATAGATTTTATTTCATTTGTGTACTTTCTGTAAGTGATGTAATTGCATAAAATGAGAGCTAGCACATCATTAAATGACTTTTCTCCTGGGCCTATAAATTATTTTTCTAGGAAATGATAATAATTTTATCTTAGTGCATAAGTCAATAACTATCATAATATCAAACAGCAATGGTAAATATTAAAAGCTAATTGAAATTTTATATTTTGTTCATGTAAAATGATTCAGACCAGAGATTTCATGAGATAAAGTAGAATTTTCAGATTAGATAACAGATTTGATAACAGGTTGTCAATTACCTCTGAAAGTGTATATATATATATATATATATATATATATATATATATGTGTGTGTGTGTGTGTGTGTGTGTGTGTGTGTGTGTATTTTTTCATTTTATATGAATATAAAAATGTATTTTAAAAAAATGATTGCCTCAGCACGGCTACATGGAGTCGCTGGATTACATTGCATTTCATTTTCACCCACATTCATCTCAAATGGGAAACATCAAGATTAAGGAGATATTCTTCTATGAAATAAAGGTGGCTGATTCTGGCCCAGCATGTGTGGTTCAGTGGTTCAGTGTCAAACTATGAATCAGGAGGTCATGGTTTGATTCCCTGTTAGGGGATATGCCCAGATTGCAGGTTCCATCGCTAGTAGGAGACAGGCAGGAGACAGCTAATCAATGATTTTCATCATTGATGTTTCTATCTCTCTCTCCCTCTCTCTTCCTATCTGAAATAATTTTTTTGAAAAAGGGAGATTCTTGGGAAGAGGAATAGATAATACTATTTCTTGCTTTGTTCACCACATATAATCATGAAAGCCTCTCTTTGATGATTTTGTGTTAAGAATAATTAATTCAAATATGCATAGAGGCTGATAAAGAAGATTGAAATAATTTCTTTCTCCCAATAATAAATATCAAAATTTCTCAGTGTGGAATACAAGCATGAATACATTTTTTAAATGTTTATCAGGTAACTTTAAGGTTATGTTTGAGAAATGTGGATATCTAGTTAACCCCAAGGGACCTGTGAAACAGAAGACAGTCTTCCATAATATACAATAATTACAAATCACCCAAGACTGAGTTCCCCTGATTCAATCTTTAGTACTTTCTAGATAAGCAATTTTCTTTGGAAATGAACATCATCTTTTCTATTTTCCATGGTGACTATTATTGCTAATTTATTTTATTCATTCAGAGAGAGCACTTAAAAGCTCATAAAGTTATAAAATCCCAATCATAAATGAACTAATCATCTCTTTATAATGAGCCACAACTCACCAAACCAGAATTAGGCTGATCAGAAAGTTTCCCTGCTACAAAATTTTTTACTAATCTATATCCTGATTAGGGATTGAGAACCCATCAAGCATATATGTCTATTCCATTACCACAGGAATTACCATATAAAATCTGTAAGTTATTTTGATGCTGTCATCACAATGCAGAATCAATTTATTACTCATAATTGTCCTAACAGGATCAAAAGTAAACTAAATGTTATTGGTCTTTCCACTTTTATTTAAATTGTAAACATGCAAAGACAATCTACTGTGCCTGTTTAAGGCAGATTGTATATAACAGCCATTAAAAATAATGGTTATTAAGAATTCTTATTAACAATACACAAATCATGGTAACTTTCTGGACATATATTCTTTTTGCCTCATTTAAATAAATTAAAATATAAAAGGTTCAAATGTATATGCATATACTTTGTTTTGTGATGCTATTGATTATAAAATGTTATAAAGTGTTAATGTTTTCTAAAGTGTTAAAAATAACCCTTAATAAAAAATAAAAAAAAAACCTTTTAGTGGACACTTACTAAAGATACATATTCTTTTGTCTAAATAATCACTTTGAACTGATTTACATGCTTAATTTTCATGCAGAAAATAATGCATCACTTTTGATGTTTATTATCCTATATAATAAAAGTCTAATATGCAAATTGTCCTCTTGGGTGGTCATTCAACCAGTTCAATGGGGAAAAGAGGAATTAGACCACTTGCTGACCACTAGGTGGCAGCGTGAACCATGGCGGGTATTGGTGAAGCTGCACTGGTGGTGGGCAGCAATAGAGGCTCTGCCGGCCGGGAATGAGAGCAGGACTCAGTGGGATGGTGGAGCAGGTAAGCAGATGGTACCAGGCCAAGGCAAGTACAAGTGGGGGCCTGATCACCCCATCAATCTCTCCACAGATGGGGACCAGCAACAGGGGCAGAGCTGCCACCCAGCTCCCAGGCACTGAGGGAATAGTGGGATGGGTATCAAGCCTGATGGATCACCCCACAGGTGGGGGTGGTGGAACAGGTAGGGGGTGGTGCCAGGCCACAGCGGGGTGCCAGGAAGGGCTGCAGGCGCCAGCTGGGTCCAGATACTCACAAGCCACCCTGAGGGAGCCCATCCATGCATACATTCGTGCACCAGGCCTCTAGTTTACAATATAAGAAGAGTTTAAAATTGCACATTGCCCTCTTCCTTCCTTTCTTCCTCCCTCCCTCCTTCCCTCACTACCTCTATTCCATCCTTCCTCCTTCCCCCTCCATGCACTTGAAAGTAAGGCACAAATGTCATTAATGCTACTTCTAAGTACTCTAGCATGTATCTCCTAATAATAAGGATGGTGCTCTATATAACAGAGCATTCTTGTAACACTACATACCATTGATATTATATACTGTATAGTCTACACTTAAAATTTCAAATTTCTATGATTTGAGGGTTCTAGATTCTAGTCAAGCTTCATACATTGCATTTGGTTGCATGGCTCCTTAGTTTCCTTTCCCCTAGAATAATACCTCTGTCTCTTTGTCTGTGTTTTAAGGAGTATATGACACTTGTCTTCTAGAATATTTTACATTATAGATTTGCCTCTTATTTTCTTCTAATCAAATTTAAGTTAAAGTTAATTATTTTTGGACAATATTTCTATGCAGGCAATATTGTATACTTATTGCCACATATTAGTAGGATGTTTCATAACTGATGATGTCATTTATTTCTGAAGTTAAATAGTAAATAAAAAAATATCATAATTGAATAGATATAATTTTTCCCTCTGAATCAAAAAGGTAATCCATATTGAAATATTTATATATGAATATGTTGAGGTCCAAAAAACATTCAGACAATTTATTGTATTAGATTATATCTATTTAATATGTGATAGATTAAATAATGGGAGAATGATTCATTTCTTCTTTTGGGAGCTGAGCTTAGCCATGTAGCTTGCTTTGATCAATGAGATGCCAGTAGATTTAATAAAAATGTCTTTATCCAATTGTGTTTTTATTCTTGCACTCCTGACTTTTAACATAAGAAGAATGTGACTTGGATAGCCACTAGTCTAGGAGAATGAGAAACTCAGGAGATATATCTGAATCCAATCTGTGAACTGGAGCAAATACACATGAGGGAAAAATAAATGTTCTTTGCATATGATACAACATGACTACATACACCTGAAATCTAGCACTCCCTCCCTCCCTCCCTCCCTCCCTCCCTCCCTCCCTCCCTCCCTCCCTCCCTCCAGTAAATATGTCCTCAGGTGAGGATATAAACAAAACACAAACCAACATCCAGTGAAGATACCAAAGCTAACAGAAGAATACAGAATCCACAACAATATTTCTACTCAATGACTTCAACAAATTCTAAGCTTGCAGGATGAAAGTCTTCCATGGAAGATTTCACACCTGAGCATACCTTCAAATAAAATGCCCCATGAGCAAAAGATCTGCCACATTTAACCTGATTTTGAGAGATTTAATAAGGCTCAGACCACTAAACATGATCAAATTTAAAGTTTACCAAGTCCACATGTGTCATCATTTTACAGACTAAAAAGTGAGTCTCAGAGAAGAACCTCACCTTAAATTATTTCAGTTTGAAACTTCAAACTGAAAGTACAAAGAGCCTCTACAAATTTTATGGTTGAGAAAATAAATGATTGAACTTAAAAACTGCTAAAAGAGCAACAGAGGAAATTCATGAGAGTTCAAATATGCTTCCAATAAGCTGTAGAATTTTCTTTGATTTACAAAATTGGAAGGGAAATAGGACCTAGAGAGAGTAGAAAAGTTCAGTCTCATGAGGTAATTAGCAAGATACCTTTGTTTCATAGGATACAAATCACAAAGCCAGAGGGTTAAAATGGGGAAGTCACAGACAGCCAAGCAGAACAAGGCATCCCCACCGTGTTTCAGCTAACAGAACTGAAAAAAGAAGATGGATAATTTACAAACAAAAAGGTGATGTAGGGCAAAAAAGCAACAAATCAGGAATATGGGTAAATAAGTTTTAGTGACAGGTAATATTTCTCACAAAGAACAAATTTAGATTTAGATTAGAGTTTAGAAATTTTTTACCAATTAAAAATTGCCACATTGTAATTTTCAATAGAAGCTAGTTGGGTTTGTTAAAATATGGGAAACTCCCAGGAAAAACAAATTCCTTTACTGCATCTACTTTTCAGATTAAAAAAAAAATCTGATGTATGATAACATTTTGAAAATAGCTACCCATATACACAGACAACAATTTATGAACAAAGAAGTTATTTCTCAGATATTTTCCCCTTTTCTGGTGATTTATTTTAAATTCAAGCAATGTAAAATGCAAAGTCTTTATACATAAGGTTGCAGCAGAACTAATTCTAATAATGAAATAACCACTTACATTAAGTCTGAATCATTAGAGGATTTTCATATAATTTCTTTTAAATGCAAATAAGATAATCATATAAGTGCATATATCAAGTAGCCCTTTCTGGTCATCATATTCAAAAGAATGCAAATATTGACTTTTCTGATAACAAGTGGGTCAGATTTATAAGCATCTGATGGGAAGCTATAATGATGTTGTGGAATGTGGCAATAACTTTCACTCCCCTATACAAACAGTGCATTCCACTTGAATCTCTGATTCTGCTAACCTTTCAACAGTTTCAACAACTTGAGAAATAAAAGTCACATCTGGAAAAGGGCAGCCTCTACTAGTACAGTTAAGGCCTGGAAGAAATAAACAAGCTTCATGTCTCATGTTTCTCAGGAGATCCTAGGTAAGAAAGGCTAAGGTTGCAATTGACTTCTCAAAAAGACAAACTGGTACATGAAATGCTTCCTCCTTCAGAGTAAAAGGGGAAGAGAATAGAAAAGGCCAGCCAACTGTACATCAAATAGTCCCTATGCCCTGGAAATATAATACATAAAGTATATTTTAGTATTTAATGTTTCAAGGACAAAAATATCCCAGTACTTTTCAATCAAGATATTGTTAAAAATATTACACCATGTTTTGCATTTCATGAATGGAGCTTACCATGCTTTAAATACCACCCAAAATATAACTATAGAATCAAAACTTTAAAAATATGGCTGACTATAAATAGACTTTTATATGAACTCTAACAATTTAACAACAAATGCTACTTTGTTGAAATACTAAATGCATTAGATAGAGTAAAAATGCCAGTCTCAAAGGTTACATACTACATGATTTCATTCACTCTGAAAAAGGTGAAACTATTAGAACAGAAAACACATCAGTAGTTGACAGAGGTTGAGGGAGGGGGGAGGTTGACTTTAGAGAATAGGCATTAAAAAGTATTATTGGGTAATGAACCTGTTGATTAATGGATGCTAACCAGCTCCTAAAATTCACAGATCTTTGCATGAAAATAGGAAATAATACATTTCATATATGTAGATAGAAAGATATATAGGTAAAGGGACACACACACACACACACACACACACACATATATATATATATTTACATATAACAAATATATATTTACATAACAAAAATATATATGTGAATATATATATATATATATATTCACATGTATATTTTTTTGTTATTTTAGTGTTGGTTGTATGTGTGTATGTCATCAAACTCATAGAACAAAACTTGCACATAAGTATTTAGGAGAGCTTCATTCAAAATAGCCAAAACTTGAATCAACTAACAAGTTTATTAGATGCATGGAAACATATGGTACATCCAGTCAGTGAAATATCATTTAGCATTAAAAAGAAATGAGCTATCACCATGGCTCATTCAGTGTCTACCTGCTTACTGAAAGATCCTGGGTTCAATTCCTGGTCAAGGGCAAATACTTGGATTGCAGATTCAATCCCTGACTCTGGTATTGTGCTTATGAGAGGCAACCAATCAACATGTCTCACATTGATGTCTCTCTCTCTTCCCATCACCCTTTCTCTCTCTTCTCCTCCTCCCTTTCACTTTCTGAAAAGCAAAGAAAAAATATCCTCAGGTGAAGCTTAACAACGACAAAAACAAATTAAAAAGAAATTAGCTATCAAACTATGAAAGGACATGGAAAAAACTTAAATGCCTATCTCTTAAGTAAAAGAAGTCCATTTAAAAGGACTATCCTATCTAATAAGGAAGAAGTATGCTAATTGACCATCACATCCTCACAAAGATGGCAACACCCACAGCAAATAAGGATGGGATATGCTAATTGAGTGCCATGCCCTCAAAAAAGGTGGTACCCTCAGCCACAGGATGGCGGCATCCAGTTCCCTCAGCCCTGCTGAGGTGGTGGGCACAAGGCCTCCCCCAGGCAGGTCTGCCCACTCTGTGTGCCAACCTCTGGAGTTCCTCAGTCCCCTCAGCTCCCCAGCCACTCAAGGCTGGCATGAAGCGCAGGGAAGCCTCTTATGTCGACTGCTCAGCTGTCAAGGGCCAGCCCAAGGCACAGGCAAGCCTTAGATGGTGGCTGCCCAGCTGCCCAGAGCTGCCTGAGGCTCAGGTAAGCTGGGCTGGCTGAGACTTGCACTTTTGGCAGTGGCAACAGCAGAGATGTGATGGGGGCATCACCTTTCCCTGATCACTGGGTCGTCTCCCACCCTTAAGGGCTTCTGGACTGTAAGTGTGTTCAGGCTGGGCATGAATTTTCATTCACCAGGCCTCTAGTATGCTATCTGATTCCAACTATTTAGCATTATGGGAAAGGCAAAACTATAAAGACAGTAAAAAGTTCATTGGTTGTTAAGGGTTAGAGGGGAAGGAAGGGAATAAGCAGAGTACAAAGGAATGTTAGGCAGTAACATGTATCACTGTGTATAATACATGTCATTATAAAATAATCATGCAGCACCTATAATTTAATTATGCCTCAATAAAGTTGTTGTAAAAGTTATATAAATACATTTAGATATTAAGAAAATATCTTTGGAGTCTGTATTCTCATAATTTTAACAAAAGTGTAATTTAAATAATCAAACTAAAGCAAGATAACATTTAGGTACTAAACTTTCTAAACTGTCTGGTGGCTTCTATTCAAACTAGGGATGGTTGGTCCTTTTTTAGACAACTCTATTTTAGGAAATTAGAATATATAAACAATATTAACATAATTTCTATGTGAGCATCCTTTTACAATATGATTATAAAGTATGCTGAATATTTGTTAAAGAAGATATATTATACTCTCTCTCCCTCCCCCCCCCTCTCTCTCCATATATATATATATATATATATATATATATGACAAAATAGAGGACCCCATAGCCACAAGATGGCAGCGCCCAGTCCTGTCAGCCCTGCTGCAGGAGTGTCTGGGCCTGTCTGCTGGAGAAGTGAGGCTGGATCCGCCCCCTCCACAGGTGCTGCAGCATCTGGGCCTGTCAGCCCTGCGGGGGTTCGAGGGGACTCCCCTCGAAGCTGGATCCACCCCCAGACAGGGCAGACAGAAACCGGACAGCAGGGCTTGGGAGCTTCCTTAGCACTGAGGCAGTGGGGAAGCCCCACAACTAGCAGACAGAGCCCAGAGAGCAGGGCTTGGGGACTTCCTTAGTAAGGTGATGGCAGGAACACCCCTGAGCCATGCAGTCAGAGCCCGGACAACAGGGCATGGGGGGTTCCTTAGAGTGTCAGTGTCAGTGAAGCCTCAGGCCTGGAAGACACAGCACACTGCAGGGCATTGGGGCTTCCTTGGCATGGGACAGGGCGGCAGCAGGCAGAGAGCAGACAGCAGGGCATGGGGGCTTCATCTCCATGGCTGCAGCCAGCAAAACCCCCAGACCCCACAGAGAGCAGAGAACCCCAGGAGTGGGCCTAAGCCATCAGTTGGACATCCCGAGAGTTCCTGATTTGTAGAAAGTGCAGGTTAAATAAGGGTCCACCGTGCACAAATTTCGTGCACTGGGCCTCTAGGACACACACACACACATACACACACACACACACACACACACACACACACACACACAGCTTTTTCCTGTTTAAACACTCTTGGAATAAAAGTCACACAATTTTGTTCATATTTAGGTTCTTTTTGATATTTGAGAAGAAAACAGTGTTAGAAAATCATGATCAATAAAGTCAATTAAATTTTAAATACTTTTAAATATTAATGAACCATTAAATAATACTACTTTTTAAAGAACATATATAATGAAAAATAAGGTAATATTAGTGAAATATAAAAAATATATCAATTCTTTTATAAATTTACCATTATATATAGAAATAATATAATTCATATTATAGATATATATTATATTATCATGTTATAAATTTATTTCCATTGCAACTCATTAAGAAATACAAAGGGTGCCCTAACCAGTTTGACTCAGTGTATAGAGCATCGGCCTGCAGACTGAAAGGACATGTACCTTGGCTGCAGGCACATCCCCAGTAGGAGGTGTGCAGGAGGCAGCTGATCAATGTTTCTCCCTCTCCCTTCCTCTCTGTAAAAAAATCAATGAAATATATTTTTTAAATGAAATACAAAGGGAAATACAATTAAGATATGAGAATTCATAGGATGATAAAAACACAGACACTACACTGAAAGTCTATTTAGCTTTTATCTTAAAGTGTAATCTTGTTATTTTCCTGTGTAAACACTTTTAGCTGAATTCTCTATGAAGGAAGCATTATAACTTTTGATAGAAATGGATGGAATCAACAACTCACTCCTCAACTCCTCCAGTGAATGCAATATATGAGATGTGACAAAAATTTTAGCTATCTAATAATCACTTTCTCAAGTTAGATGCTAGGTCGGCATGCCCAAACTTGCTATCTTCACCACCTGGCAATGATCACATAGCAGCTACTAGGAACACGTTAATAATGGGGCCCCAGAAGTGAATGAATGAAAATAGAATTTGTGATAAAAAAAATAAGTCTCTAGATGTGGACCAAATTCCCAAGGCAGATTTTCTAACAAAAGTTACTGTCATCGATTTGGAAATACCATTAAGACATCACAATGAAAAGGCTATTACAATACTCAAATTAGAGAGACCATGTTTTAATTTCATATATTTTTGTATTTTATTTTCATGTGAACTATGTTTGCTTCATAATTTCCATCCGAGTTTATATCAGATAATAGAACTTGGTAAGCAGAGAGAACTGAGTACCAAGAGAACCAGGAGCCTGAAGCTGTGAAACCATGCTGGTGTCCTCAGGACCAACTATCCTCAACTCTGTAAGTCCTTTCTCTCACATGGTCAGTTTGATACTTATGCTGGAAAGTAATTATTTGGAGAAACTTCAAATATTTAAGAATATTTTCTTAAAATTTTAAGATATAAATCCAAGTCAAACCTTCATATTATTACCTCATTAAAAACTATTTATCAAATATCTATTATATACTAACTAGGAGCCCACCACAAGATTTGAAATCACGGGAGGATCAAAATCACCCTTGAGTTGCCGGTCAGGCCCTGCCTCACTCTCTGGCCCTTGAAGCAGCTGCGGCCACTGCTGATCAGGCCCTCCCCCAGTGCAGGCGTGCGGAGGCCCCTGCTGCCCTGTCCCTGATGCTGCGTGTGTAACCTACTCCTGCCGGGTCCACCTATTATGGCATCCCATTTAATTAGCAAATTTCATATATATATATGTGTGTGTGTGTGTGTGTGTGTGTGTATATATTCTATAGCCAGGGTGGAGAGCACTGACCCAAATTAGTAAAATCCCTGTCCTCAAATAGCAAACAATAAACAGGATATATATATACGGAAATTATCAATTTTGTGAAAAGGAACAAGGCCACTAAGAAAGAGAAAGCAGCGGAAGAAGAGTGGAACTGTTAGGAGAATTAAAATATTTAGTTTTGTTTGTTTTGTTGTTGTTTAGAAAGTTCAGTGTTTAATATGGGAGTCAGGGTAGACCTCATGAAGAAGATGGCCTTTAAGCATGAACATCAAGGATATAAGGAAGTAAACAAGGTTCACAACTCAGGAAATAGAGATTCAGAGAGAGGGGGGATGAAGTGCAAAATCCCCTGAAAAAGACCGCCTGGTGTGTTCTTATTCCAGGAGCATCCAGGGGGTGGTGCAGCAGGAACAACAGGAATGAAAAGAAAGTGAGGAGGAGGGCAGAGAGTTAAGCAGCTGGAACATGTTCTTGTGAGTAATTTTAAGGTCTTCACCTTCTTGCATGTGAAGTAGAGAGCATGCCTAAACCAGTTTGGCTCAGTAGATAGAGCTTCAGCCTGTGGACTTAGAGGTCCCAGATTGATTCCAGTCAAGGGTTTGTACCTTGGTTGTGGGCACATCCCCAGTGGAGCTTGTGCAGGAGGCAGCTGGCTGATGTTTCTCTCTCATCGATGTTTCTAACTCCCTATCCCTCTCCCTTCATCTCTGTAAAAAATTCAATAAAATAAAAAAATTAAAAAAGAAGAAGTAGAGGGCCTTAGAATTTGAGCAAAAGACTGACTATCTGAATCACTGGCTGCTGGACTGAGAAGATTTTGAAGGGGGGAAAGGGCAGGGCACAAGGAGCCTAACTCAGATACAGATAATCTTCTAAGCAAGGAGAATGGTGGCTTGGACAAAAGCAGTAGAAGTTGAGGCTGTGGGGAATTTAGAACTTTGAATAGAGTGACCAAGGTTTCCTAAGGGAATGTTTGAGTGAAAGAGAAGGATCAAAGTTGACTGCAAGATTTGACTTAGTTCATGGAAGGTAAGAGTAGCCATTAATTGAGAAGAGGAAGGTAGAGGGAGGAGGAGAAAGTATTTTGTTTTGGATTGGAAAAGTTTGAAATGTCAGGCTATTCAAGTAGAAATACGTTTCAATATATTTCATAGGTGGTGTGTGCATGTGTGTGTGTTTCTTTATAAAAGTCAGAGTAATGCCCTATATAATATCAAGTGGTCAAACCCATGGCTTTAAATGTCAATTGTAAATGATGATTTTAAAAAGCAAGTATTTGTCAATAATTATTTATTTTTCAATAATTCCATAATATGTTCGGTGCACAAACTGAAAAAAAAATCATGATATTGTTTTACAACTGAACTCCTATCTGAAGGCTCTTAATAGATTGTGTTATAGCTTTAAAATGTTAAAAGGCTTATTAGTTAACTTTACCACTGAATGGCAACAAGATCAATTAAGGAAAAGAAACATCTGAAAGTTACATAGGAGGCATAAGATAAATGGTACATAATATTTTTTTAAAAAAATTAGAATTTATAACTGGAAATGCATGTCCTCAAAATGATAAAATAAGATTTCCCTTTACATGAGTTTTAATCATAATGTAAAAGTACATGGAAAAACAATATACTCTTTGCTTTTGCTGTATACTGAGATTAAAGGCTTTAGAGCTACATAATCATAGGACTTTCATACATTATTATAGGCTCATCAAAGAAAGACTCTTTCAAGGAGCAGGCTTTTGAATTAAGAATACCTTTATTGGAATGCTTTTTCATGTAGATTAGGATGAAGAGGGAATGGTAGTGAATAAAAGCAACAGCAAAATGATTTTTATCTAATTTTCAGCTTTTGTGAATATGAATACGTGAGTGTGTACATGGATGTGAATAATAAAGTTATTTTACAGAAAATACATAATTGACTTACAATAATTTTTGCAATAAAATTAAAGGTCCATTAAAAATTTTCATAGCATAGCATGAAAATTTAGGGAGGGAAATCAAATGCTCATTTTTAAGTTCAAAACAATGATGATAAAATAATGATGTTTTGTTTGCCATATGCCAGGCAAATTGCCTAAAATTTTGCATACTTTTACATGCACAGCATTGGTTACGCATAATCACTCTTCCAGGTAAATCTAGAATATTTTTTTTTTTTACAAATAAGAAATGTAAGAAGGGAAGTGAATTGCTTAACTTCACATAGTGAGGAAGCAATAGAATCAGGGTTTCAAAACCGAATCTAACACTAGAGCCTGTGCTTGGTTTGCTATTAAAGTGTCAAATCTTTATGCATCACTTGTACCCTTTGGGTGAACAATCTCCTTTGAATGAATGCTCTCCAGTATATACAGAGAAGATGGTACTTATCAGCCTTAAGCAGATGGACCAGAGTTATTAATTTTTCAACTCTTAGGAATACAATAATTAGCACTTCCCTACAAAAGATACTGTATCACATCAAAAATATAAATTAAGATACAGACCATTAGGTTGTTAATGAATTATTAATGTATATTCTCTACTTCCCTAAATATGTTGTAATGGTTACCCAAAGTATTTATTAACATATAATGAGCTTTTATGGTATTTGTATTTATATTTATTTAATGAAAACACATGACTTCTATAAGTCATCCAGAAGAATTCTGGAGACCCACACAACTGTTCAGATCACCTCTCAGAATCTGAAGGCCTGCTGCTGTCAAAAACAAAACAAAAACAAATGAACTGGTTCTCTTAAATGGCAGTCACCTCACATGGACAAAAACTACTTTCTTAGTGAGACACTGGAGTTAATGCAGTAACACAGTTACTGGCTAAACATAACTCTAAACAACAGAGAAGTAAAGGCTAGTGCTAGAAAAAGGTAACTTTGCTTATAAATTTAATACCAAGAATGATTTTATGAATTAGTGATTATAAAAGCTTCATAATACATCAAGAAAGTGAAGCTCAAGATATTAAATAAGTTGCCTAAGGCAATATATCCTCATATGTCTAAAACAAATTTTAACCATGAACAATTAGGTTTTAGTGGATGGCTTGCAGAAGCCTAAAACTAAGGATGCTCACCAGTAAAATGATTTTAATCTCTAGAACTTTCTTTTCTTTCAGATTCACCTTCACAATGCATGGCAAACATTCAGGCCCTTGTAAGTAATTTATAACATCTCTCCTTATCCTCTAATATCCAAATATTCACCAATGACTCGAACCTTTTCATGTATATTTTTTAAAAATTGATTTCATGGAGGAAGGGAGAGGGAGAGAATGAAATATCAATGATGTGAGAGAATCATTGATCATTTGTTCGCTGCATACTCTGTACCAGGGATTGAGCCTGCAACTCAGGCCCCAGGCATGTGCCCTGATCAGGAACTGAACCATGTGGTCATGTCCAAAACATGGTAGATGTTAGATGCCCTGGTTCATAGGTAGATGCTCAACCATTGAGCCACATCAGCTGGGCTTTCATATATCCTAACAGCCCCTCCCCCAAAACCCCCCCCACACACACTCAAACTTTATTGCTATTGCCAAAATTTAGACATTCATATTTCTCAAGAACCCCCTCACCTGCCTTTTCTGCTTCCTTTGCTTAATCTATGCTCCACATAGTTGCTGATATATTCATTCTAATATATAACACTAATCATATTTAGAATCATTCAATAGCTTTTGCCTATAGCATCATATTTTCCCCTTGCATCCAAATGCATCCTTTATGTACCACCCAGTGTACCTTCTTCCCACTTTGGAACCAGTGGCCCAGATTATTGTTGGATAAGTCTGCCAACTTTATTTGCTTCCTACAATTATTGCATTGTTTGGCTATATTTTTTCATCTCTTGAAGGTTTGATTATAAATAAGAAATGCATGTGTACTTTCAGAAGAATATCTATTGCTAATTAGAAGATACTTTTAACATCACAAAAATCACTCTTAGGATAGATGTTATCACAGGGGAATCTTATTTTTATAGTTAAAAATATGTTCCTCATTACAGTAGGCATTTATGTTTAAAGTGTGAAATCACTCCAATAAAATTTATGAGTATAGTCAAAACACATGTTAATTAGATCTTTCCTAGGATGAGTCAGACAGATGTATATTGTGGTTTTATTTTATAGTTTTACTGGAGGCCCAGTGCACAAATTCATGCACGGGTGGGGTCCAGCCAGCCCAGCCCCAATCAGGGCCCCAAATAGGGTAGATGGGGGCTAGACCTGTTGGAGGAGCAGACAGCAAGAAGTTGGCCAGTGGCCTACCTAGATCAAGGCATGGTCAGGGCCCCTATCAGGGTCAGGCCAGCTCATTGCATGTGATTGCAGGTGTATGTGTGTGAATGTGAGTGTCTAAGATGGCCTTATAATTCCTCTTAGTTTGACTAAATTTTAGACAGGCTTTTTCCTGACTATATATCTCTGGCCTCCCTTTTCTTAAGGCATTTGCTTTAGAAAAACTTTGATTATAAATTCTTTCCTTTTGATTCTTTTGAGGTATAATTCTTTTACAACCTAAAAATGTTTTTATTTTATTTTTAATGTATTTTTATTGATTTCAGAGAGGAAGGGAGAGGGAGAGAGAGATAAAAACCTCAGTGATGAGAGAGAATCATTGATCAGCTTATTCCTCCATGCTCCCCACCAGGGATGGAGCCTACAACCTGGGCATATACCCTGAAGGAATCGAACAGTGACCTCCTGGATCACAGGTCCATGCTCAACCACTGAGCCAAGCCAGTCAGACTGGATTTTTTTTCTTAAAGACTCTGGGAGCTACTTCCTGAAAATGTAGTCATCAAGACAGTGTCCTTATCATCAGGTTTCTGTGGGCAGTGGGCACACAATGCAATTTACAGATTATGTATCAAAGGGTTATGCACTTGAAACCAACATAATCTTATTAACTATTGTCACCCCAATAAACTTAAATAAAAAATAAAAATAAAAATAAAGAAATATATTTAGCTTAAGATAGTGTACATATATTAACTTTAATTTTGTAATATAAATTGATATTGATGAGAAAACAAATTCACT
This sequence comes from Pipistrellus hanaki, assembly GCF_964339955.1. Taxonomy (NCBI): domain Eukaryota; kingdom Metazoa; phylum Chordata; class Mammalia; order Chiroptera; family Vespertilionidae; genus Pipistrellus; species Pipistrellus hanaki. Next base: position 56,454,240 of record NC_140507.1, on the reverse strand, counting down.
TTAAAATTATCTTGTTTTGTGTACAGTAAAACTCTAACTATGGACAGTAAACACTTTATAGTGCCACTAAATATTTGGACTCATCAGCAAATAGACTGCCTAAAATAGTCTAATAAGAAGAGAATCACTCTATTCTGGGAAAAATAACTATGCATTATGTTCGCACAATCATTTAATTAAGACACTTTAATGTGGCTGAACTATGACTAAGATAGTCAACAAATTTTATATCTTAATTTTAGAAATAAAAATTCAACTATAATATCTGTTATTTAAATTTAATAGCCTACATAAAATAATGATGACAAAAGCATATCTGGAGCCATTCCTTCTTAGACAAGTCCTGTGAAAACCATCAAAAACATCTCTCTCGTCTAACATAAATCCAGAAAAGGTTTCCAGAGGTCAAATTCACTTTGATTTCCCAGGTAAAACACAAGTAGATTTTAAAATACAAGTAACACTTGTTGCTGGATTTCCAGGCATCATAAGGTCAGCTGGTTCTAAATGATTGAAGATTGAATTGATTGTGACGAGCTGATCTGATATATTGGAATTGAAATTATTTTGCTTTGGGGCTATCAGAAGAACAGATGTCAAGAAGTTTGACTTCTGGCAGCATCAGCCAAAATCTCTGTGCTTACACTCATGCCTACCAGGCATAAAGACACGAGTATCCATAAGGGTGAAGAGTTCATGCCTTAAAATTGAAGATTAAATATTTTCCTTTTCCATCATACTACTTACAGTCTTCAAAGAACTAAAAATTCAATACTTCATTATATATATATATATATATACACACACACACACACTGTAAAACACACACACACACACACACACAGTAAAATACACACACACACACACACACACACACACACTGTAAAATAAAATAGCAAAGCTAAGAGTAGTATTCTTGGATGATTGCACAAAATCACCTCTGTACAATGAGCTTTCTATTCTAACAGGAGATTGAGAAGTGATATTAGTAAAATAAATGCTATTATTTCCTAGAGAGATGGTCATAATTTTAAACTTCCTTAGAGAGGTGTGGAATTAGATGCAATATATGAACCACAGGAATCACAGGCCTTAGTATGAAATAAGAAAACAGTAAAGAGAGACAGAGAGAGAAAGAGAGAGAGAAAGAGTGAGAATGTGCCTGGGAATGTTTGTCAAGGTCTTAAAACTCTAAGTATTGGAAATGGATTACTAAATGTAGCAAAAATTACATAAAATCAATAATAATTGATATTCCATTGATTCATATCTTTCAGAAACTAGGTATGTTAGAATAAGTGGATCCACAAACATGGTTGGTTTTTCATTTGATTTCTAAAACATATCCACACAACAGCAATAATAAGTCCTGAGATTTTGCCATTTTGATTTAGTTTCATAATAATAAATAAGAAAGAATTAGCAGCTACCAATTAGTATCTACCTCCTATGAGCCAGGAACTAAATACTGCATTTGATATTGTTATCAAATTATTTTACTTTAAAGAAGAAAACTCCTCAGAAAACTATTTAGTGTATTGGATACAGTATAAGATAGTAATCTAGCAAACCATTATTGATGTTATATTCCCTCTAGGGAAAGAAAAAGTATTTTATAAGTTTGTGTATGAAGAACATCTTGGAGTGGACTTAAGGAAACGTTTAGGAACTTTAAGAACTAGTATGGACTATGAAAAAAAAATCATTCTTAAATAGCATTTAAGAGTCATGAAATCATGAATTTGAATCACAACTCTAACCATTAGAGATAGAAAAGGTGCTAATTGTTTCGTTGGTTGGCTGAAACAGGGATCAAAAGGCGGTCCTCTGTGAGTGAATCAGAAACATCAGACATGCCTTGGTTTAATGTAGAGGAAGGCTCTGGGAGATTCAAATTTTACAATGAAGAGAGTCCAGAATACATAGGCACCATGTTATCTGTAAATACAGTTTGCTTCTTTCTACTTGGATAGTTATAAAAAAAAATTTTATGTCACTGTTCTAGTTAGAACTCCCAGTACTGTGCTGAATAAAAGTGGTGAGAGAGGTATGCTTATCTTAGAGAAAAGACTTTCATCTTTCCACCAGTGAGTATAGTATAATGTTAGCTGTGGGCTTTCATATATAGGCTTTATTACACTGAGGTGCATTCCCTCTATATCATTTATATAACTTTAATTATAAACTTCACACAGAAGCATTCCATTCACTGACTAGGTAAGGGTCTCATATTTGTGATTGATGTTGCCATAACTCCCTCTGCTTATATGTGCATTTTCTGTCCTTAAACCATAACTTCAATGAGGCATGCTTTATCTATTGTTGTACCCTCAGTAGTCTCCTCCTTTCTGTATTATTTAATTATTTAATGTGTTATTAAAAGGGTGAGTGATAAATAAACACAGGGATGGAATACAGTCCAGAGAGAATGGGTGAAATGAGAAACCCAGGGTGATGAGAGTGGAATCCCAAGAAACCTCAGAGCTTGAGAGTGAAAGCAGCTTTTAGGGGTGAAATAGGCAGGTTCATGAAATTTGAGGAATTGACGGGTCTGTGGAAAAAGTACAGGGCTGCCCTAGCTGTTTGGCTCAGTGCATAGAGCATTAATCTAATCATAGAGCATGAAGGGTCCCAGGTTCAATTCCGACCAAGGGCACATGCCCAGGGTTGCCAGCTCGATCCCCAGTAGGAGCCATGCAGGAGGCAGTCAATCAATGATTCTCTTTCATCATTGATGTTTCTATCTCTCTCTCCCCTCTCCTTTCCTCTGATATCAATAAAAATATAAATTTAAAAAAATTAATAAAGAAAAAGCACAGGGCTACAGAGATACAAAAGATACATTTCCATAGAATAAGGGAGCTGGGAGCTGCAGAAGGTACACATCCTATATAATAAACAAGTAATATGAAAATTGACCACCACACCCTCACACAAGATGGCTGCCCCCATTTGGTCAAATGGCTGCCCACATGTGGGCACAAGATGGCCACCACAACATGACCAAAAGAGGAGGGCAGTTATGGGCGATCAGGCCAGCAGGAGAGGGCAATTGCAGGGTGGAACAGGCCAACAAGAAAGGGCAGTTGGGGATGACCAGGATAACAGGGAAGGGCAGTTAGGGGTGACCAGGCTGGCAGGAGAGGGCAGTTGGGGGCAATCAGGCTGGCAGGGGAGCAGTTAGGCTTCTATCTGGCTGGCAGGGGAGTTGTTAGGGGGTAATCAGGCTGGCAGGCAGAAGTGGTTGCCAAAACCAGTTTGGCTCAGTGAAGAAAGTGTCAGCCTGAGGACTGAAAGGTCCCAGGTTCAATTCCGGTCAAGGGCATGTACCTCAGGTGTGGGCACATCCCCAGTAAGAGATGTGCAATAGGCAGCAGCTAATCAATGATTCTCTCTCATCCCTCTCTGTAAAAAATCAATTACATATATATGTGGTTAGGGGCAATCAAGAAGGCAGGCAGGCAAACAGTTGTGAGCCAGCAGTTCTGGATTGTGAGAGGAATGTCCAACTGGTGGTTTAGCTCCAATGCTGAGACATCCCCGGAGGAGTCCCAGATTGGAGAGGATGCAGGCTGGATTGAGGGACACTCCTCCCCATGGTACACACATTTTGTGCAACGGGCCTCTAGTTTACAAGAATAACATAAAAGGATGCTTTCATTCAGAGAGAAAAGAGGAAAGCCCAAAAGGAATTAGGAAAACAATAAGGGAGAAGAAGAGGAGAACCTCACTTCTTCACACAAGGTTTGAGCTCTGGAGTTGCTATAGTAACCAAATCAGTGGGAATGGTGACCAATCACAGGAGAGATCAAGGCACAAAAACTGTCTTGCAGAAAAAAGGGTCTTAGTGGGACTCTCTCCCTCTCCCCAAGTCTGTGCTTGTTTTTCAATCAACTTTCAACTTTAACTTTCTCAAATTCTGTCCATTGTTTCATTCTTTGACTCCACCTGGACAAAAAACCAGGACCATCCTGTCCAGAGGAAAACCATGAGTCCCAGTCCAACTTTCATGTCTCAAGAAGAATGTAAAGCCAGTAAAAGAGAGAAAAGTAAAGAAAACAAAGGAGTTGGAGGAGGAGAATATTTATAAACATGCTTTTTCCCTCTTTCAGTTCCTTCACTCATTAGTTTTGATAAATTGAGGAAAAATGATATAGGTAATAAGTATGAGGCGCAATTCACAATTCTATTTCTATATCATGGCATTTATTCCTCAGAATAACACTGTGGGATAGGATCTATTTACAACTCTACTCATTCAGAGAGAGGTTCAGTAACTGTCCTAAGGAAACATTGCTACTAACTGTACAAGACCCCCTTCATACACATACCCAATTAACTGGAGATAGCTATTTTTATATCCTAATCCTTGCCAATTTTCATTGGATAAATCAAATTTAACATGATTATTTTGAATACTATAAATAAGAACTATAAAAGAGAGTGAGATGCTGTAGTGTCCCAACATAAAAACTGCATTACATTTATATTTGCAACAGAGACCTGGTACATGAAATTCTTGCATGGGCGAGGGGGGTGTCCCTCAGCCCAACATGTACCCTCTCCAATCTGGGACCCCTTGGTGAATGTCCAACTGATGGTTTAGGCTCGATCCCTGCAGGATCAGGCCTAAGCGAGCAGTTGGACATCCCTCTCACAATCTGGGACTGCCAGTGCCCAACTGCTTGCCTGCTTGACTGCCTGATCGCCTCTAACTGCTTCTGCCTGCCACCCTGATCACCCCCTAACAACTCCCCTACCAGCCTGATCGATGCCAAACTGCTCCCATGCTGGCCTGATTGCCCCCAACTGCCCTCTCCTGCTGGCCCAATTGCTCCCAACTGCCCTCCCTATGGGAGGGAACACAGAGAGCACATAACACTATGTTAGTCCTTGGGATATTTTGACTTTTGATAGGTTATCAAAATCTTCTTTTCAGGTGGTTAGGCTCAAAGGGATTTAAGGAGGTGGTCCCCTTTATTTGGAACTTGCCAGGCCCACAATTAAGAAACAGGATTTCACCAGTGGTTGATAACCTATTAGTTATTATACAGAAGATGAAAAAAAGTAAGATAATTATATAACTCAACGAACTAAATTTACTCATGTGGAATAACTATAAAGAACCATAGTGTATACAAGTACTATATTTACCAAGATCAAGATGTATTTTTCAAATAAAAATTGTAACAGAAAAATGTGGTTTGCATTGTAACTAAGTATATCTCCTTCTGTAAACTTCGAAGTACTTGGGACAAAGTATTGCACCATATTTAACTCATTTAAAAAAAAGGGGGGGGGTAGAAATAGTTCAGGCTCAACCACAGTAAAAATTGGGTATGAATCTTTGCTCTGTATTAGCCATATACTGGCTAACCACACATGGGTAAGTTCATTGAAGTGTATTCATAAGTAGTATACTACCCTGTTTCCCCGAAAATAAGACAATGTCTTATATTAATTTTTGCTCCCAAAGATGCGCTAGGTCTTATTTTCAGGGGATGTCTTATTTTTCCTTGAAGAAGAATACGGTACACATTTATTGTTAAATGAAAATAAAGGAAATTTATTACCTGAATATGGTACAGTAGTACGGTAGTTGTCAACACAAACCAGACAAACTGTGAATCCTACAGTACCAAGAATTTACTCATTTATTCAATGACAATCATGTCATCATCTTCTGGAACATCATCATAACAATCCAATTCCTGAATTTCCTGGTGAATTTCTTGTGACTCCATTTCTTTCAGAATCAGTGGAACAAATCTCTCATGTTTAGCCTGGGGGGGGGGTCTTATTTTGGGGGGGATGCCTTATATTTCACTCAGAAGGAAACCTGTAAGTAGGGCTTATTTTCGGAGGATGTCTTATTTTCGGGGAAACATAGTATATAGCAATAAAAATGAGTAGGCTGCAGCTTCAAGCAATTAGAAATAGGTAAAATTAAACTTATTTTCAGAAGTTATCATAGTGGTTAAATTCTGAAGCTGCTATGAGAGGAACTGCAATGGAAATGATAATATTCCATTTAGTGATCTGTTATACTTGCAATTTATTTATTTTCTTATGTAAAGATGATTTACTAGGAAAGCCATCTTTTTTTTTTAATATATTTTATTGATATTTTACAGAGAGGAGGAAGGGAAAGAGATAGAGAGCTAGAAACGTCGATGACAGAGAAACATCGACCAGCTGCCTCTTGCACACCCCCTACAGGGGATGTGCCCGCAACCAATGTACATGCCCTTGACTGGAATCGAACCTGGGACCTTTCAGTTCGCAGACCCACGCTCTACCGCTGAGCCAAACCGGTTTCGGCAGGAAAGCCATCTTTAATTTTATTTTCTGTTTTAGTCCAGAGATGGTTTATAACTCATGCATCATTATGACAGGGACAGAAAACTTATTCAAGTTCCATAGAAACAATGACATATTGTTGTGGTGTTTGTTCATATTATATAGGAATAAACAATGAGTTATTAAATACAATTTCCAGGAGATAGACATCATTATCCAAAAGACAATGAACTCTATAGAAAAAAATGCTGGGCTCTGTCTCCTTTAGCATGAATCACTTTAGATCATTTTTTTTTCTTAATATTTAACATGGAGGATGAATTTCCTAAATGTAGGCTTGATTTACATAGTCTTTCTCTAAGACAGTAATTTGCATTATAGTATTTTAAATTAAACAGGTTTAGTTACTCAAGAAGCTATTGAAATGCAAGGATTTTTCTCTTCTATCTATTTAGCTGACATAAAGGGATTTGATTTTGTAAAAAAAAAAAAAAATTGAAAAGACAAAAAAGAAATAAAAATGATGAAACGAAAAATTGACCTTTGATTGACAGTTGTTTCTAATATTCTGCAAAAAGTGTGCGATAATTACGTACATTTAAACCACTCTAGCAAGAGATGTGTGGTAAAGCCTTCTAGAAATGTCATTCCTTTAACAATAATGAGAACTGACAGCTTGGGCCACCTTTTATGATAATGTGGCATGCAGCCTTGTTAATCTGACCCATTGAAATAAATGAAAAAATGTACTTGTGCCCCAGTATAATTGTTGGCAGCAGCATTTTAGCAGGCTTTAATTTGCACTTCACTGTAACATCTCCTCTCCTGATGTAAATGTTCACCAGAGCTGGCACTATGAATAGCTTGCTAGGATCTGGGGCAGGGGCAAAGGAGTATACTTGGAGTGAACGGGAACATAACCTTAATTGTTAATGAAATGCAGCAGTTCTATGAACAGTCAAAAGCATAAAATAAATACAATAATTGTTTCAGTAGAAACCTGCATAATGCAAAAGGCTACAATTATAAGCACTCCTTAGATACATAGATCAAGGCTGCAGGGCTCTGACTGTCCTTTAAATTACCAGTAGACAATATAAAAGAGAATAATACATCTTAATATATAATTAATATTTAAAAGCATTAACTCATGGACTTGAAGCTAATAGCTGGCATGAAAATAAAAATAATAAACTGACATACACAAAAATAAAGATTACTTTATTTTTAATCCTACATAATCCCATGCATGCATAAAGATTCCACTATAATTCAGTATTCTGTGTTACATCTTATGTGCCTTATATAAATAATTGTTCAACTCAATGTACTTCTGACCATCGTTCTACAAATTAGGTGGCATAGTGGCAGGCAAAAAAGAGAGCGAGTGGCATGATATTGTTAGTGTTTGTGGGGGGGTTTTATGTGTAATTTTAAGCAAATTTTCTTGTTATTTTTTTGTCTTCTTTTGTTTTGTTTTAAGAAGTAGAACCAATTACATTTTTTGATAACGTTCTTATCTCTTTCCTGGTACAGAATATAAACCTAGTATGTGATGATTCTGAAGCATTTCTTGATGCTTTGTTTCTACTTGCAGGTTAATTTGCTTTTTATAGAGATCAGCACACTGATCTTAGGAGTTTAGGAGACAACACTATTTCACAATAACAAGGTTGCATCACACAATATAATATATCAGACCCCTTTTCCCATTCCCTCAAGCATTTGTATATCTATAAAGCCGTACATTTTCTCAGAGCTCCCTGAGGTGGTGAAGCATTATTGCTAAAGATCACAGAGAAGTTAAATAGGCTGTAAAATAATATGATAGTTATGCTAAAGATAAAACGTTATGAAGAAACATACGAGAAACAATTCACATGCAATACTACTCATGTAGAATTTAACGAAGAATGTAATGACGTTTAGTGTGTTCACAAGGTTTTACAACCATCGCTACAATCTAATTTTAGAACATTTTTTTATCACTCCAAAAAGAAACTCCATGCCCTCTATACATCATTGTTCTTACCACTCTTGCCCTAGGCAACCACTAATATACTTTCTGTAGTTATGGATGTGCTAATTCTGGAAATTTCATATAAATGAAACCATTCAATACATGGCCTATTGTGTCTGAATTCTTTCACGTAGTATAATGTGTTCAAGATTCATCCATCCATGTTGTGGCACATAGCTGTACTTTATTTCTTTTTTTATTACAGAATATTCCATTGTGTAATACAAACTTTACCCACTTATTCATCAGATGATAAACATTTAGATTGTTGTTGTTTTTTGGGGGGGCAAGGGGGCTATTTTGAGAAATACCACTTTGAACATTTGTGTAAAAGTTTTGTCTGGACATATGTCTTTTATTTCTCTTGGGCACATACCTAGGAGTTGTATTGCTGGGCATATGGTAATTTGGTATTTAAGCTAATTAGATTTTTAATGCTATATGGCACAATAGAAGCCGGGAACACTAGAACAATTTACAGAAGCCCCTAGGAAGGAAGAGCACATTTGTTTCACTGCCTTCTTACTTGGCTTTACTGTTATGGGGAGAGTGCATGACAGTGAAAACTAGGGTGCAATAATGCCTAGGAGAGTGGGGGTTCAGAGTTAGAGGAACTCTCAAGTCAGACATTCGATGCAATGCTTGTGCTGAACTATCATTCTTTTTATCACCAAACCACTAAGATTTCTATCCACAGGCACATTTAGGGTTATATACCAAAATATCTGACTTGATTTTCTAATATAGGCTCCCCAAAAATTGGCCCCTAGACCAGAGACCATATTTCCCAAATAAAACAAAGCATATGTTTTGGCATATGGACTAACAGCAGGACAGAATGTATAAAAGTATTTTTTTTCTGAAATTTTAAATTTAATTTTTTCTGTGTTTCCAGTCTTGTCTCTGTTCAGCCCACTAAATGAACCTGTAGTTGTCATTTTACTATCTTAACTCCTAGACTTAGTTTAAGTTGTGTCAATTGCTTGGAACAGGTGTCCCTTTGATAAGTACTTTCAAAACTTTGCCCAATTTTCCAGCACTATATTAAATAGCCTTCTGCTGTTTGTTATTTCTAGTGTCTTGTTTATTCTGTTGCAATATTTCTTTCCATGTGTATTTAAAAAAGTACACACACACACACACACACACACACACACACACACACACACATATATATATATATATATATATATATATATATATATTGATTTCAGAGAAGAAGGGAGAGGGAGAGATAGAAACATCCATGATGAGAGGAAATAATTGATTGGCTGCCTCCTGCATGACCCCTACTGGGAGTCAAGCCCTCAACCCAGATTTGTGCCCTGATCTGGAATTGATCCATGCCCTCCTGGCTCATAGGTAGACATTAAACCACTGTGCAATGGCAGAAGGGTTTTCCATGTGTATTTTTGACCTTTTAAATAGATCACAAGCTTCTGTAGGACAGGTAAAATATTTCATGAGTTTGATCTTGGCTATATAGTTGACTAGGCAAGTACTTTGCACTTATACTGGTGTTCTATTAAATGTATGAGAGTGGGGGGCCAATGAGAAGATATGAACACATGTAATAACTTAATCAATAAAAAATTGGGGGGAAAAGATATATACTCTAAGTCCCTATGTGATGCCCCTGGTTTGAAAAGCAATAGACCTAGTGTACATCAAATATGGATGAACTCTCAGTGGGGGTAACTGAAAGGGAGCAAACTGAAGTTAGATGTAAATTCCAATATCACCTCCCAGGTTAAGATAATAGAAATATATTTATCCTGAGGATATGCTACACACAGAATTCTTGATGATTTTGCAAAAGTGAAAGTATTGAGTTTTAGTAAGCATTATTCCAACTCTTCAGATTAACAACATTTGATAATCTTGCATTGATGTAATTTTGGGTGCCTTAATACAATTTTAAATATCTAACTTCTTCAAATAAATATGCATTATTAGTGAAAACAAAAAAAAATCACAGTTAAAAATTAAATAAGATGATACAAATTTCATTTCAGTCATAGCTCAAAACATTCCATTTATTTCTTCAATTATAAAATCTGTGGCAAAATATTAATTAAAAAGAAACAGTCTGAAGCATATGCATTTTTATCCTACTCTACTAAGGAATTTTGGTAGAAAAATTCTCATTTGACAAAAATTGAAAGTTACACAGATAACTTTATTTTATATTTTAGTTAAATTAGATAAGACATTTAGATATAGCAAATGCATTTCAAATGAGTAGCACATAGATGAGTATTTAATAATATTAAACTGAAGGTTTATAGGCTTTTTCCCAGAATCATACTCCCACCCCTTCCTCTGTGCAATATATTTCATTAGAAGAACTATAGTATTAGAACTTTTTTTCAGAACAGAACCTCTCAGAAAAGCTTCAACAGTGTCTATTAGAGTTCAATCATTCCTTGTGACCACTAGAATAGTTCTCCTGAGATTTGGGGAATAAGAGTCTTGAAGATCAAGGAATAAAGATAAAGTAGAGGAAGTTTGTGCCTCTCCTGATGTTCCCTTCCATTTGGAGAAACTCCAACAGTGTAACACATAACTCTCCTGTTTGCATTCCTCCCTAGGGAGAAGGCAGGACTAATGTGAGAGATGAATTATGGGAAGAACAAAACAGTGTGTACTAATTCTGCTTATTCCCTTTATATTTTTTTGTATAAATAAAAGATTATTCTCCACTTGCCATGATTTAGGTTTTACAGGTCAGGGTCATGGCACACTGCTCTATTTCAGGCATTACTAAACAAGAGTCTTTTTGTTTATTTTCTGTAGAGGCTTAGTTTAGGCCATGTAAATGAATTTTAGGTTATCAAGAAGTCTTAACTCCAACATTTGTGATTTATTTTTCTGCCTTAACCGGTCAGTGCAGCATAGGAAGGAACTGTCCATGGGCAATTTTTAAGAGAGATATAAAGATAGGTTTGCAAACAGCAGGCCTTCAGCAGAAGTGTGTTCTGATCTTGGCAGTGGCACTTGGCATCTTGGATTTAAACAAAATAGAAGCCACGTGGATCTCAGAAACCAAACTGCACTGTTGGTGGGCAGAAAATGTCATAGCACACTCAAAAGATTCCTCGGGGCAATCCTCAGGAATCCTGGCTCTCAGTACATTTGGTGGCTTGACTTGCACTATCTCAGTGCAAGTGTGGAGACTGCCAGTGAGCTGCACAGACCTGAGTCATCAGATTTAACTAGAGCAAGAGTCCAATTTTATGGAAAAGGGAATCTCCCTGTACACCTACCATTGAGACTTTAAATGGCTGACTGCTTATGTGCTATTTGCATTTTGATTTTCAACCTTTGCTACAGGGAATGGCTTTTATACTTTGAGGTAGCTGGATTTCAAGCACCCTACATACTAAAGAGGTTCTGGTTTTAAATTATTATTGTCTGGCTTAGGTTTGATTCTTCAAATTTAATTTGCATTTAGAGCTAAAGAGGAAACAGAAGAAGAACTAGGCTTGAATTCATGGAGTCAATCCACATGCCTGAGATTTAAAAAGTAACAAAATAATTTTAGGTGATGAAGTTCCATTTAGTTAGCTATCCAAAAATTTGTTGCGCCTTGAGAGAATGTGTTTGGTAAATTTGTAGAACTGAGACCATAATAAAAGCACAGCATAAAAGAGATGTATGTTAAGAAAGCAGATGGGATGATGACAGATTCAGTCCATGCTGTGGCTAAATGGCAGTATCTCCTGGATGGGATTATCTAAGCCAAGAAAGTGAAGGTGCACAGATTTGTTTGAACACTAGATCTATTTGGCAGACACAGAACAATATACTGAATCTAAAATCTTTTTTTTTTTAAAGCATGGACAGGAATGTAAGGATTATAAGAGGAGCAAGGCATTTGGATCTAAGAAATAGGTTTTTAACATAGTAGAGAAGGAAAGAGACCCAACTTTTTATAAACAAGTTAGCAATGACTTTTCTAAAAAGAAAAGCAAAAGAGTGGGAAAATAAAACAAAGAAGTTCTTTTCCAGCATTGCCTATAAAACATCATGTAGAAATACTATTCAAGATCTGACACATTGGAAGTATGAGTGATAGTGACTTGAAGAACTCACAGCAGACCTTCACTGTGTTCTTAATGCAATAATAAGAGGTTAAAGTTAGGAATCTTCTGAGAGTGATGTTAGGATCAAAATGGGAGTAAAACTTTCCCTAGGAGTTAAGATTCGCGTGTCTAACCTATTCCACAGTGGTCAGGCAATATAATTGGCCTCTCCTGTCCAGGCACTGTAAATGTTGGTCCACAGAGAGGAGGTTTGGTCCCTAAAAAAAAGTCCACATTCATTGCAGCAATGGTGGGCCAGAAAAAAATAGTCTTCAAGGAAAGAGGAAAAATATTGGATTCAGTTAGATTCGTTACTCCAGGTATGCCTTTGGATTGGCTTCCTGATTGAAACAAGAACTTGTGTGCTCCCTTAATTATAGAGACAGTTGTCATTGCCCTCAATATAGACCTTGCTATTATTCTGTGATGTCTTGCACATGCCCCAGTAACATATGCTACACCGCACACTGCACACTGAGGCACAGATCCAGCTCAGAATGTACACATATACTACCTAAAAGTGTGGGGTAGCTAGTGCCCATCTAGCAAGCATTAAGTAATAGATATGGAGGACAGGGGATAAATTCAGATAAATTGTTCTTCCTTTTTTTCCCCATTGATGGACTATTTGCAGATGAAGTGGCTTTGTGTGGTGTCATTAGCAATATCCTGTGAGATGAAATAACTAGAGTGTCAGAGTATGTTCTGGCCAGCTCGTAGAGCACTGCATCTATGGCTCTCCAACATTCTCTTTCTGTCTTATTTTTCACTTCTCCTAGGGATGTACTTACCATAAAACATTAACACATAAACCTTTTCAAAGGCTCTACCTTTAAGGAAAATTCAGTTAAGATAGGAAATTAAAAGATTTGAATATGCTGGATAAAGAAGAAACTGCAATTAAGACTTGTTAAAGACATTTTATTGTACATTTACTGTATATGTATGTTATTATGTATTGAATATTTTAAACTCAAAAGAAGGTGGTCATGTCTCAACAGCCATTATCTGAGAAAGGAAAGCATGTTCATAAGAGGTTAGTTTTTCCCCAGTTAAGATAAATACTCTGCCATCACCTCTTCTTTACTTTTTTTTTGTTAATTTTTAAATAACTGTGCCATAACCTCTTGATGAAAATCTTTGTCTGGTTAAAATTACTTCCAAAAGTTAACAGATATGGGCAAGGGAAATACAATAACTGGTATTTTAGAGTGGCTGAAATAGGTCGTTTTCACTCACTAGCCTCATTTTGTTCAGATAGCATTGAGGTTATCTATGTATAATCTGTGGACTCTTTGAAGGATAGACACATCCGACTTGGTATTGGCTAATTGAGATTCTGATTTGAGAGACTCATACCAACCCAGTGGAACACAGACGCCCAGGTGGACACTGCTGATGCCCTGCTACAAGATTTTGATATCCCCCAGGGCTCATGCTGACCAGGATTAAAAAACAAACAAACAAACAAACAAAAAACCATTTATTTTTTTATTTTTTTATTTAAAGTGGCTAGATAATTTATGTTTTTGAGTTTTAATTCATTTGGGTTTTAATATCCTTAGATTTTAACTTACTTTGGGGATTTAGTCTTCTGCTTAAATTTCATTAATGCCTTCCCCAGGCTTCAAATAGGAATGAGATTTACAATTATATTTGAGGTTTGGCTTTATTTTAGAATATGTTTAAAATTCTATATAATACTGGTATGCAATTTTAGGTCAACTATAGTTCACAACATGGCATGGCATAATTTGGGAAGTGAAAAAAAAATTGGAATGGATTTTTCAATTTGCAAGGAGTAGCCTTAGAGTTCAAGCTATTTTTTTCTGAACCATTTTAGCATCTTCTGGGGGGAAATCTACACGGATCATCATACATCACTAGCCCTGGTTAACACTGGCTTTCTAACTTCATGAATTCCTATAACTGTCCTGATAATTTCCGAGGAAGAAGCTTACACTGCAGTTTGGACATAGGGTTAATAATTTAGTAAAATGATGTAAAAGTAAAGTTTTAAGAAATCTGGATGAAGATGATAAAATTCTTTTTCCTCTTACTCTCTAGTAATTTTCCTTTCAAGTCAGTCTCTTACAAAGTGCCTATGTGGTTAGCCATGCAGGTTCCTCCTGCGGTGACCGAGATCAGAGCGCCTATGGTGTGCAGACCAAATGCCAGATGGTCTGTATGCTGTCATCCTGTAGATTACCTGCCAGCACATTCTTTCCAGAATGACCAGACAATAGCCAAACTCTTTGCATAATGTCTACCTGACCATGCTTTTGTTTTTGTCAGATTTCACTGAAGTCTCAGAACCCAAAAGTATAAGTGAAAGCATATTATTTCAAAGAGTATCTCCTGATATTTTCGAATTGTATTATATCGCACTAAAATATTATAAAAGATACCTTTTTCCTACGGGATGACCATGTAAAGGGGAAGTTATATTAGATATGCAACAGAGGTACTATGACTCAATGCATGGTGTACATTGTTGAAGAGTAGTTTAATGAAGGCTAATCTTAGAACACCAACAACATTGGTATCCTAGAAGGTAAATGTTTTTCTGCAATTTTAGCTATTTAATTATTTATTTAAAATATAGTTTTATTGATTTCAGAGAGGAAGGGAGAGGGAGGGAGATAGAAACATCAATGATGAGAAAGAATCTTTAATCAGCTGCCCCCTGCACACTCAATACTGGGGATCGAGCCTGCAACCTGGTCATGTACCCTAACTGGGAATTGAACTGTGACCTGGTTCATAGGTTGACGCTCCACCACTTGAGCCACTCTGGCTGAGCTAGCTATTTTTATATGCTTAGCAGATCACTTACTAAGTCAGCACAATGATGGATTCCATAAGAACTGTAAAATATGTTAGAGAATGAGACAACAGTGGGTAGCACTTTTCCTAATATATAAAGATTGATAACAAGTTTATAAAATTCAAGTTTCTCAAAATGTGGATTTATCCCTTATAAGCCATTGTATCTCCAAATGTGGTCCCCTTTTCTAAGCTTCCCCTAGTGCAAAGTTTTCAAGAAGCAATTTATTTGTTCTCTTCGTCCAGGACCTACAATTTTTACATTTGGGCCTGTTTAAAAGATGTATTAAGCAAGACCATGCAAGTTGCTGTAGGTTGAGTTAAACTACATAGATTTTACATTGTTATAATATTGCTTTTCATTTAATTTCTGAAATTCTAGTGATGCCTAATGTACTTAGTGACAGTAATTTAATAATTGCTTTCATATTTTGTAACATATTGAGTAAAATTAATTCTTCAATAATTATAAAGTCTTCTTGCTTATCTATTTTAGTATAACCTGGAAACCAAAAATGCAGTTTAATTATTTCTCCCTTCACCATGTTGATATGAAATCCTGCTTATCATAATTTTTGTCTACCTATACTTTCTCTGTGTTTTGTGTCTAATAGGTTTACCTGTCTTTAATTAAAAAAATTAATGCCATTTGCTAGTTCAGTGTCTCTTCTCAAGTTCGAGAAAACATTCTAAATTAGTCTAGAGCCAGTCCCTGTTATTTTAAGGCTCTACAGTTAATATTTGATTTTGGTGGTTTTATATATTTCCATTTCTTTCATTTTAGTCTAAGTAGATCTGTCTTCTTCACTAATTCTTCCCATCAATTCCATACTAATAATATTTTGATAATGAAACATGGAAACAAATAAACAATCTGTTAAAAGTCTAACTTGTCTACATATTATTAATGATGTGGCTGCAATAATTAATCCACAAATATCTAAATAGCTTTATCCTAATCAAAGATTTAAATAACTTCCTATTGTTGGTTCTCTATTCTTTAGTTATGTTCCACAAGTTATTTTGGCCCATAAATCTGACTATGGCAGCATTTAAAAACTTTTCTTTCTGAATCTAAAATTTGATATTTTTATAATATGGCACACATTTTTTCTCAACGTGAAAATGGAATTTTAGTAAAACATGTGTAATCCCTAAAGCTTCTTATGAAATAAAAAGTTTATATTAATCAGAATTTATGTATTTTTTCATTAAAAGATTACCTAAACATATGACCCAGATACCAATTCATTTTTAATTCATAATGGAAATGTATGTTTCCACATTTACAAACCTTAAGTCTTAATATTAAAAAAATATATTATGTATGGAAATAAATGTAAAAAGTAATAATAGACTTAATATTTTATTTCTAGATTATACATATAAAAAGATGATTCAAAGGGCAAGTCTTTGCTATTGTTTAAATATAGAGCACAGGTAAAATAATTAATTTTGTGAAAAATAATGTTTCACATTTCTACTTGGAATTAGTCTAACTAATTATTCCTGGGCTGCATTAAATACTTTCATGTGAAGGTATAATAACATTTTGTAACTAAATATGTTTTCTAGCTTATTCTTCATTTATTCACAAACATTTTTTAAATGCTTTTTATGAACAATGCACCTGCCAATACAACTGTTATGAATGCATTCTTTAAAAGATAACTATAAAAAATCTGGTTAATTCCAAAACTGGTTTGGCTCAGTGGATAGAGTGTCGGCCTGAGGACTGAAAGGTCCCAGGTTCGATTCTGGTCAAGGGCATGTACCTTGGTTGTGGGCACATCCCCGCTAGGAGGTGTGCAAAAGGCAGCTGATTGATGTTTCTATCTCATCGATGTTTCTAACTCTCTATCCCTCTCTCTTACTCTCTGTAAAAAATAAATAAGATTTATATATATATATATATATATATATATATATATATATATATATATTTAAAACTGGTTGAGTGTGTATGTGTTTTATATACATAATAGCTTTTTAAAAGGTGAAAAGTAACTTAATTTTACATATTTAAGTATTTAAGAAGATATACAAATTTAAATATATTTTATATATACAATTATAGAAAGTATTATGAATTGAACACAATATTTAATATTCTATATAATATTATCATTTATATGTGTAACTATACAAATATTTGCATATATTCATTAACAAATTTTTATTATAATTAATTAACATTCTCTGAATACCTGTGTGATTCATGGTAATATGCTATTTCTCATATATTATTGTATTTGGCTCTCGTAAAAAAAAAAAAAAACCACAACAACATTGTAAATGAGAAAATTTATAAATAAATGGAAAATTATATGATTTATACATTTTTGTTTCCAATTTCGCTAACACTGCACATTTATCACTTGAATAACCAGGGTTATGAGACCCATGCCCTGTGCATAAACTCACACTGGATAAAGCTAACCACTTTGGTTGTAAAACAAAATGAATTTAAGGTAAATCTGTTTAATCAAAATTATATCCAATATTTATAAAAATAGGCAATTAAAATGAGTTCTGTGAATGATATTTTCATTGAAGGGTATCCTTCTCCTTACCACACACATCTTTCTGATCTTATCCAAGATAACTCAAGATATAGTTATCATATAATTCCCCAAACTTTAATTCATATGTCAAATAGTAACAAAATTGTTCCAACATTTCTATATGTAATCACAGTTAATCCTCACAACAGCTACATTACATTGGTACTATTGGTTGTCTCTCACTCAGAGCAGAGAAAATTGTGGCTCAAAATAATGGTATAACTTGCCTACAGTTACATGGCTTGTGAATATCAAAGGCAGTATTTAACACGGGCAGATTAATTTATCACATGTCTAATTAATTATGTTTAACCAGGCAGAAAAGAATAACAATATTTCCCATTAAATAACAAATTTAAAAAGTGTTTTAATTAAAAATTATGCTTTTTCTACTCATATTTACCTCGAGCTCTTTGCCTATTGAACAAAAAGATTATTGCCTTATCGGGCCCTTTATAAGACTCAATATAATGTTTTAATTTCCTTTATTTTATTTTATAATTTGTGTTGAAGTTAATAAAATTAATCTTTCAATCGTTTAAATCATAGATCAATTAAGTTCTTTATTTTAGGGCAAATGTCTAAGTTTTTCTCCCACTTAAAGTTTTTAACTTGTTCCGATTTTTATTAGCTATGAAGCATTAATTTTAAAAATAAATATTTTTTATTGATTTCACAGAGAGGAAGGGAGAGGGAGAAAGGTACAGAAACATTAATGATGAGAGAGAAACATTCACTGACTGCCTCCTGTACTACCAGCACTGGGGATTGAGCCCACAACCCTGGTAAGTGCCCTGACCAAAACAGAACCATAACCTGGTTTATGGGTCAACACTTAACCACTGAGCCACACCTGCTAGGCAAGCATTATTTTTTTATTATTTTGATTCTGACATTTAAATAACTAGCCTATTTATTTAACTGTTGAGTGGGCAGAACTTTTCCATTTTGCAGTCAACATGTAATTTACATTGGTTACTATGCAGTTCCAAAGAATGAATATATTCTTATATAATGACTTATTCAAAAAAGAGAAATATTTCACTTGCACTAGGATTCATAGAAAATTTCTGAAAATTGCAAGTCCAAGTGAAAGCAGTAAATTTATTTTAAATTTAGCTTTAGGCATTTATTAGATGTGTAATCTTGGGTTTATTACTAATTAACCTTCAAGATTCATTTTCCTTACATATAAAATTGTGTTTACTTCTCAGAATTTTAAAAAATATATACTATGTCAAAGTAGGAAAGTAAATAAATAGATGTGTAGATAAATATTAGTTAAGCCTTTAAAACAAACACACAAAAAACACAAATACACAAACAGAAAAAAAATATATATATATATATATATTATCACTTAATATTGTTATTATATTGATATTATTTTATTTACACAATATATGGTATATTATATGCTATAACATATATTATACAATTTATAATACTTAACATCATGTATAATTTACACAATAACCTTCATACCATGATTTTTTTTTTAATATACTTTATTGATTTTTTACAAAGAGAAAGAGAGAGGGATAGAGAGCCAGAAACATCGATGAGAGAGACTCATCAATCAGCTGCCTCTTGCACACTCCCCACCGAGGATTTGCCCACAACCAAGATAATGCCCTTGACCTGAATCGAACTGGGGACCCTTCAGTCCACATGCTGACGTTCTATCCACTGAGCCAAACCGTTTGGGCCATATCATGATTTTTTTAAAGGAGAAACTTAAAACACCATTTATTAAAAATTACAGTGGAATAATAATGTCTACCATACCTGTGAGAGGATGGCAATTTAAATAATAAAGAAGTAGGATTATCACATAGAAAACCAAGAAAACTACCTATAACTTTTGAGGTAAACCTTAAACTGCAACCCTGTGTTCTTAGTCATCCTATTAAAACCATGGGCTCCATTTCCCTGAGAAGATAAAATGTTGATGAAGACAAAATAGGAGGACAACACATGACATGGAAAATTAGAGCAAATAGCAGTTTAACCTCTTCGAGTGGGAGTTTGTCCTTTTCTCAGGATAATTGATCAGTTTCTGTTAACATTTTTGCCTCCACCTTCCTTTAGTACTAGCGTCTCACCCTATATTTCAGACAGGAGCCTAAGTAAAGTAGAGAAAGGGATCAGTTAAAGGAGGAAGAGATGAAAATCTGAGTGAGCTCTTTTGGGATTTTCACTGGTTTTGGTAAACAGCTGGTATCCTATAGTGTGGGCAGATTTTCTAGGAACTGCAGTCTAAGATCTCAGAAGGCAGAATTTTTTTCCCCCCTGTTGTGCCCACTACTATATCTCCAGTGCCTACAATTGTATTTGGAACATAACTGGTGCTCAACACAAAAATTTGAATAAGTGACTGTATGAACCATCACTGCATCTGACTGAAGAATGCCCTACTGATATGCTTGCAAGCTGCAGCGTGTGGCTGAACACCACCTGTGTTTACTCTATAACTTGAGCTCAACACCTGGTACCTCCAAGCTGTCCTCCTCTGCACCAGCCTTGCAGGTATGTGTCCTTCCTGGATTCTTTCCCAAAGATCTGCTGCAGAGGTCTCTGATAATCCCTTGGCTGCTTGCTTTTTCCATCCCTAATCCTTCTTGTCCCAGAATGGGTGGATGGAAGCTCTTTGTTTCAAACAATAGAATGTGCACTATTTAAGTAAAGGAGACCTACTAAAGGAAATAGAAAGTAATTCATGGTATTGAATAAAAGGGCTGTATACACTACTCTTAGAAACAATGAAAACCACACCACAAAACTGGAATATCAGTGTACTGCTTCTGCCATTATCAGGAAAGACAGCATAAGGAAGCTGTCAGATCTGCACTGCCTTGCTGCTATTATCCAATAAAGAAATATTTTTCCCCAAAACTGTACTTGTTTTCCAAAAAGAATTTCATAAAAGACCATGCTTGCTTGAATTTGATAGGAGAAATCCAAAACATATCCAGAAGTTTAACTGCAAGGAAACCTGAGAATGTAACTTTTAAATGAGGACTCCAGAAAGAGTCAATAAACAGAAAGCATGCTAATTGATGTTTGAAATGGCTGTTGAGTGAATATTTAAGAACCAATAATATCCATACTTCCAAGAGAAGGATACTAACATTACTTTTGTAGAAATACGATATATGTATATACATTTATTAAAAATCCACATATGCCCAAATAGTAATGATGGTTAATATAAAGATATTGGCAAAATAGTTGTGAGCATTAAACACAAAGTCTATTCTTATATTCTCATTTATTAATTTGTATTATTTTCCATACGAACCACTGTAAACCTACTTTTACCCAGCTCTGTAAAAAGATTAACAGTAAAATTTACTCTTTTTTTGTATAAATAAAATCATTCTAAGGATTATATAAGATAATGCATGAGAAGCACTTAGTAGAACTGGCAATAAAGAAGTACTCATAAATGTTAAATATTCACATATATATATAAAATCAAGATAAATCAAGTGAAGTGCCTTACATAGGACCTGGCATTTATTAATTAGACAGAAATTGTGAATTACTGCAATTAATCTTTTTAACTCTCTGAATTTATTTGACTTTTAAAATGAATACACATTAATATTACAGAAAGAAAAGAAATTATGTCTTTCTCTCTGCATTTATCTCTATGTTGTACGTTTATAGCTCTTTTGCCATAGAAGCAAATTTAGAAACAGCTCCCCTTCCATGAAACATCAACTTGAGGCCGTGAACAGGAGAAGCCTACAGATGTTTTTTTTGTTTGTTTGTTTTTTGTGGTTTTTTTTTTTCTAATTTCACTTGCACCCCAAGGATAAGCTAGGAAAAAACACTCTCTGAATGATGGTCCTGGTTGTGGTGATTGTGGTGGATGGTGGCAATTATAAATGTTTACTAAGAAATTGTTATTTTGTTGTGTTCCCCTACTATTCTCAGTTCTGTGAGAGACAAATTTCCATGGATCTCTTGCATTTCTGCATGTCTTAAAATAAGAAACACTTACTGTTGTTGTTTTTTTTAATCCCAGGCTTTCTTTTCAAGGATTCTCTATAGTTAATATCTTTGGAAGAAAGAAAGAATCCCTCTCTCTGGAGCAAGGGGCAAATATAATAGCTTTGTAATAAAGCAAATGTAATAAAGAAAAGTTATCTGGCCCTAGCAGGTTGCTCAGTGGCTAGAGTGTCAGCCTGTGGCCTTTAGGGTCCCTGATTTGATTCCAGTTAAGGGAACGTTCCTAGGTTGCTGGCTCAATCCCCAGTAGAGAGCATGTAGAAGGAAGACAATCAATGTGTTCTCTCTCATCATTGATGTTTCTATCTCTATCTCTTCCTCTCCCTGTCTGAAATCAATAATTTTTTTTAAAAGGTATCTAAACAGGGCAAATGTGTTTCCTGTTAATTAGAAGATATTTGCATTCCTTAAGCTGAGCTGGGCGGAGCAAGAGGGAGGGAGAGTGGTCCTTTCTTATAATGCAAACTGCTTCATAGGCAGGTATCATCTGGCCCTCTTCCCATAATCCTATGGGAATTGCCACAAATGCTGGTACACTTCTTACTGCTATAGCACTTTGTCTCTGACATGGGAGCCTCATGTCTTTTGCCAGCATCCAGGCAACTATGAAGCTCACTAACTAGATTGTGAAAAGAGCAAAATATCAGATACCGCACAATTCTTGCTATGTTCTCTGCATTTAATCACGAAATAAACCTATCTAGAAGGAACTATAATTACCCACATTTTATACAGATGAGGATATCACACACTAATGTATGCTAATCTTCCATATGTTTATGTTCAAATCAATGTCCACTACATCATATTATATTTTTTGTTTTGTGCAGCTTCATACATCATAATAGGAACATAATAAGAATAATGTCAGAGGCCAGGCCCGGAGCAGCAGCAGGGCCTGGAACAGCTTGCTCCTCGCCTGCCCATGCCCCAGGGCTGCTCCTCAGACATGGCTGGAAACTTTTGGGGGAACTTGAGGGTCTGCTGAATCAAGTGATGAAGGCTTACATCTGGATGTGTAGAGTTATTGTAGCGCTAGGGTGTTGATCTGTGAGTGCCTTGTGTGGGGTCTGGATGAGGTTGGTTGATGTATTTGGAAGTGTCTTATGTGTGAAGTGTATCCTTGGGCATGTGGAGGTATTATTGATTTGAGAAAATGCTAAGTAACTGATTTACTATCTGAAAAATTTAAAATTCTGAAAGTTTAAGGTCTCTTGCCAAAAAGAGGTTTTAAAGCTAACACCTTAATTTCAATGGAGAAAGGGGAGGACAAGGCCTTCCCACCCAGAACAGGTAATCCAATTCCAGCGAGCAGCTATCTTTAAATGTGTTCATTTACATTTGAATGGCTACACCTTTTGATAGCCTAAGAGCAAGTTTACATGTAAACAAGCTGGCTTCTCAGTTCCCAGGGCAGAAAAAACAAGGTTTAAAATTATTAGATTTTAAAATTTATTCTTAAAAATATAAAAGTTTATTAATTTAAAAAAAAAAACAAGGAAACTAAAAAACCTGATGAACAATATCAACTATTGATTATAATAGAATCAGAGATACGGGAGGGGAGTGGACTGACAATTCTCGGGGGAAAAGGGGAGTGGTGGGTGCAGGAAGAGACTGAGCATAAACTGTGCACCTATGGATGAAGACAATGGAGGGTGGGGAAAGGGCAGAGGGTGGGGTGGGAACCTGGTGGAGGGGGGAAGAAATGAGGGACCTTTGTAATAATATGAACAATAAATATTGATTTAAAAAAACAAAACAACAACAAAAAACCAACTATGCCCTAATGCCAAAAAAAAAAAAAAAAAAAGAAGAAGAAGAATGTGAGCCTAAGAATATATATGTAAACACCTCAAGCTTAATTAATATCAGTAGGTAAGATGTTTCCAAGTTTGGAAAATAATGCGGATTATAAACTAGAAATATGCAAAATGATGAGGCAAAGTAAAACCAACACAAATAAATAAACAAATAAGTAAATAAATAAAATCAACATGGGGAGGGGCAAAAAGGGGGTAAGGACACATAGGTAATACCTAAATCAAAAAAAAAAAAAAAAAATCAACATGTCCTGGCCTCTAAAATTAACATTTCATGAAATTAAAGTTTATTTTTTCATAAATATGTTTTTACCATTGGCGTATTAAAAATGGTTGCAAATATTTCAAAACATATTGAAATAAAACTCACATAAACCAAGAGTTTTCTTTCTACTTAAAGGGTCATATACTCAATATAATTTAATCCTTAAAACAAAATTTTGTGCTATATTATATTGATATTGTAAGTGAGAAAAGGAGATTGAGTCCTTAAGTGGGGGATAAAAAAATTGAGCCTAAGCATGCTGAATCTACACCCCATGATAGATCTTGAGAAGTGTTATAAATCAGTACTTCTCAGTGTAACTCTAGTGCTTTGAATTAGAACAGCTGTTTCCTGAAAGGGGGATAATGGAGGGAAAGAGATCCTGGGTAATAAAGAAGGATCTCTTACCCTTCGAGACAGCATGGAGTGACCTGGAGAATATTATGCTAAGTGAAATAAGGCAGTCAGAGAAAGACAAGTTTCACATGATCTCACTCATATATGGAATCTAATGCAATAAATAAACTGTGAACAAAATAGATCCAGAAACATGGACAGCTGAAAAATCTCAGAGGAAAGGTGGGTGTTGGGTGGGTTGGGAGAGATTAACTGGGGGAATTATCTGCATATATGCATAGCCCATGGACAAAGACAATAGTGTGGTAAAGGCTTGGGGAGGGAAGTGCATATGGGATGGAGAGGGTCAACAAAGACATCTGTAATACTTTCAACAATCCAGATACATTTAAAAGTATAATATATATGTTTAATAAAGCAAAGGTAACCCTCACCAGAGGATTAGATGGAGATTTTGCAATATTGCAGTCTATATCTGACCACTTTTCCCTTATTTTCCAATATACAATGGATAAGGATTCCATGTTCCAGTAATTTAAGAAACAATGATTTTTTAGAATGATACAAAATTTTCCAATAAAAACATTTACATCTTATCATCTAAGTAATTAAAAAGATGGTTACCCATCTAATGAGCTAGAAGCATGAAATGGCCCAGATGGTGTGGCTCAAATGGTTGAGCATCAACCTATGAATCAGGAGGTCAGGATTATATTACAGTCAGAATTGTGGGCTCAACCCTACCCCCAGCGGGGAGCTTGCAGGAGGTAGCCAGATCAATGATTCTCTCTCATCATTGATGTTTCTATCTCTCTTTCCCCTTCCCTTCTGAAACCAATTTTTTAAAAGTTTGAAATGCATCTTACAAGTATTTAAAAGTGAAATTATTTTATCTTTTACATAATAGGTAAAACTCCAAGTTAACTAACTCATCAGAGTTGGACAAATGGTATTATATATTTACTTTGTCTCATATAAGTCACTAAATGTAATACTACTTACAGTCACAAATCTTTATTATATAAAATATATATTTTTCATACTTCAAAAAAATTCAAATATCTTACAAAAACTTAAAAACTATTACATTAAATGTTAATTTATGAACTTTGATAAAAAGGCAGAAATATTTCTTTAAAAAGCAACTAAATATATTTTCTTTAATATAGTCAAATTTTATGTTGAAAGTGCTTGGGGACACAAAGCAAAAAGGGAAAACTGCCGAAACCGGTTTGGCTCACTGGATAGAGCCTAGGCCTGCGGACTGAAAGGTCCCAGGTTCAATTTCGGTCAAGGGCATATACCTTGGTTGCTGACACATCCCCAGTGGGGGGTGTGCAAGAGGCAGCTGATTGATGTTTCTTTCTCATTGATGGTTCTAACTCTCTATTTCTCTAACTCTCCCCTCCTCTCTGTTAAGAAATCAATTATATATGTATGTGTGTGTGTCTGTGTGTGTATGTATATATATATATATATATATATATATATATATATATATATATATATATATATATTTTTTTTTTTTTTTTTAAAGGGAAAACTGATTAACCATTAATTTTTTATTGGTAGATAAAATAGAAATTTGTGACAAAAAAAAAATTCAATTTTCACATGACCATTTCAAGAACTGCTATCTCACAAAGACTAACCATTGCAAGTGAAGTTATTTTGAAAAGCTAAAAAAAGCTGAAGCCGGTTTGGCTCAGTGGTAGAGCGTCGATCTGCGGACTGAAAGGTCCCAGGTTCGATTCCGGTCAAGGGCATGTACATTGGTTGCGGGCACATCCCCGGTAGGGGGTGTGCAAGAGGCAACTGGTCGATGTTTCTCTCTCATCGACGTTTCTAGCTCTCTCTCTCTCTCCCTTCCTCTCTGTAAAAAATCAATAAAATATATTTTAAAAAAAAAAGAAAAGCTAAAAAAAAATAATACCATCAAACACATTTTGGTTAATATTACTTGACATTTTTTAAAGCATGACATTCAACTATTTCAGAAGATAGCTTTTGAAATTTTTAGAAAACATATTTTGAAAACAATTTAGCTCTGTTAAAAGGCTAGAATAAAGATATTCTGTATTGGTGATTGAAGGAAAGATCACTGTTGAGCAGTGCAAGTAAAAAAAAAAAAAAGATTGGATTATTTAAAGAAAAGCCAACAAACAATATCTATTGATATTATACACAACATTAAATTATTATTTATTCAGAGGAAAAATCCAGTTATTCTGGGTTCTCCCCAAATCACCAAACCTATTATGCCTTCATTTATTTCAGATAGCAAAGTGAGCTTCCCAATTAATCACACAGAAACCAAAATATGGGGGTTGGCAAAAATAGCTTATAGTTGTATGAGAAACAGAATTAAAGTTATTGTAATAATCAGAACCTGCCTGTCTTTTTCATATGAACAACCTTAATCCTACCTTTGCCCATCACTGTAAGTGACCCATTGGAGATGATTTATTGATATGCTTTGGAAAATGAAAGAATATATTCAAAATGTGGGTAGAACAATGATGTATTTGACATTATATAAATTAAGCCCTTCTTGGCACAAGTGTAAAACACATTCAGATACTTTTTGAAACCTCTTCAGGTGAATGATAATAGAGAAGAATGTTTGTCTTGCTGTTTGCTGTGGCATGAAGACATGCATCAGGATCATCTAAAATTGTACCAAGTTTTTAATTTTTTTTTAAAGAATGAAAAATAAATATTACCTTAATTCTCAGAGAAAAGTTATTGCCTTCAATGAAATCTATACTACTTAAAAGTTGTATTGAATAAGGCATTTGAAGTGTTTAGATTATGCCCAGTGAATATAATTCTATTAATTTGCTTTTATTTTATGGAGTTATACTTTATAACTTAAATTGTTTAACTATTTATATTTTGACTTCAGAGAGGAAGGGAGAGGGAGAGAGAGATAGAAGCACCAATGATGAGAGGGAATCATTAATCAGCTGCTTCCTGCATGCCCCCTACTGGGGCTGGAGCCTACAACCCAGGCATGTCTCATGACTGAAATTGAACCTGGGACCTTTCAGTCTGCAGGCTAATACTCTATCCACTGAGCCAACCGGCTAAGGTATAAGTTGTTATATTTTTGAAAGTCTGCCAAAGTAACATTTACTATCCAAGTAATATTATATTTAGTGACTTTCAAAATTTGCATCTATGAATTCACTTTTTAAAAACTTACATTATCACAGAAATTCACAAAACATCACTTGCATGAAGAAATGTTACCATATTTTAATAGTAAAAGAACATAAATGGAACAGATGTCAGCTAATAAAATCAGAAAAGTCTGACAATATGTTCATAATAATTGAG
The DNA here is from genome assembly GCF_964339955.1 of Pipistrellus hanaki. NCBI lineage: Eukaryota > Metazoa > Chordata > Mammalia > Chiroptera > Vespertilionidae > Pipistrellus > Pipistrellus hanaki. Next base: position 56,426,644 of record NC_140507.1, on the reverse strand, counting down.
AATTATGTTTTTAATTAATTAGTTAACAATGAATTTATATTCCCATTGTTAAGTTAGGTGTATAGAAAAATGTTTTGAAGTATTTGAGATACTCATATTCTAATTAAACACTTGCCAGTTAGTCATATGTTATTAAATTGGACATATATATTGGCCCTTTTTTTGCTTCAAGGTAATCAATAATCACACATAGAATACATTTTGCCCTCATTTAATTTACAAAATGTGTTTTAAATAAAACAAATACAGTAAAAAATAGAATTGTTCTGATATAATGCAATTGTTAAGGTAAGAACTCTAAATTATTACTCTCTCACAAAATATGTTGTTTAGGAATTATTTTCACAAATCTGCCATAAGTACATTTGCTTGGGTTTATTTAGAATTATTGCTCACCAAAAGCAAACAAATAAATAAAACTATCAATTATTTTGTTGACATTATCTAGAGGTGAATTTTCTTGTCTTTTAGATACTTGGACTTCCTAAGGATTGTATTATAACTATTGAATGTGTTAGACAAACCCATGTTTTTTACAAATCCTGCAAACAATTGTTTGCCTCAGCAATAGCTTTCTAAGTTAAAATACCAACTTATAATGTGTAACATTATAATTTGTCAAAAATATAGTAACTCTGAATTTCACAGAATAGTAAGAATTTCCATTTCAATTATTACTTACTTTACTGGCTATATTTTATTTCTTAAACACAGAGATATTGAAACAATTAGAAAAAGAGGCTCATAGAGAGCTCATAAATATGACTTACCATCTTTTAGTTTTACATAATATTTTTATTTGTTAATGTAATATGGCAAATGGCTTTTAGAAATAAGAATTTTATTGTCCATTCCTATCCACTCACTATTTCCATCTAGCAACCTGACCTAATTTTTAGAGACTTACCCAAAATATAACTAGGAATGAAAGGGGAATATACTTTATTTTTATCATTTTCGAATGGGAAGAGTGAAGAATATCCACTTAAAAAGAGAGAAGGGAGAAATTGTATGATGAATGCAGCTGGGAGTTGAACAACTAAGTTGACAGAATTTTTAAGATATCTCCTTAAAATAAGTTATTATTTCATAACTGAGAACTATATAATGATTTTCTTAAATACCAAGAATAAAGCAATCACAAATTAAAATATTGTCTGGAATAATATTAGGAGAGAATAATTGATTTTTGTGATCCTTACATTAGAACTATTCTTCAAAGGGAATTAATTACTAATAATACTTATATAATAAAAATCACACTTGATTTTAAAAGCATAGTGTATCCTAGTTTAACATATCCATAATGTCACTGAAGAACAGTGTGAAATATGAGTTCCTAAATAGTGAATTCTTTTTTAAAAACTGTAGGACTGTCTTAACTTCCCTGCTATTATCCCCAATTAACTTTATAGAAGGATGTCAAAATATTGTAAACCTCAAAATTGTGTACTAAATATTGGCTTTAATTCATGTAAAAATAGGCAATTGAAGCAAAAAATATTGAGAAACCAGTAGTATATTAACTATTGGATCAAAATTCATTTTATTGAGTAAACTTCATGTAAATGTAATATTGGAATATGTAAAATATGGATTTTAATGGTATTTTGAAATAATTTGAGCATAACTTCTGAGAATGTCAAATAATTAAAGATACAATTGAAAGTTTCAAAATATTTCAATATACATCCCTATATGCACAGAGAAAGAAGGGATCTATTTTCATTAGAGTGCTTTGGGTGTTAATATAATTTCAAGTCATGAATATTATGAGGGTGAGACTGTTGTCATATCAGAAAAAAGCATAGAATGCATAAAATTAGAAAATTAAAGACTTCCTCTGCTGACATACCTGGTCATGTAGTAAACAAGATCTGGCAAATGAGATTTCCAATTTGTCAGAAAGTCCAGAGATTCCATAACTGAATTGGTTACTAACATCACATGAAGACATAGCTTACATCTCAAAAATTACTTACCAAGAAAAGTACAATATTTAATTTTCAGAATTTTTGTCATCTACCAATGGGTAAACTATAGCTTCTATGGCTTAAATGTTTTCTATTAATATTGCTATTTAAAACCATTTTAAAGGGTTATCCATAATTTCCAGTAAGATAACATTCCAGATGATTTCTATAAACTGTCAAAAATGTAGAGTTCTTTTAAGGAGAGCTAAGCAACAAGTCTTGATGTGACCATGCATCTCTGACTTAGAATCCAGTAGTCTAGAAGCCATGTGTGACAGTTCAAAAGCATGTGTCAGCCAGTAGCATTGAAAGCAGTGACAAGAAACATCTTAAAAATTGTATTACGTTATAAAAGAAAACATGTTCCTAGACAGCAGTTGGAAAATAATTTCCACTACTTAGGATGGTATGATTTATGTACCCCAAGGCAATAAAGCGTCAAGAAGAAAGCTACACTAAACTTGGTTCAATATAACAGAATTATAGATGTGATTTAAGATTCACCTGAAACACTAGGATGTTTCATGAGAAGGACTATGTGCGCTCAGCATGCTTACAATGCTTACAGCATTTAAATGCACACCATCCTGCACATCTTGGAACAGAAATTCCCTTTTGCAACACAAAAGCATAAAACTTCGAGTTAATATGAGTGTTTTGAGGATAAGTAAGTGTAATAATGTCACATAAAATAACAAACCTAGCTGTAGTTTGCTGAAAAAACAACACAGACAGTTAGGTAAGAATACCTTCTTCCTAGAGTCATTTATTAGCTCTATGGGCAAACTTCTAACTTAACAATGTTTTTATGGGAAAACATGTCTCCCTATGTCTGACTAGAGTTGAGTATGCCACACTAAAAGCTATCACTGATTTTAGTATATAAATAAATATTTTCTTGCTTTTTCATGGAACATAAAATGACTAAATAATTGTCCATGAAGTGTATTAGAAAAAGTTCATCTGCTAAATCATTGATGTGACAGAACACCAACTCTATGGACAATGCTCGGTGGAGGAATTCTATGAGAACAGATGAAGGAACACAGAAAATTGTGTTAAAGTTTCCCCCAAGGGTTCACAATGGCTTTAAAACCACATTGAAGATGGATTCCGTTTCCTAATTTTAACTAAATTTCCAAAGTAACATCAAACCTTTTATAGTTATTCTCCTATGCTTACATGAACTTATGAGACTATAATCTTAAAACAATTATTCCTTACCTTTGATTCTTGAACTTTCTTGACTTTTTTCCTGCTGGAATTAAAACAGAAGTAGATCAAAATCTGTAAATATATATTCAACAGCCTGCTATAAAATATTAATATAACTAAAGACTTGTCTAAATGTTTTGTTGTACATATACCCAGGAGTGATTGTAATATAATGCTCACCTTAACAAATACGTATGCCAAATATTTTATTAGAATAGTAATCAATTATTTTTATTGGACATAATTTTATTAAAGAAACCAATATATTATATGAATAGAAATGTATAAATAAATGAACAAATGGTTAATGAATAAAAAAATAGCCTGTCATGCCTCTCAAGTGCCTTAGGCTATTCCATTTAATTCAAACGTTATGAATGATGTCTTCAGAATTTGCCTTCAACATCTCTACATTAATCATAAGTTGTTGGTGAGGGAAAAAGTTTAAGAGCAAACAGTGAGAATTCACTAAAAAACACAAAAGACATTTCAACTGTCTTTCCTTCAATTTAACTTAGACTTGGTCCCTATCTCACTGCTCTAAGGCTAACGTTGACAACAAATTCTATTACTTATTCAAAGGCTGCTTCAGTCAGACCTGTCTTTCAATTTGACATACTCCTTATAAGCTACTAGGCAACTCCAAAAGAATTAGCTTGTGTTCAATTTTTAAATAGAAATCATGCACTCTATGACTTCTCAATTAATATTCATGCATAGTTTATTCTGTCTAAAAGTTTCAGGGTTGCCACTAAAAATAACTTTGAAATATATTTCTAATAAAAAGTGACAATTGCATGTGTGTATACACACACCCAAACACATACACACATTGAAGTGCAGAACAGTATTAGTTCCAATAAATTTTGATAAAATGTACATACTTAATAAAAATATAAATAATTTATTTTGCTAAAAGCGTTAATGCCAGAGTCAAATTTTGAGAAAGTGCTGGTTGACAAATGTACATTTATTGGACCAGCTAACACAATGTCCTATTCTATTAGACTTTAACACTTTTGCGTTCTAAGTCTCTTATCCTAACTTTTCCAGTCTTTGTGTTTGAATGCTATTCTGTCTTTGTTAATTAACTGAGTTTCCAGTTATTTTTTTTTTAATTTAGAGTATCTGCTGTTTATTTAAATTAAAATATAAATTAATTATTTTAAATATAGATTATTCTCTCATAATTATAGGACAAGCAGGCTTACATTTTTCAAAGAGGTATTTATTAATCAAAATACTCTGTCTCTCCTCTTATACTATTCATTTATTTATTTAGTCATTTATTATTTCAACAAATATATATAAATGACTTTTATGTGTCAGTCACTCTCCAGATAACAGGATATAAAGGATGAACAAAACAATTTTCAACAACGAAAACAAACACAAACAAATGAAAAAAGAAAAAAAAAGAAAAAAGGATGAACAAAACAAAACAAAAAAAAATGTCATTATTGAATATACTGCACAATGGTATTAAGTATTACTTATTTCTTTTATTTTTAAATTAAATGTATTGTGGTAGCATTAGTTAATAAGTTTACATAGGTTTCATATAGACTTAACACACTATTATATTTTATTTGTTTCTTAAAATAAATTCTCTACTGACACATTTGCATATTCTTAAAATTACCAATGAAAATACCCTTAAATATTCTACAAACTAGAAATGTTTAAGAATATTGTCATTAAAGAAGATAAATTAAATATTAATTTATTGGACTGGGAACAGACTTGTAAAGTAAGAAGAAAAATAAATTACTCCATTTACTGCCAAACTTGTATTAGAACTCTTTTAGTGGTGACTTATATACATAGTTTAGGATTTTGAAAGTAATGTATTTTTGACTTGCTTCTATGACTACATATTGCATTATTCAAAAGGCGAAATATATTCTCTACAATTTTAATTTACAAATTGATTTAACTGTCAATTTTAAAATAAAGAAATATTAAGGAGAAATTGTGATTGTTTAATTATGTGAGAATTCTTAAGTTATCAGAAATTTTTTACCTTGACCTCATGATATATTTGGAAAAAAAAATACACACACACACACACACACACACACACACACACACACACACATATATATATATATATATATATATATATATATATATATATATACCTAAGTGACCGATTGGCTGACTAGCCAGTAGCTATGAAGCATACTGACCACCATGGGGCAGACATTCAATGCAGGAGCTACCGAGCTGCACTCACTTGGCAGCTTTGGTCCTTGGGTGATAGACCCAGAACCAGAGAGAAGGGAGCTGGATTCCAGTGTGCGTCACCTGAGAATCACCCTCTCACAATCCAAGACCTCTTGGGAGATGTCAGAGAGCCACTTTCAGCCTGATCCCTTCCCTGCAGGCCTGACAATGGGACCCCTGCACTGGGCCTGTAGTCTATAATAATAAAAGTGCATTATGCTAATTAGGCCAGAGGTCTTTCCAGACATCCTTCTGGATGACTTTTCAGACAAAGGCAGGGCTGTGAGGGAAGCCAGTGCCAGCAGTTGGGGAAGGAAGGCCTACTCTTGCACAAATTTTGTACATCAGGCCTCTAGCATTCTTATAATAAGAATCCTTAGTTCTTGTTTGTAATAGCAGAAGGCCAATCTATCTCTTGGTATAACTCAGTTTTAATATTCCTTTAATTTATTTTTTCTTTATTGATAGAGTGATTTTGTCTTAAAATAAGAAATATATTTTGGCCAGGTATCAAATCTAAATAATAGCAAACCATTCATGTTTTACTTTGTACCACACCATTTCTTGGAAGAATCCCAAAGTGCTATATTAATTATATAACTAAACTCCATGAAATTCAGATCAATGCTAGAAATGAGCAAATAGATTCTTGCAGATAGTACAATAAAGATTAACAACGACAATCTGGGCAAAACTATGGGTATAAGAAAACACATAAATGTATGATAAGATCTCTTAAATATTTTTAAAAGAACAACATAATAAATAAAACTTTGGTAATCCGGTATAAAATTAAGACAAGATGAGGCACACAATATTTTTTAAACTGAGGTGGTGATTAGGCAAATTAAAATCTAGGCAAACAAAATAGATGCACAGAAAGCTAGTCCTTTAAATTAGCAGAATGTTATCACTCTGGAAGATATTATTAAAGATTTTGTAAACCTAGTATTTGAATTTATGGAATGACTCTTAGTAGGATCTGATGATGGGTATAATATCATAATAAGTATCTTATGATCAAAGATTAACTAGATATCAGGCCACAGTACTGTCAAACATAGTTTACCTCATTTATTCTTTCTCACTAAGATGCACATGCTCTTTAAGAAGAAAGGCAACCATCTGAATGCTAACTGCATCATCTCCACCAACACAGCATTGAGTTATAAACATTAGACCACCAGTGAATTGTCCTCCCATTCTACATGATACTGCTTAAGTCACTCTAAAGAAAAGGCATCAACCCAAAACAGATGCTCCCAATCAATACCTTTTTTTAAAAAATTGTACACAAATAATGAACCTATATATAAACATAAATTTTTGTGGCAAACATGCCTAAAGGTAAATGTTGCAAATTCTAGAAATCTGCCTAGTTTAAATTACTTCTCAGAACTCTTTCCTTCCTTTATTGATTGCTAGACAAATACCACCCAACAAAAATTACAAAATACTAATTTGCAGTAGAATAGACATGTTTAGTATATATTTAAAATCTCCATGTGCTAGGTGATGAAACTATTCAAGTTTTTATATTTATTAGAAATATTAAGTAATATGGGTTATAAATTCATAAAAGTTGGGAATAAGAGGCTATTTTAGTAGAGCCACACCACCACAATCTTGTAAATATCTTCTGGGCCATTCCAATGCATGAATTCCCATGAACATAAGAGCTCCTTTCCCCAGGCCCTAGACACACACACACACACACACACGCATGCATGCACACACAAACATATTTTACAAAACATACTTTTATGAGCTCATTTCACCATGAAATGCCTGAAAAATAAGAGATATTGGCAATCATATCTATCCTCCTAAATATTGGGTATATAGGCATATTTTCAGAAAACTGGAATGGTAAATTTTGACTACTCAATTTAATCACAATCTTCTTAATGTTTATTTAACACAATTTCCCCTATAATTTAAATATGTGGTCAGCCAATTGCGGCTCGCGAGCCACCTGCAGCTCTTTGACCCCTTAAGTATGGCTCTTCCACAAAATACCATGGCCTGGGCAAGTATATTTTGAAGAAGTGGTGTTAGAAGAAGTTTAAGTTTAAAAAATTTGGCTCTCAAAAGAAATTTCAATTGTACTTTTGATATTTGGCTCTGTTGACTAATGCGTTTGCCAACCACTGATTTAAACCATGTTCTTGATCTATTATCACTTCCACAACAAGCCTCAACTCTGATTATTCTATCTAAAACAGCACCCTTGTTACTATTTGATTTCCTTTTATTTTAGTAATTCTTAACATAATTGCTACTTCTAACAATAATATATATATATATTTATTTGTTCATGGTATGTTCTCTTTACTGGAATGTATGTTCTAAGAACTGGAGACTTTGCAATCCTAACTGGTATATCCACAGTATCTGGAAGAGTATTTTCAAGAGAGTAGGCACTATTCCTAACTAAATCTCTGAACTCTAGAATTTAACAGCCTGGATGGGGGACAGGCACACACATGAAATATTTAAAATCAAATGTGACATTCAATAATTAAGTTATACATACAATCTAGACAGTATAGTAAAAAATACATTTTTTTTCTTAACTGAGGCAGGGGAAAGGAAGATTTGAGAATGTGTATTACTGGAAAATACACAGAGGGATGAGAATATAAAGATAACTAGTTGATCTCTATAGCAAAGGGGATTCTATGCAAAATATACAGCATGAGCAAAATTATCAATTCATGAGAGTGCATACAACAAAAGAGCGAACAGTGTGCAGTGGTAATCAGAGTTGAGATAGTAAAGTTAGGATGATAAAGAGACATACACTAGACTTTTATAAAGGAATCTTGAACTAGAACTAAATTTACTCATCAAATATCTTCTATATTCAATAATACCTATACTATGCTTTCTTTTTTCTTTCTTTTTTTATATATATTTTATTGATTTTTGTACAGAGAGGAAGGGAGAGAGATAGAGAGCTAGAAACATCGATGAGAGAGAGTCATCGATCAGCTGCCTCTTGCACACCCCCTATTGGGGATATGCCCGCAACCAAGGTACATGCCCTTGACTGGAATCGAACCCGGGTCCCTTCAGTCCCCAAGCCGACGCTCTATCCATTGAGCCAAACTGGCCCCGGCTATATTATGCTTTCTTACATAAATATTATATATTTTAAAATTTAAATTATTTATCATTTAAAGTATTACATATGTTTCCTCCTCCCCCCACCATTGACCTCTCCCTGGCAGCTCTCCCCTTCCCCCCGCCCTCCCATTCTCCCACCCCCCAGAATATATCCTCACCTTCCTGTCTGTTTCCAAAACTTATGCTTATATGCATGCTTACAAAATCCTTTGGTTGATCTCTTACCTCCTCCCCCTTAACCCTCCCTTGCTTTCCCTCTGAGGGGTGTTCTTTTTGATGCTCCTATGTCTCTTGATCTATTTTTGTTAATCAGGTTACATTGTCCTATATATTCCACAAATGAGTGGGATCATTTGTTTTCTTCTTTGACTGGCTTATATCACTTAGCATAATGCTCTCCAGGTCCATCCATGCTGTTGCAAATGATAAGAGTTCTGTTTTACAGCAGCGTAGTATTCCATTGTGTAAAGGTACCACCATTTTTTAATCCAAGCACGTAGGCTGTTTCCAAATCTTAGCTATTATACTAGTAAATTGTGCTGCCATGAACATAGGAGTGCATATATCCTTTCTGATTGATGTTTCTGATTTCATGGGATATATTCCTCGAAGTGGGATTAACTGGGTCAAATGGGAGTCCCATTTTTTAAAAATATATTTTATTGATTTTTTTACACAGAGGAAGGGAGAGGGATAGAGAGATACATCGATGAGAGAGAAACATCGAACAGCTGCCTCCTACACGCCCCCCCCCCATGTGCCCACAACCAAGGTACATGCCCCTGACCAGAATCGAACCCAGGACCTTTCAGTCCCCAAGCCGACGCTCTATCCACTTGAGCCAAACCGGTTTTGGCGGGAGTCCCATTTTTAATTTTCTGAGGAAACTCCAAACTATTTTCCACAGTGACTGCACCAGTCTGCATTCCCACTATTAGTGTACCAGGGTTCCTTTTTCTCCGCATCCTCCCCAGCACTTGTTGTTTGTTGATTTTTTAATGATAGCCATTCTGACAGGTGTGAGATGGTACTGCATTGCCATTTTGATTTGCATCTCTTGGATGACTGGTGACTCTGAGCATTTTTAAATAATTTTAAATTAAATTAAATATTAATTTTATGTTTTATTATGTAAATTTATTTGTATTTACATTTAAAATAAAAATCAGTGATTATTATGGGGAATTTATAATTACATTCATCAATTAAATCTAGTCATAAGCATCAGATAGATTTTTTGTCTAATTTTTTTTAACCAGAGTGTGTGAGTTCAAGTTAAATTGATAAAACATATGCAAAAACAAGCTTTATGTACTGTGTCAAAAACATTTGTCCAAAGTGTCACAAAGGACTTCTTTGGTTGATGGACTCATGAAAGACATAAACAAACTGGATCTTAAAAGGTGACCAGCATTTAATTAGCTAAAGAAATTATGAACATCCAGGGCAGAAAAAATAACTTGTAGAAATAAGGTGCTAGGTAATGAGATATGTTAGATAGAAAATAATACAGAGTCATTAGCACAGCATATAGTTAAAGTAATCAAAGAGAAATTAAAAATCCGTACCTGATACACATGAGGAGACAGAATGAAGCAAGGTGGGCAGGGGCTGGAGACAATAGAATCCGGGAACCCAATTGAAATTACTAGGACAACACAACTGGTTGGGGAAGGAAGGGTGTGTGTGGGAGACAAACTTTAAAATGGCTGAATACTGCTAAAACAGGCATCATGCTGATAACCAATCACAAGGCAGTAAGGCCTGTAAACCAATCCTAAGGATGTTGCTAAGGCAAAATTATTTGAAAAGATCAATCAGAAGCTAGCAAGGCTGTCTTCAATTCCACAAATTAAAAGGCCTGTGCTTCCTTTAGTTCTCTTTCTCTTCTCCCTTGCACTCAGTGGGTTCCTGATGTTTGTTCCAGTGGTCGGGGAGCACTTTCCTGCACTCACATGGCTTATGGCCATGTGGGCCTCCACACATTAGACTTTCTTTTCTTTTTAAAAAAAATATATTCATATTGACTTCAGAGAGGAAAGGAGAGGGAAGGAGGAGTGAGAGATAGAAACATCAATGATTAGAGAGGTCGGCTGCCTTCTGCCCTCCCCACTCCAGGAATCAAGACTGCAACCCAGGCCTGTGCCCTGACTGGGAATTGAACCCTGACTTCCTGGTAAACAAAGCTTGATCAGGTGCATGTAATTGAGCAGGATCGAAACTCATGAGAATGCTGTAAACATCTTGACCACGCCCTTTCTTTGCCTCGTGGCATCTGCTGTAAATAAAGATACTTGTAGTCCGTGGAGCTGCTGGCTCCCCACCAGGGAAGCATTGTCCCACTGAGTCCCAGCTTTCCTTCTCTTGTCTGTCTATTCTCAATCCTTTCATCACCCCCACTCAGAATCACCTTTGGCCTTGCTGGTGTGGCACACTCAATAAATTTAGATTTGAAATTTATTAAGTCTGTAACTAGGCCAAAAGTAAAAGGAACATAATGGTATCTCAGGTATAGTATGCTTTTTCTAGTATAAAAATTTTATAGAGGCTACCAATAAATAACATTTATTAATGAGAATACATTTTGTAGAAAAAAAATCCCTACTATATTCTGCAATTATGAAATAAAAATATTTATAGCCAGGTATCCAAGATAAACCTAAACTAATGTAAGATATTCTGGGCTCAAGCAATCAGGGACTTAAGAGGGGAAATAAGCACAACAGAGGTCAACAGCATGGAGTCTAAGCATACACACATGTGGTGCCTTTCCAGTTAGGCAGAGAGATTCATTATAAGGTTTTATAACAAGATGATTAAGGCTTGGAGAATAAAAATAAAAGAGGGAGAGGAAGAAGAAATTAGTAAGGAGGAAGAAAAGATAAGGAGGAGGAGGAAGTAAAAAAGATTAAGAAACAGAATAGTCTTTTAAAAAATTTTTTTATTAAATTATTATCTCTGTATATATATCATTGCCCCCCCCAATACATGCCCTCCCTCCCCAGAGTTTTGTGTCCATTGGTTGTACTTATATGCATGTATACAAGTCCTTTGGTTGATCTCTTATCTTCCTCAGATCTCCCTACACTCCCCGCTGTAATTTGACAGTCTGCTTGTTGCTTTACTGTCTCTATATCTATCTTTTGGTTCATCAGTTTATAATGTCCTTTATTATCCATAAATGAGTGAGGTCATGTGGTATTTCTCTTTCATTGACTGGCTTATTTCACTCAGCATGATGTTCTCCAATTCCATCCAGGTTGCTGCAAATGATGAGAATTCCTTCTTTTTTATGGCAGCATAATATCCCATTGTGTAGATGTACCATAGTTTTTTGATCCAATCATCTGCTAATGGACACCTAGGCTGTTTCCAAATCCTAGCTATTGTAAATTGTGCTGCTATGAACATAGGGGTGCATCAGAATAGTCTTAATAGTTGGCAAGCAAATTTGAAGTTCTTTATACATATTTTTTTTATTTGAGATGACCACTAGTCATGTCTAGCTTCCTCTACCTATATCCTCAACTTGCGGTCCATGGAGATCTCTAGGATGAGCCCACTGCAGCACTGTTGGTGGGAAAAGGTGTTGGTAAAAATTGATGTAGTCATTCTTAGGAGAACAGATTTGTATGCTGGGATTCAACAATAGAAGCTATAATAAAATGGCATGCAAATATCTTTAAAACAAAGTACTGAGTGAAAAATTAATTAAATCAAAAGCAATAATACTATTTATGTAAATCCAAACACAAAGGCATAATAAAATACATTTCATGGGAACATATCCAAATAAAAATAAGTCATAAAAATTTAAAATGGTTGGCCCTAAGGGAAAGAATTAAGTAGAGAATGAGAATAAAAAAAGAGAATAGTGAAATTAATGGGATGGTGGATAGGTAATTGTTAGGCAGATAAATAAGTTGACAGACAGATGCATATATACCTGTCTGCATGCATATATATATATATATATATATATATATATATATTAGATAATTCATTTCACCAGACAATAAGAGGTTCTTAAAATTGTATATTAAATAACTTGCCTTGTATGAAATTCAAGCAGGAGATGTATAGACTTACATACACATATATAAATTTTTAAAAATAACATTTGTGACAAATAGAGGCAGTAAGGGAAAATGTCATTTCTAGCCTGAGGGGAAAGGTACAGGGAGGGATAAAAGTACTTTTGCAGTTATCAGTATGGAAAACAATATAATAATTAATAAGTAATATCAGAATAAACTGTTTTGTGTACTCATAACTGTAAATCTATTTTTGCCATACCCTATATTTCCCTTAGTATTTGTCACCATGAGCATGTTCTCATAAAGATCTGGAGTACAAATTTATACTACTGATATGACCAGAAAAATCTTAAGAAATAAACTTAATAGGGGAGGGTGGGGGTAAGGGGAAAAGATCAACCAAAGGACTTGTGTGCATGCAGATGGGCCTAGCCAGTGGCCATGAACAACAGGGGGATGGGGGCATATTTAGGAAGGAGTTTGGGATGGGAATGGGGGGATGAGAACAATTATGTGATACTATAATCAATAAAAAGAAAACCTTATAATTCAACAACAATAAAAAAGAAAAAGAAAAAACTTAAAATATTTCCACTTTGGTTATGCTTTAAGACCCTTCATAGCTCAGAAATTTTCATCTTCACAAATATATACTCTCAACTTATGCTGCACAAGGTTCCCAAAGAAAGCTATAAACAAAACACATCTAAATTCAAACTTATAAAGTACACACAAGTGTCAAAGGAAGCAACAAGTAAATAATTATGCGGACCCAAATTTCAAATATTGGCATTACTGGATATAGACTAAAAATTCAGGAGATTAAAAATATGTAAGGAGATAAAGAGAATTATGAGTATATTAGTAAGACTTGGAACCTTTTCAAATACAATGACTAGGATAGTTCAAAACAATGTAACCAGTTAGCAACTGAACAGCAGTAAGCTGAATAAAGTTAGAGAACTGGAAGACAAATCTGAATGGGTCCACCATAGAAACTGGAATCAATTAATGCAATTGCTTTTCACCAGATTATCAGAAATGTTTGAGCACATCACTAGCACATCAGTTACTTTTGGATATGCAGAAACCTACAAGATATCAAACCTACTTTTTATAATATGTCCTAGAATAATTGCTGCTTTGTGGGAACTTTGAAAAATGTGTAAGAATGCTGCTAACAGCACTATTTACACTAACAAAAATTGGGGGACATCTATCTTACATATGATGAATGTGGCAATTTATAAGTGGATCATTAATTGTAGAGAAAATAAAGTGAAGCTATTGGAAACACTATAAATAAATAAAATATGTGCCCTAGCTGGTTTGGTTCAGTGGGTAGAGCATTGGCATATGGACTGAACTATCCCGGGTTTTATTCAGTCAAGGGCATGAACCTTGATTGCAGGTTGGATCCCCAGCCTGATCAGGACTCCTTTGGGAGGCAGCCATACAATGGTTTCTCTCACATGGTTGTTTCTCCTTCTGTCTCTCTTCCTCCCCTCTACTCTGTCTAAAAAAAAAAAAATCAATGGAAAAATATCCTTGAGTGAGCATTAACACAAAAAAGTATCTAAAGGATACATTATATTTTCTAACATGAAAAATCACAATTTATTGTTTATCATATATTAAACTTAGAATACAATGACGTACTTAAGACAAAATTCAAGAAAATATTACATCTTATTTATCTTCACTATTGAAAGTATTTCAGATGTCCTATTTTCCACCATTGACACCCTTCCCCACAGCTGTCCTTCTCCCCAGACCTTCACTGCACTAATGTCTGTGTCCAATTATGTTTGAAGAGGTGGCAGGTAAAGAATATTTGGGGAAAGTACAGAACGGCCTAAACAATATTTTTAGCATCTTTTTTTTTTCTTACTTTGGTGTTGGATTTGTAGAGGTGTATTAAATTATTTCTATATGTTATTGTTTATCAGAAATATTTTCTAATAAATTAAATGAAAAAGAAATTTATCTAAATGCCAAATTCCAACAATGTAATAAAAAGACTTACTTAAAACATCTGCCATTAATTTTATTACCACAGAGAAACTATGTTGGTTTGTGAAGACATTTGATACTGTGTGTCAGCACAGGCATATGACTCCAACTGCTGCTTAATATAAAAAGACCCTTGCAGCAGGTTGTAAATAGGTCCTGAGGGATGAAACAGCCCAGCTGGAGTGTGTGGCCCACCTGCCCAGTTAGCACTATGGCTGAAGCTGCTGACGTGCAGTTTCTATTTTTATCTAATCTTTAAATTTCACTAACCTCATTTCACTAAATCATAGCTTTCCAGATTGTAAAAGCTTTCCCTCTGCTTATTCATTTTTAATCTAGATTTCCCTGAAGAGCTGTCTGTACTTATAGATGGCTACTATCCTGATAAACTCTCCAAATCCTCTCCCATTACGTCATTGGGATAATAAAACAAAAACTAGACACACAACAAACAACTCCCAAGCTAGACTTTAACAAAAAAGAATGCAGATATGTGTATATTAACATGAGGAAGACAGGGCAGAAACATAATCAAAATTTAAGTGGACTTTGGAGAAAGCTGGGCTGCAAAGAAGATCAAGTTTAATGGATTGGAAACTTAAATACATATATCTGACTTCTGGATAAAGAAGTGGTACATGAGTCTGAGTCTATTTGAGAGAACTTGTAGTTTGGAACCTAAAAACCTAGCATTGTTTCTGGAATAAATACCATGGAGAGCTGTCATACTCTCCTAAAATACTCATAAGTTAACTATTTGTTTATATTTATCTAGGGAATCACTTAAAATTCAATTTATGTCTCTATAACAAAGTAATTTTTCTATGATTAAATTGGGTCTTGAGTATATTAGAAGATTGAAGAATAATGTTCTTCCACTTTTAAACATCTATTTCACATGAGGTTAGTTTTTTATGTATGCTTTGTGTTTTGCAAGTCGTTATTTTGCTTGTTTATTTGTTTATTTGCTGCAAGTAAAATGAAGAGTTTGGATTCAAGATGAAAGGGAAGAAGATACTACAAATAAAAAAAGGAAGAGAAAAATTAAAGAAACACGAGAGGAAAAAAATGGATAAAGAAAATGAATATATAAGAAGTAACAAGCATCTGTACCACTATGTTCATAGTAACGTTACTTGCAACTAAAGGCCCGATGCACGAAATTTGTATAAGTGTGTAAGGGCTGGCCTTCCTTCCTCTGGCTGCTGGCTTTGCAGCCCCAACCCCTTCCGCCCACTTCCATCCACCTTGACCTGGAACTGTCCACAACTGCTGCCACACACCTCCAGTTCCCCGGTTCTGCAGAGCCCCCCAATTGATTGCTCCACAGAGGGTGGCCTGGGCCTTCCTCTTTGGGGTGATCATGGAGCCCTTCAATTGATCACCCCACCAGTTGGTGGCCCGGGCCTCCCTCTGCAGGGCGATTGTGGGGCAATGGCAGGGCCCCCCAACCAATCACATGGCACCTGCCTTGGCTGGCCTGGTGCCAGTGTGTCATAGCGTGGTCATCTGGATGGTTGTTCTGCTGTTTGGCCTTTCTGTTGATTTGCATATTATAATTTAATTATTTTAGATAGTCAAGACCTACAAATAGTCAAAGTGCCCTTCAGTATATGAATGGATAAAAACAAAAACAAAACAAAAACAAACAAACAAAAAAAGCCTGATACATTTACACAATGAAATACTACTCAGCCATAAAAAAAAAGAAAAAGAAAAAGAAACTCACAGTTTGTGACAGCACAGCATTTATGGACCTGGAGATTATTATGCTAAGTGAAATAAGCCAGTCAGAGAAAGATAAATACTACCCGTGTTTCCCCGAAAATAAGACCTAGTGCATGGAAAGATAAGACATCCCCTGAAAATAAGACCTACTGCAACTTTGGGAGAAAAAATTAATATAAGACACTGTCTTATTTTTGGGGAAACAGGGTATATGATTTCAGTTACATATAAAATCTAATGAACAAAATAAACTGAGGAACAAAATAGAAACAAAGACATGTATATGTGGAACAGACAGATTTCAGAGGGAAGAGAGTAGCACATGCAAACTCAACACAAATAGTGGCCCAAAACAGGAATCCATTTTTTTTTTCTCATTGATGTTATCAGAAAAACAATACTGAAGGAAACAACATTATTCAAGAATCTTCCATATACATTTTTACTCACGAATCTGAGTTGGAAACTCAGTTCTTTTTGCTCACTCTAAGCCTCATATCCTAATTTTTTTTTATGTTTTCTCAAAAATATGCAATGATAACAATAAAAAAGGCATATGGTTATCTTTTTATACTAGTAGATATTTAAGCAGAAACCAACTCAGGCAAGTCGTTTTCTTATTAGAATAGTGGAGTCATATGCTAATGAAGAATTCTTGATCAAAACTAACCTTTGCATACTTGCATGATGTTTTGCTGATTGCATCTGGGCCTTGTTGCTAGAAGGGGTGAACTTTTATCAACAGATGTTATATGTGATGGTAAATTACTATGCCGCAGGGTGCCCAGGCATTTGTTCATACAGTATTCTATGTTTGTCTGTAAGGCTGTTTCTGGATGGGATTAACCTTGAATCAGTAGGCTGAGTAAAGCGGATTGTTTTTCTGAGGGCAAGCTTTATCCAAATAGTTTGAGGCCTACTTAGAACAAAAAGTCTAACCCTCCCTGAAAAAGACATTATTCCTTTTGTCTGACTCCCTGGACATCCACTTTGGCTTTTTTCTGCCTTTGGGAATTCAGTTGAAACACTTGCTTCTACTGTTGCCAAGCTTTCCAACATCTGGACTCTTAACTACACCGTTAGTTTTGGGGTTCAGGCCTTCGAGTCTCCTGGGTCTCCAGCCTGCTGACTCACACTGCAGATTTTTGGACTTATCAGCCTCTATAACCATGTGCCCCAATGCTTTGTAATAAATCATACATATATATATATATATATATATATATATATATATATATATATATATATATATATATGATTATATATCCTATTAGAGGCCTGGTGCACAACATTTGTACACTGTGGGGGTTGGGGAAGGTCCCTCAACCCAGCTTGAACCCTTTTGCAGCCCAGGACCCTCTTGTTCCTTACCGCCCACCTGCAGCAGAGGCAGGACAGGCTCCTGCAAACTCACCCATTGTGCTCATCAGCCATGAGCCCGGCTTTGGACTGAGCAGCGCTCCCCCTGTGGGAGTGCACTGGCCACCAGGGGGCAGCTCCTGCTTTCAGTGTCTGGCCCCTGGTGGTCTGTGAGTGTCATAGTAACTGGTCGTTCCAACATTTAGTCAATTTGCATATTAGAGCTTTATTATATAGTATTATTCACTTTTTGTGGAGAACTATGACAAATTCAGAATGTAAAAATGTACCTTAATAATAAATCAGTGTTAATCCTTATGCTAGTATTTGTGTATATTGGTATAAACTTAATGTAATTCACAATGACCAGCTTAGAAAACTTGTTTCTTGAGTTTTGGTTTAGAAAATTATCTGACTGATGAAATTGTAAACAACACAGTAAAGCTGTTTATATAAAGACTACTATGATGTACTTTATTGTGCTATTATCATTAATCTTTACAAAAGTAGAAAAATTCTACATCAAAAAAATATTTCTAGAATGAAAGGTAGGACCTAAGCAGCTGTAGTTAGAAAATATGCTTTTGATTAAAAAGTAAACAGATATTTGACTATAATAGCAATTATAAAAGATAAATAATTGTTGTACAGCAAATATAGTTTATTTTGGTTAATTACCTTATATCAAAATAGTAGGTATGGAGAAATTATAGGAAAGTTAGTGGATCTAAATAAAAACCTACCCTTTTTTTTAGTTTAATAAAATCTGACAATTGTATACACCTTTGTAACCACCACATAAAACAAATTAGAGATCATTTTTATCATCCCCAAAAGTTTTCTCATTTCACTGTCTAGTCAATGTCACCCCCTGACCCCCTACCAAATATCATTACTCATGTTTGGTCATAAGCTACTGGCCTAAGTTTCTTTGCCATATATTGCTAGAATTTACAAAGGTTTATGCTTTAAAATATATATAATGAAAAGATAAAACCTGCTTGATCAGCCAAAACTGGTTTGGCTCAGTGGATAGACCATTGCCTGTGGACTGACAATGGTCTATCCACTGGTTCGATTCCAGTCAAGGGCATGTACCTTGGTTGCAGGCACGTCCCCAGTAGGGGGTGTGCAGAAGGCAGCTGATTGATGTTTCTCTCTCATCGATGTTTCTAGCTTTCTATCCCTCTCCCTTCCTCTCTGTAAAAAATCAGTAAAATAAAATAAATAAATAAATAAATAAATAAATAAATAAATAAACCTGCTTGACCAGGAGAGGAGGTTTAGGTTTTTTCTGATGAGCAAAGCTATGAAAACCTGCTTATTTTTGGAATTCTTGCATGTAATATTGAAATTATTGCTGTACTCCCCTTTTACAGAAATAAGGTAGTATTAATCAGGAAATATTTGTAGTAGTTGCAACTTTTTCTCAAAGCAATGCATATCTAATCTCGAGAGAATTTTGAGATTTTTCTAGTCAAGGAATTTTAAAAACAAACATGATGCATTTTATTGCTTCAGCTTTCAATGAGAAAGCCCTCTATGCTAACATCTGACTTTTTACTTGCATTTATAATATCAGTTGTTCCTTGCTTCTGAAAACTGTTATTCCATTATAAAAGGAAATGAAAGTAGTTCAGCCCAATTAGTCTATCACAAAGTCAGCTGGATTATATACCACTACTTTCCAATTTTAGATAACTCTAAATTATGCCTTTTGTTACTTCAAGTAATTCTCCAGGCATAAGTATTCTGTTCACCACTTAGTAATTTATAGATTTATCATTTCCCCTTTCCTAAGGAGATTTTAAAATCCCTTTCTATAAGGTACATTAACTTTTATATCATGATCATGCAGTTTCCTTTGAATATGTCTTATTGTTTAAGAGATGGTATTCTTAATAACACTAAGTTTCATTTAATTTTAATTTGATTCTTTTCTTCAGTTTAGTTCTAAATTTATCCATATTGATTTTGCAAGTGTGACCTTAGGATTTTTTTTTCAGTATAGACTGTAAATTTTCATATGGTATACTAATGGCACTATGTACCAAGGGCTTAATAAATATCTGCTGAACTAACAATGTATATGTGTGCAAAGCTATGACAACCTACTTATTGTGCATGCAATATTTAAATTCTTGCTGTAATGAAGTAAATATATATTTGCTTAATTATTAATATATTAAATTCTGTAAAATATTACAGACTTGTTTCTCCTACTATGTACACATTGCATAATTGTTGAAATCAGTGTCTATCTTACCATAATATGAACTTCCTATAAACATGTCCCATATGTTTTCTTATTTTATCTTATAGGATAAGAGATAAACAAAAATGTTAATTTAATTAAAAAAAGATATTATTTTCATTTTTAGGTAGTATATGGGAAATTATGTCAGCATAACCTTTCCAAGGAATTCATGTTCCAAGTAAGATTTTTCAGAGTCAACCTCACTGCCTTCCTTTGATTTGTCCCTTATCTAGGTGAAAACTGTCCAAAGCTGATCAGGAGATTTGTCTGTTATTGAAGATCAACATCAAATAATATAGTGATAAAATAAGAAAACAATTTAAAGTAGAAAATAAGGGAGAAACGACCAATTTCCCAGACAAAATTGAGTATCTATAAATAAATAAGGCAAAGAAATATACTATGCAATACTAAGTTGAGTGAAATGATTAAAACAAAGGTAATGTGGCTCCTAGCTTCAAATCTATTGGAAACTACCCCCACCTCCCTCCAGAATCACATAAAAATTCTGGTAAAAGTTTTCATTGAAATGCATACCTGAGCTTTCAAGAAAGAAAAAACAAAAGGTACTAGAAAAAAAAATTTGAAAAGTGAAAATTAGGTGCTAGAGTCAAAATGAATAGTGCACATTTCATTAGCTGCTGCTACAGCAATTCTGGGGCTTGAGATATATTGCTCACATGAAGCAGGAGATGCAACCTTGAGCTTCCAAAAAGTGATTTGGAGGTTTTCTGTGATAATTGCAGAAAATCTGCACCTTCAGTGGGCTGTTCACTCAGTGGAAGTCTGACTAGGAATATCAGAACAAGAAGAAAAATGTCTCTGATTAATTTCTGGAAGATTTGGGAAATCTCTAAACACACACAAAATTAACCATAAGCCCAACAGGGTAGGTTTTAAATATGAAATATCTGTGCTATAGGAAAACCTTGGAAAGACACTGACATAAAATTTGATTCTGGCTGAATATATTTCTGAAGCCCCAGGTACAATAAAAACCAAGTTCTTTCTGGAGGGACACACCCTAGGATGTACCCCATAGATTGTATTCCTCTACTTTCTGACCTCCAACCTCTTGTCAATACTGTTGGTCAGATAGACTGAAAGGTAAAATTTGTAATTCTCAAACTTCCTTTTCCATGAGGGTTCATAGGTGATACATTTGCGTAAAATTCAGAATATAATTTTTTTTAAATATATTTTATTGATTTTGTACAGAGAGGAAGGGAGAGAGATAGAGAGTTAGAAACATCGATGAGAGAGAGTCATCCATCAGCTGCCTCTTGCACACCCCCTACTGGGGATGTGCCCGCAACCAAGGTACGTGCCCTTGACTGGAATCGAACCCGGGTCCCTTCAGTCCCCAAGCCGATGCTCTATCTAGTGAGCCAAACCGGTTTCGGCCGGAATATAATTTTTGAGGCAGAGGTTACCCTCCTGATGCTATTGCTGCCAGAAAGCAGTTACACTGAGTGTTTGAGACAGATGATGCACCCAAAATTGGCATTCCAGTATCCTGCTGTCCTCTCCATGAGGTGCTGAGGTAGAAGCAACAGACTGATGCCATGTTCCAGTGCCTGATCATCAGGGCCATGGGTATGAGAGTCAGCTGCAGTAGCAGCACCACTAACTTCCTGATGTCAAGAATTAAGTATCTGAAAATTTGCCAGTACAATCAACTCTATATGCCTTATCAAAGTACTCCTGCCATGCTTTAATACACTATAATAATTGCACTTGTAAGCTAACAAGTTTGTCCCCCACACTATAATAGATGCTGGCATAAGATCACAGTTTCCTGGATGGTAGGCAAATCACTGTAAAACTATGGCACAGCACAAAGCATGAACCTCACGTACTTTTCAGTTCCCATTTTTGCTCATGTCCTACTACTAGAGCGATGGGGAGACGCCCAGGCAGATGCTACACACTCTCCTTGGTTAATATGGCCACATATGGAGATAGGCTAATAGAGATACAAAGGCTGTCCCACTTGTCTCAAATTGGCAATCCCTGCAAGAGCATCCCAGATCCAGAGCTATCTGTGGGATTGGTTGGGATCTTTGTTGAAACTTCATTGTAGTTAGTTCTGATCAGGCCATCCTCTGCCTGATCCTGCTCCCCTGATTTCTTAATCTTGGTTTACCTAAGAGAATGCCCCAATTGGACGCCTGTACCACAATCTTTACCCCAGCCCCTGTTTCTAAGACACTGAATTAAGACATACACTGTAGCAGGCAGGAAACTATTCTGGGTATTTTCAAGCACCAATACTTGAATATAGGTATTAGAAGCTTACAAAATAATTAGGTCTGGAGGATTAAAAGACTGAAGCTCCAACTGGGCTATTAAATCAAGGAACACCCTACTGTAGCACAAATCGCAAAGTCTAATGTTGGGAAGCAGTTCCCTATGGGTTTCTGACGTTGTTATACATTTTGTGAGCAAGGCATATACTGCCTTCTTTTTCTGAACTATCTCGTCAGAGATGTTTGTATAGTGCACAGTTTGGGAATTTAGAGATACTCATTCTCTCCAGAGCAGAGAGCAGGATTGTTTAATTTTCAATATAATAAAAATAATGTTTATTGCCTTTAGGAAAACATCCATAGGTTTGCTGGAGCCCATTATAAAACATATAGGACCTCTAATTTCTGGGCTATTCCTGTGAGACAAACCCATAAGTGTTCTAGGTGGATGGGGTGAAGAAAAAATATTTAAGTTATCACCGGAGATCATGTGGAATGAGGTACCAGTCAAAGGCAAGTCTTTGGTGGATAAAATAGCAGGTCAGATACAACATTGTGAAGGTAAAGATGAATATAAAAATGAGGTTGAAGCAGTGGCTATCCTGGAATAAATAGTAAACATTATACTGTAAGTGCTTCCTGCATTCAGATGAGAGGACCATAAGGTTATAAAATTGCCCTTATCAAAATCCTATACTTTGTAGACACAAGGCTGATGTAGCCAAAAATTAGCTGCAGAATCTAATTTATAGATTGCTGAATTACAACATAAGTTGATTTTTTTTTTTTTTTACTTTATCCTGTATATGAGACCAATGAGATGAAATAGATTCCTGGACATTAGAGTGAATACTTGGAGATGCCAGTACAATCAACTCTATATGCCTTATCAAAGTACTCCTGCCATGCTTTAATACACTATAATAATTGCACTTGCAATAATTATCTAACAATGGCATGCCATATTTCCCTGCCCCATTCCTACCTATTGGTGTCATATCCAATATGCTCTAGAGTAGGGGTGTCGAACTCAATCAGAGAAGAGGCCAAAATCTAAAATCCAGCCTAAATCACGGGCCGAATGGTTTACTGAACAGTCATAAACTGACAATGTCATAAACTGACAGCTGAGTGCAGTGATGACAGCGCGGTGCGGGCCACATTGCAAGGACTGGCAGGCTGGATTTGGCCCGTGGGCCTTGTGTTTGACACATGTGCTCTAGAGAGAACAATTTGATTGAGAAGGAAATAGCTAACACACCAAAATAATTTCAACAACTTGATAATTTATAGCAGCAAAAACCTGAAGAATATGTGTGGGGATAAATTCTAAAAGTAATGAATAAAATGACTTTAGGTTAGGCCACATTTATTAATACTGGTGTGATAATGAGCATTCAGGATTTATTAGACTAGTTTTAGAATATCATAATTGATAATTTTGCTTGAATTTTTTTACTGAAACTAGAATGCTCAGTAGTACCGTATATTAAAGAATGTTGAGAGTACTAAACTTCTTTGATACAGTGCAAAAAAATTAAACTGGAATAAAATAGTTAGATAGTATAGACTTGCCATAAACTACATACTCAGGTTCTTTAATGATGTTACCTGAAAAGCCAGAGTGTCTTTATGAATGTACTGCTGAGATGATCACCAGAAGCTTTGAAAAGTACTGTGGCTATGCCAACAGCAAAGATCAACTCTAAATCTTTGATTTGGTGTGTGTACTTACAGGGACTAGCCAATTACCTGTGGCAGGTTGATTACACTGGTCACATTGCACCATGGAAATCTTAGGTATTTTCCAAACTAGAATAGGCAATAATCCAGTATGGATTTACCTTTCCCATCAGCAATATTTCTGAAATTGTCACTTTTTTAATTCACCAAATGTCTTATTTCCTGCTATATACCTCACACAATATTGTTTTGGAGCGAATAACTTATTTTCATATGAAATAAATAATCAAGATGGCCATGAAACTCACTAGTCTTATCACAAACCCCAATACCCAGAAGCAGCTGGCTTTACAGATAAGTGTAATAGTATATTTTATTGAGTACTTAGTTATGTTGCCAGCTAGTATAAACAATGGCTTGTGAATTGATGGTACAAGATGAGGTAGATATGATAAATTGATAAGTAATATATAGTGTTGTTCTCCTATAATATCAAAGAACAAAGTGATAAAAGCAGAAGTTTTTCTTACTATTTTACTTAATAACCTTTTCACAAAATATTACTCATTCATTCTCCAACTTAGAATTCTGTTACTTTAGTATTCAAGAGAGGACTGCTCCTACTAAGGCACTTACAAAAATTTCTTCCATCAAATTGGATATTCAAATTGACAACTGTATATTTTTATGCAATTGAAACGAAGAAAATTGAAAGATTGGTTATTATTCTCCGAAGAACAGGCTTGGGGGCACAGGCATCTCTCTTGAACTCAGAAGACACTGTGGACTAGTTCATAGTATATTCACATGCTTTGGTAAATACAGACAGAAGGTTATAGCAACCTAATGCAGAAAAATAAATTACAAAAGACTCAGGAATTTCAGAAAAGAAATGTGAGCCCACCATACGGGGAAAGCAATAACAGAACTCTGATGGCTGAGACATTCTCTAAGGATCCAGAAAATAATGGAGGTGAGATGCTATATCACCAGGTTGAGAATCACAGACTACAGAAAATACCATGTTTTCTGCCTGTATTCTGTGTCTACTATAATAAATATCAACCAATTTGCTTACATATGGGTCTACTCTTCTTCTATGATTTTAAACAAGGTATTTCAGGTGATGGTTAACATATTAATTTAGCTTTCAGGTTAGAGCATATCAAGCTGATATTATGACTGAATTAGTGTAATGAATATCATCCCAAGATACATACTATGATAAATAGAACTCAGTGGGTCTCCTTCTGAGTAAATGGACTTATGTCATCAGAGAGATGGCTGCAGTACATTGTAGTAAAAATCACTTCTGAAGATGGAGAACAGGGTAGGAGTGGAGAGAGGATTTTTAAGTATATCTGGGTTGCCCCCCCCCCCCGATTCCCATTTTCCACTATAAAAAAATCTGGAAAATTTTAATATCTCTTTAAATGGTTCAGAGCACATGGTTTCTATTATATATCCTATTCCATCACATGTATTTAAAGGTTTATTAAAATCCACTAAAAATGCAAATGTAATAAGGGCTGATTTATATTTATTTGTCTCTACAGCAAATGTAAATATTTGGATATGGTGCAATCACCATTCTTTAGAATAGAGGCAGGACAACTTCAAAACCCTTTAATTCCCAAAGAGAAAAATTGTATTAATGAGAATGGGAGCAGGATTTAAGAAATTTTAATTTATTTAAAGAAAATGGAAGAACAGATGAAAAATTGCTTAATAAGAACATGCGATACAACTGAATTCAGAAGAACATTTAAGATAATAAAGGACACTTTAGACTTGATATAATTCTAGTGTGTGGTATGAGGAAAACTTATTATTGGTTTTAGGAACACAAGAGACTGGTTGAAGAGATAAGATTATAAAATACATTTTAAGAAAATAATAAATGATTATAGCAGACTAAAGATGATATTAATTGAATAGAAAAGAAAATGTGTACATTCCTGAAGGTATTATCACTTTTTCTAAAAGTAAAACAACTAAAATTGTAATCAAGAAATTTATACCACTCTCCCCCAAAATGATACTTCCTGTCCTGTGCAGCATGAAACTTTAAATACTCTGTCTTTTTAAATCACTCACTGAGCACATTTCTTGAAACAACATAGTTTTGAGATTATTTGTGTGTCAGGTGCTTACTCCCCTTCAGATATAATTTACTTCAAGTACTTTTAGGTATACTTTTGCTTATGATTTTATTATATTTACTAATTTACCAGTAGCCCTGCACATGAATCTGTGCACCAGTAGCCCTCTGTGGGGCCTGACCGCTCCACACAGGCTGTCCGGAGGCTCTCTGCAGCCCAGAGGCCCATCTGCAGCCGAGCGTGGAGCGCTTGCCTTGTGGCTGTGGCGACGAAGCAAGCGTTCCGCCAAGCCATTCGTCCTGCCCACTTCAGCGGCTGTCACCCTGGGACTGGGGGACCCTGGAGGGGCTTAGGGAACTGGGCTCCACCATCTTTTGGCTATGGGTGCTGCCATCTTTGCGATGGAGTGATGGTTAATTTGCATATTATCCCTTTATTTAATAATTTAAAAATTCTTACATAATTTGCCATAAAAAAATCCTATGTAATAAAGCTTATTACATAGGATTTTTTTATGGCAAATTATGTAAGAATGTATTCAGAGCATGTTTAATTTGTGTCCTAATATTATATAAATAATTAAATCTCATGCTGCAGGGCTTAAGTTGGTTGCTAGATGGTTTTCAGGATGTATTTTTCATCAAAGCACAAAATTGTGTAATGACAAATTAAAAGAGAGAGGAGTGCTGGATTGAGAGTCTACTATCTATTATTCTATAGGTACTGAAGTACAGCATCAATTCGGAAAATTCTACCTAAGTAGTTCATTCTAGAGGTTCATTTTAAAAATCATAGATTGATATTTTTCCTACAATAATTATAAAAGAATTGTTTTTTCAATTTTTTTCTTATCTGATATATTGCATTTCATTATTTTGTCTCTAAATTATTAATTTTAAAATTTTTATCTTGTTGCAGTATTACAGATGCCCCCCCTTCATCCCCCCATTGACCCCCTCCACTCCACTTTTACACCTCCTCAGGCCTTCACTGCACTATGGTCTGTGTCCATGTGTTATGTATATATGCATGTATGTTCTTTAGTTAATCTCTCCCCACCCCAACGCCCTTTCTTCTAAAATTGGTCAGTCTTTTTCATGCTTGTATGTCTCTGAATCTATTTGTTCATCAGTTTATTTTGTTCATTAGATTCCACATAAGAAAAAAGAATATCAATATTTTAAAATTTAATTTGAACCAACTCCCCCATGCTTATAAACTTGCACATGTTCTATTTGTTTTTAAAATTGTTTTATGTGAACTTGAAAAACATTATGCAAATTAAATATGAAGTTCTAAAGTACATTTTGTTCCACTGAAAGTTCTAAATAAATTAACCAAAAGGGCCTTACTGTACTTAATTTTCCAATATATGAAAACATTACTGTGACCTAAGAATAAATAAACCTTGTGTGTTTTTTTGTTTGTTTTGTTTTTAATTATTGTTTAAAGTATTAAAATTGTAGTACATATGTCTCCTTTTATTTCCCATTGACCTTCCCCCAGCCTCCTCTACCCACCGGCACATGCCCTCACCCTAACCCTCAGTGTCTTATGTGTGTAAATTATGTCCATTGGATTGATGTTTTAAAAAAATAAATAAATAAAATTCCCAGACTGAAAAATAAGATTAGGTTGATTAAGCTGAAAAGTTCATGTTTTTATTCCTGCCCTTTAAATAACTTTCACTTTAGGAAGAATTATCCTTTTTCTTAAGGCAAATATTTAATCACCCTTCATCTAATGCCAACATCTCAGGGACTAGCAATGTTGGAGTTTACACAAAATAAGAGTTCCCTGGTCAGTGGCACCAAAATGCTTCTAACAAGCAAATTTTCCAATAAAGCAGATCACAACTGACACCATATAATGGATCACAGTGAAACTGGGAGTTCAAAGGACCACTGGGGGAAGGCCCTGTGCTAATGAAGCAGATCAGAGGCAATATCCAGTCAGAACAATTTAATTCTCATTTATTTCTGGCCTGCCATTTGGTTAGTCAAAGGCCAATTTGTAAAGTCATTCTCTGTCAATGAACAGAACCCAAATAAATCAAACAATATCTGGGAAATGAAACGCAGCTAATCTTTTGTCTTTGCCTTACCAAAGCCAAAATAAATACATATAAGTAGGAAATAAACCTTATGCTTTTCTCAGGGGAGGCAGATAATAAAAAATACAAGGAGGTAACTGCCAAAAGTATTCTATTTATTATTTAACTAGAGGCCCAGTGCATGACATTTGTGCACTCAGTGGGTGGGGGGTTGGGGGATTGGGGAGACACCCGCTCAGCCAAGCATGCATTCTTTTGCCCAGATCTGCCCACTCTTGCCAGCATTCAGGCCCAGCTTCTGGCTGAGTGGGGCGCTCCCCTTGTGGGAGTGCACTGACTGCCAGGGGGCAGCTTCTGCAATGAGCATCTTCCCCCTGGTGGTCAATGCACACCATAGTGACCAGTTATTCTGCTGTTTGGTTGATTTGCATATTACCCTTTTATTAGATAGTATTATACCATAGAGATAATATAATAATCTGGTAAACAATGAATTATTTTTAGTATGGAACCTTGTCCACACATATTATTTTTAAAAAGTATGTAATATGAAAATATAACTAGGAATAAAATCACTTAAGCTTCTGTCTTCTCTCTCACTATACCACACACACACATTTTCTTAGACAAACAGATTTACACAAATATACAATTCAAAGATTCCTAAGCAGACTTCAATAACAAATAAGCAGCCCTCAGTCTTAATGACATAACATGTCAAACAAGTGACACAGATACTCTGCAGAATTATTTTGAGTACATAATATTTTGCAATGTATGGATTAATTTTAACATTTCAAAACTGAGGTATTTCACATCAAAATATAAAACTGAATTATTTTAATACCATTGGTATTATCTGGTTTTAAAAAGTTAAATAGTTAAGAAGTTAAAAAGATGGCTCAGCTTTGAAATCATCTCGTTCTGGTGTCTTTATCAGTGTTGATCCCTAATCATCTTTCCAATTTCTTTTAGAATAGTTGGAGAATACATGTTATCTGCTTTCATTTGAGTTGATACTGAAAATTTGCACTTTTATAATGATGCAATCAATTTTGTCTCATTTTTAAAATTACTGCAAAGGAATTGCACTAAGAATTGCTTATTACTCTTTGAATTTCTCCAGGTATTACCTATAATTGTTCACCCATTTTATTGATCAGCCTTAGAAAAGGATTATACATTTCATTAGTGAGTTAAGAAAACAGCTTTTAAAAATGTTTACCTATTCTGTTAATTTTTCTCTATCATATTAATTTCTGATTTGACTTTGTCATGTCCTTATTCCTGATTTTATTTTATGTATTCCTTGTCCAATTTTAGTTTACATAATTAGTTTTTTTTTCTTTTCAAATATGTAATAAACATGTATTTAATATATGTTTTTCCTCTAAGTAATCAAGTTTCTCACAATACTCATCAGGTCCAGTCTCTTCATTTAGATCACTTATTTAGTTGTCAGAATTATTTGAATTTGCAATCACAGAACATCAACACATTAACTAGGGGAACTCATAGATTGCAGCATATTAAAAAAATTTAAATCCATTTCTTTTGATGCCACAGTCATATTAAGTTTAACCCATACCAACTCAAGTCCAAGACATGTGGTATATATTTTTTTCTTTTCTTTTTTTAAGACAAAGTGAAATGTAAATTCACTGACTCAACTTCATATGGCTTCCAAACATACCCAGAAACTATCCACTGAAGCAACACTTCTGTCAGTACATACCTACAATCTAAATTCATATCAAATACAAAGTTAAAAGGTAATTTTGGAGGCACCTCATAGTGAGATTTTTATAAGGTTGTTAAAAGGGCCCTATCATTGCTTTGTGAAAAATTTATTTGGAAAAGAACATATAATAAAATATTAATGTCATAAATAATATACTATTTCATCCCTTTTTACACTTGGAACAAAATGGTGCACATGATCTTTTGCAATAGAATTAATGTAGTTCTGTTGAAAATATGCAGGGAACATGTGGCTACTAACATTTATTTGATGACTGTCTTGTATTTAATGGCTAAGCAAATTTAATGAAAGTCTTTAAAATGTTGAGGTCATAAAAAAACAATAAAGAAACATTACCTGCCGGCCAGTGGTTGAGCATCAACCTCTGAATCGGGTTTGATTCCCTGTCAGGGCATATGCCCCAGTTGCAGCTTAAATCCCCAGTGAGGGGCGAGGGAGGCACATATAGGAGGCAGTCAATCGATGATACTCCCTCATTATTGATGCTTCTATCTCTCTCTCCCTTCCTCTCTGAAATCAATAAAAATGTATTTTTTAAAAACAACAAAAAAACATTTGAAGCTCTTTGACAGATTGGGGGGGGGATGTCTGTAATAAGTAGATCCCAAGTGTTACTTTAATATATGAATCAATACTATCCTATCTAATAAAGAGGGAATATGATGATTGACCCTCACATTGTCACAAAGATGGCAGCACCCACAGCCAATAAGGAGGAATCTGCTAATTGATTGCCCTACCCTTAAAGATGGTGGTGACACCCATAGTGAATGAGGGAATATACTACCTGACTGCCATGCCCTCAGAGATGGCAGCGCCCACAGCCTGAAAAGGGCCTAATCCCCTCAGCCCTGCCAGGGCAGCAGGCACATGGCAAGGCTGTGCACCTGCCTCCATAGTCCCCCAGTGCCTCAACCCCCCTAGCCACCCAGGGCTGGCCCAAAGCACAGGCAAGCCTCAAATGGCAGCTGCCCAGCCACCCTCAGCTGCCCTGGGCTCAGGTAACCAGGGCCAGCCTAGGCTTGTGCCGCTGGCAGTGACAGCAGCAGAGGTGTGATGGGGCATCTTCTTCCCCTGATTGCAGGGTTGCCTCCTGCCCCTGAGGGCTCCCAGACCGTGAGAGGGGGTAGGATGGGCTGAGTGACCCCCACCCCCTGTCCAGTGCATGAATTTTCATGCTCCAGGCCTCTAGTTTATTAATGTAAGTTAAGATACCCACAGAGAAAAAGGAGCAAAGAAAATTCAAGCATTTATGAAGTATAAAAATAATATTACTTAAAACATTATTTCAGCTTCAGTATAAGGAAACTGGAAGATAATTTTTGAAAAATAATTAAATATGTCTGACTGGGGTGGCTGCCATAGAACTTGTGTTGTATGGAGTGGAGCATAAGAATTCCTGCCTTGTCATGGTGGCTCACATGTTAAATACTTGAATGATGATTCATCCTACCTAAGTAGTCAGTCTCCTGGAAACTAAAATACAGGGCTTTGGATTTGTTACCTTTGAAATATCCACTTCCTGCTTATATGGTTTTGTTCTTAAAAATTTCATAATTTACATCAAAAATTGTCAGTTATATTAGGTAGAGGCCCCTGAAACTAGGTTTAAAAAAAGTAAATGTAATCACTGTTTTTCAAAACATTACAGCATGTTAAGCAGGTGATCTCTGAAATTGAATGTGTTATTGGCCTCAGGGCATTGTCAATGTAGTTGCTAGATACAATATTTAATAATATTTTCCCCAATTCCCTTAATATTTAATAAATTCAATACATTCTTAATCATTATCAAAATACAAGCTTTAGGTATTTAATTTCTCAAGCCACCAGGCTAAATCTAGAACTTCATAATATATTAAGAGAATGTACCCCAACAACTTTTCTTTATTTCACATTGTTTCTAGCTCAGATATTACTGCATTACTTTTATATTTCTTCTCTCCTTTCCCATTCTCCCTCTTCTTGTCGCCCCTTTATTTTTGCTATTCTTTCTCAAATTTAAATATTGAAAATAGTATTTGTTTACTCATTTATGTCCTGACCTTATTTACATTCCACTGGCAACATTAACAATATATAGGATATTTATAAAATTGTCAGTTCTGGCATAATGAATATGTAGCTCGCTGTTATTGTTTTAAAGCATTATGGCTCTGTGGGACGCTTTTAAATATTGACACTGGCTAAAATAAAATTCCCTTTTTGTTACTTTCTTAGTGCTGAATTTGTGGCAATCTTAGTGGTTTAATTCAAATGTATTTTGCCTTGAGACTTTCTTTTCCCTCTTTTGCTTTCCTTTTGTCTTTCAAAATGTTTATCAAAATGAGAGCTATAGATTTTTATCTTTTTTTCAGAGTTCAAAACTTTATTCCTAGGCACTCAATAAATATTTCAATTTTGGAAAATAACAATTTTAGATTTTGAAAGATGAAGTATATTCTATGGTTAAATAAAATAATGTATTTGAATAGTTGGTTAAATCAAAGAGTATAAGTAATATCTTAGCATTATTCATTATCTTGTGAATTACCAAGGCAGGACTATTTAAATATATGTACTTTTTTTTAAGTGGTAACTTGTTTGTGATAGAAAATTTATTTATGTTGTATACACAATGACTTAATTTTTCTGGTGCACCAAATCTGAGGAAATCTATGAGGAAATGCACAGTGTGAGTGTATAAAATACAGCAATTCAGAGTTTGGAACTCTGCAGATTTCCTGTTCTTCACCATCATGACTGACTTACCTCTAAATGAAAAAAAAAGTAATTCGAGAGCTGTGGGGAGAATCCAAGATGGCTGCCCAGGTAAACACCTAGCCGCAGCCGCACACGAAAATTTCAATAAAATACAACTAAAATATAAAATGGACATTACCCAGAACTACAGGAAAGTCGACTGACTGGAAATTCTACAACAAGAAGCAAGGAGAAAGCCAGAAGGAAGTGCGGAGGAGCTGTAAAAGCCTAAGGTACTGAGACACGCAGCACGTGCGGAGAGGACGGAACCGGAGAGGAGGGGAGGCTGAGTGCCTGGCTGGTGTTCCCCAGCGGGAAGGAGATAAAATCTCCAACTGTGCTGGGCCCCAGTTCCGACTGCTCTGAACCCCAGTTCTAGGCCAGACCCTGGGGACCCAGACTCAAACAGGGAGCTGGGCTGTAAGGCAGAACCCCGGGGGAGCGGCGAAAGGAGGTCCCGGAGGCGCGCACATTGGGTGCAGAGAAGGAACGGTTGGCTGTGCCTCGGGATTGCCCTGGCGGGAAGGAGACAGAAGCTCCGGACTGCTCTGAACGCCACCTCCAACTCCACTTCCAACTGAACTGAACCCCAATACCGGGCTCATTGGGGGAGAGCCTAGACTGTTTGATAACAGGCGAAAATCGAGGGCACCTTTCTCTCAGAGGCGCCGGCAGCGAGCACTGAAGGACGCTGAGACTCAGGAGCCGCATAGGGTGGGGCTGACAGAAGCCAAAGCTGTAGGCTCCACCCTGAAACTCCGCCCCATCAGGGAAGCTGCTTTAATGGCTAGACAAAATAGATCACAAACGAAAGAAATGGAGGACAAAATGCGACTGGATATAGAGTTCAAATCTATGCTTATAAGGTTTTTCAAGAATTTCCTAGAAAAGATCGATAAGACCTATGAGGATATGAAAAGGGATCAACTAGAATTAATAAGGAATCAACAAGAAATGATAAGGGATCAACAAGAAATAAAGAATACATTGTCTGAAATAAAAAATATTATACAGAGTCCTAAAAACAGAATGGAAGATCGCAAGAATCAAGTCAAAGATTTGGAACATAAAGAGCCAGAAGACACTCCTCCGCAGAAGCAAGAAGGCAAGAGAATCCAGAAAATTGAAGATAATGTAAGAAACCTCTGGGACAACCTCAAGCGAACCAACATCAGAATTATGGGGGTCCCAGAAGATGAGAGAGAGCAAGATATAGAAAACATACTGAAAGAAATAGTGACAGAAAACTTCCCCCACCTGGTGAAAGAATTGGACTTACAAGTCCAGGAAGCGCACAGAACTCCAAACAAAAGGAATCCAAAGAGGACCACACCAAGACACATCATAATTAAAATTCCAAGAGAAAAAGACAAAGAGAGAATATTAAAAGTAGCAAGAGCAAAGCAGGTAGTTACCTATAAAGGAGCACCTATATGATTGTCAGCTGATTTCTCAACAGAAACCATGCAGGCCAGATAGGAATGGCAAGAAATATTCAAGTTGATGAATAGTAAGAACCTACAGCCAAAGATAATCTATCCAGCAAAGCTACCACTCAGAATCGAAAGTCAGATAAAGAGCTTCACTAATAAAAAAAAGCTAAAGGAGTTAATCAACACCAAACCAGAATTATATGAATTGCTTAAGGGGGTTCTTTCAGAGGAAAAGGTAAATAAAGATAAAAATTATGAACAACAAATACGTAACTATCAACAAATGAATCTAAAAATCAAGGAAATTTTAAAAAAATCTGATGAACAATATTAACTGTTGAATATAATAGAATCAGAGGTATGGAAGGGGAGTGAACTGACGATTCTTGGGGGAAAAGGGGAGAGGGGGATGTGGGAAGAGACTGAACATAAACTGTGCACCTATGGATGAGGACAATGGGGGGTGGGGAAAGGGCAGAGGGTGGGGTGGGAATCTCGTGGAGAAGAGCAATGAAGGGGGGGAGAAAAAAAAGGAACATCTGTAATAATATGAACAATAAAAATTTATTTAAAAAAAAAAGTAATTCAAATTCTGCCCCAATGAAATATTGCAATGATATTTTCTTATATTGGTTTGTATAAGATCACTCTTTAAAAAGTAAATATAATATTAATTAAAGTTAAGGTGAGCCTAATCTCTTTGGTTATATACTAGTTTATAACTTTACTTGCAATTGGGAAAAATCTACCAGATAACAGGCCTACTATTTCATTATAATTGCCATGCAGAAAGAAAAAAAAATCACCAATGTTCTTTTGCTTTTCCTGGAATTTCATTAAGAGAATAAAATATTAGAAAAATATTGATAAAATATATAGACTAAAGCAGCGTTTTTTCAACCGCTGTTCCGCGGCACACTAGTGTGCCGGAGCACACTAGTGTGCCGCGAGATGTTGCCTGGTGTGCCGTAGGTGCAGACAAGACAAGAATTTTATAATTTTTCACTATTTTGTTTACTTAATATTTCATAATAAAGTAATTATAAAATACTTTCTTTGTGCTTATTTGATTCCTATTCAAGAGAATTACTTTATATATAGTCAATATAGGCATAGAGTTAAATTTTTTAACATTTTCTAATGGTGGTGTGCCTCGTGATTTTTTTCATGAAACAAGTGTGCCTTTGCCCAAAAAAGGTTGAAAAACACTGGACTAAAGGGATTATAATGACTAAATATCCCCATTACAATTACATTCAAATTCATGGTTTCAATGAACTCCACCCTCCCCTTTCCACACTTCTCCCTCTCCAAAAAAGAAGAGCATAGATTCATAAAACATACAAAGAAGAATTCAAGTTTATGCCTGAACAATTTTCAAAAGCAATATGTTTTGTACACCTACTAGCTGAGCGCCTGTAGAAAGCAGAATGTGATAAGTACTATTAGTAAAAGTCACCATATACTATTTTTTATTTCCCTTTATGAAGGTTATCACTAAAGAAAATGAGTAGATCTTCACTTCACATTTTATAATATTGTTATGGAATGCGGAATTACCTGGTTTTATTCTAGAACAAGTGTGTCCTTTAATCTATTTGAATATTCATTCATATTCTCAATGTATCTATAATTATGTCAACATTTTCTAAATTGTGGTCATCTTACATAATTATATACAAAATATGTTATTTTAAAAATAACATAAATATAAGTGGCAAAAATGAATAAAACCGGAATGTTTAATATTTAATAAGGCAGCAGTATGATTACCAGAAGGAAAGGAGTGTAAGTGGATGTAGGAGAGAATAAATGGTGAATAAACATTGATGGAAGGAGACTTGACTTGTGGTGGTGAGCACACAATACAATGCACAGATGATATATTATAGAATTGTACCCCTGAAATCTATATACTTTTATTAAGCAATGTCACCCTAATAAATTCAATGAAAAATCAAAAAACACAAAGAAATGAGTGAATGCACACAGTATAATACTTCTAAATAACAACAAAACAAACAATAGTAACATACTGGTTTAACTCTCAATACACAGAGTCTGTCAAATTCATAAAAAAAAAATTTTAAAAAAATAGCCTGACTCAACAAGGTTGGAAAGAATAACATCTTCACCCTGCTTCCCCCGCAAAGAACCCGGAACAAAACAAAAACACATAATCTGATTCCAGATTGTTGATTCTAGAGTGCCTAATATGAGTCAAATTTAATAAGAATGAAAACAAGAGAAAAGGAACAACTAATTTATTATTAATAAGTTAACTAATTTGTGCCAAGACCGGTTTGGCTCAGTGGATAGAGCGTCGGCCTGCGGACTGGAAGGTCCCAGGTTTGATTCCGGTCAAGGTCATGTACCTTGGTTGCGGGCACATCCCCAGTGTGTGGTGTGCAGGAGGCAGCTGATCGATGATTCTCTCTCATCAATGTTTCTAACTCTCTATTCCTCTCTCTTCCTCTCTGTAAAAAATCAATAAAATATATTTTTTTAAAAAATAAGTTAACTAATTTGAAACAAATGTCATATTCAGAAGGAAATTGAGTTTACTTGCGGGAAGATCACATCTAGAGAACTGGGTTGTGTCCCAGGCATCATCTCAATTCACAGGGAAGGAGTAAAGTGCACTGCATTCAATAGAGTATGAAGGCAGAGGACTTGAAGCCAAGTTATATAACTAATGGTTAATAAATCTAGAGATTTTCAGCTTGAGGAAAAGAGCATTTTAGGGAATCTGATAGCCATGTTCAAATATTTCCAGGGTTTCTCTGTGGAAAGAATCTTAACTATGTTATATATAATCCACAGAGCAGAGTGAGCATCAGTAATTGAAAGCTTCAAAGACATAGATTTTAGTTCAAAACAGCATGTTTTCAAAGCTGCAATGAAGAGTTTTATCCACTTATTTGTGGTTGTGAGTTATTCAGAGTAACTTACTCTAAATTGAAAGACTATTTAACAGGCATATGTGAAAGTATTTAATTAAAAAAAAAGAATGATTATCCAGTATACCAGATGATTTTTAACACATCAAAACACATAACATACTGTAACATCTAAAGATAAGGAACAATTATTATTTAAATGTATGGATACTTATATTTTGAAATTTTGATTTAATTTGGTTGTAAAAGGGGAACTGTTTTTTTCTTTTTATTTATTTCAGAGAAAGGAAGTGTGAGGTAGAGAAATATAGAAACATCTATGAGAGAGAAACATCTATCTGCTGCCTCCTGCATGCCCTCTACTGGGAATCAAGCCCACAACTCTGGCGTGTGCCCTGACCTGGAATCGAACTGGCAATCTCAGGGTGCATGGGAGAAAGCTCAACCAACTGAGCTACACCAGCCAGACAAAGGAAATTTCTTTTTATGTTAAAATCTTGAAGTGAGGAATACGGAAACATTTTGACACATGCCTTTTCTTTAAGGCAATAGTTCTTAAATGTTATCATGAGTCAAAAATATTAAGAAGGCCAATTAGTTGATTTGGGTGGGACCTGAAAATTCTTATTTCTAACAAATCCCCATGGGATGCTGATGGGGTTAATTCTCCAACCACACTTTCCGAACCACAGCCTTAAGGAAATGGTTTTGTAGTATTACTGCTAATTTTCAAGCCCATTAAGCTTACAGCCAGACAACAGCGCAATCCAAGCCTCAGATTATTGTTCAGAATTACTAGCCTTTCAAAAATATGATTAACTAAAATAAAGTCTGATAAAAATATGCTTTACAAAATGATGTTTTATAAAAAAAAATTACCAAAATATTTTATTAATCTTTAAGATGTATGAAACTACCAACATTTTATTATGTTTTCTTCTTAAGCCCCTTTCATTGACTTCTCAACCCTAGGATAATATTCAAAGGTTTTACTATTATTTACAGTACTTTCCCATTACCTCTATGCTTCTCTTCTCTTTAAAATGAGTAACTGACTTTGCCTATTTTCCTATATGTTAAAATCATTTAGCCTTTGAAAACATTGAACTCATTCTCAGAGTTTTTTAATACAGTTATCTTTTCTCCTGCATAGAACACATTTCCCCCTTCTTTTTACCAAGTAGCACCAACATTTTTCTTCTAAATTTCCACTAAGTGGCTTCTTCACTTACTCCACTGCCAAAACCAGGTTCAATGACCATTCTATGCATTTCCATTGCACCCTGCAGTTGCCTCAATTTTTGCTTGAAAAATTGCCTATCTCTTTGAATGTATAAGGGCTATCTATCTACTGTTGAAATCTCTGCACAAATACATACTTAAATAAAGGTATATTAATATTGGAGATTTAATTGAGAGATAGGCATCCTGCCTAATAATCTTAAACTAGTATCAGTTATGGTTATAAGCAAATATATTGTCTTAATTATGAACAGGACCAATCTGCCCTGCACAAAGGTGTTGCCTCCTTCTGGGATTTCTTTCACCATAAGTTGTCATTAAAAGTTTATATGCATCTTTCCCTAGTCAACCTGCAATTAAAGGGATAATTCAAATATTCCCTCTAGAAACTCTGTTCTTATTTGTTTGGAGTTCATTCTCCCAGAACCTATCTGTGGCTTCACAGATTTTAAGTTTAATTTTCTTCTGCTAATATCATGGGCATATTATAGTCAAC
The DNA here is from genome assembly GCF_964339955.1 of Pipistrellus hanaki. Taxonomy (NCBI): domain Eukaryota; kingdom Metazoa; phylum Chordata; class Mammalia; order Chiroptera; family Vespertilionidae; genus Pipistrellus; species Pipistrellus hanaki. Next base: position 56,388,045 of record NC_140507.1, on the reverse strand, counting down.
CATCCATCCTATGCATCACACACTTACATTATATCTGCTTACTGTTGCTGCATTATTATTTTCTTTGACCTTTCAACATTTGCAATCAAATAGTTACCAAAGAAGTGAGTTTCCCTTTAAATGGGACCATTTTCTTTATTGGTTATATTCAAATTATATATATTTTATACAAAATATATGCATATCTTATACTTATGTATCTTTATATATGTGTGTATCTTTTATATATGTCTATTTTATTCAAATATATGTATATTTTATGCATATATTTTTAAATTTTTAAATATTAAAAATTTTATACATATTTTACAAATCTACATTATCTCTTCATATAATCTTATTACATATAATTTCTAAGTTAAACATATGTTTGTGCTTTTTAAACTGAACTTTAGTTTATACAGGAACCAGAAGCTCTAATTTAATTTTTTAAGGAAATAGATAAGACATCTGCAATTTTATTTTTAATATATTTTTATTGATTTCAGAGAAGAAGAAAGGAGAGAGAGATAGAAACATCAATAATGAGAGAGAGTCATTGATTGGCTGCCTCCTGCACAACCCCACTGGGGATTGAGCCCACAACCCGGGCATGTGCCCTTGACGGGAATCGAATGTGAGACCCTTCAGTCCGCAGGCTAATGCTCTGTCCACTGAGCCAAGCCAGGTAGGGCAAGACACCTGCAATCTTATATGCTCCCAGATGATTCTGAAAATCTTTTAAGATTTAATTTCTGTAATCTTTACCCAAGGACACACACACAGAGAGAGAGAGAGAGAGAGAGAGAGAGAGAGAGAGAGAGAGAGAGAGAGAGAGATTGATCGGCTGCCTTCCACTCATGCCCCAGACTAGAATGGGGGCTCAACCTGCAACTCAGGTATGTGCTCAGACCAGGAATTGAACCAGCAACCTTTTGGTGCACAGGATGATGCTCAACCAATTGAGCTGCTCCAGCCTGGCAATCTGTCAAGATTTATAACCACTGTTTTAGAGTCCCTTAGAGTCAATATACAGCTATAATTCTTGAAGTATTCTTAAATCTTTAAAAAGAAACAATTCTGACAAAAATACAAAATATTGTTCTGCAGGTATATGCAATGTTTCACCATGAAAACACTAAATATAATTATTGTGTTGAAAGTCAGTAGTTATTATACTTTGTGGCAGATATTAGGTAAAATTCACAATAGATGATCATTTTCTTTGCCAGAAATCATTTTTCCTGGTTTATATTACTGATGACAATAATAAGACAATGATAGAAGTAATTTTGAAATTATTGCTATGGACTGAATGCTTGTGTCCCTCAATATTCATATGTTGATGACAAATTCTGCTAATAACATGTAGATATTCAAGATATTTGAAGGTGAAGTTTTTGGTAGGTAATGAGATCATGAAAATGGGAGTCCTCATAAATTGGATCAGTGCCAATATATGTGTGTGTGTGTGTGTGTGTGTGTGTGTGTGTGTAAAACAACTGAGAGCGCTCATGTCCTCTATGTCCCTTGAACATGTGATGAAATAACAGGAATACTGTCATCTATGGACCAGTGAGATACCTCTCATCATACATCAGATCTGCTGGCTTGATGTTTGACTTCCTAGCCTTCAGAAGTGTGATAAATAAATGGTTATGACTTAAATCTACCTATCTATGGCATTTTTATTATAGCAGCCCATACTGATTAAGACTATAATTTTCCTACAGTTTGAAAAGGAAAAAAGAAGCTACATTAGCTTCATTTAGAAAATTGATGATGCTAGCAGTTGGCACATAATTCAAAAAATAGGTAAGCCTATGTCTTTCAGAAGCATAGAGGTCTATACCTTTGTAGCTCAGGTAATGTTAGTAAACATCTAGGTTTAGCAAGTGTCTAAAATTAATAATAATATTATAAGAAATATAAGATATTCACAAAGTTGAATATTAACTAGCACTCAACATTGGAAGGTACTACAAGTGCAGGTGGGAAAACATAGCAGTAACATAAGACTTTGGTGTTCCAGTCAATACAAATGAAAACTACCAACCCTGTTGGTGTGGCTCAGTGGTTGAGCATCCAACCATAAACCAGGAGGTTATGGTTTGATTTCCTGTCAGGGCACATGCCTGAATTATGGCTCAATCCCCAATAGGAGGCATGCGGGAGGCAGCTAACTGATGACTCTCATCATTGATATTTCTACTTCTCTCCCTCTCTCTGAAATCAATAAAAGATTTTTTAAAAGAAAACCACTGAAGTGTGGCAGTGCTCTTTATTTTTATTTATTTATTTATTTTGCTTTGTTGATATTATCATTGCTTCATTATGTTCAGCTAATTCTTCACTTCTGGAAAATTTGGACTAGCCTAAAGACTACTAGGTCATTAAAATTGCCAGTTAAAAACCCCAAACTTCTCTTACAGAAAATACCATGCTTCCCAGGGGCAGGCTATCTTTCAGAGAAGTGTTTTCTATAGTAAAATCTTGTTTTGCTAACTACCAGCAAACATTACAAAAAGAAAATGTTGAATTTAATCCTAGTAGGGATTGAGGCTAGAAGCTGTGCTTCAGTGTCTTATTTTAAAGACTATAATTATGAACACCATATCTGAGAGATTTTTACAATATATTAAACTAGAAGCCAGATACATGAAATTCGTGCAAAGATCTCAACCCTTGCAGCCCCAATTTCAACTGGAAGGCCATCTGGAAGGACATCCAAAAGGTTGTTGGGTTGTCTGGTCTAATTAGCATATTATGCTTTTATTATTATAGATTATTATAGGTAATTAATTAGGACCTTTGTTGTTTATAATAGATACAAAGGCTATGGGAAGTTTAAATTGATAGTCACTATTTTCTTACATGTCAAAAGAGGGATATGTCTTCCAGAAAATCTTAAACTATAAAGTTATGGGATTTGTTTATCATTAGGGTAAATTCATAATTGAAGAAAGAGCTTTTCTGTGTCTGATATTGCTTACTAATTTCCATTGTATTATACTTTCAAAAATGGCCTTAGTAAGAAATTTTGGAGCCTCAATTGTATTTTGTTCTTAAAAGATGAATATTCAGTCATTTAATTATACTGTAATTATTCTACTCAACATTTGTCAGCAGCAGCAATAATAAATCATCTGCTCACATCTCATTTCTTTCTATCTAGGTAGACAAAAGGAAGATCGGAAATTAAAATAATTCCTAAGAGCAACTCTGAAATATTTTATAAAAACAGATATGCTGGCACAAACACTTTGAAATTACTTATTAAAGTTAAATACATGGCAGCCCTATGACCTCACAATTATACTCTAAGAGAAATGAATATACATGTCTAACAAAAGGCATACACAAAAAAGTCACAGCCCTAACCAGTATGGCTCAGTGAATAGAGCAATCAGCCTGCGAACTGAAAGGTCCCAGGTTCAATTCCGGTCAAAGGCATGTACTTTGGTTTTAGGCACATCCCCAGTAGGAGGTGTGCAGGAGGCAGCTGATAGATGTTTCTCTCTCATCCATGTTTCTGACTCTCTATCCCTCTCTCTTCCTCTCTGTAAAAAAAGTCAATAAAATATATTTAAAAAAAGAAAGTCACAATAACCCCCAAATGGAAACAATTCAAATATCTATCAATAGTGGAATACATAACCAATTGGGATTTTTGTGTAATAGGATATTGTAGAGCAATAAAAACAACACATCGCTGCCACCTTCACCTTTAACATTGTTAGCTTCAAGAGAATCCCAAGTCCTTTGGTGTGTGTAGCAGGAATAATTCTAAAAGTCACTAGAGCAGAGTTTTCCGAATTGTGTTCCCCAGAACATCAGAAGGTATTCAAAAATTTCAATAGTCCATTTATTTGGAAAATTCTAGGTTAAGCAAAGTTTAGAATATTTCTCAGGCTTTAATATACTTTTGTGCATTGTGGATTTCCACAGAAGCATAATAGGCAGTTTTCTCCGAATGACTTGGTCATTAGAATCCATTTTCAGCAGAACATTTCAGAGAAATAATGTTCTCAGGGGCAAAGAATATAGACTTCACTGTGGTGAATAAGGGACTTTATTATAACATTCAAAAGGACAAAAATTATAAGATTTTGAAGAACAGTTACCAAAGAGAGGAACATTGAACACAACAATAGGTTCTGAAGTATAGCATAAAAAATTGTATTTATGTTTTAAAGGAGGTGCATTTTATTATACAGAGAAGGTCTTAAATAATGGCTGGGATTTCACAGTGAGAATTTCAAAGGTATTGCGTTTCAGGGTAAACACATAGTTATTTGGAATATCAAGTGTTGAAGAAAAGTTTCTATACAGGAATGGTAAATCCAGTAGACTTGGTAGAAATATACTTGTGATGGAAATATTTCTAAATATAATACCTATCTATCCTATGTATGTAAGTCCTATGATAGATCAGAAAATATATTAATGTGTTAGGTCCCTATCTACTCTTTATTAGGAAACCAGAATTTTATTCCAAAATCTATTATTACTTGATTTTGAAACTGGGGCATGTAACAATTAGGGCATACATTTTTATTAGCAAAATGAAGGTATTAGATTTATAATCAGATAAGATACATTTTACTTTAACTTTCACTAATGCTTTTGTAACAAATGTCTAAATAAATGCAATTATTCTTCTTAAATACTTAATTCATCTCCTAGAAAAAGGTGTTATCCTTGATGTTTAGCTTTAGCTACGCTTTATCCTTTGAGGATAAATTTGATTTTTGGAACTAGGTAAAACATTTGAAATTACAATTTATAAAATTACTAAGTAATTGAGAACACTCAGTCTAATAATTTAATTTTTATAAGCAACAGAAATATTTTACTCAACACTTTTTATGAATCAAAATAAATCAGAGATGTTCTAGGTGAAGTGGGAGTAGAGTCAAAAGGCTTTTTGCTTAACTGTCTGCTCACCTTCCATTTTCTTATATTATTATTATTTTGTTGTTGTTATTGTTTTACCCATGTAACCTTAAAACTAAGAATAGAATAGAAACTAGTAATCTGGTAATAGTAATAGATGCCTACATATTAGCACTCTGTTAGGATCTTCAATACTTGATTAATGTATGTTCCCCATTTGTAGGAAATAAATAGTTCTGTGAACAAGCAAGGTGGCCTTAAATTCTTTTCAATATATTGTTTAAATATAACAAGCTTAGCTGAAACCGGTTTGGCTCAGTGGATAGAGCGTCCGACTGCGGACTGAAAGGTCCCAGGTTCAATTCCTGTCAAGGGCATATACATTGGTTGCAGGCACATCCCCTGTGGGGGGTATGCAGGAGGCAGCTGGTTGATGTTTCTCTCCCATCGATGTTTCTAACTCTCTATTCCTCTCCCTTCCTTTCTGTAAAAAATCAATAAAAATAAATATAAATATAAATATACAAGCTTAGTAGAGTTGTAAAATTTATTCACATATATCTCTTAAGTATCTATAAATCCAAAATAAAATCTATATGTATAAGAGGATAACGTGCAAAGTGTCCCCACAGTTCTATCACTCACTATGATGTGCACTGACCACCAGGGGGTGTTGCAGAATTAAGGAAGGCCCCAGCTGGTCGCTGGCAGCCAGGAAAAGAGGCCCTGGCCAGCAGCCAGACGGCCCCGATCAGCCCTGATCCCAACCAGACCCAGGGACACTACCCATGCATGAATTTTGTGCAGCGGGCCTCTAGTATAAATATAAAAAGCTAATAACATTTAATTAAAATGGTATTGGTATAGAAAGTAGTATATTGTTGAAACCATATTAATTCTTGCCACCTACCTACAGTACTGACAGAAATGTAGAACTTAGGAGAATGGCCAAGACTGATTTGGCTCAGTAGATAGAGCATCGGCCTGTGGACTGAAGGGTCCCTAGTTCTATTCCGGTCAAGGGCATGTACCTTAGTTGTGGTATATTTTTTAAAATATATTTTAAAAAAAGAACTTTGAAGAATGAATCTATTTTACTTTCTTATTAAAAAAAGGAAATAGTAATTTATTTTAAAGACTTGTTAAAACTCTAAAACAATGCAATAATACAAGATAATTTATTTCATTACAATAATTGTGTGTTCTTAACTCTTCCCTTTCCTAATTAAAGTCTTAATTCCTTCTTTTCAATGATATCTCTGCAATTTCTCCTTTGTATATCATTAATCCTCTCAGAAAAGTGAGTTATAGAGATGATATACTATGGAAATACTATTTTAGACCTTAAATTGAGTGTGACTGATTAACTTCAGCAGCTCAAACTAATTGCTGAAGATGAATGCCTTTTTTTTTTTTTTTTTTTAACAATGAAACATCAGTATCAAGAATATTATGGTTGCTGAAACCAGTTTGGCTCAGTGGTAGAGCATCAGTCGGTGGACTGAAAGGTCCCAGGTTTGATTCTGGTCTGGGGCATGTACATTGGTTGCGGGCAAGAGGCAACTGATCAATGTTTCTCTCTCATCAATGTTCCTTAGTTCTCTATCTCTCTCCCTTCCTCTCTGTAAAAAAAAATCAATAAAATATATTTTTAAAAAAAAGATTATTATGGTGTAGAATAAAATATAGTAATTCTAAATATATACATGATAGAAATATATAATATATAAATATACATACATACATATCTTCAGATATAATAAATAGTTTAGTCATATCCAATTTGTATTAGGAGTTATACCTTTTAATTACTATTTAAACATTTAAAACTTTTGCCCAAATGTGTAAATATTTTATTGTCTTCATGATGTTTTCCATGAAAGCTCATCAAGGAGGCTAACAGTAGCTCTATCTTGTTTTAAATTTTACAATGACATAAATATTTTCATAAATAATTAGATTTCTCTGAAGCACCTATGAAAAATAAAGCACTTAGACAACTGAACAATGAAATATTATAATAGTCCTCACTCCAGAAGCACATATACTAAAAGTGGAATGATACAGAGAAGATTAGCATGACCCCTGCACAAGGATGACATGCAAATTCCTGAAGCGTTCCATATTTTAAAAATTATATTACAAGTAATGGGCAAAATATTTGAACAGACAATTCACAAAACAAATTGTGAATCACCAGTATGTAATGAAAAGATGTTCAGTGCCACCAATCATCAATAATTAAAACAAAAATTGCCATGCCCACCCAGATGGGTTCACTGGTAAATTCTACCAAACATTTGTGGAAGAAATTATTCCAGTTCTCTACAATCTATTCTAGAAGACAAAAGCAGAAAAAATACTTCCTAAGGGACCATCATTACCTTACTATCAAAACTAAAGAAATTACAAGGAAACTAAATAACAATATATCATGTGAATATAGATGAAAAATATCTTCAATAAAATAATAGAAAATGGAATTTAAAAATGTATGAAAAGAATTATGCACTATGAACAAGTGGGATTATAACACCTATGCAAACTAATCCAACATTAAAAAATTTAATGAATGTAATCAATCACATCTCCAGGCTAGAGAAGAAAAATCACATGATCATATCAACAGGTACAGAAAATGCATTTGACAAAATTCAATACCTATTCATGATAAAAACTCTCTCCAAAGTGGGAATAAAGAAGAACTTTCTCACCTTAATTAAAGAATATCTAAAACAAAACAAAATAAAACCCTACAACTAACATTACACTTAAGGGTAAAGAACTAGAAGCCTTAGTGCAAATATCAGAAACAAGGCAAAAGTACCTTCTCTGACCACTCCTGTTCAACACCATATCAGAATTAAGTCTGATAATGCAAGAAAATAAAATAAAACATACTCAAATTGGAAAGAAAGAAATAAAATTGTCTTTGCTTGCAGATGACAATTAACTATGTCAAAAATTTGAGAGATTTGACATAACTCCTAGAACTAATACGTGATTTAAAGTAAGTTTGCAAGAGAGCCGTAAATGTATGTCCACACAGGCCAAAACCGGTTAGGCTCAGTGGATAGAGCATTGGCCTGTGGACTGAAAGGTCCCAGGTTCAATTCTGGTCAAGGGCATGTATCTTCGTTGCGGGCACATCCCCAGTAGGGGTTGTGCAGGAGGCAACTGATTGATGTTTCTCTCTCATAGATGTTTCTAAGTCTCTATTCCTTTCCCTTCCTCTTTGTAAAAAACTCAATAAAATATTCAATATATTAAAAAAAAAGAAAGAAAGAAATGTGCACGCAGGTTAATATACAGAAATTACTAAAACTCCTTTATAACAGCAATGAGGAAGTTGAATTTGAAATTGTAAACAATGCCATTTTCATAACACCCCCCAAAAAATAAAATCTATAAATATAAACCTGAAAAAATATGCATAAGATGTATATAAGGAAAACCATATACTCTATAAAAATAGTCTATTAAAACACCCAGAAAAAGAGATCCCTACCTCGAGAAAAAAACAAACAAAAAAAAAAAAAACACACATTGCCAGCATTTCTGATAGCATATGTAAGCAAACTTCTAACAGCATCTATCTATATAAAGAGGAAATGTGCAAATTAGGCTGGAACTCTGTAACAGGTCATGACCAGACAGGAATGGGTTGCATACACAGGTGAGTGGAGATGGAGACAGAGACAGAGGGGCCAGCCTACAGCCTCCATGGCAGAGTGCAGGCCCAGAGAGGAGATGGTGGTCCCGCCTCCCATGGAATCAGCGCAGTCCCTCCCTGTTACCAAGGAAGCCACAGGGCTCCCATGGAAACAGCGGGTAGCCTACTGTGCTTGATATTGCATGATGGGCTACTAGTATTTAATAAAGCATTTCTGTTGGATGTTTCCATTCATTGATAGTGTAGTGATTGACAACCCACACAGCTGATAAACTTGCAATCACCTTCAGACAACCTGGCAGCTAATTCAACGCTGTAACCAAACATGTTTTCCTAGTGCCTAGTCCAGCAAATATATGTAGTCACCCCCATTTATTTTCCTGTCACCTAGCGCCTAGAAACCAAACTTTGCACTGGCTATCCCTGAAGCATTGTTCCTTGGTTGCACATTTAAATAAGGTCTTGAATAGTGTTTTCAATCAATTCATTTGAGATGTTTGCTACACTAATAACCACAGACAAATCAATACATGCATTTAAGAACCCAATTTGAATTGTTTTGCTCAGAACCTTGTGTGTAGTAGGTACTTAATAAATATTTGTTGAAATAATGATTGAACATACCTTTTTGTTGATAAAAACTGAACTTGAAGAAAAGCCTTAATTTAAGGGGCAGTATGTTAAAGGAAAAGAGAACTGTTCTGTAAGACAGGAAATCAAATCTTAGCTGAGCAGCCCCTAGTAGTGTGACCTTTACCAAAGAACTTCGCCTTGTTTTGTTTCCTAGGTTCTAAGTTTTCTAATCTGAGATTATATATATATATATATATATATATATATATATATATATATATATATATATATAAACTTACTGAGTATTTTTTATTGTTGTGTGGCTCTAAAAACAAACTCTCATTTACATACAGGAGAACTGATGCCAGCAATCAGCAGTGGGTCATATTAGTTAAAAAGAATACCAATCTTTTCCATTGTAGTTCATCTCCACTAATAAAAGAGTAAGATGCAAAATGACCTTACCTTTGTGATGCCCACCAGCCAATTAGGGGTGAATATGGCGGGTTAATTTGCATATGCAGGCACTGGTTGGCCTGGGGCAGGGTGGAATACTTGTGTCCTCCCAGGCTTCCACACTGCCCCAGCTGCTCCTGGCCTCTTAGCAGCCGGGAAGGCAGAAAGGCAACTCAGGGCCGGAGCGAAAAGGCTCAGTCAGAATGAAGGTGGTGCTGGCAGCCAGGGGAAGGAAGGCCCATTCTTGCACAAATCTTTGTGCACTGAGACTCTAGTATACTATAAAGTTTTAATCTCTTAACCATGCTAAATGTCAAGCTCATAAATCAGGATATTTCTTTCATTTATAATATATATCTTTGCTAATTGAATTCACAATAGAATTTTAATAATAAAAGATATACAGGGCATCTTATAATTAATTTACACGTTGGAGTAGTGAATGCAAATGATTGCTTGACAATGCATTATTAATGGTTAGGTAAATGTATTTTTACTCAATTCTCCTGTTCAAAACAACCACACTTTTATATTTTGATTAGGACTTAGCTTAACACAATTAATGTAGATTTGGGTGAATTAATAGCTTGTTTTTCTTTAGCAAATTGATATGATCCAGCACTATCATTTCCAGATACATGGTGAGAAAATATAACTATATTTAAACACAAGAAGGCTTTCTTTGGAAGTCAATCAAAAGAAAATAAACAGTAAAAAAAATTATTTCTAGGTCTTGATATTCTGGTGCTTCTGCATTAGTAAAAGCATCAGTAATGCTTCAGAGAAACAAATAAAGCCATATAGCCAAACCAGTTTGGCTCAGTGGTAGAGGGTCAGTCTACAGACTGAAAGGTCCCAGGTTCGATTCCGGTCAAGGGCATGTACATTGGTTGCGGGCACATCCCCGGTAGGGGGTGTGCAGGAGGCAGCTGGTTGATGTTTCTCTCTCATCAACGTTTCTAGCTCTCTATCTCTCTCCCTTCCTCTCTGTAAAAAATCAATAAAATATATTTTTAAAAAATAAAATAAAATAAAATAAAGCCATATATTTTTTTAAATGTCAAGATAAATTTTTGTTTTTAATTACTGAGTTTGTTTTTAATTATGAGGAAGCTCTGTGACTCTGGTCACTTAAAATTAATTTATTTTTCCCATGTTCCCCTTTACTCCTCACCACCAATTTTGTTCTCCATTCAGACCAAATAATGGTCTGAATTGCTTCCCTACATATAAAAAAACATATGACTATTTTAAAGGGCCTTCCCTTGAGCATCCTTCAAGCAGTCAGATATTTCAGATGGAATGGCACAAATTTTCCTCAGTCTGGAAATAATGCTCCTGGGTTTGCCTGAAGGTTTCCAGCCTCTAAGCAGTCGTGGCTTTGATGAGTTGTTTAATGTTTGTCTCCTTCCCTAGAGTTGTCTCTTGCCACTCTTTGTGAGTCCACATCTATCTTTTTTTTAAAATACTGAGAGTAAAAATCACCTCCCACAAGTGGTTTATTTAAATTGCACTGTGTTACGGTGCATAGTGACACTCTCTGGACTTATTAAACCATGCAAACTCTTTGGTCCATTTGCAACTACTCTCACAGGTAAGCAATTCGATTTAGGTAGTAAAGGAATCATAACGTAATTTTTGTTTGCAGGAGTAGATCTGCATTGTAAAGCTGGACATAGTATTCTCCAGTCGCATAAAATGTCAGCATTTTAAGTTCTTTAAGTGGTCCCAGTAGGAATTCTCAAAGAGCACTCTTACTGTCCTAAGATTTTTCCCTCAAGCCTGACTTTGATTATGGTCTTCTGCAAGCAATGTGGCAGTGTGATCAGTACAGCTGGTAAGAAAAGGGATGTAAGATATGGTACCAACCCTGACAGGATTTGCAATCAGTCGATAAAGGTATATGGTAACAAGCTAAAATATTAATACACACATATTTTAGGGTTATAAATACAATAGGAAGTTAAATTGAGATGAGAAATTATGACCCAGAAAAAAAGAAAAAAATTTACACACACACACACACACACACACACACACACACACACACACACACACCGTATTTTCCGGCGTATAAGACGACCCCCTAATTTTTACAGTTAAAACATAGGTTTAGGCCTTTATTCGCTGTATAAGACTACCCCCCACTTCAAAGAAAAGACTTACTTTGCCGTCAAGATCTGCAGGTAATTTTTGTGCAATTTTGGTCTTTTGCCCCCGATTTTCGGTTGACTTTTTTTCGTTTCAAAAGTCGTCTTATATGCCGGAAAATACGGTGTGTGTGTGTGTGTGTGTGTGTGTGTGTGTGTGTGTATATATATATATAATGCAAAGTGTGTGTGTGTGTGTGTGTGTGTGTGTGTGTATATATATATATATATATATATATATATATATATATATATATAATGCCAAGTATACCCTCGGGAGTTCAACTGGGAGACTGGGAGTTAGTTTGCTCTCTCACTATGACATGTACTGACCACTGGGGATGGCGCAGAATGAAGGAAGGCCCCAGCCAGCAGTAGCCAGGAAAGGAAGGCCCTGATTGGCCCTGATTACCTGCCAGGTCTAGTGACCCTACCCAGGCACAAATTTCATGCACCTGCTTCTAGTCGATATTAATGGAAGGCCTGTGACCATGACACAGTAATGCTGTCACAGCCAAAGGAGCAGCAGCACTCGTGGTGAACAGGGTGGGGCTTGAGCTACTAGTGGTGGAGAGCTACAAATGGTGGAGGGCGGGACAGCGAGCTATGAGCAGCGATGGACAGGGCAGCCAGCTAAGGCAAGCAGAAGCAAGCTACTCGCACACGATTTCATTCGCTTTGGGCCTCCAGTATATATATAAAACCCTAATATACAAATAGACCAAATGGCAGACCAACCAACCAACCAAACATTTGGTCACTATGATGTGCACTGACCACTAGAGGGAGCGCATGGGACATGGTAGGCATTGGCCATGGCAGGGTGGTGAAGTAGGTGAGCGCCAGACCAAGGTGGGGTGCCAGTCCCTGTCATCAGGGCAAGCCTCTGGTGGTTACTGTAAATTCTTTGTTCCCGTGCTGCGATCCCACCAGGCACTCGCACCTGCTGCCAGCTCCAGCCCTGTTCACAATTGCAGCTGGTGCCAGAGCCACTGCTCACACCCACTGCAGGCACTCAGCACCAGTCCTGATCACTTGATGCCATCAATGGGTGCAAACAACAGCTGCTGGCCCCAATAACCCCTGAGGGCTTCTCTACCTTCCCTTGCTCCTGAGGGGCGATGGGACAAGAGCCAACACTTACACCTGCTGATTGTACCATCCTGGCTGGCTCCAATCACTCCACACTGTCAGTGGGTGCCCAGAACCATCAGTGTGTGGGAGCAGCAGTGGTGGGAGCAGGGCTGCTGGTAGACAGGGGGCCGGAGGCTGTGGCAGGAGGGATTGGGAAGGGGTGTGGAGAATGGGTCAAGCTGCCCCAGTGCCCCCCTTCCAGCCTCATGGCTCATAGTTCTCTAGTAGAGAATAAAAGAGTAAGAACATCGCCAAGAGTGGAAGTGAAACTGAAAGTCAAGATTGTACAGCAAAAAGAGCCCAGGATTTGTGGTTAGGTGATAGGGATTTAAATTCTAGTTTCGTCTTTATTGATGAGAATAGACTATGGATATGTTGAGATAACAACACCCAAATCTCAGTTGTTTAAAACCAAAGTCGCCTCCCGCCCTCCTTTCACATTACTAGAGAATCACTAATTAAGCACATGTTTGATTCATCCTAGTTGCTTAGACTTTAGATATTTAAGCTGACACTACCTTGATCAGATTTGTTTGCCATGCTGGAGGCAAAAGAGAGTTCAGGGTGATTTTATAATGATAATGTTTAGCCCAGATGCATTGCATGGCAGTGCTCACAATTCACTGGCCAGAACTAGACACAAAGTCTCATTCAACCACAAAGTGACCAATAAATAAAATTCTTATTATTATGTGATCAGAATAAGGGAGAATAGGAAATATATGACCTATAGGTCAAATTATTACCTATACGTCAAAAGTACTCAATGGGAAACATATGTATTAAATCCTGAATCCTGCTTCCCAACTTGCTCACTGTGTGAAATTAAATGATTACTAAACATTTGTGAACTCCAATTTCCTCATCTATAAGACAGTAATAAAACTACTTACCACATAGGAATACTCAAAATTAAATGATCGACTATATAGAATGAACCTAACAGAAAACTTAATATATAGTAAATGCCTGAGAATATTAAGTTCTGTAAAGACCTCTCTGCAAACACCAATTACTGCTGATGGTTCAAAATTTGGGAGACTTCAGGAAGTACATTACTCATGTACAAGACCAGCAATTAGGGTGGTCTCTATGCATCCCAGGGAATCTTCCTTGAGAAGATGGCCCTAAACCAGAGCTACAGCAACATTTAGAAGACATTCATGTCAACCTGGCAAAGAAATGCACATGGGAATACTGTGGTTGTGCTTATGGAGGAGCAGGAGGAACAATCTGAAAGCACATTAGACGGTTTTTCTCAAGGTCAGTGTATTGTTGCTTTATCTTCATTATCCAATTTATCCTTTTCTGTTTCCTTTTGTCAATCTCAATGATTTTGTCTGTTCCCTCTCTTGTCCTTGGGAAAGTTACTTTATTTCTCCAAGATTTAGTGATTTCATTTGGATAAAAGAAATGCATTTTCTGCATCCCAGGACTATTATAAGATTACGTTTCAACAATCACTTTCAACATGAAAGTACCTAAAACAGGATAAGTATGCACTGTTTACTTTAAAATAATCTATAATTATAAAAGGGTAATGAGTCCAGATATCTTCTGGAAATCATTATGGACGTCCTTCCTGTTGAAGCTGGGCCTGAGGGAAGCCAGTGAAAGGAAGCCAGTGCCAGAGCCCGGGTCCCAGGCTTCAGAGTTGGGGGAAAGAAGTGCTGGCAGCTGGGGGAAGGAAGGCTTACTCTTGCCAAATATTCATGCATCGGGCCGCTAGTAATAAATAACACAACCATTTTGAGGGTTTGAATTTAGTAACTGTATTTTACAATTCTAGAGTGCTAATGAATCCCTGTATTTAATATTCCATAAATGCTTGTTGAAGAAACACACTGTATGAAATACATGATTAGCTCTCTCACACATATTGTGGACTATAATTAAGATTTCCATAATCAGAATGATGAATGTATGTTTCTTGTGTGTATCTTGAAACACAAATATATTTTCAATCACATTTATGTATATGTGTATTTGTAAAACTTATAAATATGCACATGTATTTGTATTTATATCTACAATATGTCTATGAAATCTCAGAAGTCTCACATTTCACTTTTTGGTCCCAAGAAGGGATTCATTACACAGTTGACACACAAATATTTGGCAAACATGAGGTCTATACATATGATTTTATTAGATTCAATGTACTAAAAGTCCTCTGAGGAAAATATGGAAAATGGATAATCAGAACTGGAGATTGATTTTATTGATTATCCATGTTTTAGTTGTCTAGTCAATAACTAATACTTAATATTAATGAGACATATTCCAAATAGAAAACCTCTTATGCATTACCTCAGTCTTATAGACATGTAGAATTTATTTTTTTTTTCAATTTAAATAAATCTATGTAGGTAAAAAAATAAATAGAAAACTATGTAATAATATTGAAATATACATAAAGTTTTTAAGCATTGTTTTGTTGATTTAACTCTGATAAAATGATAAAAATATAAATATATATCTAATTAACTTACTAATTGTAATTAATAAAATAATTATAATGAACTACATAATTATGTATAATTTACTACATGATACAAATACATGTATCATCTTAATATCAGTCTTATTCTAGTCAAGAGATGCAGTCATTCATTTTCTATCTATTTGTTGAATTTTTACCACCTGCCAAACACTGTTCTAGATACAGGTGTACAGCAAGATGAATAGTAGCTTGCATCCTAATGGAAGGAAACATTAAAAAAAAACAAAAAACCACAACAAATAAGTGAAATATATATCTTAAGGAAGGGTGAAGAGTTCTATGAATGAAAATAAATTTTAAAAGTTGGAGAGAGGGAATGGATATGGCTATTCCATTTTCAATTATGGTTTGGGAAAGCATTAGCAATCAAGTGCTGTGATGAGAGTCAGTGGAAAAAAGGACGACCAGGTATTTCTAGAATCTAAATAATGACTGATACAGACAAAATATAAAGGCTATAATGAGATTAATATTCAAGGTCTTGGGGAAGAAAAGGTAGTTCCCAGTGGTCAGGTGGGGGTTGGGTGTGAGTGGATATTATCTGGTGGTTCTTGCAGGGGCTTGCACAACTTAGGGTGCCTCTCTGCTTGTGTCTAATACACCCTTCCACATGGTCACACAAACTCACTCACTCACAAGTAGTAAGCCTTTTGGCGCTTAATTTCACTTCTCTCCCAAGTTGTTTCAAAGTGAAGTGTCACCATGACATTCTCTGTCTCTCTGTTTTAAATACCAGCAATCAAGTATTATTCCTAGTTAAAGATTCTCAGAGATTCAATTTAAGAGTATCTACTGTGTTCATGGCACAGGAATAACAGGACTAGAAAGTCATAGTTTTGACCTCAACATGTATTACTTAGAGCAGACACACAGTACAGAATAAATATTCACTGGATATGTTGGAGTATGAGCCAATATGTTGTATTAATAATGTGCTTTGACAATATTCACAAAGGTGTTATTATTTCTAATTATTGGGTTAGGAAAAAACTGATTATTAGTCCCTGAAGTAGAGGACATGAATAATAATTTAAATATAGTAGAACAAGGCGAATCTTCCCTTGTATTTACCCAGACTAGAAACTTTAAGAACATATTCATTTTTTACATGTGACTAAATTTCTACAATGATATTTGGCATTGAATTATACTTTTACAGTTTTCTTATTTTATTTTTAACTTTTCTGGCTATTAAACCTATCCTGAATGTTATGCCTAGCTAATTAATATATTAAATGAATTCATGGCTTCAGAAAATTCCTTAACATTTATATGAATTTTGATTTCTCATTTATAAGATGAAAATGGGTACATCTTCTTAAAATTGTTTTGAAGATAATATAATTCAGATCTTAGCTTAGTTTCTGCACATAAAAATGCCAGGAAAGCTCAGTCATTTTATTAAGATACTAGAGGCCTGTGGCACGAATTTGTGTATAGCTAGGGTTCCTTAGCCTGACTGGCAATCAGGGGCTCGGTGCTAACTGGGGCCAATTGGGGCTGATATGGTTGTCTTGCCCAATCCTGTTGGGGCCTATTGGAGCCAATCGGGACCAGCCAGCTGAGAAAAGGGACTGTAGGAGATTGGCTGGTCATGGGAGGTTGGCTGTGAGAGCACACTGACCACCGGGGGGCAGTTCCTGCATTGAATGTCTGCCCCCTGGTGGTCAGAGCACATCATAGCAACCAGTCGACAGTCGTTTGGTCAACTGATCCAGTCAGTCAATCGGTTGTAATGGTCACTTAGGCTTTTATATATATAGATTATAATATTATGAAAGAACTTAACAAAAATATATATAATGTAAGTAACAAAGATGTGTGTTGAATGTAAGAAAAAATTAATATATATTTTTATTTATTTTTATTTTTTTATCTTTATTGTTGAAAGTATTACATATGTCCTCCTTTTTCCCCCACTAACCTCTTTCAACATGCTCCCATTCATCCCACCCACCCTCACCACCCTTTGTATATGCATACAACTTCATTGGTTGATGTCTTCCCACCAAACCTCCCCTGCCTTCCCTTCTATGTCTCTGGGTCTATTTTTGATCATCAGCTTATTTGGTTCATTAGATTCCACATATGAGTGAGATAATGTGATACTTATCTTTCTGTGGCTTATTTTTTTATTTTGAAAGTTTTTATTGAGACAAGTAGTATAAGACATTTAAAATCTATATTTTTCTCATAATTAGTATGTTTTCTTCTTCTTTCTACTTTCTATGAAAACCGAAATGTATTATAAACTTCTATTTAATTTAATATTTACTTAAGTTTGTTATTTATACTATCAAGATCTGTTATTAAAATAAAATAACTAGCTTAATTTATTGTTAATAATCTATATAATTTATATTATACCTAAATGTCTATTTATTCTACATTTAAATATATTTAACATAAAGATGTTTCAATATTTCTACAAAAATTAATCCTTTACCAACCTAAGCATTTGTCCACAGTATAAAAAACTTTTTAGTTTACCTTTATAACAAATGTAAGAACATAACACTTTTACTTTAGTTTTAAAAGTTTTAAACTTAAAATTAATGTGGAAATAAAATGATTAAGTCTAACCACATTTAATTATTTTTATAAAACTATTACTACTTGTTAACTTTAATAATATATTTTTAAATGAGCGATCTCTATACTTTTCAAAATTCTAAATTTATAAAATCACTACCATTTTGTGTTTTAAAGTGTGTATTTTTCATAATGTGAAAATTATATTCTGAACCCATATTCTTAAATAAGTGCTCTTGAATGAATAAGAAACCAAACAACTAATAGATTAGCTCCTAAATACTAGGACTTATGAGGTAATTCAGAATGGTGACTGTACCTTGTGTCGCAGTCTTATTAGAGGTTGATAAGATTTAAGTCCATATCCTACTTCTTTGCTTGGCCTTCCTTCTGACTCCAAAAAAATGAATCCAAGAAACAAAACAGCTGACCAGTACTTAAACATCCTTTTTGCTTTTCACCTGTGAAAATTAACATTGCAAGTAATCAGAAAATCCATTATATATTGAAAAAAATGTATTAAAAGTGCAAAGAAATATCCACAGACCAAATAAAAAATTATCAGCAATTACCAACTGAATCCATAATAGATAAGCATCTCCAAATATAAATTAATATAATCTTATCATAACAAATACTGTTTGCTTTTTTCATTCATATATCCCTTATACAACATTCATTAAGTAGAATATAGGGGGCAATAAAAATGCATTGAGGAGAAAATTAATAAAAGCATGCTGAAAATTTTTAAAAAGAAAAAGAAAACTGAACTATGCATAAAATTCTAAGCATCCATATAGAATACAATTATCAACATATTTATAAACCTTGAATGAATTCTTCTTTGAGTATTCTTAATACTCAATAATGCTTAATAAAACTATAGTTATTATAATTCACTGGTACAGACTGGTAAGAGATTAAGAAGAGAGTCTACTAGAGTAGTACTTAATAAACTGAGGTACTACAGAAATAATGCAAATGGGTTATTTTAAGTTTATGAATACATTTTTTCAATAGTATTAAAAAAATCTCTTTAAGTAAAACAAAATAAATTAAAAAGTAAAAACTGCAAATATATCTAGAAAATTGTTTTATAAGTGCTTTCAACAAAGATTCCTATAACTCTTTTCAATGTTCTATGTTTTTGGATATATCAAAAAAATTGTAAAATGGCATTTATTATTATACTAGAGGCCTGGTGCACAAAATTGTGTACTGGGGGCGAGGGGCCCCTCAGCCCAGTCTGCACCCTCTCCAATCCAGAACCCCTTGGGGGATGTCCAATGTCTTTGGGGGTCAGGCTGAAACGGCAGTAGGACATCCCTCTCACAATCAGGGACAGCTGGCTCCTAACTGCCCCCCAAAACCCACCAGCCTGATCACTCCTAAGTGCCTCTGCCTGCCAGCCTAATCTCCCCAAACTGCCTGCCCTGCTGGCGTGGTTGCGCCTCACTGCCCCCCTGCCAGCCTAGTCACCCCTCACTGACCCTGTTGCCAGCCTGGTCACCCCAAAAAGCCCCCCTCTGCCAACCTGCTCGCCGGATCACCCCTCACTGCCCCCTGCTGGCCTGGTCACCCCACGCAGGCTGTTGGTCTGTCATTTGGTCCTCCTTTGCTAAGGCCACTATGGGCCTGGTCACCCTAAACAGCCTGCTCGTCAATCATTTGGCCATCCCTCACTAACCCCCCTGCCAGCCTCGACACCACATGCAGCCTGCTGTTCAGTTGTTACTGTGAGGGCATCATGACCAATTTGCATAGTATGCTTTTATTAGTATAAACAAACACTAAGCCCTTTTACAAATAGTTCAATTATATTTCACTTCACCACTTTCACCACATCTTTGTACATATTGAGGCAATAGAGGAGCTCTCTCTGCTCCTCAGCCAAGCTGTATATTCGACTTCTTGAGCAACTTAACCAATTGACTAACCCTGTCAGTAAGGAGTTGTGTATTTCATTCTGACCATAGTCAGCTTCAATCATGTTTTTATGTCACTAGCAAAGTAATAGTTCATTTCTCAAGAAACGGTCATTTTACTTGATAGCTATGACACCCCTCTCTCCGGTTTCTATAGATTTTATGACAATTCTTCAGTTCTTTTTGTAAGTAAATCCTACTCTTTTACTTAGTTATTAAATATTATAGTTTATTAAATCTATTCCTAGCAATTTATCCTACTCTATTCAATCAGCCTAGGCTTTTTCAACATAGTCTATAGTTTCAAATACATGTACTGCTTCCCACCCACCCAATCTCCAGACTGGTATAGTTAGCCTACTTAACAGCTCCATCTTTGTTTCAAAAGCTTCTCCTCATAACATACATACCCACATGTTTAGTCATGCTTTCCCAGATTTTCATTTATCCATTTACTCAAGCAGAAACAAAGAAGACATCTTGGATAGCTGTGGTTTCCTTACCTTCATACTAAACACACCAGTAAGTTCTGTTATTTCTACCTTCAGAATAGATCTCTGAGTATCAGTTTCTCGCTAAGTCTAAAGTCACAACCCAGGCTCATGCTATTAGCACCACTTCTTCCTAATCTGCCCCAATGACATCCCTACTGTCCTTCCACATTTATGTACATGAATCTTCCAGCCATTCTCCACACAGCAGCCCCAGTGAGTACAAAAATTCCAACAATGACATTATTGCCCTTGTCAGTAATTTTAGAATATACTGAGTTACCTTTAAGGTAAAAACAAAATTACTGACGTAGCCTGCAACTTCTCAGCATGTCTTTCTTTTTCTCTAAATAACTGCTTTTCAGACACACTAACCTTCATTCAATTCTTTGAAATTATTTTTTCAATTCATACTACTGGCTTTTGTATTCTAGTGCCTCCACATGAAATTAAATCTCTTCTTTCCCAATTATCATCCAAATGCCTTCACATATCAAACATATCCTTCAAAGATCCTATCCATAAAGCCAAGCCTGAGTTACACTTCCTAGTCACTCACAATCAGGTCAGTTTTCCTTTACTTCAGATCTTCTGTTTATAATTATACAATATTAATATGATTGCTTAAATGTTTGACTGCTTCACTAGAGTATACATATATCTGTTGTCTTCTTCAAACTTCATAAATGCAGGGATATGGATGATTTTTTCAGCATTAGGTCATATGGGTCTAACAAATCACCTAACCCTTACTAGACATTCAATAAATAAATGCATAAATGGATGTCACCTTGCATTCAAGGGTAAAAGAAGGATCCTGTTTTCTTGCATTCTGACAATGCTGAATGGAATCCCAATTTTCACTAATGCTTACAAAACTAACCTGAGAAAAATAGTTTCATTTGTAGTCCATTACTTTGCTGTCATTTTTATGTATAGTCTAATTATTTGCTCAGATGTCAATATGAGCTTTTAAAACCAATGAATGGAATATCTTAAATCCAAGGTAGATCAAAGAATAAAGCAAATGGAATCAGCTCAATGAAGATGTTTTCTCATGTACCTGAAACTATGCTCCTTTTGTGGTCAACCAGGAGAGGTCAGAATAAGGCATGTTCCTTCAAAACTCTGGGTAAAGATGATGTCATATATTTAAAAGTGCTCATATTGCTCATGTAAGGGTTTTTTTTCTTCTTTTTTCTTTTTTCCTTCCTTCTCTCCCTCTCCCTCTCCCTTTCTATCTTTTTCTACACACACACACACACAAAACACACACACACACACACACACACACACACACACACTTATGTAAATAATTTGGGGACACCCTGTATTTCTATATATTGATACATATATGACTACAATTATTTCACCCACTATAAAATATATAGCAAATTAACAATTAATTTTAACAAATGGCCAAAAATCTCTTAAGCCTTGGGTGATTAAACTTCAACTAACTACTGAAATATTTTCTCTGCCAAAGGCAATAGGCTAGGAATATGTGCTTTAAGAAATTTTACAAAGAGTTTATAAAAATAACTCAGTGTGTTCATGCAGCACATGCCACCCACTTGTACTATTTTAAGTAACTTCTCTCATATTTTTAACAATGATTAATTTCTTCATTGATAGTGTTATGAATTTCAAGTCTAAAATTTCTTAATAAAAAGTGCAAAAATAAATATATAATATAAATAATTTATTTCAGCAAAAGCTTTCAAACTGGAGTAATTTACTTGGTATCAAAGCTAAAGTGAAAGAGAACTAATATTAAAAGTCAAATAACTTTTTTTTAAAGGGAACTCTGATTTCTACTGCAGATAGGCATTTGAGCTCAGCAGTGAAGTGTTAGACAAGACAAAGAACCAAGACTAGTTTCTGCATTTATCTTATGCTAACAGCTACCTTGTAATAGTGTCTCAATAGAAACATTACCAAGAAAAATAATTGAATCCAATTATATAGTTATAAAATAACAATCTAAACAAAAAGATAGCTCTTCTTGCCAAAACTGGTTTGGCTCAGTGAATAGTGTCGGCCTCAGTAGGGGTCCCAGGTTCAATTTCTGTCAAGGGCATGTGCCTTGTTGGGGACTCATCCCTGGGGCGGGGGGGGGGGAGGTGCAGGAGGCAGCTGATCGATTGATATTTCTCTCTCATCTATGTTTCTGACTCTCTATCCCTCTCAACTTCCTCTCTGTAAAAAAAAAAATCAATAGAATATATATATATATATATATATATATATATTTTTTTTTTTTTTTTTTTAAGATAGCTCTTCTTTATGGATGCTCAGAAACTAATTGTCATCTTCTAAACTTTCTTCAGCTAAACGATCCAAAGATTTCATTATTATGTCTTTAAAAGTTTACTCATCCACAGAAGGTGTTCTGGAAATTGTTTGTAAATCAGCAGTAATCAGTCCCATGGTATACTGGCTGGTGAGCTCACTTTCTCAGTATAGTAACCTCTAACAACCTGTTAGGTTTTCATAATTAATTGGCAGATTGTTGACAGCTCAGTAAGAACACAGAATGCACTTGACTGAAACAAACCAGCTAGAACAGATGGTGCAATAATGATCCTATGACTTTTCCTTGTAACCTCAACATTTATATGGAAGCATCAAAAAAGGCCTCATTATTAACTTTGAGAAAAAAAATGCACATGTACCTAAAAAAGCATCTGCTTTACATTATTAGATTTAACAAATTTAGACTTGTAGATGGTAAAGAAGATGAACAGAGGTTTCTCTAAAAATTAATATATTTCCCTGAATCAAACTTTTATCATTCAGTGTGCTGCTTATGGCAGTAGGATTTAGAATAAAGTAGTTATGTTATTTAGTAGATTCAAATTTGAGAGATTTGCATTTGTTTACACATTCTCTAGAATCTTACTTTTAATCACAAGAGAAAACAAACTAAGATAGTAGGAGTATTGCCTTAGGAACAAAATGTAGCATTTGAGATGGGGAAAGATGGTGTGGAGTTGTGCCATTGATTAGAAAGAATGTCAAGATGAAGCAAATCCCTCACATCATCAACATTGTTACATCTTGCAGAGAAGCCAAGTATCCTGAGGGTTTCATCTCGTATCCTCACTGACTCTTACGCTACCCCAAAAACTACCACAAGCTTTCAAGAAAAGCGAAGAGGTCCAAAGAATAAGCCGTTGGGCAGCTTTAGTTGAGATAGAAGAGTACATGCTGCTAGGAAGTAGAAAAAATAGAAACAGTGAAATCGTCAATTTTAAAACCAGAATGATAAGAAATTTTCATTGAGACAGGATGACTAGAAGCCACTGCTCTTGTCATCAATCTGACCTGCTATATTTTTACCAGTTTGTTTGCTATTCTCTGCATCCAACCAGAATATTCACTGCATAAAACAAGACTCTGTTAGTCGCTTGTGTCAATTAGAAAAGTACCTAGCACACAGCATGAGTTCAATAAATATTTTTGATAAATAAACGAATAAATAAATTAATGATGATAATTAATTTGAAATAGTAGGAATACATTAAGGTTCTTAATGTTCTTCATGTAATTGAAAAATAATCATTGAAACTGACAGTAAAATCAAGTTAGAAATTAAGTTGCGGTTATCACAAAAAGTTTTTTCTTTACACCTGGATCAAAATTGAGCTTTCAATGGGTAGTTCCTCTGGAAATGCTTCCTTTGTTAAGGACAAGGCAACCTTGTCACTACTTAGAGCAACTGAAATTGAAAGGACCACAGAGATATCTCTTACATTGATCAGGCAAGTCAATGATAGCAGCTGTTTCCCATCTTTGACACACTCTAACTTCATACCCACTCTTTGAACTCTGTGGATGAGTTCTAAAGTAATATTTCTCTTAGAAAACCATTCCCCCAAAGAATTCAGTTTTACATTGGGTAGTATATTCTCTCTATTAATGTTCTAACTTCAGATACTCATTCTAATTAAAGAACAAAACGTAACAACAGCTAAGAGTCATTGCCTGCATGTTGTGTAACAACAAGGGAGAACAGCAAATGAAAGGTCACGTATATCCCACTAGACATATGGGGATGGTACCTTATGGTATTTAATTATGTCAACATAGTTTCTTATAGGTATTATTACTTACACTGAAACAATATATAAAGAGAAACATATCAAAATAGTGTCCAAGTTTAGAAAGCTGGCTAGTGTCACAACAGGTATCTGACCCCGAGACTGATTCCAATAAAATTTAGCCCATTGTTCTGTTTTTCTACTCTTAAAACACACATAATGTGCAGCACAGGAAATATAGTCTATAATAATAAAGTGTAATATGCTAATTAGATTGAACAGCTGAATGACCTTCTGGGTGTATTTTGAGATAACCTTCCAGATGAAGTCAGGGCTGTGAGGACCGAGGCAAGCCACTGCAGCTACAAGAACTGAGCCCTTGCATGAATTTTCATGCATTGGGCCTCTAGAATTGTAATAATTATGTATGGGTATTTGAAATATCAGGGGACCATTTTGAAAAGTATGAATGTCTAACCACTATGCTGTACATCTTAATCTACAAAACAATATTCAATATAAAGTGTAATAAAATTTTAAACAAAAAAGACACATATAATGATGCCAAAATAAAGAGACAGCTGATAATATAAAGAAAAATAGCTAATGTTTCAGACTGAATTCTACTGGAAAGAGAATCTTTCACTTATATTTGCTATAAATTAAGGTAAGTGAAGATAGAGGATAAACAAATGCAGTGATATGAGGGAGCAATAGCTATGTGACTTCTATTTCCAGACTACCTGGAAAAGGGTTTTTCAAATATCTATGGAGCCACTAGCAAACATGGAAGTTCCTTCAGTTCTTAATTATATGATTACTAGAGACCTGGTGCATGACATTCATGCACCACATTCAGCGTGGCCTGAACCCTCTCACAGTCTGGGACCCCTTGGGGGATGTCCGACATCCCGCTACCTAAGCATGCTGTCAAACATCCCCTGAGGGGTCCTGTGCTGCTGCAGAGATGGGAGAGGTTCCTGCCACCACAGCTGCACTCGCCAGCTGTGAGCCTGGCTCCTGCCTTGAGTGTTTGCCCCTGGTGGCCAGTATGTGTCATAGCGACAGGTTGTGCAACCATTCGGTCAATTTGCATATTAGCCTTTAATTATATAGGATTGGTTCATGTTGTGAAGATGTCTAAAACTTGTAAATGTAATGTTGTATGTTGAAAGATTATAACATGCAGTACAACTTTTTTCTCAGCATCTGGAATAAAAATAGAATTAAATGTGTTAAATAATGAGAATTGTGGTCATTAAATCGATTTCACTCTTTCAAAAAAGAATGAACTTTAATTCAATGACATCTAAATCCTTAATTTGGTTGAACAAAACTGTCTAGATTTTAATCGATCATACCTTTCAAAAGCCAGCTTAATCTGAAGCTGAGAGAGAAGCTCAATGTACATGAAATATATTCATGCTGTTTTAGAGGAACTGCAGTGTAAAATGTACAATGTAATCTTTCATTGGGAGAAAGTATTCATGTTGAATTCTATTTAATTTTTTAAAAATACTTATACACTATGCTTTTAACAAATGAAAGTTCCACATTATGGAAAACATTTTAGGTGGGAAATATTTGTTTTCTATTATCATCCCTGCTTTGCACAACTATTGATGCTGCAGCTATATTAATTCTTCAGACTAAAAACATTTTTAAATAAAATATTTAAGTACAATATAGAACACAAACAACAGAACTGAAAAACATATTAGAGACCTAGTGTAACCCCTTCTTCTTTTAGGTGAGGAAAATGAAAACCAGTGAGAATAAGAGGTGTGCCTGTAATGAAAATAAGACAGGGCCTAGGATGCAACTGTCCTGATTCCAGGTTCAGTATTTTTTTAAACACTGAAAAATGTGTGACTTTAATCTATTCACATGTACAAATGCTTTAGTGTCCAAGGGGTCACTTAGAAGCTACATCTCTTTAAGCCCCAACAACTTTGTACTTACTACTCATTAGAGTTTCCAAAAATCTACTGAAAGGACATCAGCATCAACATCTTTAAAGAATCGTATTGTGCCATAACTGGTTTGGCTCAGTGGATAGAGCATTGGCCTGCAGACTCAAAGGTCCCAGGTTCAATTCTGGTCCAGGGCATGTATCTTGGTTGCAGGCACATCCCCATTAGGGGGTGTGTAGCAGGCAGCTGATTGGTGTTTCTCTCTCATCAATGCTTCTAATTACCTCCTTCTCCCTTCCTCTCTGTAAAAAAATCAATAAAATATATTTTTAAAAAAGAATCATATTAAGTGCAATTTTTGGAAAAAATTGTCTATATGTTTCTTCATCACAATGATCACCACTGGATAGTTGTATATATTTATTATTAAAGTTACACATATAGCGGATTACAGTTGTGCTTATATAACTGGAGTTACACTGAAGTTTTATATATTTATATAAAATATACCGTATTTTCCAGTGTATAAGACAACCCCCCTAATTTTACAGTTAAAACATAGGTTTAGGCCTTTATTCGCTGTATAAGACTAGCCTCCACTTCCGGGGCAACACCAGTTCTTTTTTTAATAGACCGCCTTTCTGACTCTGGCCAGTCTGAGCAGGCTTTTTTTCGTTTCAAAAGTCGTCTTATATGCCGGAAAATACGGTAGTTTTATATGCAATTTCTATACATTATATCCTATATAATAAAGAGGTAATATGCAAATTGAACATCACTCCAACACACAAGATGGCAGCCCCCATATGGACACAAGATGACCACCACAAGATGGCTAGCAGGGGAGGGCAATTGTGGGCGATCAGGTGGACAAGGGAGGGCAGTTATGGGTGACCGGGCTGACAGAGGAGGGCAGTTGGGGGCAACCAGGCCTGCAGGGGAGGACATTTGGGGAGGATCCATGCTTGCAGGGAAAAGCAATTAGGGACAACCAGGCCAGTAGGGGAGGGCAGTTGGGAGTGACCAGGCTGGCAGGGGGTGGCAGTTAGGGGCAACCAGGCCTGCAGGGGAGGGCAGTTGGAGGGACCTGGCCTGCAGGGGAGAATAGTTGGGGGCAACCAGGTTGGCAGGGGAGGGAAGTTAGGGGTAACTAGGCTGGCAGGGGAGCAGTTTGGCATCAATCAGGCTAGTAGGGGAATGGTTAGGGGTTGATCAGGCTAGATCATGACAGATTCCATTTATATCTAAAACTTGAAAGAGAAATATATGGTTCTATAATCTTATGGTTGTAGTTAAAAACATATAGTTATATATATATATATAACTATCTGTTTTTAACTACAACCATATATATATTTTTTTATATATAAATACAACATATATTTTTTATATATATATAAAATATATATATATTTTTAATACAACTTTGACAACTATAAAACAAATGAACTTTGAGTCTAGCTGACTCAAGAGAAATATATGGTTCTATAATAATCTAGAATAGAACTTTGACAACTATAAAACAGAATGAACTTTGAGTCTAGCTGACTCAAGAAAAATATATGGTTCTATAATAATCTAGATGTTAATGGTCGTAGTTTAAAACAGATAGTTATATATAGTACCGAATATATATATATATATATATATATATATATATATATACACATATTTTTTTAATACAACTTTGACAACTATAAAACAGAATGAACTTTGAGTCTAGCTGACTTAATCAAAACATTTCTTTAAATTTTATAACCTTACAATAGGATGGACTTCAAATAGTCTGCGCTGATACCTCAAACTTTGAAAAAACCCAACATACAGTGACTCATATTCAGTCTCCCTAAGAACGTTATAGTAGTGAAAGATATACTATGTGTAGCCTGAAACTAAATTAAATACATATTTCCATTTTTATGATGGCCTTTAATAGATATTAAAAATACACTTTATTCAATTCTTTTTATACAGTTTACTAAATGATCTGCTGTCAGTTTTTTCTTCACAGTGAATAATCTGAGTTATTTAAAAATATAATTGATCTTAATATTCTGGATTATATATGTTGATACATATAGATACATAATGATCCATCAAACTTCCTCCTTGCTGAAACCCATGGTCTATGACACTGTACAAAATGACTGCTTAAAATCATGTTCTAATATTGTCAAGATAATGTGATATATCTCAGCATGCTGCACTTAGCTTTTCTGTACTGTATGTCCCCCAGGTTTATGGGTGAAAGGTAAAAAATGAAGCAACTTCAATATTCTTCTCATATTCTTGGATGAAATTTATTTTATATGTTGAATTTCTTAGTTTGAACTAATTTTCATAGAAATCTGACATCAAAAAGGCCATTTTTTTCTTCTTGTGGTTGATATACTGAAAATATCTTTTTTTAAAATGATACTAAAAGTATTTTTTAATGTTGAGCAGCAGCATGCTTTGGTAGAAAGAACAATAGATTAAAAGTCAAAAGATATGGATTTTACTAGTGGCTGTGCCCCTAAAATGATCTTAACACTTGCATTATAGTTCTCAACCTCCTGTAATCCAGCTTCTACCAACTCTATTAAGACAGCTTAGACAGAAGTGACCCATTTACTTAACCTTTTCTCCATTTAGTTTCAATCACAATATTTTCATGATTTAATTTCACCTTTCTAGCCATCTTCTTACAGTCTCCTTTTCCACTTTCTCTCATTCACCTGATCTCTTAGAGCTATATGACAGGCTTAGTATTTTAAATTAAAAAAAATTTTAATCAGTGTAATAAAGAGATTTTTTTCTTTATTTTTAATACTATAGTCAAGAACAACTTAAGGAACATCTGTAGTCATGGTAATATAAATGGAAAGTTATAAAAACTACTTAATTCTTTTCAAAGTAATAAATGGAAGTAATTATGCAAAATAAAAGTAATCAATCACATTAATGTTAGTTTTTGTGGATTTTAAAAATTATTTCCTCCTAAACATGATGAGTATAACTTATAGCACCTTGCAAAATTTTAGCTAAAGATGACCAACTTAATATGTGGTTTGTGTGAAATATCTCTTACCCTACTTTGTATCTAAACTGCAACAAGTTGGCTTGGTATAATATGAAAAAAATGAGGCTTTAAAATATAAAAAATTAATAAGATATTGTATGACCTTGAAGATGTTGCCCCAGTTCAAGAGAAGAGAAAATCATTACAAGTTCTGTCTTCTGAATTCATTGCCATCTACCTTGCTGAGCACTTAAAATGTAAATTAAAGAAGAATGCAGCTCTTAGAATGGACTCTGCCTAAAATCCCAAAGGTACTATGTTACAGATTTTATTTGCTATTAAAAAAAAATTATTGCAATTTTGTCAATGTCAGGCAGATTTTAAGTTCAACCTATTCCATACCAAGGTTTCTAGCAGCCTTAGTTCTTTAAAGGGAGACTGCATTTATTGTACAAGAGAAAAAGTATTCTGTCACAGTTTAACAATGTAGTGCTACTACACAAGGAACAACTTAATGGGCTCTGCATTTAAAACTGAAATGCCTTAGGGAAAACTGCCCATTCGTCCTGGTCAAGAGTCTCAGAGGTATTCTAGCTCCTATTTAGAAAAGTGTGAGGAGACCCCAAGGATGGAGTCCACCTTAGTAATAAAAGTCACTGGGACCCAGGGTATTTTCCAGAATGACCTCATGCCTCCCCTAAAGGGAGATCTGGGACACCCTGGTGTGCAGGGAAAATAGATTAATGTCATCTAGTTTCATATGAGGTTTTTCATAAAGTTTTTCACAATCAAAACCTCAATGTTTTCATGCACAGTACTACTTTTTGAACTAAAACAGACGAGTAGTTAAAACTTTCCAATAAATTCCTAATGGGAATGAAAAGAAATCATTTCATCTAGTTCTGTGGTCAACCGTGGCCAATGATTAAAACAGAGCAAATGTTAAGTTAGTTTTCAGCAAGTGACACACACACACACACACACACACACACACAAAGCACCTTGTATTTTATTTTATACTGCAGTTTAAATTTAAAATATAAACTACAGGTAAAAGGTTGAATGAATATTTTAAAACAAAACAAATTTATCATATTTGGAAAGAAAGAAAAACTGAAGAGTGATGAAAACACAAAGCAGT
This sequence comes from Pipistrellus hanaki, assembly GCF_964339955.1. Lineage (NCBI taxonomy): Eukaryota > Metazoa > Chordata > Mammalia > Chiroptera > Vespertilionidae > Pipistrellus > Pipistrellus hanaki. Next base: position 56,357,635 of record NC_140507.1, on the reverse strand, counting down.
AATATGATGTTTTGTAATTCTAAAAGTATCTATTGGATATTTACCCTACTTCAGGCACAAGTATGCCATATACTTTCACATTCTTGATAACAAGATAGCAACGCAAAATCTATTCCTTTAGGTAGACTATACTATCATACAGTAAACACAAAAATAGGTGAGGCCAACATTAGGGAGTGGAATTGCATCTGAAGCCTGGAGGAAAACTAGCTCAGGGAACGCCACTTCCATTCCTCACCTTTGGCTTCTAACTTCTTTTTTCTTTCTGTTATTATTTTTCCTTTTTATTTTATTTTATTTTTTCTTTATTGATTAAGGTATTACATATGTATCCTTATCCCAATATTCCCCCACCTATAGCTCATGCCCTCTCCCCCAATATTCCCCCACCTATAGCTCATGCCCTCTCCCCACTACTGTCTGTGTCCATTGGTTATGCTTATATGCATGCATACAAGTACTTTGGTTGATCTTTCCCCCTACACCCATCATCCCCTGCCTTCCCAATGACATCTGTCAGTCTTATCAATGCTTCTCTGTCTGGATCTGTTTGTGTTCATCATTTTATGTTGTTCATTATATTCTACAAATGAGTGAGATCATGTGATATTTATTTTTCTCCAACTGACTTATTTCACTTAGCATAATGCTTTCCAGCATCTATGCTGTTTCAAATGGTAGGAGTTCCTTCCATTTTATAGCAACATAGTATTCCATTGTGTAGGTGTACCACAGTTTTCTAATCCACTCATCTGCTGATGGGCACTTAGACTGTTCCAAATCTTAGCTATGGTAAATTGTACTGCTATGAACATAGGGGTGCATATATCCTTTCTGATTGGTATTTCTAAGTTTAAGAAACCATCAACAAAACAACAGGAAAGCCCACTGCATGGGAAAACACATTTTGCAATGCTATTTCTAATAAGGATTTGATTTTCAACATTTACAGAGAACTCATACAACTTAACAAGAGGAAGATAAACGATCTAATAAAAAAATGGGCATCGGACCTAAATAGACCCTTTTTGATAGAGGACATATAGAAGACCAATAGACATATGAAAACATACTCAAAGTCACTAATCATCTGAGAGATGCAAATCAAAACAACAACGAGGTACCATCGCACACCTGTCAGAATGGCTATCATCAACAAATCAACAAACAAGTGCTGGGGAGGATGTGGAGAAAAAGGAATCCTCATGCACTGATGGTGGGGATACAGACTGGGACAGCCACTGTGGAGAACAGAATGGAGTTTCCTCAAAAAAAAAAAAAAATGAAACTCCCATTTGACTCAGTGATCCCATGTCTAGGAATATATTCCAAGAAACTAGAAACACCAATCTTTTTTTCTTTTAAATAAATTTTGAATATATTTTCTACTTTTATTTTTAATTATAATGTATTCAATATATATAATTTTTAATGGTTTGGAATAAAACTTTAATATTTTAAGAAAACACCTTCCCTACACATAAAGCTAAAGTTCTTCAGTTTAGTTTTTCAATTGATTTTAAAAGATTTTAGAAGTATTTGTTTTTATTTTATTTTTACTTTTGTTCTAGTAGGTTAAAGTTTTTGAAAATTCTATCTGATTTAGAATTCTGTCTTGGTTAAATGTTAAATGTTATCTGTTTTAATTTTTTAAATTTTCTATTTTATTTCATTTACCTATCTACACCTATACAGATACCGTAGATTATAATTATTAAAGTTTGATAATAATCTTTAATATTCAGTTAGAAGCACCTTAGATGCTTTTCTCTTCCAAGTACCTTTTGCAGGAGTACATAAAATTCTTCATCAGAGTTTGTTATGATTTATATCTAGAATTTATATAATCCAAAGTGATTTATCACAGATAAGAGACAACAATCAGTGTGACACAGAGCTGAACTCTGGTGGTACATATATAATTACTTATAATAATATGTCTAGAATATTTCTAGACACATGTATAGGAATATTGCTGGACAGAAAATTTCCTAATACCTATAGAGTTCTTTCCAAGATTTATTGAAGATTATAATCAAATAACTCCATATAGCTATCCTATTATAAAATATGTAATAAAGATACCTAGCTTTAGAAAATGGGATAAAGCTAGTGTTATTTTTTTTGTCCTTATAAAACAGTGTGTTTTATTACTTAATATGCATACTTTTGTAAGAACATTTGCAAATTATATCTTTTTCTCATTGTGAAAATGACTTTATATACAAGAGATTGGTCACTCTTTGGCTGTATGTCATCTTCAAGTTAAATTTAGCTTTCAAACCTCATTGCTTAAGATTTTATCTGTTTTATGTTTAATTAATTCATTCATTTCGTTCAAGTCCACATTTTACATAAAGTATAATGCTTTGAATATTGTAGTGGCAACTTATTATCATTTGGATTTTGAGTTTAAGAAAATGTCTCCCAGAGAACTCAGCTGAAGTTTAATATTCCCAAATAAATCTCAGCAAGCGTTCATATTCTTTACAAAAATAAGTTTTAAAAAAATCTTTTATGGTGTACTTGAAGTTACATAGGAAATTCATAATTAAATTATAGTACTCAAAAACATCAAGGGAACAGTAGGTGCAGTCTGCCTCAGAGAAAAATCTTAAAAACAATGCTATGCAACTGTGAAACCTTTTAAAAATGCCCTTGAACTGTATGAAAGCATTAAGAGAAGGCATCTCTCAACTACACGTCAAAAACAAAATAAAATTAAAACAAAAAAAATAAGCTAGTATATTTAAATAAAATTTAACTTAAATATCCCATTTTATATAAATACTAGAGGCCTGGTGCATGAAATTAATTCATGAAGAGAAGGGGGAGGGGTGTCCCTCAACCTAGCCTGAACCCTCTCCAATCAGGGACCACTCAGGGGATTTCCAACTGCTGGTTCAGGCCTAAACCAGCAGTCAGACATCCCTCTCACAATTCAGGACTGCCAGCTCCTAACTGCTTGCCTGCCTGCCTGCCTGCTTGCCTGCCTGCCTGATTGTCCTTAACCACTTCTGCCTTCCAGCCTGATCTCCCCGTAACTGCTCTTCTGCCAGCTTGATTGATGACCAACTGCTTCCCTGCTGGCCTGATCACCCACAAGCACCCTCCTCTGACAGCCTGATCTCACACAATTGCACTCCACTGCCACAGCCTGCTTCCTCTGTTAAGAATGGCCTCCTTTGGACCATGTAGAGCCACGGGACCCCATGAGGAGTGGCCACCTGGCCCTGCCTCCACTGTGTGTGTGGCCATCTTGTGGCAGCCATCTTGTGACAACATCATGTGAGGGCATGACACCACCTAGGCTTTCAATATATAGGATCTTATACAAATGCTAAATTTAAATAACTAGTAAAATAGAATTTTCCAAATTTAATAGCTTTGGGAATAGTTCTCAGAAATATATCTGCTATGAAGGAAAAAGAGGAAGAGCTTGATCAAACAACCATCAATACTTTTCAGATTTGCTCAAGATTTAGAATGTGCCCTTTATAAGGTGTAACATTCTACTACTATAAATATATTTTAAGTAGAAAATACAATAAGATCACAAATATGAAGCAATAGAATTCTAAGAACCTAGAGGAATAAAGTCCACACAGGTAATGAACATTTTTTTTTTCATTTTCTGAAATCACGCTGCCACTTTAAACAACAAACTGAAGGTTGTGTATGTAAACTGATTGTATTCTCCTAACCCTGAACACTTGATCGAGTGTTTAGAAAAAAAAAAAAAAATCACTATGTCTGTCTTTGATAAAGTTTCGCTGTGTTTTATGTTTTCACTGTTATGAGTTCATTCTTAGGAAGAAAGAATTTCCCTATATCTGTAACTTTAATATCACCTGTATAAAATTTTTTCATCATAACTATAAATTCACCCCTCATCAAGTGCATAATAAATAGATTCAGGGTTTTGAAAATTAGTCTTTCCAAACAAGCTCAATCAAGCTTGAACACTATGAGCACTTTCTATGGAAATGATTAGGAGAACTCGTGAGCTAAATATATATGACCTATGCAAACAGAGACTTATTATATTTACAATCATATTTTTAAATGACTGCTAGTCGATATAAAATTAGAAAAAGCTCCAAGTGAATTTGATTATTTTTTCTTCCCAGCTTTTTGTGTTTATACATAAGCTGTGTCAGCTCAAGGAGAACTATAGAAAAAGTCCTTCCAGACATGTCAGTACTACAGAGTTAGAACAATAAAATAGTAAGAATAGAAAATGTTTGGTGAGTTATACCTTATTGAAGTCTCTATGTTAAGTAGGAATGAATAACTCAACTTAATGCTATGAAAATAACAAGAACAAACAACTTAGACTGAAGTGTTGTGGTTTGGCTAACACGACCACACTAATAAAAGATTTCTATCCTTTTTAGTCTTGATGACCAAAAGTCAATAATTCTAATTGATTATCAATTTACTATAAAATAGGCACTGGTTATATATATTTTAAATGTTTATTTTATCAACATTTTCCTAGTTCTTATATATGAAGTATTAAATATGACCAATAATTATGTCATAATATTTATGTTTACTTTGATAATTTATTTCCTTAGACACAAATATTCATTGTTGATATATGAATGTGAATAATAATGGTGGTATCTTCAAACCACATTATTCATTAGATATGTAAATAATATTAAATGAAAAAGAAAATTACATCTAATCATCTGTTATTTTAGAGAGGGATATTGTCTAACCCAAAAATATGTAACCAATGCAAAGCTACCATTTGAATTAGAATAACTTGTCTTGTTTTAAAATATATATTTTATAGATTTTTTACAGAGAGGAAGGGAGAGGATAGAGAGTTAGAAACATGGATGAGAGAGAACCATCGACCAGCTGCCTTCTGCACACCCCCTACTGGAGATGTGCCCACAACCAAGGTGCATGCCCTTGACTGGAATCAAACCTGGGACCCTTCAGTCTGCAGACTGATGCTCTATCCACTGAGCCAAACCAGTTAAGGCAATAACTTGTCTTATATTTACAGCAAATTTGGTGATTTAATAAGTTTACATACCACTGTCTGCTGTGTTTACCAAAACATAACACCATTAAAAGACATAAGAATTTACTTAAACAAGCAGGAACACATTATCACATAGTCAGCCCTTAAATATAATTAGAATCTCAGATGATATGTGGGTAACTGAGTGATCATTGAACATGCTTTCTCTTAAGAGAGAGTAGGATGTTCTGTTATTCGTGGGCTAATAAAGCTTTAATTATATCTTATATTTAACAAATTAATCTACAACAGTGTTTGAACTTACACAGTGAAAAATATTGATTGTGGTTATAACAAAGTCACAATTTTTCAATGTCAAAATCAACTAGGTTTTAGAATGTGGGGATCCTTTGGCCACTAAGAGACTAGTTCACCTTCTCTAAAACTGGTCACCTGGTGACATCACTTTAAATTGAAGTACGTTCCAAAACATATTCCCTGGTTGTCTAGAAGGCATGACTAAGCCATTCAACTCTCTTTACTGAGATTACAGTAATGGATTGTCACAATGATATAAAATTATTCTATGGAATTGGAGACTACCTTCAATATCAGGGTATTCTCACTGAGAAAAGATTCCCTAGCTAGAAAGACACAAGAAGAATCAGAATGAAAGTCAAAAGCTTCAGGCACAATTGAGAGGGCCAAGACATGTCTGTACAGACACTGTTCTACACCATCCTATCTAATAAAAGAGTAATACACATATTAACCATCACTCTGCTGCACCCACAAGCCACGCCCACCAGCCAATCAGGAGTGATTATACAAATTAACTCAGCTAAGATGGCTGTGGCCATAGAGAGAGCAGAAGGAAGGCATAGGTTTCCCCAGCAATGGCAGAAGGCAAGCTTTCCACTTACCCTGGCCAGCCCAGGCCTCTGTTTAAGGCTACAAAGTTTTAACTATAGAAGATAAATCCCAAGAAAAATGGTGGCAGCCATGGAGCTGGAGAGAGCAGCCAAGCTTTCCACTTGTCCTGGCCAGCCTAGGCCTCCACTCTAGGCTACAAAGTTTCAGCTATAGAAGGTGAATAAACCCCAATAGAAATGGCTGGGTTTAGCTCTCCTCCAGGCTAAAAAGTTTCAATTGTAGAAGATAAATATATCCTAGATTCCAGGGTCTCCACTTGGGTCCCTGGGGGGCATGGCGGGCCTGCAAACCACTACAGGCCCCCCCAGGCCGCCCCATGCCTCAACACTGATCTGCAACACCCTTCAGGGCAAACCAGCTGGCTCCCACCCATGCACTAGGCCTCTATCCTATCTAATAAAAGAGTAATATACAGATTGACCATCACTCCAACACACAAGATCAAGATAGCTGCCCCCATGTGGTCAAAGATTTTGCCCCCATGTGAACACAAGATGGCCACTACAAGATGGCCAACAGGGGAGGGCAGTTGGGAGGGACCAGATGGCCAGCAGCGGAGGGCAGTTGGGGGTGATCAAGCCTGCAGGAGAGGGCAGTTGGGGGGGACCCAGGCCTGCAAGGGAGAGCAGTTTGGGGGGGGGGGCACTAGTCCTGTAAGGGAGGGAAGTTGGGGGTGACCAGCCTGGCAGGGGAGGACAATTAGAGGTGACCAGGCTGACAGAGGAGGGCAGTTAGGGGCAATCGGGCTGGCAGGGGAGTAGTTGGGCATTAATCAAGCTGGCAGAGAAGTAGGTAGGGGGTGACCAGGCTGGCAGGCAGAAGCAGCTAGGGGCAATCAGGAAGGCCAGCAGGCGAGCAGTTGGGAGCCAGCAATCCTGGATTGTGAGAGGGATGTCCAACTTCCCATGTAGGCCTGATCCTGGGCAGTCAGACATCCCTCCAGGGGTCCCAGATTGGAGAAGGTGCAGGGTGGGCTGAGGAACACACTCCCCCGTGCACGATTTTTGTGTACCCAGCCTCTAGTTACCACATAACTGACTTCCCTAGTCTTTGCCTTACCTTTCTTCCCATTCAAACCAGCAGATCTTACCCTATGCCCAAAATGATCAGATTTGGGTGGCCAAGAGACTTTAAGGTAGGGTGTGCTTGTTAAAGGTTTTCAGGCCTAACCAAAGAGATTATGATTCCAGGGTTCTTGAATGAGACCGAAGGATTGGCATTATAAACAGGCATCGTAAGATTATTCCAATATTATTGGGACAAGTCCTATACTTGTGAAAAAGTACTCTGTACTATTTGCTATACTCACATAAGAAATATATTAACCTCTAAGCACATATATTAAGCTTGCATACAAGGTCTAGCAAATATTTGTGTGTTATTATTTTGCTTCTTTGATGAAACTGAGTTTGAAGTTTCAGTGCCTGAATATTGGTTTTGTTCTTGATCTAAGCAGGGGCAGGAAGACTTGTATCTAGTAAAAGTACCTTCATTTACACGAGTAGGAAAGAGGAAAAAATTAAGAGTTACAGTGTTCCATTATAGTTACAGTGGTAAAATATTGCAAGCTTTAGAATTAAAAAAAAAACACAAAAAAACAAACAAACAAAAAACTACTCATTACAACCTGAGATAATATTGTTAATGTTAGTGGCATCAACAATACCTACCCTGCAAATGTTTTTCAGAGTTTAGCAATAAGGCATCTCTGCTATAGGTGAACTATGAAATAATCTTCAGAGGCATGGAGGAAAAGTTGCAATCAAGAGAACTGTGGGTATTTGTACTTCTTATTGGAATTTTGCCATCTGCTCTCTGTGCAGAGCTAATTCCATCTTCTCTTCTAGAGGAGGTTGTTTGGCTTACCAAAGATTATCAACCTATGAACTCTTATATGTTATAATTTTTTAAAGTCTGATTTTTTTTTTAAAAAAATTAGAAATAGATCAAAACCATTCCAATGTGTAGCAGGAAAGTGGCAGTAAGTAATTCTGAGATGGTTTCAGAACCTTAGAGTGCTAGTTAATCTAAGTATTTTTATATGCATTTGAGCTTTTAACAATATTCATGCTTCTCAAAACACCAAAAGGAGGGGAGGAATGAAAGTCTGGTCTGTAGTTGAGCCACTGACAGAGCAGGTAAGTGCCTTCTCCAAGGTCACACCAGTTGAAGGCCATGCCCTAAATTTCAGCTCATTTGGTTCCTACTCCTCTTCTCTACAGGACATGAAGCAGAAGAGGTAAATCTGCACCGTTCTGACTGATGGCTTTTAACTCCCTGTGCTACCTTTCATTCTTCCCAACTCCATTTCTTGTTTTAAAGGCATTTTATGTAACATCTTATTTTAATATAAGCATTGAAATATCCAGACACTTTAAAATGCAGCCCTTCTCTCAGTCTAGCCAGTTGTTTCAGCTGGTGTGAGACATTTGGTAGACCTGATAAATATATGTAGAGTGAAGGCAAAAAGCTCTGTCATAGGTAGTTCCCTTGAAATTATAAACCTTTCTAAATTTGTGATAATTGGTGCCATAAAGAGATGCTTCATTTCTTCTGCGTCTGCTTTTAAGGAACATTAAGTAAGCAGCTCTAAAATATAAAGGACAGAGATTGGAATGCATATTTATCACTTCTTTTTCTGTCAGGATCCTAACTACCAGTTCTCTGTTTTGCTTCTCCCCAAAGAAACTAGACTCAGCCCTCAGCTCATTTGGTTAGAGCCCAATCCCGATGTGCCACAGTTATGGGTTCAGTCCCTCATCATGGAACATAAAAGAATGAACCAATCAATCTCTATTTTAAACAAGTTAACTGGACTAGTACTTCATTGGAAGCCCACCTAATCCTGGGAGCTGGGGAACTGAGTTCTTCTCCCAACTTGATGCCATGTTGGGTAAATCACTGAAACTATTTTGGTGTGTTTCAATTCAGCCAAGCATGGGACCTAGACTGAATTATCTTTATGGCTTCTTAAAGCTCAGAACTCTCTTTTCTTTATAGTTTATTTTCTCTCACATTGACCTATGGGCCCCCGCATTGTAAAGTGTTGAAGAATAAGAATTATTCTGGCCAAAACCGGTTTGGCTCAGTGGATAGAGCATTGGCCTAGGGATTGAAAGGTCCCAGGTTCGATTCCGGTCAAGGGCATGTACCTTGGTTGCGGGCACATCCCATTAGGGGGTGTGCAAGAGGCAGCTGATGGATGATTCTCTCTCATCGATGTTTCTAACTGTCTATCCCTCTCCCGTCCTCTCTGTAAAAAAATCAATAAAATATATATTTAAAAAAATAATTGTTCTGGACATTTTAAGCATGGTGATATCTCAGACTATGGAGGCTTGATCCAAGTGTGCGGTTGGAGAATAATTTTAGGCAGATGACCTAGAGCTATGCTCAGGAATGCAAAATATCCTATTTTGGAATATATGATTACACTGTCCCTATAGTGTCTCATCTCACAACATGTATTTTTATCTGCAATTGATTAATGGGCTTCAGGCTAACAATTACACTTTTCTGTTACATGACATAGGAGATTACCTAAGAATCTTTTTTAAATATTTTAATTTCTTTATGAAATGTATCTGAAAGAAGGAAAAAAGGTCTTGGTAGCTGATGGGTTTCCAAGGTGAATTATTTAACAATGCAATTGCATTAGAAGAAATTTAGTTTAACCCCTTCTCATTGGGCTCCTGGAGATCATAATTCCAGAGTCCCTTTCACTTGCTAAAAAGAAGGGAGAACAGCAAAGGTATTATCCTACAAAGGCCTCAGAGGAATTATTTTAATAAAACGGAATCAGGACTGCTGAGCTCATTTTCCCATAGATGTTCACCGCTTAAGCTCATGGAATGACTGTTTACCACCACTGATGTTTATAGTCAGTGTTAACACGGAAAACTTAGACAGTCAGCCGGGCAGTCCTTTTCCTCTCTTGTTAACTGGGCTTGTTATTGCCATTTCCTCCATTTCCTGGAGGATTCATGTACATAATCATATCAGCTGCTAAACGGATGGGAATTGAAGCTATTATACATTTTGAAAGCAAGCTTAGCATATCTCAACTTAAAAGGTACATAAATTAATGCCTCGCACTCCATTTTTTTAAAAACCTATAGCAGCTTTAGTGTTTTGGTGGATGTGTGTTGTCAGCATAGTACAAGTTGAGTTTTAGCAGTTATCTATTTAATTAGATCATTATGGAGCCAATCAGAATAATAAAGTCTTTAAAATGGATTTACTCAGATTTTGTTAATGTTATTTGTTGAAATTATTTTGTTAAGCTCTCAATGTTTGTCACACTACTATTCTGAGAAAAATAACACTTCCATTTCATTTATATTTGTAATGTAATTAATAAGTATTAGAATAGAGTTATTTTTATTTTTCACGTTTTTATTATTTTAAAAAAGATATATCATTGTAGTCATTTATTTTTAAAAAACAACACACATATGAGTAAAAATTACTTGTGGTTCCACAGTCAAGTCAATGATATGTATTGAATAGTATTTTGATGGATATCAGTTTTTTTTTCCTTATGCATATTGCCTAAGATAAATGCCTTATAGTTCAACCCATTTTAATATGGTTTCATCCACCACTACTTCACAAAACATTATTTGAGTCATTTACTAAACTCATTGTTGTTAAATTTATTGAAAATATCTAAATACTTTATCTGTCTTGGCTTTCCCTAAGTACATGGGTATCATTGTATGTTTCAAGCTCTATAAAGTCAGGGACCACCTGTCTTGTTTATAATTGTCCAGTGCTAGTATAGTGCTTGGCACACAGTATGGTTCCTTGTGTATTTTGTTAAAAATGGTCATATTCATCATCTTTAAACAATACTTCCATTTTATTGCCTGGCAATAAACCTGTGGGTTTTCCATCATTTATCTGAAAGGGTGTTTAAAATCTCTTATATTCTGTTGTCCCTCTCTCTATGTTTTTAATGGTATTGACTTTCTGTTCTAGGTCTTCATCTTTCATGCTCTACCTGGCTTTCCATGCATTCTTGTTATTTCAATTGTCATCTAGACGCAGGGGTCTTCAAACTACGGCCCGCGGGCCACATGCGGCCCACAGAGGAATCTGATCCGGCCCGCCAGGTTTTTTGGGCAGTGAGCGCAGCCGAGGTGTTACAGTAGGAATTAGTAGTTCATATAGTCCGGCCCTCCAGCTTTCTGAGGGACCGTGATCTGGCCCCCACTTTAAAAAGTTTGAGGACCCCTGAATTCTAGAGGGTTATCTTTTCTAAATAAAATTTCTTTCAAGATTTAGAAATATGACAGCTTATTATAGTTTTCCACTTGACAAGCACAAACATATCTCAGAAATAATATGTCCTAAGTCAAAAGCTTACCCTCTCACCATCACTATCCCCCTCCCCACCAGCCCTGCTCCCGGCAAATAACTACATCTCTGTGCGATGTCTATAGGGAACTGTTATAACTGAAATGGGATTGGCTACAAGGGATGACAAGACCCCAGTTGCAAGTAAAAATAGAAAAGAACTGAAGGCAATCTGGATGAATAGCATGCCCATGGTGATTACTTTTGTAGTAAATGCATCAGCAAACCAAAGAATGTACTAAGTGTGTGTCAAATGTAGGATTCATAATACAGTTTTGGATGGGATATAAGAACTCCTGCCAAATGGGTTTGGATTGAGGAGACTTGGTTAGAGTATTTACCAAAAACCTAGACAGAATTCTGAAACAGTAGACTGAGTCAATGAGCCAAATAAGTTGTAACTCTGCACCAGACAATCCAGCCTGTGAATATAGCCATTTTTATACCAAAGAAAGTTAATCCAATTGACAGTATTATTGTAAAACTATGTATTACTTACATAATGAAATATTTTCCAAAGTGCATTCCCCAGAGTATTAGTGATATAGTAATTGTATTTATATAAGAAGGAAACAGACTTAAAGGTCAAATAAAACTTAGGACAGGTGGGATAAACACAATTTAGTAAAACACTTCCCAGATACTTCAATGTGATAGTGGGTAATGGAAACACCAAGAGGAAGCTGTGGTACGCAGGGTCCTAAAAAGTATTTAACAAAAACTCCTATTTTTTTTTCCAAAGAACATACTAAGGGATAAATGTTCCTGTGGTTACACTTTGAAATAAACTGTGATAAATGCAGATAACCTAGTGACATATACTGAGTTCTAAGTAAAACAAGATTTTTAAAATGCAATATATTGAACAACAAAGGAACCACGCTTAAAATAAAAGTTTTTCTCAGCGATTTTATAATACTATGTTGACAATGAATCCAGTTATCACAATCCTCTGAGCAAAAATTTAATAAGAGATGGTAGATATTTTGTATGATCATTATATGTGCCCTCCAATTTCAAAATGCATTTTTAATTGTTTGTAAACACTTAATCTCTCTCAGGCATTGTCTGGTTCACAGCCTAGCAAAGTCCACTATTTAAAGCTTAAAGATTGTCCAGTCATCCAACAGGCTAAGGTCTGGGGAGTTGTTCACAGAAACTATAGCAAGAATATAACTTTTGCTTTAGAAGCAAGGAACCATAACTAGATATGGACAAATGCAATAGCTACTAGCTAGCCATCATTGATGCATATACTTAAAATTTCATAATCTATGGAACCACACCTGAAATGTGTCTCCTTACTACATTAGAATCTCTTTGAAGAGGGCTGTCCCTCCCTCCCCCTTTCTTTTTCTTACTCCGATTACTAGTTCAGAGCTTGTAACAATAAATGTTTATTAAATTATTAATTAATTGAGTTGTCTTTCTGAGTTGGCAGTAGCATTTTACATTATTTACAAATTTAAATAAATCAGCTTGAATAATCAAAGTTTTGGGGCAGTTCAAGATGGTTGAAAAAATATTGCTTTCTTTTTCTAAAGTTGGTGTTAATTTTAACTAAATTAAAAGTAGTATATATTTTAGCAGAAAAGTAAAATAATAGCAAACAGAAATTCACATATCTGCTGTCCAAATTATTACAGATACATTTTCAAGAAAGACAAAAAATACATTAAGGGATAATGTACGTTTGAAATGTGTATCAGTGACCACAGTATCCTGGTAAACAGGTGATTCTCTGTTTCAGTGAACATTCAGAGGGCTAGGAGGAAAGTCTACCCCACTAAAAAGAGAAGCAAGGACAAAACCTGATGCAAACGTTTAATATTATACACACACACACATTAATTATTTATTATTATATAAATAATCCACACACAAGCACATAGTGGATATAAATATAACTAAATATAAGATGAGCTTCCTCTCTCTTTAAATGTACTAGGTAAAATATGTAGTTCAACAATACAGCTCTAATTTAAATATAAAGCATTTTTTGAGAAATCGGTATAATGAAAAGAATACTCCACAGTATTCAATTAAGTAATTAACTAAATTAATTAATTTGATTGGTATCCTATCTAATAAAGAGTGAATATGCTAACTGACCCTCACACTGTCACAAAGATGGCAGTGCCCATAGCCAATAAGGGAATATGCTAATTGACTGTCCTACCCTCAAAGCCGGTGGTGCCCACAGTCAATAAAGAGGGAATATGCTAATTGACTGCCATGCCCTCAAAGATGGTGGCGCCTGCAGCCAAAAGATGGTGGCACCCAGTCCGTTCATCCCCGCTGGGGTGGCAAGGGCACAGCAAGGCTGGGCCCAACACCAGGCAGGCCTTGCCACTCTGAGCACCTACCTCTGGAGTCCCCCAGTCCCCTCAGCTCACCAGCCACCCAGGGCCAGCTCGAGGCACAGGCAAGTCTTAGATGGCGGCTTCAAAGCCACCCAGGGCCACCTGAGGCTCAGCTAACCAGGACCAGCCTAGGCTTGCCCTGCCAGCAGTGGCAGCAGCAGAGGTGTGATGGGACATTTCTTTCCCCTAATCTCAAGGTCACCTCCCACCCCTGATGGCTTCTGGACTTTGAGAGGGAACAGATCAGGCTGAGGGACCCTCCTCAAGTGCATGAATTTTCAAGCACTGGGCCTCTAGTTTATTACAATAGTACATATACATATTAAAAGATAGTGGTGTTAATACTGAAGTTCATCTTTGCACATGCAGGTATAATTCCCTCGATTAAGTGTAAGATAAAGTATGACAACAACAAAAAATTAGCAAACTAAGAATAGAAGGGAACTATTTAATCTAAGCTGTGGCTCAGGGGTCAAAACAAAAGGGCATAGCTCAATTCCCTGTCAGGACTGCATGCTCAATCCCCAGTAGGGGGATGCAGTAGGCAGCTAGGCAGCTACTCAATGATTCTCTCTCATCATTGATCTCTCTCTCTCTCTCTCTCTCTCTCTCTCTCTGTCTGTCTCTCTCTCTCTTTCTTCCTCTTCTTCTCCCTTCCTATCTGAAATCAATGAAAATATTTATTTAAATGGCATCTATTTTTAAAATTAAAAGAAAAATATTAACAATATCATAAGTATTAAAATAATCCTAAATAAAACCAGTAGCCCCTAATTGAAGAACAAGAAATAAAACTAAATCTATAATTTGGAAATTTAGAGAAAACGTTGTGATTATCTGCATATGCATTTTTGTTGAAACCAAAAAAAAAAAAGTTGGCATGTAACACTCAATTGCACTTCTTTAGGCCACACTAGTTAGAAAACGTGTTTTTTTTTTTAATTAACATAAAGAGTATCAATTAAAAATACATTAAAGCCCCTTATAGAATAAACCAAAACATTTTATTAAAAACATTAAATGATATTAGATAACATATGACATTGACTACATTTTGGAAAGTAAAACTCTCTATCATAAATATATCAACATTCTTCAAACTGAGCTATAGACTCAGTGCAATTCCAATCAAAATCCCAGTGGGATTCATTTAACTTGATAAGCTGTTTTAAAGTGCATATAAAAAAAAAAAATCCAAGGTTTTTGAGAGATCCCTGAAAAGGACTGGGTGGGGGAATTGGCAAGTGGAGAAAACGTTGAAAGGGTGAAGTGACAGGCTATCGGGCTATAGCAAATCACCTAACAGTCTGAGCACATTGAGAACTTAAAACTGAACAACGTATTTAGTAATGAGCAGGATATTGCTCAATAGGATTAATAAAGTGGATTCAAAAGAGGTTATATTTGGCCCATCTGATGTGGCTAAATGTTTGAGAACTAAAAGGTCACTGGTTCAATTCCCAGTCAGGGCCTATGCCCAGGGTGCAAGTGAGATCTACAGTGGTGGGTGTGCAGAAGGCAGATGATCAATGATGTTTCTCTTCAAATTTTCTATCTCTCTATTCTCTCCCTCTCTCTCTAAAATAAATAAAAATATATTTTATGAAAGGGGATATATTTGAAGAGAGAAATTTGAGAAAGTAGGGATTGCTTTTTGAGGAGTTTACCATAAATGGCAAATAAATGGCCCTGAAATAAATGGCCCTGGCCAGTTTGCTCAGTGGATAGAGCATTGGCCTGCAGCCTGAAGAGTCCCGGGTTCAATTCCGGTCAAGGGCATGTACTTTGGCCGTGGGCACGTCCCCAGTGGGGGTTGGGCAGGAGCCAGCTGATTAATGTTTCTCTCTCATTGATGTTTCTAACTCTCCATCCCTCTCCCTCTCTGTAAAAAAATTAATAAAATATATATTTTTAAAAACTGAAAGAAATGGAATGATGGCTGATGTATAATCATAATCAAAAGAATTTTCCTGATTTGTTGGGTTTATAGAAGGGAAAAAATGCAACCTTCTTTTATGTTGATGAAAATAGTCTAGCAGAGCTGAACAAACTGATGAGGCAGAAAGGGAAAAGAGAATTCTTGGAGCAATATCCTTGAGAAGCTAAGAGAAAATGTGATACAGTAAATGATATGTCCCACATTTTTTTTCTTCAAAAGTAGATGATGAAAGGACAAGAAAACATTCTCAATCATATGCATGCATACCTGCATGAACTTTATAATATAACTAAAGGTCGGGTACACGAATTCGTCTACGGTGGGATCCCTTGGCCTGGCCAGAGATCATGGCCGATCAGGGCCAATGAATGCATGGACCACGGGAGGTCGGCCGACCACACGAGGTTGGATGTGGGAGTGCACTGACCACCAGCTCTTACATTGTGTGTCTGCCCCCTGGTGGTCAGTGCATTGTCATAGCGACTGGTCTACTGGTCATTTAGTAGACCAGTTATAACAGTCACTTAGGCTTAGATAGATAGATAGGTAGATAGATAGATAAATAGATATATATCTACAGCTGTTTAACAATTTCTTAAAATAAAAGGTGTTCTATTAGAAAACAACAACTCTGATATCCAATGGGAGGTAGATAACATGAGAAAAATTAAAGACCACTTACTTTTCCTAGGTAATAATCTGTGATTTATATTTAATTTTGTCATTTTGTTTCTAGTATAAGATATTAAATTACAATAATTCAAAAATAAGTTTAAAGCTTATTGTCAGTAGCCTAATTTGTATTAAGACATTTACATATACTTTCTAAATTTAAATTAATTTAAATTTGTGTCAATTGTATTTTATTTTAAAATTTCAATTATGAATTCATATTATCAGGTACCAATATTCTCTATATATTTTAAATGAGAGAAAATTATTCTTATTCAAGATTAGTATTATTACCAAAAACAATCTTACTTATGTTTAGTGATCAACATAATTATTATGCTCCTTGTTAAGAGAATATATAACTGACATCATTACTAACATAAATATCCAAAGCAAAGTATATTCTTACCATTTTTTTCATTTAACTGAAATAGTTCCACGTCTTCCATAATTGTTATAAGTTGTACATTTTTGGGTACTGTGATCTTTAAGTCATCATACACAGTTTAAAAAACCTAGGCTTTGAATCTCAGATCCTAACAGCTAAAGTGACATTGTTACATTCTATCTTACTTCTAATCATATCTTACACTATACACACAAATACACACACACATATACACACACAGGGAAGCATGATTTCACAGAGTTTCTAAGCATAATTTTTGCTGAAGTGCTTCTGTTTTCTCTCAAAATTATGGAATTGGATTATAAACATTACTGTTCTCACAATATTGTATATTTTAGAGTCAAAATTATTTACTGGAAAAATTCAAGACCTTGAAACTCCAAGGGTGATGCCCCAATTTCAATGCTTCCATAATTATGTCTGAGACAAAACCTGCTGGCAGAATTGAAAGCTTTAGTTATGGTATTGTGAATGCAGTGAAGAGTGGTGATGGGCCTTCATTGGTCTCAGTGGGAAAAAGGACTTTCCTAGAGACTGGTCTGCGGGGGATAAACAAAGCATATTCTGATGTGATCCAAAGTTAATGAACTTTCAAGCATGCAGGAAAGGAACAAAATTCAAATACACACATCAGTGATTTATACAGCTATAACTTAATTATTTGGGAGGAATTTCTATTTGTGTTATATCTTCTATTATCGATGTAACTCAACTGGATTGCCTTCTTATATTTGCATTTTAATGCACTAAGAGGATTTAATTTGAACTTTTTCCCAACAAGACTACTCCAAATGGAAATTTATTTCTAGGCTACTCTTAAAGCTCTATCCCATTCATTACAAAAAAAAAAACATGTCAAAATATGCTATGTTGCATATAATCACTCAGGGTATGTGATTAGTATGGAATCAAACTCAACTTAATTTTTTAAACAACCTTGTTAGCTCTGGAGGCACAATCCAAAGTTTTGCTTCATCATCAGGTTTTAAACATCAAAATTTAAATATCATGGTTATTTTGAAAATTTGATTAGACAAATATAACAATCAATAAGAAAAAAGTGAATGATTATTGCATCAAGGAACTACTAACAAGGTGATTTTTGTCAAATGATTTAAACTCAATCTATTTCAATTTTTGTGGGATGATTTGAAAAAAACTGGTAAAACCGGCCTCACTTTATGATGTCCTTATCCCAACATAAGCATCAGAATGTACCATAGAAAGGGAAGAAAACATGATCAGACACCAGCCTTTTAGGCCTTCCAGAAGGAAGGGGCGCTACTGTGCCTCCTCTTTTCACTGGCCAAACAGGTCATATGATCACATCTAACTTCAGGAAGATATGCCAGTGCAATCTTCCCATATGCACACATGGTGAAGAGAATTTTTAAAAGTGGTGTAAAATATTTAAACCACAGCACATGTCCTTTAATACTGTGAAGCTTGTAATGATCTTTTATGTACATTATGATTTTCCAAGGCTGATGTGAGACTATATTAAATTTTCTAACTCTTTGTTCACTTTTAAGTGGGTTATTTTAGCACTAAATTTCTATGAACATACCTTAAAATATTGTATGATACATGTTAACTTATGATAAACTAAAAATATTTCACAATTGTACTGCTAGTATAGTAATTAAGATTTTGATGCTCTTTTATTACTAATAGTGATGAAGAAAATAATGATTTTTGGAACCCAGACCTTATGGCTTTCAGTAAGTTTCTTTCTAACACTTGAATGTAGATATTTACAGATCAATGTCATGTCTACCTATATCACTATCTGTGTCTTTATCATCCATCTATCTATCTATCTATCTATCTATCCATCTGTCCACCTACCTAACGAATAGTTCTTTTTCCTTGAAATAGGCTTTGGGATTAGTCTATTCTAATGTAAGAATCAAATAGAGAACTTCCTTTCTAGGGTAAATTCCTTAATATTAACATTCTGTCATATGTTTGGCAAATATATGTACAAATCTATGATTTTCAGATTAGTACATAATTACTCATAATCCACAAAATAAATTACTATATCCACAGCTAAAGGAGCTTTATTATCACATATAATTTAGCTAGCTCATTTTAAAATACTTATGTAATTTTATGATTTACAGAAAAATTGCAAAGATAGTACATATACCTCATGTTAATTAGTAAACATATATCCCACACCTAGCATACTGTTTGTAAACATTTTACATTACTATGACACAGTTGTCACAATAAATAAATCAACACAAATAAATTATTATTATTAACTAGTCTGTACTTTCTTGTGAGTTCCTTAGTTTTACCTAATGAGCTTTTTGTTTCCCTAGATCTCATTGAGGACATCACACAAGATTTAGTCATCACACGTCTGTGGGTTCTTACTGCCATCTCACCATGTTTCCAATTTTTACCTTTTCACAATGATGTAAATAGTCTTCTTTGGGAATTAGTTTCCAAATTTATGTATTTCTTTTTAAGTCACTGTTGCTAAATTAACTCAGAAATGTTGTTTTTCAAATAATACCAATTAAGCCCAACTTTAAGAAACACTTCACAAGAAGCTGTTTCACAACAGGCAAATAATGGATTTTAAGTCTGAAAGTTTTTGAGGTTTGGTTTTCTAAGCATATTCTATAATATAAGTTGTAAGGATTTTCTGTAATACAGAATTACACATTCACTCCATTGCTGAGAAAATACAAAACAGAGAGAATAACTCAAGTTGGATTCACAGTTTTATATACCATTTAAGTTAAAATTATACTTGAGATCAATTCACTATACTTTCTCTGGATGAAGAGGTATTTCAGAAACACCTTTTATTATTTGTATTGTCTCTTTAAGCTTCTCATTTTTTAAATTAATTTGTATCTACCAAATTTATGTTCTAACTGTATAGACTACATAACTAATTTATAGTCATTTATAACTATCTGACAGACTCAACTTCATTACATAAACCACAATCTGGGTTACTTAGAACTGTTAGATTACTGTCCAATAATTAATACAATTTTACATTTAAAAATAAAAAATACTTCAATGTTGAGTCTCTCAGAACCATCCTTATTAGATGAATTTATGAACAAATTAAACTATTCCACAGTGGTTGAACACATTTTTTAAATTAATTATGTATTTTTCAAGTGTACACTCTGATACATCATCTGTATATTGCATTGTGTGCCCAATACCCAAAGAAAAATATTCTTTCATCACTAATAGTTGACACCCTTTACCCTTTACTATCTCCCCACACTCCTTCCCTCTGATGACCACCACACTGTTGTTTGTGTCTATGAGTTTTTGTTAGTCTTATTTGTTCATTTGCTACTTTCAGTTTTATATCCCACATATGAGTGAAATCATATGGTTCTTGACTATTTCTAACTTATTTCACTTAACTTGATATACTCAAGATCCACCCATGTTTTCAGTATTTCATCTTTTCTTTAATCCCCCTATACTGTTATTAATTTCAGAGAGGAGGGGAGAGGAGAGAGATATAGAAACATCAATGATAAGAGAGAATCATTGATTGGCTGCCTCCTGCACATCCCTACTGGAGATCAAGCCCACAACTTGGAATCAAAACTTGACTCCCACCTCACAGAGTCAAGCCCAACCATTGAGCCATGCCAAATGGGCAGTATTTCATCTGTTTCATGCCTGAGTAGCATTCTATTGTATAAATGCACCAAAATGAAATTTCAGAAAAATAAATGGAGTGCAGGAGGCAGCTGGTCGATGTTTCTCTCTCATCAATGTTTCTGGCTCTCTATCCTTCTCCCTTCCTCTCTGTAAAAAAAAAATCAATAAAATATATTTTTTTTAAAAAGAAAAGAAAAATAAATGGAAAAAAAAACAGTTCCTTACACAAATGCAACAAACAATAACATATGTAGGAATAACATTGACAAAGGATGTGAAGGACCTAAACAATGAAAACTACAGAGTATTATTAAAAAGACACAATAGTTAATATGTCCAGATTATCCAAAGTAATATACAGATTTGATGCAATCCCCATAAATTCTAAATGGAATTTTGAAAAGCAATAGATCAAAAACATCATCAGAGTTGTATGGAATAATAAAATACCCCAGAATGCAATCCTGATATCACACTCTCTAATTTCAAATTATATTACAAAAATCAAAACAACATAGTACTGGCAGGAAAACAGACACAGAGCAATATAAGAAAAAAAAAAACTTAAGAGCCCAGAAATAAACACACTTGTGTATGGGCAACTTTTTTTTGACAAAAATCCAAACATAAAATGGGGAGAAAAGAAGGGATCTTTAATAAATGTTTTGGCAAAATTGGAAAGCTCCATGACAAAAGAATGAAACTAGACTACTGTTGTCCCTGTATACAAAATAAAATAGATTAAAGACTAATTCTTTCTAGTATCCACTAATATAATTTAAAAATCTATCATTAAAAAATCTTCAAGTTCAATTAAAAATAAAGTGAATAAAATACACTATTCGTATTTTTTGTTAGATGATTATTATGTTATCCTAAATTCCTTCTGTGTCTTGAATCTAGAGCTTTATTGCATTTTCACCAATCATATATGGTATCCTATCTAATAAAAGAGAAACATGCCATACCTCCTCTATGCCAATAAACCACGTCCACCAGTCTCACCCACCATCAGGAGCAGATATGCAAATTAACTCAACCAAGATAGCATTTAATTTTCACATCCATGTACAGAGCAGAGATAGCATAGAAGGAAGCCAAGTGCTGTAGAAGAGAGCAAATGTGCAGAGAAGCAAGCAGAGTGGCAGAGGCTGGACGAAGGCAGGTGGGGCTGCAGAGAAGGGAGGAAGCATGTAGGATGGGAACAAGATAGAGAAGCAGGCAGGCTGGCAGAGACTGCTGCATGAAGTTCTATTTCAGGAATCTTCCTGCAACAGGCCTCTAGTCTATATATATAAAAGCTAAGTGACCATAATGACAGAACAACAGAACAACCAGAATGGCCAGACAACTGGTCATTATGATACACACTGCAGTGGCAAACCAGCCTGATCTGGGCCCTGGTCATCCCCTCAATCTCTCTCAGCCTCTCCCTCTGGCCATCCCTACTTTTGATCACCCCCACCCCAATTTGGGGAGGGTTTGGCCAGCCAACCCATTGCAGCCCCTCCCCTGGCCAGCCCTATCCCCAATTGGCCCCCACCCCAACTGGGGGTGGGGCTGGCTAGCCAATGGGCCATGGCCCCTTCCCCACTGCCAGGGCCTGGCCTCAAGTGCAAGTGGCCCCAATTAGGGCTGGTGGCTGGACCCCTCCTATGCATGATTTTGTAAACCAGACCTCTAGTGAATGTGTGTGTGTGTGTGTGTGTATAAAGTTCTAGTGTTCTAGTGTATCTTCAATTTAAAATATATCAACATAATACTCAATTATAAGTATACTTAACTGTATATTAATTAGTATGGTAATTGCAACTGATTCAAATGTTTTACAATATTTATATTATACATTATTAAAATAGAATAGTACATATTTCAAGGTAAACATGATTAAAGTTAATTACTATCAATAATAAAATATCATAGATGTAGTTTGACACTCCCCCAAAAATAACTGTGGTCACTGTAAACATGAAAATTTTCTACAATGTAGCCAAAAATAATATTCAACTTATTGTAATACATATGATTTATTACCATACTTTGGTTTTCTGAATCAGGCATCATTAACTTGCATTTTAAAAAGGAAAAATCTACCAAACCATTTTATAAATCAATACAGTGTATATATATTTGGAAATGAATTTAAGTGCTATAATGATTACAATAATTAAACTCTTTAGAAGTATTCATTTAGTACTCAACCTTAAAAGAATATACATAAAAAGGAAAACAAAAAAACAATGCTTGATGTTACTCTATGCAAGCTTTTGTGAAGAAAAAATATTGCAAAGTAAAAATCAAAGCCTTTTGTTTGTATAATAAGCCATGTAATCAACGTTAAAAAGCTCATAAATGGAGTTTTGTGTTCAAAAGTTATTATAATTTCAAACCCCCAATATGAAGTATCTAAATATATCTGCTCAGGGTTATACATAAAAACCTGGAAGTGTGAAGTAATTGAAATGAGACATACATGAATTGTTTAATCTTAGTTTCTCTTTATCAAATTAAGTAATAATAAAGATTTCTGCCACTAAAAAGTCAATGTAGATTCATTCAATTTGTATACATACTTATATTAACATTGTTATAAATACATATAAATCTGAATATTAATAGGAAAAATAAGATTGTTTTTTAAAATATTTTTGTTCCTGGTAAAAAATGCTATTTCATGACTCTATTTAATTTGTAAGTCAGCTTCAATATGAAGTTCAGTTTAATATCTGTTTCTAAAATAAAAATTAAAAAATTTGGAGATTTTCAGAAATAGAAGTTCTGATATTGAACCATTTTGTGATAAGACATGCATGGAAAACAAGGAGATAAAATTGCATTAATAAAATTAGTTTTATCTCCTCTCTAAATTAGGGAATGTTTTCACGTATGGTTCTTTTGCCTTAAGCTAACAAGTTAGACTTTCTCAATTAAAAATAATGACTAACAAGGGTTGCTTTGGAATAATATATCTTTGTTTAGAATCTTAGATACCCAAAAATGAGTCACATTGAAGAAATACTCATGTACTTGAGAAACCCAAGTGCTATATATATATATATATATATATATATATATATATATATATATATTTAAAATAATTTTATTGATTTCAGAGAGGAAAGGAGAGGAAAAGAGACATAGAAACACCAATGATGAGAGAGAATCATTGATCTGCTGCCTCCTGCACACCCCCTACTGGGGACCTAGCCTGCAACTCAGGCCATGTGCCCTTGATGGAAATCAAACTCTGGACCCTTCAATATGCAGGCCAATGCTCTATCCACTGAGCCAAACCAGCTAGAGCAATCCGTATGTACTTTTACTGAAGGCTTTAGAATTGAAAAAAAGCTTTCATGGAAAATATGACTCTAACATTATAGGGTATTAAACATATAGACAGACAGCACTGAGGCTTGAACTTGGGAGGCCCATATGTGACATTGTGGCCTTTAACCTTCCCAGAAGCCTTGGGCTCAGCATGGGTTCTACCTTAAAAGCTCTTCTAAAGTTTTAGTGATATAATTGCTCAATAAGCAATTATTACTACTATTTCTTAGAATCTAATAATTTTCATTGACTATATAAAATCTAGGTAAGATTCTCTTAGATTAATGGTCAAAGGACATCCAGAGAAAAAGTAGAATAGAATTATTTCTAAGAAACATACAAAACATCACATTCATTAATAAGCAAATGCAAATAAAATTCTGAAAGCACAGATTTGAATTTGTTAAATTAACAAAATCAAAACACACAACACTATGGTCAAATATCTCAAACATTACTAGCATAAGTGGATTGATGTAATCATTATAGAAAATAATACCATAGCCGGATAGAGCGTCGGCCTGCGGATTGAAAGGTAACGGGTTCAATTCCGGTCAAGGGCATGTACCTTGGTTGCGGGCACATCCCCAGTAGGTGGTGTGCAAGAGGCAGCTGATGGATGATTCTCTCTCATCGATGTTTCTAACTCTCTATCCCTCTCTCTTCCTCTCTGTGAAAAATCAATAAAATATATTTAAAAAGAAAAGAAAAGAAAAGAAAATAATACCACAATAGTCATTTCCACTCTTAAGAACAATCCAGGTATCATACTAAGTAATTTAACTTCTAAGAAAATTTTATAATAATAAATTTGAATGGATTTCAAATATGCATTTCGAAAGTTTGTAGTTCACTCTGCATTAATATAAAAAGTGCATGTCAAACAATAATAAATAATGTATAAAAGTTACTAAAATGCAATTTTAATATGATCATAATAAGTCACATATGCTGCTATATGATTTAAGGGTCTTATATAAAAGGCAATTAAATTGGAAAACAATTATGCAAGAAAATAATATATTAATTTAGTTTAAATCAATGCTAAGACATTATTAGTAATAAAAGTGCTTCCTTTTCAAGAATGTTGCAATTTCACAGCTCATTTTACAGCACAGTAGGTTTAGGTTATGTTTGATACTCTCTAATACATTTTAAAAAATTAAATTTAAATTAAAGTACTGTGCTGGCCAGGTGGCTCAGTTGATTGGAGTGTTCTCCTGTACACCAAAAGGTTGTGGGTTTGATTCCCAATCAGGGTATATGCCTATTGGGTTTCAGATTCAAGGCACATATGGGAGGCAGCCTCTCTCTCTCTCTCTCTCTCTCTCTCTCTCTCTCTCTCTCTCTCTCTCTCTCTCTCTCTCTCTCTGTGTGTTTGTGTGTGTGTGTGTGTGTGTGTGTGTGTGTGTGTGTGTGTGTGTATGTGTGTCTCCCTCTCTCTCTCTCTCTTCCTCACTCTCTAAAATCAATGAAGACATATCCTGGGGTGATGATTTTTTTTTTAAAGTGTTTAAATTAACATGTTTTATATTTTCAGCAAGACTAAACAATAAGCAACAGAATCCCAATAAAAATGAACAGAGATAGTTGTTACTTTTAGATTTATAGGATATAAAATTGGAGACATGGCTCTTAGTATAAAGTTACTAACTAAAAACATTAAGAGTTTTTGAGGGCTGGTGGTTTTGGTTTGGTGTTAATTTTTAAACATTTGGAAGGATGTTGCTATAGCGGCTGGGATAAAACAAAAACCTATGTTTAAGTCCAATATTTTTAAGCTAACCAACAAAATGTTACAGTATGGTCTGTTATATTCTTAGAACTATCACATATTTAATTTAAGGCTAATGTTGTTTTATATAAGTCTGTTGAATACTAGATATCCCCTTTTTAATATATATACCTTTATTGTTGAAAGTATTATAGATCTCCTCTTTTATCCTTATTGACCCCTTCTAACCAGAACCCACCCTCCACCCCAGGCCTTAACCACCCTATTGCCTGTGTCCATTGGTTATGTCTATATGCATGCTATTTCATGTTTTCTTTCCTGTATCAAGAACTCTGTACCAAAATCTAAAAATTAAGGCAGTAAAAGCCTCAATATCACAGAGTGGGATCTTCAAAGTGATTGAACAATCTATTGTATATAAATGGAACACAATTACCTTCTGTAATAAATAGGACAAAACAAGTTAAAGAGAAAAGGTGAGACTTCAACTATTTAGTCATGAATTTCACAAATTATAAACAGGTTATCTTGCACTTAAAAATATCTTCATTTCCTCTACAGGAATAAGACTGCTTTTGAAGGAAAGCACCGTGACATTAGACAGCTAGGATCACCATATCCTTCATGGCCTCTTGAGCTCCCTCTACTGATTTTTAGACACTTGTTAACCTAACCGAGATGTTCAACAAAACAAGTAATTAATGAGATGTCCAGTCGAGTGCTAGCATCGAGAGCAGTTTTCACAGCTGGGCACACAGTTCTACTCCAGACATTATCAATTAAGTTGTACAATTTGTTCTAAGATAGGAAAACAAACTTAATGAAATCCCCTTTCACCTTCCTCAGGCCTTAGGACACAGAGAGAAAAGAGACACTTGCCAAACAAAAATATAAATAATCATAGAAGGTATTTTTGGACATCTTTGTGATCATGAACTATAAATATGTAGATTTAGCATAAAAAGAATTTTTTTTTAAATTTTCCTTCACTTTTTTTTTTCTCCTTCACCTTTTAATTTTTTTTAGCTCAATTAATTATGGCTTCATGAGAAATGTCACCAAAGAAAATAATTCAGGCAAAGCACTGGCACTCGGTGCAAGTTTCTTCAGGCCTTACGTTTTTGTAAATGCACTAACCTTTGAGACTCTATAAAGGGATTGAGATATTGTGCATCTAGTAGCACAGGGGCCCTCAAACTTTTTAAAGTGGGGGCCAGATCACGGTCCCTCAGAGAGCTGGAGGGCCGGACTATATGAACTACTAATTCCTACTGTAACACCTCGGCTGCGCTCATGCCCAAAAAACCTGGCGGGCCGGATCAGACTCCTCTGCGGGCCGCATGTGGCCCGCGGGCCGTAGTTTGAAGACCCCTGTTAGCATTTATTTTCTAATGTTGTACATGTATTTTTATTACTTTCATTTTCTTTTGATTCTGCCTTACATGGTCCCATGATGTCACAGAATTTGTAGAAAGGCTACAATTACATAATAACTCATAAACATTGTGGTTTCTCAAGCATGTGCACAATCCCAAAAGGCATTCTAAGCATTTCTCTTTCCCTAACAATGCCTCAGTGTCTTGGATAATGGATCATTTGATGTAAATTCCAGCTCACTGGATCACTGCCTCAAAGCAACATAGATTTTAGAACACTTAAGTTTTATATGAAACAATGTGGAGGTCTGAGGAAATAAACCATACAATGCACAAAGAGTACAAACTAATTTTCAGAAATTAGCTTGAAGTCCCAGTATTTCCCTGCAGCATGCTTGGTATACTACAGTGTTTAAAAATGAAAATTAAATTAATCAAGTCTAACTAACATAGTTTAAATACATGGTGTGGCAAACAAAGTGGGAAGCCAGCCTGCCATGCAGAGATCTGTGGTTGAGCATTGACCTAAAAAACAGGAGGTCACAGTTCAATTCCTGGTCAGGGCCTAGGTTATGGGCTTGATCCCCAGCGTGGGGTGTGCAAGAGACAGTGAAGCAATGATTCCCTCTCTTCATTGATGTTTCTATTTCTCTCTGTGTCTCCCTTTCTCTCTGAAATCAATAAAAATGTATTCAAATGTACATACACACAAAAACACACACACACATATATATATATATATATATGTGTGTGTATGTATGTACATTTGAATATATATATATATAATTAATATCAGAGAGGAAGGGAGAAGCAGAAAGAGATAGAAACATCAATGATGAGATAGAATCATTGATTGGCTGCCTCCTGCATGCTTCGTGCTGGGGATGGAGCTCACAACCCAGGCATGTGCCCTTCACTAGAATCGAACCCATGGCCCTTCAGTACACAGGCTGACACTCTATCCACTGAGCCAAACCAGATAGGGCAATAACATATATATATTTTTTTTTTAAATGAGAGAAGCTAATAATCTTTAATGAGAAAATCGCAACTAATCATCTTTTTTCATGATAGAAGCCTTTCCATTTTTGAGATAATTAAATTAAAAAGCAAGAGAATTACTCTAAATAATACATACAGATGGCCAAGAGGTATTCAAAAAGTTGCTCAACATTACTAATCATAAGAGAAATGCAAAGCAAAAACACATTGAGATGTCACCTCACACCTGTGAGGATGGCTATCATTTAAAAAAAAAGATAATGTATTGCTGAGAATGTAGGAAAATTGGATCCCTAGTGCTGTGTTGATAGAAATGTAAATTGATACAGGCACTGTAGAAAACAGTATTAATGTTCCTTAAAAAATTACAAAGAAAACTACTATATGACAGATCAATCCTTTTTCGGGTTATACATCTGAAAAAACTGAAGCAGGATCTCAAAAAGATATTTTTATTCCCATGTTGATAGCAGCATTATCCTATATAATAATCCTATAAAATAACAGAGAAATATACAAATTGTCCAGGACGCCATAACATCACAACTACTCAGTAGAGGGCATGCACAGCAGCATGGGTAGGTGGGGCCTTGCAGTGTCAGGGACAGTGATGTGGCCATGGTGGGGGTTAGGCCAAGGCATGCAGAGGGAGGCCTCTATGGCAGGCCTGCCCCCTGGGGTCTGCAAGTCTCCACAGGCCTCTGCAGGCAATCGCCACAACCTGGCCTGGAATCCACAGGACTACCCCAGCTCCGGCCTACCTCTTTGGGGCAATCCATCGAGGAGGCCTGGATGTGTGGGCGGGGCCCACCTCTTTGGGGTGATGTATCTCGGGGCTCCCACACTTGACAGGGCACAGGCCAGGCTGGGGGATCCCCCCATCAAGTGCACGAATTTTGTGCACCAGACCATTAGTTCTCAATAGCCATAAGTAATGTTAACTTACCATAAATTACTTAATGGGTCCCTCAGAATGACAAAGTTGGCACCTAAGATAACCTGGATCTTAGGTAGCACTCTTACCCTTAGTAATTCTTTGCCTGTTCTACTTTTCATCATAACACCTATCAATGTCAGACATTACCCTTTGTCTTCAATGATAATTAAATAATATTAAAGAATGTGATAAAATCTAAATCACAAAGTTTTGTATGCAAGAAAGGAATTCCTAGGCCTTTTCGTTTAAAAGGAGCTTAAGATTGATTGGGAAAAACAGCCTAAGACATGTTTTTAAAAACCCAGTTGTCCACTGCATAGTTCAGGTCATTAATGCTGCAGAGGAAAGAAATTAGCTCAATGGTACTATAGATCAGTGAAGACAGACTCTGAGGCTCGAGCAGAACTAGAAGCAGGTATGCAGTCAGACTTCTAACATGAATCCCAGTGACCACACACTTACCTGATCTGTAGCCAGACCCTTTAACTTTCTTTTGACCAATAGAATATTACTAGGTGATGTAATATTGCTCTTTTGGTTATGTTATGTTATGTGATAAAGAGGAGAGATTTTAAGATGTAATTTAGGTTCCAAATCAGTTGACTTTATGTACATTCAAAAGGAGCTTATCCGAACTGGACTTGGCCTAATGAGGCGAGTTCTTCAGAGGCCAATCTACAGGTCAGAAACTAAAGGAGTCAGTGAGATTATTATCTGGCCTTGAAAAAACAATCTTCCATGAATTCTGGGCTGTAAAGAAAAGACATCCTGCCAAGAGCCAGTTATCTTGGAGGACCTTGAGTCTCAAAGATCCCAGCACTGGCTGAAAGTTGATGTGAGATCCTGAGCAGAGGGCCTAGCTAATATGTATCCAGACTTGTGATTCAAGAAAATTATGAGCTAATAAGAATTTACATTGATTCTTATGCAATAATAACAAAGAAATACACACATGTAAGGAATGGATATTTTAGTGATGTCCACAGTGACACTGACATGCCATTTATTGCAACAAAAATACAGACTCTGAAAAGTACATATGCGCACACTGTGATCTTATACTATGAGGAAATGTGGCTGAACACAGAGGAGTTGGGTATAGGCCAGGATTCTTGCAGACATGACCGTCCAGATAGGTCATTGTGTTTGTATAGAAAGGACAAATCATACTTAATATTTTGATCCACCTGTGTTTTAATTTTGTGCATTGCACAAATGAGAAATTTAAAAATCAGTTTGATTATTTGCAAGGTGTATGATCAATTAGAATGATCTTGAAACAAGCAGAGAATTTCAACTTATAGTAAAAGCTGAAGAGCCAATGATGATTTCTGAACACAGTGACATTTGGAAGCTTACTCTAATCAAGAGGAATTTACAAGATGTTTGAAGTCTGTATCAGCAGAGCATAATAATTATGATCATGCAGCTGGTTTCAGACAGAGCTTGGTCAAGCCCCAGCTCTGTGGGCAACATAACTCTTTTAAGATTTGGTCTCTCAACCTCATAAGGTGCTTGTGCATATAAAACAAAATAATGTTTATATGTACTGAACACCTTTCATGGCATATTATGAATCATCAAAAATTTAGTGGCTATTATCATTTATTATTACAGCAGAAGAAACAAGAACTAGGGAGATCAATGTACGGTAAAGAATGTGAAAATAATTCTGGCTGAGTGAGAACAGTCTGAGTCAAGGTAAACTTACAGAAGAAGAGTATAGAAATAACAAATTAGCTAAAGCAACATTATAAAGGGATGAATGTCAGAACTTAGGGACTCATTATATATAGCACTAGTAGCCCTGCACACAAATTCATGTGCCAGTAGCTTGCCAGTAGCTCGCTGCTGCCCTCCAGTAGCTCTCCACCCGCTGCCTCGCCATTCTATAGCTCCCCTCCCCTCACTGCTTCCTCATAGCTTGCTGCCCTGCCCCCTCCTGTAGCTCTCCACCAACCACTTGTAGCTCACTGCCCCACTCTCCTGCTGATCCCTGATCTGGTAGTTACGCAGTTGGTTGTTACGCTTCACAGTGTAATGACCATTTGCATATTTACATATTTATTATATAGGATAGTAAGCGTGTTGTAGGTTTAAAACACCTATAAATTTTTACACTTGAGTGGATGAAAAAAAGAGTGTGTCATAAAATGATGGGCAGAAAAATTAGAATTGGGGGGCCATGCCAGGAATAAGATGATGAGTTCATGGAGTTTGTGCTCTCACCATCAAATCAGAGTTAAAATGTCTAGAAGACCTTTGTAAATACATTAAATGGAGTTCCAATCTGGGCCAGAGCTATAGAATTGAGATACATCTATGAAGAGAGAGTAATCGTAGCTGCTGGAGTGAATGGACTTCCTGCAGGCTCCACAGAGAATGAGGAACTATGAGTTAAATTCAATGTATACAAAGCGGTATAGGAAATTCAAGATTAAAAATGTTTATACCACTTTGGAGAAGTGTCTGTTTAGGTCCTTTGCCCGTTTTTTAATTGGATAGTTTGGTGGGATTTTTTTAATGTTGTTTTTATAAGTTCTTTGTAAATTTTTGATATTAACCCCTTATTGGATGTATCATTGGTGAATAATATGTTCTCCCATACAGTAAGTTCCCTTTTCATTTTGTTAACGGTTTCTTTTGCCGTGCAGAAGCTTTTTAGTTTGAAGTAGTTACATTTGTTTATTTTTCCTTTTGTTTCCCTTGCTGTAGGAGATATATCAGAAAAAAATATTGTAAACAAGAGAGGAAAAAACTCATAGACAAAGACAACAGTGAGGTGTTGCTGAGGATTAAGAGGGGTCACAGGAGTTGGAGAAGGGTATAGAGGGGATAAATGGTGATGGAAGGAAATGACTTGGGGAGGTCAACACACAATACAGATGATGTGTTGTAGGACTGTTCACCTGAAACCTGTGTAATTGTTTACCAGTGTCACCCCAATAAATTCAATTAAAAAAATGATTATATCAGAGTTCATTTCAAAAGTAAAATACAGAGTATTGCTAACCAATATGTAAAATGCAGGGTTTCCCAAAAATGTGTATACATTTTAATAGCAGATAACTCAATTAATTATCACAATAAATTTTATGTCAATAAAAGCTGACTTTATAATCATTCAAAGTGCACACAAATTTGGAGGACACACCTTGTTAATAAAAGCCCTATAAACTTTCTCCACAGATCAAACTTTTCTATGTCCTTTGGGATCCATCTAATAAGGAGAACCCAAAACTTGGATAATGAGGATTCACTAGGGGATGTGATGCAACCCTGTGGCTCACCCAGGAGCTGTGTTATAATTACTGCCACCAGTGCTCACCTCTTTAATCAGGCTAAATGTTACATGAAAACAAAAACATAAAACTCTTAAGACACATTAACTACTCTATTATAGTGCTTTACATTCTATTTGAAATGCAAAGATAAATATTGTCTGATGCTAATAATTTGAATGGTCTACGAAATCAAATAAAATAACACCTCTCTAACATTAAGTATGGAGGGAAAACTTTTTCTTCTTTTTTTATTACTCCTCACCCGAGGAGAGAGAGGAACATCGATGTGAGAGAGATGCATTGATTGGTTTCCTTCTGCACATGGTCCAACCAGGTCTGGGGCTCGAGGTATGTGCCTTTGACCTGAATCGAACCCAGGACCCATCAGAACACTGGCCTATGCTCTATCCACTAAGCCAAAGCTGCTAGAGTGGAAAAACATCTTAAAACTTTGGAATTGTGCATTCTAAAGAATATATGCTTTTAAATAATTTTAATACAACAATAATTAAGGAAAGTATTTGGGAATATTCACATTTAGTAAAAATAGTATCACCAAAAATAAAGTTTTATACACACACAATTGACTATTTGACCTAAACAGAGGTTCTAGAGCAGTGTAGGTTAAAGAGGATTGAACTTGGTTTAACTGATTAATTCACCTATTCCTGGTTGTGTGACCATGGCTAGAGAGGTAGAGAGCTTTGATCCGAGTTTCTGTTTTCTAATATCTAAAATGAAGATCAAACAAAATGATAATAAAATGAAGATAATATTGATTTTTACCTGGTTATGTACTAATAAATGTTAAATGACTTAATATGGATAAAATGGCCTAATATGAATAAATAGTAATACTATAGATGGGAACTTTTTCTGTTTTCTTTCTCTTCTTAAATGTATATGCAAATCAAAAACCATACGTTTAAATATCAATAGGTAATCTATCATGAAACCTCAAATGTGTTTAATAGTAACAACTTATTGGATCTCTTTCTTTAGAAAGTTGAATGGACTACCTTCTTAAACCTAAATGAGACAGTTCAGAATCTGGTTGACACCAAGGTCACAGCAATTATGGTGGCTTTGAGAAAAAGGGCCACATTACCATAGAGTGCAAGGGGGCATTTGTCTTTTCATGAGAGCAAGAACCTTCACTTTTGGGGTTTTAGAAATTAAGAAAAATAAGTCACTGGTGGTCATGAAGACACTGTCTAATGTGTTTGGTGGAAGTGGTCCAACCATGAAAGGTAAATTACTTCCATTTCATCATCATCTTTAGGGAACATAGTTGAGGTTTGTTGTTTTAATTGCTACTGTAGGTATATTTTAATTACTACCTTGTGAGACACAGAGAAAATATATCACTAAAGTAACTTTCTCTTAACTGTCAATTACAATGAACATATATAAATAAAACTTAATTAAAAAGTATTTTCAAATCTTTTGCATTGTGCTTTAGAATTACTGGCAATGTTAAGAACTAGTTATAAGTTGGAAAAATACCCTCTGTATTGACATGCAAATGAACTCAATGAGCAACCACTTTGCTTTAGAGATTTACATAATTTGATAACAAAACACATAAAATTAATATTAATTACTTGGTTTTAAAAACAGAAAGTTCATAGTTAAGCTGTTGTTAGGAATAAAAATGTTTTAGGTGTAGAAATATCCAGGCTTTTTCCTTAGACTTATATGGCTTATTACCTAAAGAGGTGCAGTAAGTAAACCTGAAATGTATTTTTTAGAGAATAACTTTTAGAATTCCTATTTTCTCAGAATCAATGTAATACTGTAAACTCTTTGTTATGTACACATCCATTTTCTTTCTAATTTCTGGCAAATTTTCATTTCTAATTGCCCCTTTCCTCGTCAATCAACATGAGAGCTTCTAAATGATACTTTCAGGCCAAAAAACTTGTGTATGCTCAAGCATACGAGCCTAAATAAAAATAACAATAATTTGATGACACATTTGCTACTAATATATATATCATACTATATATATATAGTATGATAGCTTATTATATAAATTATTGTTATATTAAGCAGCATTTGTTGAATTTAAATATTCCACATCATTCTCATTGCATGTTTATGGTAGAGGAGACTCTACCAAAATTATACTCACACATTCATGCATATACTATTGTTTAATTCCTCTTTCAGAAAATCCAGTGGAATACTGGAATTCTGAATTTGCCAAAAATACTATCTCATCCATTACAATAATATTAACTTCCTCAATATCAAGGTAATTAAAGCTCAAAGGGATTAATTGTTTTGTTGTTGTGATGACCTATTTGATGAAATAGGATATTCCACTAGGGATCCTACAGATCACCTCAAGTAGACTATACCCAAAGGACAGTAGAGGTGTTGAAGCAGAAGTGATTAAGTCTGTTTGGCAAAGGATAATTGTTCAAAGAGCTGTTAACAATGATATTAACAACAGGAAGTACTTTTTTCTAGCCTACTTATTCATAAAGGTCTTTTGAAATTGGTAATATATTAAATAATAAAAATATTAAAGTTAGTATGGCGATATTGAGCAAATATGAAGCACTAATAGGAACCTACTATTCAGGATCTTTGGTCAAATTGATAAATGAGCATTAAAGAAAGAAAACTTTCAATAAACTATTATTCACATAATTTCCTGAACTAATTTAATGTTACTTTTAAAAAGTCAATTCACTCAAACTTTTTAGCATATTTTAGGCTTGTTATAATTTTCTGTATTTCTCTATTGTACATGTTAGTAGATAAAAAAAGAAAAAAATATGTAGCCTTGATAACTTATAACCCAAACTGTTTTAACTTTAGATTAAATCTCACCAAACACACAGTTACCTTATTTGTAAGAAGAAAGACATATGTCCGGCCATATTTTTTAATTTTACTTTTGTCTAGCTCAATGTGCTTTAAGAAACTTAGAAACAACTAAGAAAGACAACAACCTGAGCATGTCATATAACGTAACTCAATTATTTCAGTAATTTTTCTATGCACTTTATAAAAGTTCATCATCTTGAAGTAAAAAGTTCTATATACACTTGCAGTGCCTATGTAAAGAAATGAATTAGTGCTTTAGCAGGCTATTCATTACTAAGTTGAACATTCCTTTGAATTTTACATGGACAAGTTATAACTCCAAAACATGGTAATTTTTGTGGCACAAAGAACTAATGAAGGGCCATCATATTTGAATATATTTCATAGGTGTCTTCAAAGATGGTAATTTTATTTGTTTACAGTAGGAATCATATACCCTTTCCAAGTAGTATTTTCTATATGCTAAATTTGGCCAATTATGGTCAACTAATTTTCTCTTCAGAAGTAAGATACAAAGGCCAAATATGTTTTAAAAATAAATTTAATTGAATCTACCTTTGGCTGATTTCATTATTGTCAGTTGAATATTTTGCTTTCAGCATTTAAGCATAAAACTTGACAATATGAAACTTCATTTGAAAGAATTCCAGATATTGGTAGTTCAAGATAACCATTCATACTTGAACAAAGACATACATTTTGAAAACTTTATGCAAAAAAAAAGTCAATGGGATACTCATACAGTTGGGTGAATATAGTGTGTGTGTGTGTGTGTGTGTGTGTGTGTGTGTGTGTATTTATGTATAATATATATATATATATATATATATATATATATATATAGTAAGTTATAAAAGTAAAATACATATTGATGTTTCAATATAAGAAAATAAAGTTAAAATCAAAAGAAGCCACAATTCTGTTTGAAATCCAGTCTGAATATTTATACCAAGATAATTAGTTTTAAAGACAAAATAAAAAATGTATAGAAGAATGATGCCACATAAATTTATAGAAGTCTGTTTGATATCAGCTTCATGGCTCAGTGTTTCACATGCCCTGTTTTGCTCCTTTACCTGCCTTGTTTTAAAAAATTTGTAGGAATATTTAATGTAAGATCACATGACTGACATAAATACTACAAAGAACATCTGCTTAGGGCAAAACATGAAGAAAAAAAAGAAAAAAAAACCTTAAAGGAATTTACATTTGACCTCGAGTATTTGCAGTAATATCCATTCCTGGTAAAAATTACTCTTGTGTAGGACTGTGCTATAAATAAAATTAAAAAATCTCTACCTAGAGGAATTATTTTAAATTATAAACTCTAAAGCTAAAGTTTATCCCTGTAAGTATAATGCAACTATAGTAGAAATTTTTATAATTAAAAATATAAAAATGCTTAAACTTAGTGTAAATCTTTAATTGCTGAAAAACATAGCCTTAGTCAGTTAAGCAATAATTACTAACTCTGCAACAGCTTTTATTTTACCCATTACTATAAATATAGAACACTGGTTGCAATGTGAACTCTCTCCCATGAAATGCAAAGGAACCCCTACCCTAATCATTTCCCAGCCATCATTTACACTTAATCTGATGTCACTAAATGTCATAAATAAAAATCATAATTCTGTCTATCAAACAAGCCATCATGTGTTTCAAAGTCTGAACAGTAATGAAAAACACACAGCACCAGCTAACTTCTATCATTTAATAATCATTCACTGTGAGAAGTACTATTTGGTGGTTTTCTGCACTGAATTCTTTCTCCAAACACACTTGGAACACACTGCCAATTGACAAAAGGAAAACAGCTTCAAAAGAAAATCTAAGTAGAGAAAAGCTCTCTGTTAAGCATGCAAGAGGTTAAGCATTGCTGAAATAGCGAGACATTTTCTCAACCCACGCTTCTGAGTTCCATTCAATTACCAACAGCAATAGCGACCATAATACAAGCTAAAACTGTATTATTAAATCAGAGCTTCCCATTTACATACAACTCTAACCCGAGGGGGTGGGAGGGGATGACATTTACTAGTCAACAGCAGAACAAACAACCCCCAACTTGGAAATGCACATGACCTTGGGGTATAGAATTTTCAGAGCCTGAGTTTCACAAGTTTTATTTGGATCTGCTGCATAACAATACGTCCAAATAAACCCAGCATGGTATAACTGCTCCTATTCCTAGCACCTCCCCTCCCAACATGTTAAGAGAGCTCTGCACTTTGTAGTCTAGGCTTTAGATACCAGAGGTAATATTAATAAATCAGAAATCAGTCCACTCACACATGTCTTTAAGAATACATTTGTTTTAAACAACTTGTTGGTTGACTTATTTACTGTAATTTATTAACATATTTGGGGGCTTGCGTTGAATTTTTGCTGCTCCTTGAGAAATGCTGGAAGGATTGCTCTACAAATGTTTATGTTTATAAAGCAGGATGTAACATGATGACAATAACTTCACACAAAAAGCAAAGCCCTCAACTTCCTCTCTAGAATCCAGTGCATAATCACCAATAGATGTTCTTGTAATAATAATGATAATAACCATTTAAATAATTACTGCAATCACTGTCAAAAGTACCATTTCAAATTATAAAAATAAACATAACTTGCTTTTAAATTTTTACGGCAGTCTGGGTCTCTTCCACCACCCCCCCCCCCATTTATAATAATTTATAACAATATTTTTCTTACCTTATTTTAACAGTCAAAAAAGTCTCCCAGAAAGATCCCTAAAAGGTGTGGAAATAGAAATCACAATAAAAATAATAATTAAAAAAAAAAAACTAAAAAGATCCTCTTGGCTGGGAAAAGATGAAAATAGTTTGGTCTAAAACTATAGAAATCTCCAAAGTCACGCCTGAACGAGCGCCCAGGTGGCAAAGAGAGGACTCTCTCCCACGTCCGTCCGCTACCACACTCCTTTGTCAAGTTGATATAGTCCTGCTGGCGAAGCGGTCCCGCAGGGCACACAGGGTGCAAGAGGGCGTTGCCTCGAGATGCCTGAGCGACTGCTCTGCTCGCGTCCCAGGTTCAGCACCCACAGCACAGCGGACAGCGCCAGTTCCTCTCACCTCCAGGTTTGTCTCAGTCACTGAACCAGGCTGATTCTAGCACCTCCTCCCTAAGCAAGGGCTGCTGTCACTCACCCGGACGTGCCCCGCCCCCACAGCTGACGTAACTATTTTGCATATCAACTCAAGGAGAGGTGCGGGGGGGCCACCCCCTTGACTTGGCTTCTGCTGGGGTCAGCTGAGGCATTCCGGGCGAGAAATTCCGGACTTGTGATCAGCCTGGGCATCATTGGACTTCACGCTCCATTCACAGCCAGTCCTGAAGAAACTGGATGCTTTGGGTGTCGTGTGTCGCTACAGCCTCTGCTTTCCCTGGGACTGACGGGTCTGAGCATCCGAAGCCCACCTCTGGCACAGCAGCTCCAGTGGGAAGACACACGAGGAGGGAGGAGGCGGTGCAGCCCGGAGAGGAGAGGCTTGGGGGCAGGGGTAGGAAGGGACTGGGGAACAGGCTGAATCTGTAGGACCACTCCAAAACAACCCCTGATCCTTTTGATCTTCATGGTCAAACTTTCCTCCTTTCCCCTCCGTTTGTTTACTGGGAAGGATGTATTCGGTGTTCCGTTCCCTTTTCCTCGGTTCACGGAACTGCTAGAGGGAGTCGCTGCAGCAGAAACTTGTTCTGGAGGAAAACATGCTTCGAGCACCAGGGAGAAAATGTGAAAGTTGGCAGTGCTTACCATCATTCGTAAACAGAATCTTTTTCTTAGTGTTTGCTAGGAGGGTTTCATAATATAATGATGGGACTTCATGTATTTTCCTGTAAAATGTCAGCACACCCTCCACCCCTCTTTATTCTCATGGCTTAACAGTATCATCGAGCTAAATGGAGCTGGAGATTACAGGGTTAAAATAAAAAATCATTTAATAATGAAAAAAGTGAAAGTTCTCAGCTTCTCCTTCCACTGCCAAAATCCTGACGGTTATGCAATATTTATTATGTCTAATATATCAAATTGTTCTATGAAAGATGGGGTATGCCGGAAGCATTTCATAGCCTTTAGCAATCCTCTCAGTATATGTGATGCTTCTTGTCCCAGTAGGGCTTGAAGGGCCTTGACAGCAAAGGAAGAGGGGGTGCCATGTCAGCCCATTCCTGACTGCTTGAACTTGTAAACAAACAGTGAACTGAACTGATCAACCACCCAAAAGGCTTATTATTCACATAACCCCATGTTGTACCTACAGCCATCAGGACTTACTTGTATAAAAAAAAAGGGGGGGGGATTAAAATTAAGACTACATTTTACCAAGTTGGTTAAAACTTCTTTCACTAAAAAGTTTACTCAAGAATTTTATAGCATTCAATACATAGTTTTCCATCAAAGTGCATACATACTGATAGGTGCTGTATTCCTGGGGAATAATAAAATTTTGCACTGGATCTATTCATAAGGTTTTCTGGGACTATGTTGAAATGAATACACTTGTTTATTTTTCCTGTGAGGAAAAATAATAAGTTTGATGTTCTGAAGTGTGTGAGAAATTGTTTGAGGAAGCAGATCTGCTTTGTGGGCATGTATATTCAATGTTTTTCTTAAGATTCACTGAAACAGGAGCAAAATTGAGGAGGAAAAGTATTTTTGTTTTTGAGGAAATTTTCTTTTCTCTGCATTACATCCATATTCTACAATCTTTCTTTTCAGCTTTCTTCTAGAATTTGTCCATCTCTTCCCCAAATATTAAATTTTCTGGGTACATCACTCCAACACTTCTAGGCTATATCACATCCAGGTAATTTGCAATGTTTGATTTTCTTTGACAACTATTGATTTTATGTAAATGTGTAAATGATAAGTGTCATGCCTTTCTGCTCTGCTTATTACATAGATGTACACACACACACACACACACACACACACACACACACATTCTAAAAGCTCCTCAATTCCCCAGGTGATTCTAATACTGATTTCGGATGCCAGGGTAAGGCATGAAAGCTGACTTTTAGAGGCAGATGGGTCTTCTCTAATTATAATAACAATAGAGCCAACTGTATAACCTGTACTCAGGATGATCAAAGCACATATCTTATTCTTCTTTTGGAAATGCCACATGGCATCTTTTGTTCTGCTTAATAACAACATGCCAAAATGTCAGCAAAGACTTAAAAATTCATGGTGGAAATATATAGAGCGTGTTACAAAAATTCTTATAAAATTCCACCAAAGTCATATGTTGTTTAATAGACACCATTATGCAGTTCACTTCAGTGATCATATTGTTTGGGGCTATGGATTCAATTAAAGCAGGCATAATATTATTCAAAAGCCTAAGGGGATAAAACTGGAAAACAAAACTATGCTTCAAATATGGAAATTAAAAAAAAATTTTCTCATCTCTAAAAGAGAGAGAGAATGAAAGAAAAAAAAAGACAAAGAAAACTGGGAACTCACACAACTTAACAAAAGGAAGATAAACAATCCAATCTAAAAATTAGCAAAGGATCTAGACACTTTTGAAAGAGGACATACAGAAGTCCAAGAGAGATATGAAAACATGCTCAAAATCAATAATCATCTGAGAGATGCAAATCAAAACAATATCTCACACCTGACAGAGTGACTATCATCAACAAATTCAATAAAGGACAAGTGCTGGAAAGGATGCTGAGAAAAAGGAACCTTCTTGCACTGTAAGTGGGAATCCAGATTGGTGCAGCCACTATGGAGAACAGTATGGAATTTCCTCAAAAATTAAAATGGAACTTTCATTTGACCCAGTAACCCCACTTCTAGGAATATATCCCAAGAAAACAGAAACAACAATCAGAAAAAGATAGTATATGCACCCCTATGCTCATAGCAGCACAATTTACAATAGCTAAGATTTGGAAACAGCCCAAGTGCCCATCAGTAGATGAGTGGATTAGAAAACTGTGGTGCATCTACTCAATGGAATACTAAACTACGGAGGGGAGGGGGGGAAAGAAAGAACTCTTATTATTTGCAACAGCATGGATGGAACTGGAGGGCATTATGCTAAGTGAAATAAGCCAGTCAGAGAAAGATAAATATCACATGATCTCACTCATTTATGGAATATAACAAACAACATAAACTGATGAATAAAAATAGAACCAGAGTCATAGAAGCATTGAACAGACTGTCCAAACTATGAGGGAAGGCAGGAGGCAAGGGCATAAGAGATCAAGGACTTGTATGCATGCCTATCCAGGGGTCTTCAAACTACGGCCCGCGGGCCACATGCGGCCCGCAGAGGAGTCTGATCCGGCCCGCCAGGTTTTTTGGGCAGTGAGCGCAGCCGAGGTGTTACAGTAGGAATTAGTAGTTCATATAGTCCGGCCCTCCAGCTCTCTGAGGGACTGTGATCTGGCCCCCACTTTAAAAAGTTTGAGGACCCCTGGAACCAATGGACACAGACAGGGTGGGAGGGGGGAGGGCATGTGCTGGGGGTGGGGAGAAATCAAGTGCGGGGACGGGGGGAAGGCAACATGCAATACTTTAAACAATAAAAAAATTAAATTTAAAAAAGGAAAGCAATAGAACTATCTGTGACACATTCATGAAAGTGCACTCATCCAGAAAGGTATTGGGACAACTGCACCTTCCTAGGGGGTTCAGGCTTTGTTCTGCCCTAATTGGCTCTTCGGGACTGTACTAAATTATCTCTAAAGTCCCTTACTTTTATATCATTCTGTTACCATATATTAGAATTAGAAAACTTCAAAAATTGTATATTAGAATGCAAGATTTTAAGAACATTCCTCTAAGACGCAATAAATTGGCATCTGTTACTAAGTCTGTGAAAAAGGCACCTGAGGGCAAGTAGTTTGGGAAGTGTGGAAAGGGGACTAGTGGCTAATACCAAGGAAGAGGTTAATGAGGTCAAACATGAATTCTATCTACCCAGGATGAAACTGAGAGATGACTGAATGAGTCTGTTCCAGTATTTACTTGTTTGTATATAAGCAATATTACAATCATCTCATACATTTAATAACTGTTCAGTATATTTAAAGTAACTGTAAAGTAACAATAAAATATAAGGCATGTAGAAAGTGATTAAATTGATTTTTAGTTGTAAATTGCCACTGGAAAGATGACAAAAATATTAAGTAAATATACTCAAGGAAAATATGTTTAAAGCAAATGACCAACATCTACTTAAGGATTTTAATTTAAGTAATCTACATGGACATCGTAAAATATAATACACAGAAATGATGAAGATCATTGTGTTATTGTCTTATATGTGTATACTTATACTTGTAGGAAAGATTTAGCTTTTAATCATATTACCTTCCAGTTCTCTATATTTGGACTCCTGTAGAGGCATCAGATTTTATAAGCTCCTTTCAAATTATAATTATTATAATGTATTTGTAGTACATGAGTAATTAGAATTACTCCAAAGATAATAACAGGGTATACTTCGTTATTTTTTAAGTTAATTATGAGAAGGTTTGCTGCAAATTCAGAATATGCTTATTTTTAAAAGCAAATATTCACTACTTTTTTACAGAAATTTTCACTCTTAATTTTGAAAGATAAAATAAAGCAGAACAGGGAAAAAGTCAGTCATAAATGACCAATGCTTCCTTAATTAAAAAGAGTAAAAAACAATTACAATAAAAGCACAAAATATATCTGTTAGAGATCTCAACTCCTGCAACATGGGCTTCTTCTATATGATTTGCTTTCTCATGACACATACATGAACATAATGTTTTTAAAAGAGTTGAATGCTTCATTTAACAATTAGTTCTCATGAAAAAAAATAATTTCTGAAATTAATTTATGTTCTTACTTTTTTAGGTTTTTAATGGCAATTCCAAATGCTAAATATGCAAAGTTTTACAAAATTTTTAGAAAAATTTTGATACTTACATGTATTTCCTCTCTTTAACTTCCTCTTTTGTTTTACTTTCTTACTTCCATCATTTCTTTCCTTCTTCCTTTCTAACTCTTGCTTCCTCAGGGCCTTTCCCTTTACCTATCTTTTATTTTAATAGTCTATTAATAAAATATTGATTAATAATATACCTTCTATTGTATGTTATGAAATGTTTATATACGGTATTATATTATTGAGTGGAATTCTGAAGCACTGCATTTAAATCTAAATTTCTTAGGTAACCCAGAATTGTGATCTTCAATGCACTTTGTGTGTATGGGAGTGGGAGTGGGATCAGGAGAGAAGCATTCACTAAAGAGGATTTTCAAATATTTTTTTCTTTAAAATATGGACATTAGACTTAGGATATGCTTCAAAACCTAAATCCTAATATATAAAGCTACAAACTAAAGAATACTATTGAGTCTCTTTCTCTCTCTCTCTCCTCTCTCTCTCTCTCTCTCTCTCTCTCTCTCTCTCTCTCTTTTCTTTTACATACACACACACACACACACACACACACACACACACACACTTCTTTTTTTTTTTGCCTAAGTATTATTTGCAATAAACTATAGTTTTTATGACTGTGATAGTTTAATTTAAAAACCTCTTAATATATGTTGAACAATAAAATTATGTTTTTGTATCCACTGTCTATCATAGTGTAGGCAATGTGTTAAATTTGCATAAGAAATGGTTATATTTTTCACCAAGAACATGAAAGTCTATTTTTCTTACTAGTATTTACTTTAATGCACAGGGATATACACTAAGGGAGATTATTTTTATAATTTTTACTCATGAATACACCATCATTTCATAAAGGACTCAGTCTTTTTCTTGGATATAACTTTTTATCCTCTCCATCAAATTCTCAGATCAATGGACACTTGAACTATTTAGTTCTCACTGTGCAAATAGGCTTTTCAAATTCCAAAAGAACCTGTGCAAGTGTATAACATGATAAAAGTTATTGGTTCAACAAACT
Source organism: Pipistrellus hanaki (assembly GCF_964339955.1). Taxonomy (NCBI): domain Eukaryota; kingdom Metazoa; phylum Chordata; class Mammalia; order Chiroptera; family Vespertilionidae; genus Pipistrellus; species Pipistrellus hanaki. Next base: position 56,313,893 of record NC_140507.1, on the reverse strand, counting down.
GGTGGATGATATCTGTTTGGAGATAACATTAAATACAGAAATGATAGAACATGTTTCAGGAAATGCTACATAAATAGGAAGCTAAAACTTACAACATTAAATAGAATAATCTAGATTGGGTTTTAAGGAACAGGTTTGCTTGTGTCATCAATAATTTGGGGTTCTTTGTTGTCAATAATTATCACCAATAATTTGGAGTCATTTGAAATTATGAATTTGGATTAAGAATTAAATCCTGATGGCTATTCACAGGACTATTATAGACTACACTGAAAAGTAATACAAAAAAAAGGTAGTACAAATCTAATTTTTTTTTTCTTATGATAAACATGGATCCTTAACTTTTTAAGTTTTGTATTCTAAATTGAAGTGAAAAGTAAAACTATATCTTTACCTAGCCGATTAAGGGAAATTAGTATTAACAGACAGATATACCAGACTCATTTTTGTGTTATCTAATCTAGTTTACAATGTTCCATGCACTTGGCCCAGCTGGTGTGGCTCAGTGGTTGAGTGTTGACCTATGAATCAGGAACTCATGGTTCCATTCCTGGTAAGGGCACCTGCCTGAGTTGCAGGCTCAATCCCCAGTGTGCAGCCTACAGGAGACAGCCAATTAATGATTCTCTCTCATCCTTGATGTTTGATCTCTCTCTCCCTCTCAATTCCTATCTAAAATCAATAAAAATATATTTTTTAAAAAAATAGTCCATTTGCTTTTATCTTCCTCTTTTAATAGCTCCTTTTCAAACATACTTCTTACAAGTTATAAAACTATGAATTTTCCCCAGAGCTATATTTTGCCTTTTTGGTTTGTTTGGTAAATAATACTTTCTATTTCTTTCTTAGTTAGGAAACAATGTAAATAAACTTTAATAAAAGCCGTCATCCTGCTGAAACTGGTTTGGCTCAGTGGATAGAGCGTCGGTCTGTGTGACTGGTTCTAGGTTCAATTCCAGTCAAGGGCATGTACATTGGTTGTAGGCACATCCCCAGTACGTGTTTGTACATGTACAAGTACAAGGTGTTTGTACATGTACAAGGTCATGTACATTGGTTGTAGGCACATCCCCTGGCTGGTGTTTCTTTCTCATTGATGTTTCTAGCTCTCTATCCCTCTTCCTTCCTCTCTGTAAAAAATAAATAAAATATGTATTTTAAAAATAAAAATAAATAAAAATAAAAGCTTTCATCCACCAGTATGTCCATGTACAGAATTCTCAGCTCTTCTGGATGGTGTAAAAATGAGTTTTTCTATAAAAGGGAGGATCAAATAAAATGAAGGATTAAGAAGATATTTTTGTAGAAAGTATAATTGAATAAATAAAAAGTGTTTTTATGTAGCCACATGTCTATACAATTTGAGATTGCTTCATTAGGAAGATGACAGATATAGACATGAGCCTGCAAGAAAATCATTTGGATTTTAGTAGAAAAGAAAAAAATATCTGGAGAAAATGTTTTTGTAAATAAAAAACAATGTATCAATAGTTCTACTTTCCAGATTTATATGACAAATACATCTGAATAAACCTTAATATTAAAAAAATATAAAAGTAGAGAACTATAGTAAAATAGTTTCCATTAGTAGAGCTCAATGCACACTCTGCTAATAGCTAGGTTATAGAAAATGATAGGAATTGTAGTAAAATCAGAAAAATCTAAAGGCATCAGCTTATTCAAGTAAATTCTTTATAAGTCAACCTTCTCCTTTTATATGATTAAATTAAGCTTAGAATAATATTTACACACTATAGTTTTGGCTGAACTTACTGAAATTAGAAATAATCAATTTAAGTGGCTTAGATGTATCACTGATTTCACTGCAGTTTTTTTAGTCAATTCTGGATTTTTTTCCCCCCTTGTCTTTCTTCTGTTATTTTAATAATCACTGTTTGGGGGAGGTGATTTGGCATTTAATAATCTTAAGAGTCTTTGGAATCTAAAAACGTGCCTTTTCACAAGTGTAACTGAACTATGAAAATAAAGCATAAGAATTTACTGATCCCTCAACAGAAGAGTTTACTTCTTATAGTTTTTGTGTTTTAAGAGATCTCTTAGGACATCTATTGGCCAATGTTAGTATTGCATATGAGAATTATAGCACTGCAGTGTAAATTCTAGAATTCTGTGTTTAAAAATAATGATTTAAATACATGATAATAAAGAAATCTGTGATAGCCCCAACTTGTTTGGCTCAGTGAATAGAGTGTCGGCGTGCGGGTAAGAGTCCCAGGTTCGATTCCGGTCAAGGGCATGTACCTTGGTTGTGGGTACATACCCAGTGGGAAGGGTGCAGGAGGCAGCTGATCAATGCTTTTCTCTCATCAATGTTTCTAACTCTCTGTCCCTTTCCCTTCCTCTCTGTAAAAAAATCAATAAAATATATTTTAAAAAAAGAAATCTGTAATGGAAAATTTTCATGTGTGTTATTGAATTTAAAGTATTAATCGAATATATGAAAAGAAATATGGTATGGAACTCAGTCCTATAAACTTTGGTAACATAATATTTACATTTCAACATTCTCAAAATTTATATTGTCTCAGAATCTATATGTCACTTTTTGGATTAGCTGCTTTCAGTTTTCAATTTAAACTTCTGGATTTTTTAGGAATGTCAAAATAATTATCCTTTTACATTCAAAAGAAGTACACAGTAATATTTTACATTGTAATCTGAGTAGAATGATAAGGATATTGAGAATATGGCTATAAATCTTAAGTTCAGAAAGATTATATTGTGTAAGAAGATATACTGTTAGAACTGAAAATAATTTGTATATTTGGCAAGATATAGAGGTAATTTTGCAAAAATATAATAGCTACTTGTTAGACATTAGGCACGACAATGAGAAAGGATGGAGAAAAAAATCTGGATTTTAAAGTCCAGCATCTCTGTATGTTTGTGTAATATATACTATAAATATAAATATGTGTGTAATATATAATATAGTATATAAATTAATAACTATCACTAAAATTATAATAGTTATAATTAATATAAAATAAACAATATTAGAAGTATACTGCTATATGAAAGATCACAGGTAAAACTTAGTAGGGAAATGTCACAAGTAGAAAGTGACAATCCTGAAAGAGAAATAAGGACAAGTTGGTGAAATGAGCAATTATTGCTTATTTTTCATTGTTCTTTTTAGCCTTCCTTGTCTGTAACATCTTTCCAGAGCATATGAGCCAAAGCAGCATTTGTCCCAGTTTGTTCTGAAGAATGGTACTGACAGGGTTTGGGGGAAAATATAGTAGTGAAAAAACAGACACACATATATATAATCTAATAAAAGGGTAATATGCAAATTAGCCGCCACTCCATCACCAAGATGGCAGTGCCCATAGCCACAAGATGGTAGCACCCAGTCCTCTCAGCCCCGCCAGAGTCCCCCAGTCCCAGTGGGGCAGCCACTGAGAGCGGGCAGCATGACCGTTCCATGCCCAGCTACAGATGGGCTTCTGGGCTGTGGAGAGGCTCTGGGCAGCTGGTATGGAGCAGCCAGGCCCCACAGAGAGCTACTAATGTATGGATTCGTGCTTAGGGCTACTAGTGTGTGTGTCTGTGTGTGTGTGTGTGTGTGTGTGTGTGTGTGTGTGTGTGTGTGTATACTAGGGACCTGGTGCACAAAATTCATGCATGGAGCCAGGGAGGGGGTGTTCCTCAGCCCAGCCTGTACCCTCTCCAATCTGGGACCCCTCGAGGAATGTCCGACTGCCTCTTTAGACCTGATCTTGGTGGTATCGGGCCTAAACCGTCAGTCAGACATCCCTCTCACAATCCAGGACTGATGGCTGCCAATTGCTTGCCTGCCTGCCTTCCTGATTGCCCTAACCGCTTCTGCCTGCCAGCCTGATCACCCCTAACCACTCCCATCCCAGCCTGATTGATGTCTAACTGCTCCCTGCCAGCCTGTTTGGCCCAACTTCCCTCCTCTGCTGGCCTGGTCACCCCTAACTGCCTTCCCCTGCAGGGTTGATTGCCTCCAACTGCCCTTCCTTGAAGGCCTGGTGCCTCCCAACTGCCCTCCCCTGCTGGCCATCTTGTGGTGGCCATCTTGTGTCGACATGGGGGCAGGATCTTTGACCACATGGGGGCAGGATCTTTGACCACATGGGGGAAGCTATTGTGTGCTGGAGTAATGGTCAATCTGCATATTATTCTTTAATTAGATAGGATATGTATATATATATATACACACACACACACATACATACATACATACATACACACACACACACTAGTGGCTTTGTGCACAAAAATTCGTGCTCTCACGGGTGGGGGATGTCCCTCAGCATGACCTGTGCTCTCTCGCAGTCCGGAAGCCCTCAGTGGAAGCCCACCTGCCAGCTTAGGCCCACTCCCCAGGGGATAGGGCCTAATCTGGCAGTCAGACATCCTTCTGGCAACCTGGGAGTCCTTGGGGGCTGTCCAACTGTGACTTAGGCCCACTCCCCACCACAGTCGGATATCCTTAGTGCTGCTGAGGAGGCGGGAGAGGTTCATGCCACCGCCGCTGCACTTGCAGCTCTCAGCCAGGCTTATGGCTGAGCGGAGCTCCCCCTGTTGGAGCACACTGATCACTAGGAGACAGATCCTTCATTGAGCATCTGCCCTCTGGTGGTCAGTGCACATAATAGAGACCGGTTGTTTCAGGTCATTCCACCATTAGGGTCAATTTGGATATTATGCTTTTATTATATAGGATACTTTTCTTGCAGTTTCACTCCATTAGTGTCCATTTTTATGTTTATTAAGATTATACAGAAATGATTTAAAATTTAAGTCCTAGCCGGTTTTGCTCAGTGGATAGAGCATTGGCCTGTGGACTGAATGGTCCCAGGTTTCATTCTGGTCAAGGGTACATACATGGGTTGCAGGCTTGATCCCCCGTAGAGGGCATACAGGTGGCAGCTGATCAATGATTCTCTCATCACTGATGTTTCTGTATCTCTCTCCCTCTTCCTTGCTCTTTGAAATCAATAAAAATATTTTTAAAAAAATAAATAAAACTCATAAAAGCAAACACTGCCCATAAAGAAACCTGAGATTCTATGTATTAGAATTTCACAATACACTTCTGTATTTATTAATACTACTATTTGTATAATACCAATTTTCCTCCCCTGAATGAGATTGAATCACACTTTGTGGTCTACAGTGGGTGAGTGTAGACATGTGCCCATTTATGTATAAAGAATTGTAAGTAGCTGAAGCCGGTTTGGCTCAATGGTAGAGCGTCGGTCTGCAGACTGAAGGGTCCCAGGTTCTATTCCGGTCAAGGGCATGTATCTTGGTTGTGGGCACATCCCCGGTAGGGGTGTGCAAGAGGCAGCTGGTCGATGTTTCTCTCTCATCGATGTTTCTGGCTCTCTATCTCCCTTCTTCTCTGTGAAAAATCAATAAAATATATATATTTTTTAAAAAGAATTGTAAGTAGAAGAGACACTGACTTATGATGGATATAGAGCATGAGCAAGAAATAAACCCTGGTTGTTTTAAGTCTCTAAGATTTGACATTTGTTTTAGGCCTTTGAGATTTGAGGTTTGTTAGTGTGATATCACAGCATACAGAATTTAACCTCATTGATAAGTATCAGCAACTGAGTTGATTTTGAAATAGTTATATATGCACCTTAGTTACATATTAGAAAATTTCTCTAGCTTCCTAAATGAAATATGTAACTGATCTCCTCATAAAGAGACTTACATTGTCCCTAGGTTTCATCTGTACCTGTAATTACTAAGTAAAATGAATCTCATCCTCTTAAAACCCACTCAAAAATAAGCTTAGAATGTCAAAACAAGATTTCCCTATATTGACTTGAACCAACTTAGTTTTTCTATCACTCTGACCCAGATGCATTACTTTGGAGCTAATGAGTTAGCTTCTTTTCTAGACTTTCTGTAATGGGTAACTATCCTTCAGTTAAAGATTTCATTTTCACCTACTCACATTTACCCAAAATAAGAACCAATCCTCTTTATAGGTGATTCTTTCCAAGAATCCCTTCAATTATTCCTTCAGCAATAGGAATAGGTCTGAAACAGATATGTTGGGAATTAGACACACAAAAGTAAATATATAATACCTCAAATAAGACCAACCTAAGCCATTATAATACAATTGCAATAAAATAATTCACAGGCCTCTCTAGCAACACATGTCTCAAATTAAATTCATCTATTACCCTGAAAACTTCTCCTTTTATGTTCCTTGATTATTGAACACACCTCCATCTATCCGAGTTAGAGCTCAAAACTGCATTGTAATTTTTTAGTTCTTTGTAGGACAGCTTAAATGTCAACTGCTTCAGGAAGATTTCCTGATTCCACTCTTTATAGTATTAATTATGCACATCAATATTATGGTCAATGCATCTTTAATTTCTTAGACTTACTATTTTTATTGCATTATGTATAACTACATATATAAGCATGTATCATGCCTCCAACACTATAAGGTCCATGAAAAAAATTCATTATAGGATCTCTAATCTTAGCCCATACCTGGCCCACAGTATAGAATCAATACTTAATAAAAGTTATATTGAATATACTGAATTTTTTAAGTACAGAAAAAATCTGGGGTAGCAATACTTATATCAGACCAAATACGCTTTAAAACAAGGCCATAATAGACAAAGAACATTACATAATGATAAAGAAATCAATCCAATGAAGGACATAACCTTTGTAACACATTTATACACCCAACATAGGAGAACCTCAATTTATAAGGCAAATCTTGACAAAAATGGAGAGAATGACAGTAATACAGCAATAGTAGAAAATTTTAACATCCCACTGACATCAATGGATAGAGTTTTCCAAGCAGAAAATCAATAAGGAAACAGCATCCTCATAACATATAATACCACATGGATTTAGTAGATACTTTCAGAGCATTTGAACCCAAAATAGCAGAATAGATATATTTTTTTCAAGTGCACATAAGGTATTTTCTAAGGTATACTATATTTTAGAAAAAACAAGTCTAAATACATTTAAGAAAATAAAAATTATATCAAGCATCTTCTCTGACCACAATGGTATGAAACAAGAAATCAATTACAAGGAAAAAAAAAAACTTTGAAAAATACACAAGCACAGAGAGACAAAATAACACATTACTAAAAGGTGATTGGTTAACAATGAGATAAAAAAAAATCAAAATACATTGTGAGACAAGAGAAAATGAGAACAAAACAACACAATATCTGTGAGACAGAGCAAAAGCAGTCCTGAGAGGGAAATTAATAGTAATACCAGCCACCTCTATAAACAAGAAAAATATCAAATAAAAATCTCAAACAATCAAAAAGAGCCCAAAGTGAGTAGAAGGAAGGAAACAATAGATACCAGAGCAAAATAAACAAATTGAGGTAAAACAAATAAACAAACAAACAAAAAAGAAAACACACAACAACAACCACCCACCATAATACAAAAGATCAGTGAAACCAAGAGATGGTTCTTTGAAAAGATAAAAAAGATTGGTATGTCTTTAACCAGACTCATTAAGAAAACAAGACAGAGGACACAAATAAATAAAATCAGAAATTAAATAGAAGAAGGAACAGAAATACCAAAAAAAAAAAAAAAAGTATAAGAAAATACTACAAACAACAATGTTCCAACAAATTGGACAATCTGGAAAAAATGGATACAGTCTTAGAAACAATCGTCCAATTCTGAATCCAGAAGAATCAGAAAATCTCAGCAGGCCATTTAGAACCAACAAACTCATGGCAATCATTTAAAAACTCCCAACAAACAAAAGTCCTAAACCAGGCAGTTTTACAGGTGAATTTTATCAAACATTCAAAGAAGGACTAATACTTATCCTTCTCAAATTATGAGAAAAAAATTAAAGAGGAAAAAAGACTCCCAAGGTCATTTTATAAGGCCAGCATTATTCTGCTCCCAAAGCCAGATTAAGAAATAAAATTCTAGGCAAATATCCTTGATGTACATAGATGCAAAAATCCTCAACAAAATGTTTGCAGCCTGAATAAAAGGATCCTGCATTATGATCAAGTGGGATTTATTTCTGGAATGGAGGGTTAATTCAAAATCTGCAAGTCAATTAATGTGAAACATCACATAAATATAGAATAAAATCAAATGATCATATTAATAGATGCAGGAAAAAAATGACAAAAGCTAGAATATACTTACAAGAAAAAAGTGATACTAGAGGGAATATACTACAACATAATAAGGGCGACATTTTACAAACCCACTGCCAACATCGAACTCAATGGGCATAAACTAAAAGCGTTTCCCTTAAGATCAGTAACAAGACAGAGATATCCACTTTTACCATCTTAGGCAACAGAGTCCTGGAAGTCTTATCACAACAATCAGATAAAAAGAAGCAATAAAAGGAATCCAGTTTGGAAAGGAAGAAGTAAAACTGCCTTTATTTGGATATGGCATGCTACCATTATAGAGTACCTTAAAGATTCCATTAAAAAACTACTAGATCTGGTGATGGGAAATAAATGCATTAATAAAAAAACAAATAAATTCAGTGAAGTAGCAGGATACAAAATAAGTATTCAGAAATCGGTTTCATTTTTATACATCAATAATGAACTATCAGACAAAGAAACTAAGAAAACAATCCCATTTATAACTCGGTTAAAAAAACAAACAAACAAAAAATCTAGGAATACATTTAACTAAGGAGGTTAAAAACCTGGTCTCAGAAAGTTATAAGACTTTGAAGAAAAAAATTAAGCCACAAATAAGTGAATGCATCCATCATGCTCATGGATGAAAACAATTAATATTGTTTAAATGTCCATATTACTCAAAGCAATCTATAGATTTAAGGCAATTCCTACCAAAATAATAACAGCATTTTTTATGGAATTAGAATAAATAATTCAAAAATTTAAATGACACTAAAAAAGATCCAGAACAGTGAAGCAATCTTGAGAAAGAACAAAGTTGGAAATATCACACTACCTGATATCAAACTATACTACATGGCTATAATAATAAAAGTGGCATGGTACTGGCATTAAACAGACACAGAACAATAGAACAGAATACAGAGTCCAGAAATAAACCCACACCTATATGATCAATTTATATATGACAAAGGAGTCAAGAACATCCAATGGAATAAAAAGTCTTATTAATAAATGGTGTTAGGAAAATTGGACAAATACATACAAAACAAGTTAAACTAGATAACTTTTTTACACCATCTACAAAAATAAACTGAAAATGAATTAAAGACTTAAATGTAAGACTTGAAACCATAAAACATTTAAGAGAAAGTGTATGCAGTAAAACCTCTGACATTTCTGTAAGCTATATTTTCTTTTTCTGATTTATCTCCTTGCAAGGGAAAGAAAAGAAAAATAAACATGTGGGACTGCATCACACTAAAAAGGTTTCATACAGCAAAGAAAATCATCAATAAACCAAGAAAGATAACCTATTGAAGAGGAACAGATAAGTACTATATCTTGCTTTATGACAACAATCAACAGCCACTATTTGATATATTTAAGGAAGCTATAATCAATTATTAGGAGAAAACATGGTGGAGAGAATATATGTATTTCCATACTAAAGAATTTAAACATTATGTACAGATTATTTACCTAATAATGGAAATTAAAGTAACAATTATCATAGAAATAAAACTTTAGAACAAATACAATATAGGTATTATACATAAACACAAGCATCCTTCAATTATCCTTAATGGTGCACATCAATTATGAATAACAATGTAATGCTACTAAATTGTTACATAAACCTGAACCAAAAAAGTTTTATAATTTTATTTGTTTTATGTAATACTGCCTAAATTACTGAAAAGAGTTCTATGAGGACATTTTAGACTGAGTAAATAAGTGTTTATTTAGCTAGTGAAATACAAGGAAGAAAGTAAAAGTTATAAACAATGAGAAATAGCAGTTTAAAATGAGTCTTGAAGCTTAATATGTTGTATTTGCTTTGTTTCCTATTGAATATAAAATATCTAGACAAACAAGTAAAGAAACTGTATGTAAAATATATTAATCAGGTACCTTAGACATAAGAAACACCTCAGTGCTCATGCAATGCAATATTTTGTTTGGTTATTATTAATTTACTTTTACTTCAAATTAGGCCCTATTCTGGCAGCCCATTTTATACACTTTACTCTAGACAAGTGACAAGAATCCCTTAGCTGTGTAATATATATCCCAGAATAATCTTAGGTGACTTCACAGAACTGCTTCTTCAGTTTCAGTTCACAGACAACCTACCTTATTATCTATCTTTGTGTTCAATTAATAGTTCCAGTTCCCTTGTTTCATTATCATTTTAACATCTAATCGATCGTAATTAAGACACAGCTGTGGATTCTCAACATTTTCAACCTCATCTATTACAGGAGTTCATATTTTTCCCTACAAATGTTCATTGCATTTGCTGAAAACTTAACATTTGCATAAAATACTTTGACATAGATGTATTACTCGATAGTAATTCAACTTTAACCGTGTTTCAAGTCCATTTCCAAATATGAAAGTGAATATCTTACAAATCTTAGAATGTGCTTCTAAACTACATTTACAGTAATAAATTTCTAAACTATACATATTAATTCAATTGAATTCCTAAACTATACATATTAATTCAATAAGCAAGTTGTAGATTTTAGAAATAGGGTTTGATATGAAATATTAAGGAGAGATATTATTATTTGATGTATCATTTTAATTTAATCATTACAGAAATATTTTGGAGTATCTTCTGACCAGGTGCTTAATAGGAACTGGAGATACAGCAGTGACAAAAGAGAAAAAATAGTCCTAATTTAAGGGAACTTATTTTATAGTAGGAGAAAACCTTAAAAAATATGCATTGCTGTAATATAGTACATTTTTCTATAGTTATATAAAATTGATATATAGAACAGGGAGGAAGGGGTCAATGGGCAAAAAGCTTCTGCACATCAAAGAAAAAATCAACTAAGTGTAAAGACAAGCTATGAAATGGGAGAGAAATTTTGAAAATCATAAATCTAACAAGGGTTTAATATCCAGGAAGTACAAATAGTTCTTTCAACTTAACAACAACAAAACTTGATTGAAAAATGGGCAAAGGATTTGAATAGATATTTTGGTGACTAAGATATAAAAATAGCTCAACAGCACTATCCATTAAAGAAATGCAGCTGAAACCGGTTTGGCTCAGTGGATAGTCCGTGGCCTGCAGACTAAAAGCTCCGGGGTTCAATTCAGGTCAAGGGCATGTACCCTGGTTGCGCGCACATTCCCGGTGGAGGGTGTGCAAGAGGCAGCTGATCGCTGTTTCTCTCTCATCGATGTTTCTAACTCTCTATCCCTCTCCCTTCCTCTCTGTAAAAAAAAAAAAAAAAAAAAAAAAAAAAAAAAAAAAAAAAAAAAAAAAAATCAATAAAATATATTAAAAAAATAAAGAAAGAAATGCAAATAAAAACTATAACTTCACCTCACACCCATTAAGATAACTATCAAAAAATAAAAACCAAAACTAAAAATGAAAGAAGACAAGAACAGAAAATGTGTTAACAAAGTTGCAAAAAAAAATTTGATCCTTGTTGGAACCATTGAACACTGTTGGTAGGAATGTAAACTGGTAATCTGCTCTGGAATACGGAATTGAGGTCCCTCAGCAAATTAAATATGGAATCACCAAATTACCTAGAAATTCATCTCTCAGCTATATACCCCAAATTCTCAAGGTGATATTGATATCTATGTTCACTGCAGCATTATTCATAACAGCCAAGCAACTTAAATATTGATCAATGAATTATGCCATTAAAAAAGCCTCACTATACTTCACAACTCCAAGTTTTCACTGACCTCATAATTACCCTCTAAATCGGTAAGATTTTCTTTAGGTGTCAGCTTTTCATATAAAATTATTTTTTTTCTTCTTCAGAAGAATGTAATGTTTATTTCAGAATTACCTATTGATAAGCAGGCATTTCAGTAATATTAATCTGTTTGTGTGTTAGTATGATTATCCTAAATTTTCAACAAAATGTAAAACATTTTAGCACATTTCCTTTAAGGACTTGATGTTGTAACCTAGGACTTCTATTCTCCATTAAATACACCTAGAGGTCCAGTGCGTGAAATCGTGCAGCCATGCCCACCCACTTGCGCCTTGCCCACCCACCCACCACTCCACCTTGACATCCTACCCTCTCCACCCAGAGCATAAGTGGGCCTGGCCCTGCCTCCAACCCCTCTGACCTTCTCTGGCAGCTTCAAGCCCTGCCCTCAGTACCAAATGTTGCCTCAAGCTGGTCCTGCCTCCTCCGGGTGCCTGTCTCCAGAGCAATGAGGCAGCTCCACCCAACATGGTGCCAGAGGAGAGCATGGAAGCCTCATGCCTGCTGCAGAGTTTTGAGCACCACTTCCTGGTGACACGTGCACTGCACTCCTTCCCCTGGCAGGTTGGCAGAGGGCATGCTGAGTGCGAGCCATGGGTGGCAAAGGACTGGTGAGAGGGGTGCTACAGGCTCTCACCCCTGCCCTCCCTGCCATGGGATGGTCCTGCCCCCTCCGGGTGCCTCCCTACTTCCACCCCTTCTCCAGAGCAACACGGCTGCTCCACCCCACAGCACATGCACACACAGCCTCCTGCTGATCAGTTGTTAAGGCATGAGGGCATCACAACCATTAGTATCATATAATATATTAGCTCTTTATTATATAGGATGTTAATTATATGGGAATGCATGACAGAAACCAAACAACTTTTTAAATTCTACCATTTGTTTTGGGAAGAGAGGCTTGCTATAATATAAACAAAGAACCAATTGTGAAAACCTTGTAGCATATGATTTTCCATGTTATTATAGTTTTTAAAATCAACTTTATATCTCACAGTGTCTGGCAGAGTTAGAAATTTTCAGATAAATATAAATTGGCATCCTAAAGTGGCATAATTTACAGGAAAATGTTAACTGAGAGAATCCATAATAATTCAAGCAGCTTTCTCGAAAAGTAAATAAATAAAAATAAAATTCTGTCAGACCAAGAACAAAATCTAGATGACTTCCACATGTTAGTGGCATTATATTCCCAGGCATTCAGGATCCAAACCTGCAATCACTGTTAATGCCTCACTCTCCCTCATAATAAGTACTTAGCCTGCAAGTCCTGTTTATTTTATATCTGTAGCATTGCTCCATTTGGCTTGTACTGTATATTTTCCATTGCCATTGTCCCAGTTCAGATTTTCAGTATATTTCCTGAGATGATTGAAATAGGCATCTAATTGGTTTCTCTGCTTCAGGACTTTGTATCTTCATTCCTCTCTACACATTTATTTCAGGCTAATCTTTCTAAAACTTTGCCCACATCATGTCATTATCCCACTAAAAAGCCTGTCACGGTTCCACATTGCTCCAGTGATCGTACAATTTGTCACCCAAACTGGAAGACATTTGAGAGTGAAAGAGGCATAATGAATAATCACCCTCACTTAAAGGTGGAAACCAGGATTATTCTGGCTGATGGAGAAGTCTGGACATTCTACCCATTGACACAAACCACCATGATGTTCTGCATCCTATTTTTCTATTCAAAACTTTCCACATATTTAAAAAACAAACAAACAAACAAACAAAAAACTGAATTACTTAATATCCTACACACCTGACTTTTCACATCAGTAAATGGTGGTTTTGTAGCTCAGTTTTTATGAGCATCCAATGAAAGAATATACAAATGCCTGAAACAGATCAGGCACTCAAATTTGTTATTGTCTGTCTTATCTACTGTCCGTCATAAAATACAGATTATCTACTCTCAACATACTTTCAACACAGAATACTGCCAATCAATGCCATGCAGGTAATATTATTTTATTGACTCTTGTAGACTACAATTAATTAGCATGTGGTGTAAAGTTGTTTAAAGAAGCCTCTGTAGATTTTCATTATTTAATTGTACCTTTTAACTATGATAAATCTCAAATTAGATAAATTAAAAGGTTATTTTGGACTAGTGACCCAGTGCACAGATTCGTGTACATTGAAAGGAAATTAATTAACAGGTGGCCTGCAGGGGGGGACTGGGCTACACGGGCCGGAAACACCCTGGAGCCCACCTCCCAAGGTCTGGGCCCCTCAGGCAGGTGGGGTCCCTTGGCCTGGCCTGCAGGAATCAGGCCAAAACTGGCACCAGAGGGCACTCTACAAAGTTGCTGTCATACAGGGTTTGGAATGCAAATGCAAATGTGCAGTAAACCACATTTGGGGTTGACAGTGGCCCAGCAGCATAACTCTCAGCCAAAGGTGGAATTGCACAGCCCTGAGAAGAATCAGGCTCTCTGCTCTCTGGTTTTGGGGTATGTCACCCGAGAACAACAGCTGCCAAGTCACTGCAGCTCAACAGTGACTATGCTCCTACATTGAGCATCTGTTCCCTGATGGTCAGTGAGCATCATAGCAACCAGTCGGATGGTTGGATACTTAGCATATTAGGCTTTTATCCTATATGATTTAAATTGTCCCCTCTAGCAGGATTTTGACCAAGAATTCAACCAGGGGGCGGGGCCAGCTAGCCAACTGCCCTTAGCCCCTCCCCTGGATGGCCCCACCCATGATTCAGGTCTTTGGGGGTGGGGCTGGCCAGCCAACCTCCTATGTCCCCTACCCCTGGCCAGCCTGGCCCAATCAACCCCAATCAGAGAGGGCTGGCCAGACCCCACCAGTACATAAATTCGTGTACCAGGCCTCTAGTATATATACATGGGTGCAAATAATCCCATTCTAATTCACTGAGATATTTATTGTTGTTCTTACAATATTGGAACATGCACAATGACACTATCTTGAACAATGTTGTATCTACAAGGTAAAATGTAAATTTTCATATAAATTTAGTTATAACATAATGTTTTTCTTAATAATTTAAGATTTCGCTTTCCTGAAGACTTATCTTGTAATTAGGTTTGACATTTGATGTCTCCCTTATTGAACTATTACAGACATGTTACATTATATCTTGATTAGGAAGGAAAAAATAAACCCCTGTCTACTGGAATATTTCTGGCATATCTCAGGAAGATATTTTGCTATTTATCCTATAATCAATTCATTATTTCATAAATAGATTTACTGAAAAGTCTCCAAAGAAATAACTTGATTTAATTTGAAGTACATTATCAGAGTGTTATGAATCTGGCCTATATTCAGACTTCATTCTCCTCAGATTAAAATCAAATTAGTGAGAGTCTGTTTCCTATATTTCAATTTATCAAGTTAAATTTGGTAGTAATGGCATTTCTTTTTTTATCATGTCCTCTTTCCAAAGAAATTTGATATACTATACAAGGCCACTCTATCAACTCAAGGAGATTTAGCAGCTCTACCCAATACATGGAAACAAACAAAGAGGATTAGCCAAAATGTGGAGACACTGAAACATGTCAGAAATGAAAGAAATAGAAGAAAGTAAACTGCTAGATATAGAGTTCAAAACCACAGTTAAAGCGTTACTTAATAATCATCTTGAAACCTTCAAGGTATTTAATGAGACCTTCAAGGATCTTAGTGAGAATGGAATCAAATCAACAATTTGAAATATGAGGAAGCACAATAACCCAACCAGAAGAGCAAAAATAAAAAATAATCTAAAAATATGAAGATAGTATAAGGATCCTCTGGGATAACTTCAATTGTACCAACATCTGAATTAAGGGGGTGTCAGAAGAAGAGAAACAGCAAGATATTGAAAACCTATTTGAAGAAAAAATGACAGAAAACTTTCTCTACCACGTGAAAGAAATAGACTTACAAGTCCAGAAAGCACAGAGAACCCCAAACAAGAGGAACCCGAAGAGGACCACACCAAGACACATCATAATTAAAATGTCAAGGGCTAAAGACAAAGAGAGAATCTTAAAAGCAACAAAAGAAAAGCAGTTAGTTATCTACAAGGGAAAATGTTCAAAGTGATGAATAGCAAGAACCTACAACCAAGGTTACTATACTCAGCAAAAGAAAAAAAAAAAGTAAAGATAAAACTTATGAACAACAAAGTGGCAAAAATATTGTACATACTAGTCTCTATCAATAATTAAATCTAAAAAAATCAAACAAATAAAAAATCTAATGAATAGAATAAACTGGTGAATGGAATAGAATCAGGGGCATAAAAATGGAACAGATAAAACATAATTATATTAAATTTGTATAACCTCATATATATAATTATTTTATTCACATAATTATTTTGCTATTTCCTCTGCATAACCTGGAAATTGGAAGCATCTAGCCTACATCCTTGCAGAAACAGGAATTAAGTATTGGCAAAAAAAGATGTGTGGATATTTTAAATCTTTCATCACTCTGTGCTTAATGGCCAATGTTGTTTCTATCTTTTTTTTTTTTCTAATTAGGTTGCAATGCACTGATAACAGCTTATCAAGCAACACATGTTTTTTTTTTTTTTTTTTTTTTATATTTTTTAATATATTTTATTGATTTTTTTTACCCCCTCCCTCCCTCCCACACATCCCCTCCCTCCCCAGAGTTTTATGTCCATTGGTTGCACTTATATGCATGTATACAAGTCCTTCGGTTGATCTATTATCTCCCCCAGATCTTCCTCCCGTCCCCACTGTAACTTGACAGTCTACTTGTTCATATACTGTCTCTATATCTATCTTATGGTTCACCAGTTTATAATGTTCTTTATTATCCACAAATGAGTGAGGTCATGTGGTGTTTCTCTTTCATTGATTGGCTTATTTCACTCAGCATGATGTTCTCCAATTCCATCCAGGATGCTGCAAATGATGAGAAATCCTTCTTTTTTATGGCAGCATAGTATTCCATTGTGTAGATGTACCATAGTTTTTGGATCCAATCATCTGCTGACGGACACTTAGGCTGTTTCCAAATTCTGGCTATTGTAGATTGTGCTGCTATGAACATAGGGGTGCATATATCCTTTCTGATTGGTGTTTCAAGTTTCTTGGGATATATTCCTAGAAGTGGGATTACTGGGTCAAATGGGAGTTCCATTTTCAGTTTTTTGAGGAAACTCCACACTGTTCTCCACAGTGGTTGCACCAGTCTACATTCCCACCAGCAGTGCGCGAGGGTTCCTTTTTCTCCGCAACCTCGCCAACACTTGTCGTTTGTTGATTTGTTGATGTTGGCCATTCTGACAGGTGTGAGATGGTACCGCATTGTTGTTTTGATTTGCATCTCTCGGATAATTAGTGACTTTGAGCATGTTTTCATGTGCTTTTTGGCCTTCCTTCTGTCTTCTTTTGAAAATATTCTATTTAGGTCCATTGCCCATTTTTTAATTGGATCATTCATCTTCCTTTTATTTAGTTGTATAAGCTGTTTGTAGATGTTGGAGATTAAACCTTTATCAGTGGTAACATTTGCAAATATGTTCTCCCACACAGTGGGCTTTCTTGTTGTTTTGTTGATGGTTTCTTTTGCTGTAAAAAAGCTTTTTATTTTGATGTAGTCCCATTTGTTTATTTTCTCTTTAGCTTCCATTGCACTAGGGGTAGTATCAGTGAAGAAGTTTTTTTGGCATACGTCTGAGATTTTGTTGCCTGTGGATGCTTCAAGTATTTTTATGGTTTCCCGTCTGATGTTTAAGTCCTGTATCCATTTTGAGTTTATTTTTGTGTATGGTGTAAGTTGGTGATCTAGTTTCATTCTTTTGCATGTATCTGTCCAATTTT